>NC_066840.1:23040542-23640542 GCF_001640805.2 Lates calcarifer | reverse complement strand
CAACGCTAATAAGTTGTACTTTTAGTAGAATCCCAACTGTGAACGTGAGGGAGACACCAGTTATTTCCGGTGAGTTGAAGCAGACATTCTTTGCTAGCCTGTGGCTAGTCACTGGAAGGAGAGTTAACACCATAACTGCTGTCCAGGCACCGCCAATTTAACTCCAGTTATTTGTTTGGGTCATCAGATCAGATGATAGTGTGGTGAAATATTCAGTCTGTTAACATTAAAATCATTTGGATTTAGTAGCACAACTGTATAATTTCACTCCTTTTTGACAGTGGAGGATGGACACAGGATGTGGTACAGGTAAAAAGCAGTTGAAAAGATCAGTAATTTGTAAATGTCATGATTTATGGCAGTTTATCTCAAATGTATCAGTATATTACATCGAATATTCATGAAAAATAATAATCTGTGGACAAGAAATAATTATTAATCTTACTATTTGTGTAGGTTGGGTTTTTGATCTGCCTGTCAGAACCTGGAGGATTTGGTGATGGCGAGCCCAGGCTGGGAGACTGTGGACAATCATGGAAGCGATGCGGTCTACTGTGGGAGACGTCTGACCAGCTCAGCCCATCATCCAGACACCAGATAAGAACACGTGCAGAACTCTTAAATCTCACTCCATAACTGTTTCATTTATTTTGTACACAAACTGCAGTGTACGTTTCATTGTTGCTGGGAAGCAATAAACTATGTTTGCTTCATAGCAACTCTCTCTGAGTCAGTCAAGGCAAACCACCCCTCCAACCTTGGTAGATGTTAGCATCTCTGTTACTTCCATTGGTTAAGACTAAGGCGCTACAGTGGTAATGAAACTTGTTTTAACATTGATTCTGGCACCAATAAAAAAAGAACAGCAACGCTTTCTCCTGAATCTTAAAATATGCAAACACTCATTGTCCCAGTTCCTCACTGAGTTAGTCTGAAATCATGTAAAGAAAGAAGAAGATCAGACTGGACCTGCCTGTACTTCTATGGTATGTAAATTAGATTTAGATACTATAGCTCTCATTTGCATTTACAGATATCCTCCCTGACACTTTCTGTGGCAAATTGGATACGTCCAAACTGGAGGAGTAAGCAGTTCTCCCTCCTGTGTAACTCATAGAGACACTAAACATTTTAAAAAATGAAAACACTTTGGACTGCTGTGTTCACCAAAGAGTCATTTGTTCTCTTATGAGAAAAATCATCAGCTGGGGATTTTGCAAAACAGACTCAGGAGATGAGCCTGGCTGTAATTGGGCCTTTTCTTTGCGTTTCACTGGTGGAACCCAGTCGTGATTATTTGTATTAAGTAACAAATGATAGTTGTCAGATCCTTCAGTGTGTCTGCTGATAAATTGACATCCAGAAGTCCCTGATGGTTGGAATAAAAATGAATAAAGACCTTCAAAGTGAGGAAAATGAAATAACTCTGGAAAGAATTTTTCATGAAAAACAGTTTCCAAGTTCATCAGTATTCCTCAAATCTCTCTTTTTTCAGAGTTCAGCCATTAATCTTGAGGAACACACTGATGAGATCTGCAGGTTTAAAAGAACAGACCTCATTGAGATTTCTTAAATAAGACCAGGCTGTGAGGCTTTTTTTAAAACCAGTTTCACGTCCCTACACATGGCAGTTTAGAGTATGACCATTTACTTTTGCATGGAATCTTGACAGTGTTGTGTTTATTCTACGTTACCAAGTTTTTATTTTGTTTGTTGTACAGGACTTGGACCACAGGGTTTTACTGAAGCATGCATTGACTATATTCTTGGACAAAATATCTTATGTGGCAGAAATTTGACAGATTATTTATTATCTCTGATGGTTTTTGCATTTTGGACACACCTGTGTGAATGCACGCTTCAACAAAAACCTTGTCAGGTCCAAACTTTAAACAAACAGTTTCCTGTTTCAGGCATCTTTGAGCTCCAGCAAACACACAGCATCTAACAGCTCTGTGAAATGAATTTGATTGGACTGCTTCCTGTTTTTCTGTATTTTAATGACAGTCAATGTGCAGCTGTAAAGTGCAGGTCATCAGGGACGCTGCAGCACAGCGAGAAACTGAAAATGAAAAGTTATTGGTTACTGTGTTCAGAGTGATTCAAACAAGTCAGAGCTGAGTGCAGGGAGCGATGCTAAGACCCACACATATACAGAGCAAACAGGCCTGTGGTCAAACATACAAACACAATGATTCATATACACACAGACTGTCATGAATAATAAGGCACACTAAAATAATAATGCTAAATACACATGCACATTCCTCATCACTTCCACACACTGAACTTCAGCTTTAGTTTGGCAGCGTGTTTTGGTTTCAGCTCAGTCGAGCTCCGTTCACCTTCATAATTTCTGCAGAGTGTCGATAGAAACAGTCAAACCTGGAGGATAAATATCCTCAGAGAAACATGCATCATCCAGGGCAGCACTTTTTACAAAGCATAGAGAGGTATTGTGCTGCTGGTCCCAGACATGTGCTGACAAATGTGAAGTATGACACTGCTAAATATACATGTATGAAGTTTTTAACTCTTAGGAATTAAATGTTATTATGGACTTTGGTCCACAGTGAGTTTTTACTCCTCATGTTTCATATCAGTGCAAACCAAGCTGTATCTGCCTTATGACTGAAGGATTAAAACCCAAACCTTTGACCCGTTCTCTCTGCAGTGTTAAGAGAAATTCAGATGAAAATGTGAGAGCAGGCTGTTTGAAATGGTGCTGTAGATGCGTGACAGCGATTTTAAAAGAACTTCTTAGTAATACCCAAAACTTTGGACTTGATTGTTTGTCGTTAACACGTTACTGAGGTCCGTCTCATCAGTTAGCTGCATTTGGCCTTGAGAGTCTCCTCTCAGCAGGTTTGCTTTTTTCTGTGGCCAGTCAAGGTTGAGTATTGTGCATTTAGTGTTTGCACTGGGTCCAACAGATACCTAATGACCCATATACACACAAGTAGGCGTGAGCTCACCCATGATAAAGCACGATAAGCTGGAAGTAAGAGTTTGTCCTGCAAGAATCCATGTTTTCTGTCCTTAGCCAGTGTATTTATCATTTACAGCACGTACAGCCTGTGAAGTAAGATGGCTGTCAAATGCATAAACAAAATGAAGCACATTTCAGCATCATTAGTATTGCAGATATCACACATTTTACTGTCAGGTAAATTAATTTTATGTTTGTCTCTAGTTGCTATGACAACCAAGCCCAAATGTCCTGGCTCAAATAGGAAAAACAGAATTAATCACATCAGGTAAATAACTGGAAAAGGCAACTTGAGGATCTGAGTCGACTGCTGACATATATAAATGTATATTGTCTTAATGTAGTACTTTATGAATAAAGTGTATTTGATAATTTGATAATTGTAATGAAAGATCGAGTGTCTGCAAATCAATTTATAGAGAAATAAAATTAGAGAACAGTGATAACTCTTAAAGTTTACACTGGAAAATGCTAGTGATGGAAATTATGTACAACTTTAAGAGAATGTTGTTGTTGATAGATTTCCATGCTTGTCAACTAAATCTTGTTAAATTTGTTGTTTTTTCTGGATACAACAGCCAGCAAAACGGAGATAAACACACAAAAAGAAATAGCGACATAAAGACAAGACAGGCAGACGTTAGAGAAGCAGTCGGCCCACACATCGAGTCAATTCAATTAGGACGAGTAAATCCTTCCTGATGAGAGTTTAACATGGTTACAGATTGAGGACAGCTCTCTGACTGTTCTTTGTCTGTGGCAGCAACAAACTGTTAATACATGATGGTACAACAGTTCAGTTTGAAGTCACATGTGTGTTTTTCACACACACGTAGGATTTGAAATAAATAAGTTTATTGTTACATCTGTACAAAATGAGATTCTCTGACTCTCCTTAAATCTTGAGCTGTGTTTGCTCTTAACAGTGTTCTTGATTTTTGTTACTGTACAGTTCAGACTGCAGCAGAAGCCCACTTCCAGCATTTGTTGGAAGATTTTAAAAAATTCCTCTAACCCATCTTCAACCTGTTTGTGTCAATCTGAAGCAAACAGATAAAATCAATAAGTGACTCTGACCCTGCACAGCCCCGGGCCGTCTCTGCTCAGGGGCCAACATTTTTGTCATTTTTGATGTGTGTATAGTTGCAGGGTGCTGCCAGACTTGGTCCAAATACTTGACCCTATTTGTTCAGTTGTTTGGTTGCAGGAGTTATTACTGCAGGTTTGTTTTCTCTCGTGAGAATCTTCCCAAACTGTCGATTAATTGTACGAAAAGAATCCATGGGAGCGCTGTACCCTCTCTGGTCCGCAGCTGGGAAACATGCTGTTTTTGTTTATGCACGACAGAGAAGAAAAACATCCCCAGGTAAGTGTCTTGTCATTATAAAGCAGCACCTTCAAAGGAGGATTCCTCACCTGAGAAAAACACACTTTTTAGAGGGTTTATAATGTAAACCCATGGTATTTGTGAGCTCTTCCTGACAAAGTGCCTTTATAATGTAACACTGAGTGTTCATACTGTACTGTGATCTGTCTAATTATCCTGCTGTCTGTGTGGCGTGATGACTTGAAAACCGGGAGAAACAGGAACATGCCACATTACACTGAGTAATCTAGCTGAGGGAGTGGGTTAATTATGCACAAATGTAGAAAGAGCGCTTAGACACAGAGACCATATTTCTGGACCGCAGCTTTCATGCTTCACCAAACATACCAGACTCTCAAAAAGCTGCCTCGAGTGTGAGGACAGTGACGTACACAGCCTTGGTGTCTTGTTTGTGATAAGCAGGAACTCATGAGCTGAGTATTCAGGCACATACTTGTACATTTTGTTTCTAAGAGGCAGTGAAAGTGTTCCTGTCTTTGTGGATACTCTCTCTCTCCTCCTTCCCCACTGCTCCCTCAGGTCATGTTCCACCTTGATGAGCTGATGCATTTTAGTCTCCATTGTTTCTACTGGGACTCTACTGACCTTTAACTCGGAGTCATGGAGAAGGTCCAGAGCAACAGTCGAGACAATCTCCTTCTAAAGGGAGAGAGGGAGGAGTGAGTGGAGAGGAGAAGGGCAGGGAGTTGAACACAAGCTGTTTTCAACATGTAACACATTTGCATTATTTTATTTTTGTGAGCTGAAATTTTGGTGTGAAATATCAACATGTATTACCAGAAAATTAGTTTGTATAAAAGTGGAAAATGTAGTTGTGTGGGTTATGAGAAAGGGGAGTTGGGTTCCACAAATCCAGTTTGTTCAGTCAAAGAGCAGCTCAACATTATGGGTAGATTGATATCTACAGGGTAAATATGAAACTTTTCCAGCAGCTGTTTGGCTTAGTTTAGTGCAGAGACTGGGAACAGGTGCTGGTAGGTTTTATTAGTTTTGGACAGAGGCAGGCTCCCTGTCTCTTCATTTCCAGTCTTTATACTAATCTAACCTGCTGCAGCCTGAAGCCATGGACAGATACTGAGAGTGGTGTCAACATTCACACCCATCTCTTGGCAAGAAAAATTCCTTTAACATCGCAGTTATTCTGGTTATTTCAGGAACACTGTTAATTGCTTCGTTAAACCAAACTGACCGTTATTTGGACACTCTTAAAAAAACACTGTTCAATTAAAGAGAGAAAGGAAGGACAGAAGACGAGTTCCTTCAGTTCTGTCAGAGGGAAAGACAGAAAGACAACACAGTGGAACACAGACTGAGGCCAACAGAAACACACAGATTAGCCTACCAGTGTAAACTGGAGCAAATTAGTTTTGGAAATGATCATCATCTCTGCCGGGGCCAAATGCGATTGCTTATTCACAACAGGTTTGTCGAGGATGAAATCAATTACACATGTGAAGACACGGTATTCGATTGGCAATCTGTTATAGTGGAATCATGCACAGTCAGGCAGACAGACAGTGAAGCAGGAGTCCAACCTGTAGGGATTCATTAAACTGCTGAGGGTTTGTCTGATTGGATTGGGGCTGAGCGACAAAATAAAAAGCAGAAGGCATAATGTTGACTGATGATGAGAAATGAGGTGGACAAGAAGTACATGTTAGGTTGAGAGGTAGAGTCACAGCCTAGATTACTATTGATTTCCATCTTTGTTTTTATCTGATGGCAGTGGGTGGTGGTGGGACTTTGAGTTGGCTGTTTGGACACTTGCTAATCTGTAGAGTAAGATGATTTTTTGTGGGAAGATTATTTTGTTAGCTCGTGCTTCCAAGGTCAAGAATGGCCATAGTAGCCTTTGTACTATTTTACAAGGGTATATGAGGCAAATGGTATATAGCTCATATAGAGTGTATTAAACTTTATGTAAAGCCTATGATAAGACTAAATTGATCCTTCACTGATCTCCTGTTGCCCCATTTGCTCACCACTTGACCAAGAAAACTGACAACATGCACACCCTGTGAACCCACATGCACACCCTGTGTGCATGTGGTTCAGACTCTGTGTGCAGCTGTTACAGTCAGATACAGGCTTACAGAGTTTTGCTGTAATACTGTGTTTTATGGTGTTTGGTTGTGGAAGCTTGATCTGTGGAGGAGAGCATAGAGACAGAGATGTATCATTTCCGTTCTCTGCATGCATTTAAATATCAAAGTGTAATGTGACCAAAGATCCAACTGGAAACTCAATAGACATAATGTAAATTCTTTTCAAAGAGATCTAAATATCCTTTTAGATGTACAGTTTCATCCTTAATAAATCTTCTCCTGGAAATAGCCTCTACAGCTTCACATGTGAGCTAAAAGCAGAGGCAGTCTTCATTCTTTCCTTCACATTCTCTGCTAATCCATCAGACAGACTGACAGTGGGCCATTATTCCTTCATCCTGCTTGAAGTCTTTTCATTTCTAGACCAAAGTGTTAAATGGATTTTCACTCACAATGTCCATTTGCAGCCCCTTCTGTAATTGTTCTGGTTTGAGGAGGCTGGGAGAAATTAATAATAGATATTAAGGAGGGAAAAAAGAGTATCACACCATTGTTTCTTGGCCCGCATGTCTGACATTTAAGGTCTGGTGGCTGCGAGTGGCAGACGAAGAAAACAAAGGCACAAAGTGCTGTGTGATGTGCTGACTGATGGAATAAATATTAAAGAAATGGAGGAATAAAGTCACACACTTCTCTGTCTGATGGTGACATTTCCTGCGAGTTCACAGGAGAAAAGAGTGAGGGGGTGTATGAAGGTCTCTGCAGAGCTTCATGTTGAGTTAAAAGACAACAGGTCTGAAAACACAAGCTATTAAACACCAGTTCATTAAACTTAACTGCAGAAATCCTACTGCAACACAGTCAACCTCAAACTCCGTTTATTTCCCTCCATACCTCCATGAAAATAAAGTGAAGAAAGAAATCAATTTGGCTCTGACTCTCAGTCAGTTTTCTTTCAGACTGAGGTTGCCTCTCCAGCTTTCCAGCTCCACTATATCCTCACTTCGCCACCAGCAATAGATTCACACCCGACCATGTCATTTTTCCTTTTTCTCACAGAGAGAACTCCCATCTGCTAAAACTGAACCTGTTTGCGTTTTGAATCTGGCTGTGGCTCTTCTCAACAGCCCCACCACCACCACACACACACCATCAATCACCTCCCTCTGCTCCTCAAATGCTCTTGTGTTTGTGGAAGCCACCTGATACCTGCACTTCATTTTTTGCCTCCTGTTGCATGTCCACAAAGCAAAAACAGACTGAAAACGAATCATGAGAATGTTTTTATTTTGTAGTGATGTTTTGATTTAAGAGACTTTTCTGTATCTTTTTATTTTCTTTGAGTCTGAAAAATAAAAACATCTCCTAATCTGCTTTTTGAGCCGATGAGTCATCCTTTAAATCATAGCTAAAACCACACATTTCTTCTTTTTCTATTTTCTCTTTTCATCAAATGTTGTTTGTAATGTTTCATTGTGTTCTTGTATAACTATATGTTTTCTTTCTTTTCAGCCCACTCATAATTTGGCTCCTTCTTGCTCTCTCCCTCCTGTATTCTGTATATTTATGAAAGTGAACCTGTAAAAGTCCTTGTAATTAGTTGATAGCACACACAACAATATCTTGGTCGCAAAAGAAAATCTTACTTCCCAACAGAACAAAAACTAACTAACTAATTGCCACTTAATCCAGCTGTCACTGAAGTACAAAGGGCTATTTTTAATGTTAGAAATACAGGCTTAGGTTTTTAAAAATGTACAAATCTAAAGGATAAACAACAGTAATTGAAAAGGAAAAAAAACGAAATGAAATCTGAATAAAACAAAATTATGAATATATACATTTGACACGTCTTAGAATATTTCTCAGGAGACAACATGTCTTTTGAGCCTCTACAGACAGAATTATTTAAAATGTCTGAAGTTCAACACTTGACATGGCTGTCTTGGAGTAACTGAAGAAAAAAATGGCCAAGAGACACAGCAATTTTTATCCAATTAGGGACTATACATTTAAAAATCAGACTCAGGCAAGACCAGGGGCAAAGAACACCTCCAGGCTAATGAGGAAATTTATGTGAATGAGAAACAGACTCGACCTCCTTTTTTGGGTCAAAACTTTGTCTGAATTCTTTGGCTAGCAGGCAGTGTCTGTGTACAATTTTCAAAGGTTTATTTTCTTGGACACAAAAATTCTGTCCAAACAGTCCTGTTGATGTCAGGAAATATTGCCTTCCAGCGCTGAAAGGAACATACTGAGCTAATTATTTCCTGCTGCTGCTAATGTTTTTGACCAGCAGGTGAGAGCGTGGTTTTCATGGGAATGCATGCCGTCGAGGCCTTCGTCATACGGAAGTGGGCGTGGATTCATAAAAAAAACCCAAAAACAAAGTTTATTTATGAACAACAAACGGCAGAACAAGAACAAATATATACAAACGATCAGACACTTCCAAATGCATGAATCGTGCATTCAAAAACAACAATCTATGACGCAAACTGGCGATAGGTGTGGATGAAACAAACGCCCCGCCCACGTGGAATCTGATTGGACGTAGACTTGGACGTTCATGCTCTGGATTCGGAGTACAGCTAACCAATCAATTCAAATCAACAATAAACAGTAGACGTTCGGAAATAAACGTTAAACTCCTACCGCAGTGAGCAGGATGTTGGCGGTAAGAAAGTTTGACGATTGATTTAAATTAGTGTTTGAGTCATATGTCGGTGGCGTTATTCATAAAACGTTAGCTAAATAGCGCTATCATGAGTTAGCTTAGAAAAGAAAAACAAACCTGTTCACCCAGAAAGTAGCCTAGCATAAAAAACATCAAGCTATATAACTCCCACCAAAATATAGAGAGACTGACATTTAAAAAATAAGTGATACTTGAAAATAACAACCCTGATACATAGCTCAGGTTATTTATGCCACGAGTGGCACAAAGTCATTGTTTTCAAGTCGTTTTACATATAGTCTAAAATATCAAAATCCTGGCTTTTAGCTAAGTCAGACCAACAAGTCACAAGCCTAGTTAATGCAAGTCAGACCCTGTTCTTCGAGCCCTCCCTCCAAGTCATTTTTCCCTCATCAATAAAGTTAATGTCACTTTGAATTTTGAGATCTAACAAAAAATGTAGTGTAGATCAAACAAAGTTTTGTTGACAACTCCCTGTGTGCTAGCATGCAATAATAGCTGGTTCAGCTTTGTTGGAGCAGTTGTTATTGTTATTAATATTTATTTTCACCTTTGCTTTTCCTGCTATCACATGCCAAACTGACTCATGAGAAAAGGGGCTATTACAATAGCCACCTCAGAGCTGAATATTTTGCATGTTGCCATCTGTATTTTGTTGTTCACAGCAAAGTCTTTACATTTGAATGCAACAAAACCAAAGGTTCAGCTGTTTTCTGTCTTCTTGTGCCAAACACATCTTTACCTCCCACTCATGCACTGTGATGATTGTGTATCTGTTGTCAGGAAAATAAGGAGTTGGTTCTGTCAAGTCTAAAGTAATTAAATGTATGAATCAAATCTAACTTGAGCTCAAGTCATGTAGCCCACACCCTCTGACAGAGGATGCACTCACAAAGGTGTCACATTTGAGCAATGTGAGCTTAGTAGGTTGAATATTATAAATCTGTCAAAACGTAGTCATTTCCTGTGATGGCATGTGTCCCAAATGACTAAAGACAAATCCTTTCTCTCTGCAGGAACTGGTAAAAGTGAATGAATCCTGTCTGATGACTGCAAGTCCAAAGAGAGATGCAGCACAAGTGTCTGAGCCACTGCCCTGCAGAGATTTCAGAAAATTGATGGTATGTTTTCACACTGTTTTATTTTGTAATTACAGAACACAAAACACTGCAACTCTGAACCATAAGAGAAAAAGGCTGTTTGTTTTGTTGATAGATTTTGGAAAATAGGAAACCCCGTCCAATGTATCATAGCTTTGTAGCTTGTTTTATAAGAATGTAAGTTCATGGTGAAGATTTGTCCATATGTGTTCTGTATATGTGTGCTGCATAAGCTTGGCTAAGGCATGTACAAATTTGTATTTGCCCTTTAGCAGCAATGTGAGCACATGGTTGTTACGTGTCTTCAAATGCTGCACTTGTGTGTATCTGTACATGTGTGTAGGAAAAACAGTTACTGATACCTGAATCCTGATCGTATAAACAGCAGTGTAAGCACCAGATAAGCATTTATACAATCGATAAAACCATGAAGTGAAACTTTAATTTGACAGTAAATTATCAAAGTGTCAGGTGATTTAGTTCAGGGATCAATACACGCTGGGTGCAGTCAGCTGTTCTGACATTAGGGCGTAACCACAGTAAACACATGAACCCTCTAAATCATCCAACCCTTCAGAGAGACACCATGTTTTTTAGTGGTTTGACATCCCAAGGAAAATGCAGACGTATATAATTGTTCAGTAAGATATAGTATATCTATACTCTAACCCATCCATACGTCAAGAGGCTATGGCTCAAACACTGTGTCCATCATTCATGTAATGGCAGATTAAACAGTAGGCAGGAGTACGTACATTCGACAAGTTTGGAAAAGTAACACCTGTAGTTAAGTGCACAGGAAAATGAAATCATGCAAAACAAAAATCTGAAGACATGCACACTGTCAGCAGCACAGAGTTAATTAGTTTAGTTAATTAGAGACGCAACATTTCAGGCACACCTGATGAAGGTCTGTGACAGAAAGTCAGAAAGGACAGTGTGTGGGAATGTAATGTAACTTTCTCAAATCTGTGCGTGCAGTTAGGGAGATACTTTCTGAATTCAGTTTCAACCTCTGTATTTTTCTGTTATAATTATGAGGCTCTGACCTTGATGTTGTAGCTGAAAATAGACGTACTGACACAGGAGAGTGAATCATATACCTGGCTGACTCAACCATCAGTGCTAATTTAGAGTTCATTGTTAAAAAAGAAATGTAGTTTATGAAAGTCAAAGTCCTTTTTATTTTCTCTGTTTCATCAGCTGCTTGAAGGAGCACATTTAATTTGGATTAAATGTGAGTTTTGACTTCATTTTTTAAAGCGAGGATGGAAATGATTTTCCAGGCTTTTCAGTCATAACCAGGGACATCATTTTCAGCTGATCTAAGCACAAGAGACTGATTTCTTTTTAATGTGTTGTGGTTCAAGTTCAGTAATTACACTAAAAAATGATTGTAAGAGTGTGTTTTTATGTGAGTGTGGGTGGTGTGTGGGGGCACTGAGCAAGCAACTTGGTGTGTGTGTATGTAGTTTTCTTTAATCCATATGTATGCGTTTGTGAGCAAGAGGTATGAGTTTGTGTGTGTTTTTATGTTGACATCATGTCCTGAAACACTGCATCAGCAGGTGTAATAAGTCGCCATAATGTCTTTCCCCACACAGCAAAAACAAATCACCTTTTCCTCCTCGTGTCAGTGATTTGTTCCAACTGTTTTCATTATCAGGAACATTCTCCTGGCTTTGCCTCAGCATTCATTTATGCGTACATGTTACAATTCCATTTGAACTGGCAGTGTTTGTATTTTAGCCATTCGGGCCTGATTGACACTCACAATAGGCAGAATCACTAGAACAGGGTTAAATTTCTGGCTGCTCAGCGGAGTAATGAGGAGTCAAGAGCTGAAGTGACAGTCAGGCCTTCAGTAGACGTTTCTGTTTGTAATGAAAAACAAAATGCCGGGGAAATTTCCCCATCTGGGACCAGCTGGTTGAATGTATTTGTGACTGATTTTACAAGAGTTTTTGACGTCAGGCACGAGGGTTTGTCTTTGCCAGATTTGAACACGTTTTATCAGGCAGTTGAGGTTGACTGGGAAGATTCAGTTTAGCTGTTTTGTGTTTTTTTCGTGCCATATTTGTCTTCTTTTAACCTTTTGAATTTAGGAGATGCTGAATAATAGATAGAAAAATAATAAACCCCTAATAGATACATAGGTTTACTGTCTACAAACTACCTGTATGTATACTTCATATGTGTATTTAACAGGTGTGATGTCACATGTGTTTGTAAGCGTGGATTCTGGGTGTTTAAGATGGCAACTCTATATTTATCAGTAATCTGAAGAAAGAGCCTTGTGCTTGAAACTTCACAACAGCAAATAAAATCCTTGAGCAGGAGCTATTTTGGCATATGGATCTATTTTCTGCTGCGACATTTGATGAAAACATGCGGGCATGCTGTGGTCCTCAGCTTTATATTATATTTTAAGACAGAAATAGTCTGAAGTGTAAAAGTCAGAGAGAAGTCACTTGTGATAAATGTGTAAAAAGGCCAGTGGTAGAAGGTGGAAAAAGAGGAGAGTCACGTCTGCTAAATAAAAAAAGAACATTTAATCCTCCATATTAGACATTTAATAAGTTTTTGTTCTCTTCATACATCATTCCCACATTCTCATGCAGTCACCCCCCCAAAAAAACCACAGTGGAAAAGTTTACTGTGTTGCATGTTTTTGGTTAGTAATGGTTCACATTGTCTAATTACAAACAACCCGGGGCTTGTAAACACAACCAACGTAGACTCTTAAAGCAGCTTGTTTATTGTGTGGAGTTTTGGTTACCTGACATGTTGCCAGGTTAGAGGTTTTGGCAGTGGTGGGGATTCTAAACAAATTGTGCTTCCTGTCTCTGGGTCTTCAGTGTAGCATATTAGACTTTTTCTGTGGTGCTCATATGAATTAACAGTATCAGAAGAGGAACTGAACAATATCAACCCCAGTGTTGCAGGTTATTCTCTGCACTTAGGATTATTCCACAAATTATTAAATATGTTCACTTCAGGTGCTACTCACAGACAAGTCTGAGCCACGAAAAAATACACATCAACCCAAAAAAATGTAGTAGCCAAGTGCCCAGTTACTTTTGAATCCCTAAACTGTGGGTACTATGCTTTAAAGGGCTTTCTCTCCCACGCAAGTTATTCTTTATTGATGTAAATCTGCTCCAAATAAATCTGTAATGCAGTATCCATTATTTTATTTCAAATGAATGTGCTAAAGTAGAGAGCCTGAAGAACAAAAACATGCTAAAGTGTCCAAATTCATATGCTCTGGATTGTGTAAATGTCTCTTACTGTGAAAAGCAGATGTGACCCAAACAGCCAGATCCTGCTGAAAGAGGCTTGTTTCTGTTACAGAGTGTTAACTATGAATTGTTAGCAAGCACCCAGCTGAAAACTGAAAAAGCTGATTTAAAAATGAGTCAGGATTTGGCCCGTAGAACGTGTTTTGCTGGTAATATGAGATTTTACCTGCACCAATGAAAGAAACACATGTAAAAGAGTCATAACTGCCCCTTTTAATTTTCCTATAATGTATTTTTTTAAGAAAACAACTGATGTTAATGAGCTTCTCTGAGTGTGTGTGCACTGTATGCTTGTGTATCCCTGTGTGTGTGTGTGTAGATAGAAAAAGGTGAGCTCCATGCTGACAGAAACTAGATTGAAGTCAACTCGTCATCTCCTCTCTCTCCTCCCATGCTGAGAAGAATCAGTAGGAGCTCAGGTGTGACATGCAGGGCATCGATCAAACACACACTCACTCCAGTACAGGATGACGTGTCGGCCATCACTGATGTGAAAAAGACGGAAGGCACACACAGTGTTATACCCACTCCTTAAACCACAAACACACAGACGTATAGTTAAGGTGCATGACTCACCGCCTGCTCTGGTGTGTGACACTGACAGCTACCTGCTGGTCGGAGGACTATTAGATGAGATCTGACACAGAGTTCGTTTCGTACGTCAGTCCAGCTTTTGAAAAGGATGTGAGCTTCGACTGTTGGAGAGTGAAGGCAGTCTGACACATCCTGTTAACGGGTTATTTACAGGCGAGCTCGGCCTGAGTTTGAATTTGGATGGAGTGAAGTCTGATGTAATGTTGAGAGCCAGGCCAGCCTGATATTTTTAGATTTCACTTCATTCTTTCAGCCTTGATAAAACAAATCTAAGACGTGGGTGGTGATTCGGAGATTTAGGATCTGACTACACAACAATTATGTCTTTCTAGAGGATCACCATGTCAGATAAGGGGATTATGTTCCTGCCCTGACTTAGTTTAGAAACATGTCAGATGTTGGACCTCGATAAGTATTTGCTTTCAGTCTTTCAAGATCAGTTTGACTTGTCAAGCTGACTGGGCAGAGAGGTTAGAGACAGATGTTTGAGATCAGGAATCTCAAGAGCCATGTGGTCACAGAAGCTGTCAAACAAAAACAAACACATTTTTGTTCAGGAAGCTTCATGTCTGTTGATTTGTGCCGTTTTGAGTTTGATATCATGTTGTCTGATTCTGTCATTTGGCATTTACCTTCTGCATTTACCAATGAGCTGGGCTTCTGTCGTTCAACTCACATTCTTCTGAACCTTAATCAGTATAGCTGTCTGCACAGGCTGCGTTTTACTGATGATGAAAACACTTTAAGAGTCTCTTAAGGCTTTAAGTCCTTTTTCTTAGAAACTCCTGTGGTTCTAGGTGACATTCACAGCAGTGCTATGCCTGAACACATCCTGTGCAGACACTTGTGGACTGAAACTGCTGCTGAGCTGCTAAAGGGCTGCTTTCTCTTCTCAGCCTGAGTAGACACAGTGTTACGCAGGACAACAGCAGCAGCAGTGAATCTGGTCAGTCATAATACTCGACTCTGAGGAGTTTTGACGGAGCTCATAGTCCATTACCAGGGTCTTCCCTACCACTATAAGGTTTAGATGCAGCACCCGTGCCGTTTCGTCGAATGCCCGTAAAATCATTGTGGAGAGCATCAAAACTAATCATCTTCAACATCAGATCTAACGGTTGTAGTTGGTTTCAGGTGAGCTTCTTTAGCAAGTTTTGTCTTCAAGCTTTTTGGATGTTGTTTATTTATTATCCACATTTCTATACACAGATATGGTAATAATAAGGCTCCACAACAGCAGACATGTGCACCTAAGTCTTGAACAAACTTGGGGAAAATGCTGAATACACTAGATAATTATACACTCACGGTCTGTACCTCAGATTTAAAGTCTAAATAGACGCTCTGGGTTGCGCTAAGTTAAGTTAAAACGTAATGTGGTTGGTGGTTTATCAGTTTTTGAAAATAACAGAAACATCACTTTTCAAATTAAAGCAATCGGCACTGTGATGCATCAGTATTTTTTTACGTCCCTCCCTCCTGGTATACATAAACAAAAATTGAATTTTTTGTTATGTCCTCTGAACTTCTTGGCATTTCTCTTCCTTTCAGTGTGAAAATGAGGTTATCTGCAGTTTACGACACTCTACACCACACTGTTGATGTGTATGTGTGTGTCAGATAATATCACATATACTCTGACGACACGGTGTGTGTAATCTACTGCCTTCATCTTGGACCACAGTGTGTGTGACGTCTCCCTGATGGCAGAGGGAATAATGGGGAGTCCCAGTGGCATATATCTTGACAGGGAGAATAATGGAACATTCCAGTGGGATGTCTCAGTAAATGGGTTCTTGTTGATCTTCCAGGTAATAGCGAAGTGCAGCTGTCATTGTTTTCATCCTGACAGTCGGCTGTCGTGTCATTCCTGTTGACAAGAGAACACACTGCTGCTTCTCCTCTTGCAGAGAAATGTGCTTGTGAGACTCGTAGAGTGTGTGCAGTAGTGTGTTCATATGTCCGCCTGTATTCGTGAATGAGTTTGGGAATCACTGAGTGACTTTGAGTGACTTTGTGCTAGGAAAAAAAGAGTATGCTGTTCACTGCTGTTTTATACATAGTGTGACTTCTGATGCTACTTGTGCTGGTGTTTCAGTCTCAGTTTATGAAGAATTTTTTTAATTTGAGAAATAAAACAAGACCCTACATGTAATACATCTAGCTTTATCCTGATGATAAACAACAATCTCACATGATTTATACATTCTTTTTTGAGATTGCAATCTTAACTGCATCATATACACACAGAATATTGCCTACATATATCATCTTTGAGTTGAGTCCTGCTCAACATACTGAAATGCTACATAGAGGAACTGGATATAAATGGGCTAATTTTACTCAAGCTCTGCAAAGTAGCATTAGATAAATAGTCTAATCTTACCCAAACAGCAGCAAGACCTGGACAGTAACATTAATATTGAATTCCTAGCACAGTCTCACAAAACGTCTGAAATAAGCACAAAATCTGAAATGTGAAGAAATGTGTATAGAAAAGTTCTGAGACAATCTTAGACAATTAATAAGGCGACGATAAAGGATTTCATCTTGGTTAAAACAGACACAAGATTACTGAGAAGTAACACTCTTACCAAGCATGGAAAACTGGGCTTCATGATTTATGGATGAAACCCAGTATTTCAGAATTGATTTAAACCCACCCACCCACTCCACCTCTACAGCTTTACTTTTCCTCGTGCAGTTTCGCTGCCACACAACCACTTCTCTTCGCCACATAATTATTTCCTCGCTCTCCTGGGAATGACTTCCTCTCACTTTGTTCACAGTATGTTATTTCATCGTAAGGCATCATGTTTATTTCAACATAGTTTTTTACTCGAGGCTCAGTTGGCCGCAGACATTTATGGTTACGTCTGTAAATTTTTGAAGATGCATGATTTGCAGAGAATTTTTGCGTTTTCATCTCTGTCCTATCTCAAGGTGTGAAGTCTTGAATTAAATATAACTCCATATATGTGGCTTTCAAGGTTTTATTAATGCTGGCCATGCATAGCACGACATGATTATATGTGTCAGGAAATTATCTTTGTGTTGTCCTCCCAAGGTACAGTGTGTGAACGATTCAAATAATTACCTCACGCTACAATTATCTTATTAATAGTTTTGTTCAAGTCCCACTTAAGTAATCATATGTTCAACCAGTCCATGTTTTATAACTTTTGATCCAGTGTGAATAAAATCTTTTCTGGGATGGGTTCAGGAGGCTTTATGTTTTCGGGGTCGTCCTATCGTCCGTCCCATTCTCGTGAACGCGATGTCTCAATAACGCCTCGAGGGAATTTCTTCAAATTTGGCGCAAACATTCACTTGGACTCAATAATAATACACTTTATATTTATAGAGCACTTTTCTCAACAATTATGTACGCACTTTACTAATGAAATAAGGCAAGTAAAATGAGAATAGGAATATGAGCATAGAAGAAGTAAAAACAATTAAATAAATAAGATCAAATAAATATGAATAATCAGTCTAAATAACAAGAAGGGATTTAAAAGAAGCTGCAGACTTAGCTTTCAACAGGCAATTCAAGAATTCACACGTTAATTATGACTAAATTTAACACAGATGTCTAATGTGATAAACAATTTATATCCATTGTTGCAGTAAAGAATGCTGAGGCAGACTCGAGAGTCTAAATGACAATCATGGGAGATTTTATGAGTGTGCATGAAAGCTGGCACATTTGAGAATAAACATCTTTGTGTTCTTTTGGTTTCCATTAGGACAGTTTTGGAGGGTGAGCAACAGAGAGGCCTGGATGATGAAAAAAAAAAAGTAAAGTGGACCTTGGACAAAACAGCGCGGCTGCTCTAATGACTCACATTGAAACTGACTGACAGCCTCTCATTACCGCTATTTGCAGAACACATTTCATCACTGGTAAGTACTTAATGTACTCCCTCCAGCAGATTCTAGCCAAGGAGAACTTTCAGTGCTCCAGCTGCGTCTGCTTTCACTGTCCTGTCATCATGTTGGTTAAATTGTTTGTGCCACATTAAGACAGCTGAGTATGACTCACAATAATTCCTGTGTTTACTGAGTGTCACCTCATACAGGGGTAGTGGGTAGTTTAAAGTATAAGTTAGACATCTTTGTAGGTTGGATTAAATGTAAATTCTGTCTTTTCTCATAAACTAGGTGCTTGTAGTGGTAGAACAGCAACAAAATAAACACTGAAGCTTAAAATACTGGTTAAAAAAAAGAATCTATCTTGTATTTCAGAGTTCCACGTGCCATTTTGTGTCATGTTGTCAGGGTTTTAAGCATGATACAGGTCCTTCCTAGAGGCTTATTTGACAGTTGCACGCATTGTTTTCGATAAAACTGTGTAAGATCTGTAGGTAGTAAGATTTGCATGAAAGCAGTGCACAAACTTCCTGTTTTCCCCTTTAAAACTAGTCATTTTTAGTAAATTAAAACAAAAATTGTCAGTCCCCACGAAACAATATTTGAGCAGCTTTTTACTTGTTATTGCTGTATCCACCTTTAGGGGGCAGGACTGAATCTATTTCGCTGCTTGACCTTGAGCAGCAAGCATCACATTTATTATTAGCTATTTGACTGAAGCTCTGACAGACTCAGGGCATCCATTTATTAAACACCAATCTTTAAGGCCACGTGAAGACACAACAGTCGAGGGGTTTCACTGAGTATGTTAAATGAACCTCGTACCATCTCTTTGTCGGCTGTGTGGCTGCTGGAGCAGATCCTCTCACTCTAAACTCTCTAATGCCCTCAGGTTTTCATTTAGTAATGATTTATCCAAACCAACTGAGCCTTGGTTTCCTCACTCAGCAGTTTTTTTGACAAATTAATGACTCAGAGTTGGGGTGGGTCAGAGGATGTGTAGTGTGTGTAGTGATGTGTTACAGTGGTGGTTTAGCTCTTGTCAACTTGCCCTAAGGGGGGATCTGTAGTGCTGTGTCAATAGTCTGAAACCCCATGTGGACCTCTGTGAGATCGCCCTTTAAAGAGTGAAATACCAAGGGATGAGTGTAAAAGTCAATGGCCTCTGAAGAAAT
This sequence comes from Lates calcarifer, assembly GCF_001640805.2. Taxonomy (NCBI): domain Eukaryota; kingdom Metazoa; phylum Chordata; class Actinopteri; family Centropomidae; genus Lates; species Lates calcarifer. The sequence goes on along the minus strand of NC_066840.1, from coordinate 23,621,379 downwards.
AGACTTTAATGTTTAATTAATTATTTACACAAATGAAACTGCAGAACTAGTTTTAATTATCATTTATTTATCTCAGTCACTGAGGTTAGTTCAGAGACTGCAACAGGAGCTTAAGGCTACATCCACACTAAGTTTTAGATTACACCCAGCATCCACACTACTCTGGAGTGTTGAGCCCCTAAGACATAGACTTTTGGAAACACTGCTGGCCTCATTTTAGTTTGAAAACTTTGATTGCATATAAACTGAGCAGAAAGATGCAAACAGATGTGGATTTGCTCTGTGCAGCGTGAATTAAAGTGCATGTTTGTACGAGTTGAAGATGATGTATGGTAACAGTTAAACATGATGCCAAATATGTTGATGAACTGGGAAGGAAAATTATGTTGAAAGCCTCCAAAAAAGCACCAGAAGAGCTGTTGTACAGGGTTGTTTAGGGAGCACAACCTTGTTCTCCTGTAACTCCAAAAAAGCTTTCACAAATATTAAAGAAGAAAATTCAAGAATGAGATATCACTTTGTGAAAAATGGGATCCATTTATTCAAAAACACAGGTAGCGCAAAATCATACACCATATCTGAGGTGCTGTCAGTAGTAGGTCTGTGATTAACAGAAATGACTTTCTCAGACTGGATCATAGCATTTAAGGATATCGAGCGAGGAAAGTCGATGTACAGCATGAATCCTCCATTTTCACCAGATGGATGGTTATTTGAACGTCACTAGCAGAAAGGTGCAATTTTATGCTGTGGTTAGAGGTTATTTAAAGTGACGCTCCCGGGCTGAAGGGTCCTCTACTCAGTACCTGTTCATACCATTTGTGACAATGGCTGAACAAAACATGTCATAAAATATCTCCTACTCCTGATGATAACAGGTTTGACAGCCGCTCTTTGTCTTAAACTTTCCTTTCCCTTTTTTTTTTTTATTCCTGCAGAATCAGTGCCGTCAGGATTTATGTCGAATGTGTGTTTGATTCTTAACAGGTGTTAAACATCAACCCTAACATAAAGATAGAAAGGAAAGACGGATGTGACTGGCAGTAATTGATTCAGACTGCCATATAGGGAGTAAAAAATATTGTAAAACACTGAGTCACCCTCCAGGCATCCTCCATAACTGACAGTCTGCCTGTGCTGGATGAGTTTTCATAACTTTTACCAGAAAAGATGTGACGTGCTCAGAAGTTTGGAATCGTGCCGCTCCGCTCGTAAAATCTATTTTTCCTGTTTTTGATATGAATGGCTGTAACGTATAAATCCACTTTCCGGACGAACTGAAAAAGCACAAACCCAGTGAATAAGGGAGAGAGACACTTGAAATAATATGAGTCACTTCACTCAGCTACTGGTAAATTCTAATTCCTGTGACATTACCTTCTGAAGTATTATTAGTTTAAATCATAATCACTATTTTCAAGTGCATTTTTAGCAGCTAATTGTAGCATTTACACTTACCTCTCTTGTCCTTACTGCTTCTCAAGGCTCTTATACTCCACTTTCCTCTGTATCTTTGTCTTTTTAGTTTTTCTTTAAACCACAAACATATTTTGCATACAGCAGGGATTCACTTTCTCGCTTCTCCTAAAATGAAGAGGAGGTAATGAGACAGCTCCTCTCATTACCTTTATCTCCCTCCTCCTCTTTTTCCACTCCGTATGTGGCTCTAATAGCTGTGTATTATGGAGCTCCATTATTATTATCACGGTAAAATAATTAAACCCTCCTAAAAATGTGCAGCGAGCACAAGTATTGTTAATGAAACAGATCAGTGATTTTGTGGTAGATTTATTTAATACATGGCGTCATTCCCCAGTAATGACAAAGTTTATGACTATCTTAGTCACTTTTTATTTTTCCTTGACCTGCAGTAAATGTACGCTTTCTAAAATACGGGCTCTAAATTTTGCCAGTGATCACAAATCATTTTGCAAATTAGATAACCAGGGTTTTTAGGCCTGACGTCTGTTTTAGGCTAATGTTGTTGTCCCTGTGGAGCCACAAATGTTAGCACTCTGTTCCTCATCACCATCCCCTCCTGAAAAAACTGTCTGAGGTTTTTATTTTTCCTTTTTTTGACATTATCCCTAAATGTTAAGAGGGAAGTATCCATGTTGCTCACTGCTTGCCTTGCTACTCGTTGAGCGTACGCACAACGACAGTAAAGAACGCTGATCTCAGACCTGTTGTTTTCCTGTCATGCATTCATATTTTAACCAACAGATGTTGCTGGTGAGCTTACAACTGAGCTGCCACAAACTCCCTGATGCTTTATCCTGGTGAGCTTCTGGGTTCATTTGTTGTTGTTATCAGCCTATGGTTTGGAAGGAAGATCAGCCTGAAATGTCAATGCATATTATGTTTTTTTGTAGTGTGCAGACCTTTTATTTGTTGTTTAATTGTAATTTTGTCTGGGTTATGTCAGCTGTTGTATCATTGGTGCTTGTGGCAAATAAGAAAAACGAACTATTCCTGTTATTTGTCAGCTCTCAGAGCAGACAAATTAATCTTTATTTTTTTCCATATACGTCCTTCTCTGTTTCTGAGACCGTTTACTGTCAACAGCTCAAAGACTGCTTCACATCAACAGGCTCTTTTGTCAGAGATGAGCAGGAAAAAGCTCAGATGCCTTTTCAAAACTGTATAATGAAATTGCAGTTGACTCAATCTATCAGAGTAGGCTGGCAGATAGCAGTCACCTAGCAGCGGTGTCTTCCAAAAGCTGCTATTCATAACAATAAAAATATCTATTAAACTAAAAAACAACTTCTCAGTATTCATAAGAAAGACAGTAGCACAAAGGAAACGGACACATTAAATGTCAGCTGTAATTAAAGTAAATGTTGCTCTGCAGATTCCATTAGCATCAGTAATTGCATTAAAGTTGACCCAGTGAAACACAGAGGCCATGTTGGAATCCATCACAAGAACCTCCATCATAAAAAGCCTTTTCTCTTAGAAATGAAAAAGATGCACAAGAGGAGGTTGAATGTGAACAAAGACGAGATGGATTTCCTCTGTGTTTCACATCAAAGCGACTGGACGTTTATTAGGAGTCTGTTCATTAAACAGGCATTAAAGCTAGAAGCCAGCGAGCCTTGTGAGGAGATGTGATCATAGTTTTACACTAATGCTGAGCCTCTGTACTTAAATAAGCAGAGCGTGGATGGCCCACATGAGTTCCATGAAGTTTTGCTTTAAGTAGGAGCTACATTAAATATTCTGAGGCATGAGTAAAATACCATCTTTCCCTCCTTTTTTCTGTTTCTGTTGTCGTGTTCTGTGATGCTGACGTGTTGTTATTGACTCTTTATCCCATATACTTACTCACCAGTGATAGGCAAAGATTGTCTTGGTATCTTCATAAAGTTATGGACACTTGGTCTTAATAACACCACACAGTATGATCGTGGTTTTTATTCTCTGATCCCAGTGAAACTAATTAATATTTAAGAGGACCACACGTCGCCTCTAAAGGAGGCGATAGTGTTGATTGATGCTTCACTCCCAGAGAAACAAATGTGTCTGTCTTCACTACCGCACACTTTCTCTTGGCAAGTTTGACTCCTTGTTTTTAAAAATAAGGCCAAATGAGTCACGTCTCCATGGATACGTGCAGGAGTTGAGTGTTACTTTAACGAACTAACACAGAAAACACGTTCTCTGGCTGCTGATCTTGAAGCCTCTTAACATCGTCCCACAGGCATCAACAGAGAGCCAAGCCATCTCTCACTGCCCATCTGACAGTCATTCTTTGGCTGATCTGCGGTCGGAGCCTCTGGTGGTCGACTGATAGCGTGTGTGTGTGTGTGTGCATGTGTGTGTGTGTGATCCCTGGTTGATCCAATGATCCATTAATTTTCAGTCAGTGGATGGAGTGTTTGGCATCGTGTTGGGAAGCTCAGAGGGGTCATCATGCATGTGAGAGAGTGTGTGTGTGTGTGTCCGCCCGAGTGTGTGTGCACGTGCATAGTGTGAGTTTGTCAGTGGCCTCCTCCACGCCATCTGCTCGCTGCAGTACAGAGTGTCCCTTCCAGCTCCCTGTAGGCCACTTTAGTGAAACCAGTCATGGCTCAGAATTAATATTGTGCAGAGTGGACACTTCTGGGTTTATTGTGTCAATTGTTCAGAGACTAATGATGGCTTTCTGCACGAGTAGTGGTGGTCACAAATTTTTGTGTGCATATCTAAAAGATAAGAGGGGACGTTCACTCCAGTCAGATCATTTATTATTTTGGTTGTGGGGTCAGTTTAATAATGTACAAGGAAAATTAATTTCTTAGGAAAAATCCAGAAATTCCAAATAGGATGTGACTGTGACGTTTGTGGGTCCGCACCTGATCTACTCCCCCCCCACAGTATCAATAGTGCAACACTAACTGATCAAACATCCATCAAACTCTGAGAACAGTTTATAATTTGATCTGTCTACTGAGCAGCTTAATCTAAAAAGAAGAAAACCATCAGGTGCATTTCACTTAGAACAAACGTGTGCAGTTTGTTTTAGTTTTTCACTGTTTATTGATATCTACACTTTCTGTCTCCACCCCCGTACAATGGAGGTGAATGGAGTTTTGTTTGCAGAGTTCACAGCAATGAGCTGCTACTCATCCAATGCAATATTAATGTGTCTCTCCAGAAACACTGGATAATTCAAAAACGTCCCCATGAGCACTGGGACTGCTTTCTACAAAAGGAGCTGTCTCCATGAAAACAGTGCAGGCTGTGGATTATTCAGAGTAACAGGGGCTTGTTTGTGAAAAGAGCTGCACGAACAACTTTAATTTACTTTAGTTGCATTGCAGTGATGGTGGCACATAAAACTAAATCTGCATCTCCTGCTGCTGTTACATTGGTTTTTGGGCGAAGCTTGTCCTTTAACAGGCCAACTCGTTCCTGTTTGACCCAGTTAGGACAAGACAGCTTGCCAGCACCTCTGTGACCGAACAGCTTCTCTTACGCTGTCTGACATCGAATGAATTGTGCTGATACCATGAAACCAAACCCACCCACCTGGTGCTCTGGGCAGGTCAATCCAGACAGGAACAATTATTTGCATAAAGATGTTATGTGAGAACCTCTAAACTCCTTAACCCAAGCAACGGTATTACTCTTGTATCAGAAAACTACCTGGACAACTACGTTCAACGCTACATTGACATTGTTGACACATGTAGACATTGTTGATACGTCAGCTGCATCTGAGGGGGAAAGAAACTGGATCTAAGAGAGAAAGAAAGTCGAGCTGATTCCAGAGAGTGGTGATAAAACTGTTTTTGACAGCAAACATAAAACGCCCGTTGGCTTCCCCTGTCGAAGCCTCTGTGAAATATAGAATTGTCCCTTCACAGATCATTGGGATTTTGACAACTTGAAACAATATTCCTCTGGATGACAAGTGCTTTATCCATGAGCTTTTCTTCTCCCGCTGCTCCCTCCCGCCCTGCCTCCGTCGAGCCTCTGTCTGTGGAAAAGCAAACAAAGAAATGGAGGCGATGTGACGTCGTGGCATTTATGAGATGAAGAAGCTTTTGTCCATGCCGCAAATAACAAATTGGAAATGAACACAGGAAGACAGGGAGAGCAGATCCACATGCTGCTGACCTGTACTTGCTTCAATTAGCTGTAAAGCTTTGTGTTTTTTGATAACACGTGTTTTATTGGATTGTATTAACCTGGTAAGTGACCTATGAAAATAAGGTTTTGGGGAACGTAAAAGAAAATCTCCCTCAAACATTCAACTTTTCAAAGAATACTGTCTAAAGCACGAAGCAACCACAAGAAACCCTGATCTCAGTGCTGCCATAAAGGCAGAGTAAAACATAATAAGTAGGCATTTTTTTTAATATGCATATGTAGCAGCAGCAAATACCAACTGAATGTTGGTTTTAACCTTGTCAAGACCAGGAGCTCTGTTCATCAAGGTTCACTCTTGTTTCACTTCAGTTTCTATCACTCTGCCTCTTTGCCTTCTTTGCCTGCTCTGGACTGTAAGGGTGCGACGATTCTCTGAATCCATGGTTTGGTTCACATCTTGTTTTTTGTTTTGTTTTTGTGCCGACTTGAATGTGCCTGTGTCTCCAGTCTCAGGCTTATTTTTCATCTTGAGTTAATTAACCTAACTTTTATAGCAGATGTGATCACTCAGTCATGGTTGGACCAAAGTACTCATGTGACACATGGAGTTGGAGGACAATAAAATAGGTGTAATGTGTAATATTTATACCACTTGCCATAACTTTAAGTAGATGTGTTAAAGTGTCAAAAAAAGAGTTTGGTTCCTTCTTTTCATATCAAGATTGTTGGACATTTCTACTGAGTGTTTTTTTGTTTTGTAAGATGTAGTTTTGATCACAGAATAATTTCAGTGACACCTCCAGAGCAGAAAACACTCGCGCTCACCTCTATTTTCAGTTTTTTTTTTTTTTTTTACCTTCTCAATTAAGAGAGTGAGCTTGGGAATTGGCGATGATAGAAAATATGCAGCGTGGAGGTGAGATGGAGTGCAATTTTTCTCCCTTCGTCCAATACGGGGAGTTTTGCGTCATGTACCAATCAACACAGGTGCCATTCCCCCGTAAATGTAATTTGCGAGAGGCAACAAGCCGTGAAAGAGACTATGATCACCTTTGCTTTCCTCACCTCTCTGCAGACAACTGGTGTCTCCTCACCTGATTAAGTTTGTAGGCTGCATGCACACAGAGGACAGTCAGCTAGAGTTCAGAGAGGTTCATTTATTGTGAATTTTATTTATATCCTCAGAACCGTAAATCATGTGACACATCTTTAACTGTCTTCAAGAAAAGAGCCAAAACAGTTTAAAGGTATAAAAACGATCCATGTTTCTAAAATTAAGTGGGACTTTGACTTTTTTTCCATGTGAGGAATGAAAATGCATAGAAATGTTGTTTTTCAGGTCATAAATGTTTAATATTGAAAGCCCTATCAGACTGTATATACAAGTATTTTATCTATATATATAAAGTATTTACCTAGAGGTATTTATCTAAATTAAAAGAAGTAAAGCTTCTCGCCAGTTTCTAAAGTGTCACTTTCGTCTTCCTTCCAATTCTTTAGTTTCCTGATCGATGCTGCCCCCTGGTGGCAAATTAAAGTCACTGCCTTCCACAGTGCAGGATATTTCAACACCACCACCAATGTCACGTTGTTTCCTTTCATCCTTTTTGTTAAATCACTCGGCTACTAACATTTTCAAAATTCAAATTTTATGTATTGGTTGATTTTTTATTTGACACTTTCATTTAAAAAAAACAAAACAGTCAATAGACAATAAAAGTCTATTGACTGTGTAGACAGTTAGAAACACATTAACACAAGCAGTAAACTGAGCCTGTGTTGTTCTGCAAGATGTTGTTAAACACTCAGTTATTTATCAACTTAGCATTTAATTCTGCGTGCAGAAACCTAAAGGAAAATGAACCCTACACTCCTATACTCATAGCTTAACGTACCACTGTTCTGTAGCCCCCGCTGTGAAAGTGATAAATGAGGATGAGGAGAATGAAGAGGAGGAGGAAGATAAGAGAGACAGAGCCAGAAACTTATAATCACTAAACTCTTTACCTCCTCCACAAGTTTACAAAGAGCGAAGAGTGGCCATTGATTAAAGCATCAGAGTACAGACCAAGCATCTGAGGATCCTCATTCACCTTGAAATCCTCATTGATGTTTTGTATTTTCTTGGTCCCACCTGCTGTGACAATGAAAGGATGGAGGGATAAAACGAACAATTTAAATGTGTTGGAAAGTTGTCACATCTCTTCTGTAGAGCTCAGCAGAAGTAAAGTCATAGTATTTAGAGGTTTAACAGTTGCCAGCTGCTCCAGTTACGTGATTAATTAGTGTTTCTAAAGTATGCAGTGGCTTCAGAAAGTATTCAGACCCCTTCACTTTCTGCACACTAGATTGATGGGTAAAAATGTCAGTTTTATCCATTTCTTATTAAATCTACAGCTAAGTAAAGTGTGAAGGGATCTGAATACACCACTGATGCTACTGTTGTCTTAGTATTTCATGAGGAAGTGCTGTTTCAGAAGAGTTTCCTCAGTGATGGGAACCTAAACACAGAAGGAAGACTGGCTGAAATCCAGTTTAAAATCATTACTACTGACCCCATTTCAAATTCTCCTGACTGAACAATATCAGAATATTTTCAGCATAAAAACAGAAAATATCACACCCAAAGCTTTCTGAGTAAAGCTTTGAGTTCAAGCCTTTTGTTAAATTCAGATAGAGGTGTGACAAGCTTAACTACTTTAGGCCTTTTTTGTATCTTGTTAAAGATTTAGATGCCACTCTCTCCTCACTTTGTGACACAGCTGGAGTATTTTAGGAATCTCATCACCTTGAAACTCAAAGTAACATAAAAACAGGTCTTTCCTCTCTGCCCTCTGACGTCTGTTCTCACCAACACTCCACTCATCAGAGCAAAAGTTCTTTGTTGTTGTCCCTCAATTATTTTGTCTGAGCGAGGAGTCGGTTTCTGACACAGAAACGAGCTGTAGTGTGGTGTGACTCGTTTGCTGAAGGGTCTGTCCTCTTTAAAAAAAAACAGCTTCACCTTAAGAACTCCCATCAGTGTTATAAACTGCAGCATGTTAAAATGACCTGTTATCATCAGGGAAAGGAGTTTGAATAAATCTCCTCTGGATATTATAGTTATCAGGATGGTGTTGTATGCGAGTCGTTGTCACTGGTAGTGTTGCTCCTTGGGAAATTCTAACAAAGACATGTTGGCTATTTTATCTTGATAATGTCTTGTTTGGAATTTCAGAGACCCAGACTCAACTATTGACTGAACCCTCAAGGATTCTCATTGACCTTGAAACCTGCATTGACTTTTGTCTGGAAGCTGTGATTCTGTTGCTCGCTGTAATTTGTCATCCAGGAAGTTTTAATGAGAAGCAAAAGATTACAAAGAGAGTGCAATGTTTATTTATAATTAAGTTTCTGAGTTTATTATCACTCATCTAAGAGGGCTAGTTAAGTCACTGTGATTCAGGTAAGACTATTTGTAGCTTCCCCTTTGAAATATAAAGTAACTACTTCAAGTATTCACCAATATATGAAGTAATAGATTACTGAACGGTACATCTCTTGTTTTGTTTCAACCCAAGCTTGTGGCATTGTTTCATTGATACAGTAGAGATGTTGGGAGTGTCAGTATTTTTCCTTTGGCGCCACCCTCTGGTGGTAAGGATCATGGAGCAGCTAGTATGGACCCATATTTGTTGGTAGATTGCCAATCAACTATGTGCACACTTTAGACCTTAAGTGAGAAAACTAAATGAAAAAGAAAAGACTCCACTTTAATGTAAGTTCACTCTCCAGATGCAACAGACAGCGATAAATAAATGCTTAATCAAACATATCCAAAACAGGGCCACAGTAGATTTTCCGGTAGATATTCCAGTTTAATAGCGAGGAAATGAAGCACAGCTTTGGGTGTAGTTAATGTAATAACACGTCTTCAACGGTTTGTGTTTCTAAGTAAACAAAAGTAATTTAAACTGTGGTGTAACATCCAATTTACTGGACATTTTCTCAACATTAAGAAAAAGGAGAGCGGGTTTTGTTCCCTCAGAACATGTCAATGCACTGAGATCAGCAGCTGTAACACAAAAGAGTCAAGAGTAAATGAATACTTGTGGCTGTGTTTTTGTTTGCTGTGTACACAGAGTTGTTTAATGAGGGCTGTTTGATAAGGGGCTCCTTGAGGAAAAAGACACTGACACAATCTATGTCAGAGTGTTTTGACTAATTCAGCAGCAATGGCACAAGTCATACAAGTAATGCATATAGTCCTATGTCTTCAGTATACAGCATTTTTTCACATCAGGAAACTAGATGGAGGCTGTTACTCTGAAATGACAGATTAATTCCACCTTAACACGTCTCATCTCTGATCTACAGGCAGCTAAAACTGATACTGAACCTTAGAAATAAAACAGAATAGGAACATTTCCAGAGCAGTTACTTCACTCCTTGACTGGATACTTTATATTTTTGAAAAACTACAGTACATGATGAACTTTAGGAATTGATATACTGTGTTTTGAGATGCACTTTTACAGTGTTTTTCCTGAAGCAAAACAAACTCATAATTCCTTTTTATCATCTCTCTTCATTTTATCATGGATCTATATAGAGGAAGCAGTAAAAATATGCTGCTTCCATTTTATATTTGCAATCATACTGGGGAAAAGAGGCTGAATCATATCTTACATGCCAAACCCAAAACAAGTTCTGGTTTGTCTTATATAAGTCTTATAAAAAAAAAAAAACCCTCATCATTGCCAACTTCCCGCCTAACAACCAAACAGCCCTCAGCATTTCCAAAATATTAACAAACACAAAATCTTCTGTTCTTCCTGATTAGTTTGATCATCTTAATATATTTAAGAAGCTCCTCATATCACAGCTAGATTAAGATTTGAATAAAAAACAAAGCAACATCTGAGTTAAACCACGCTTGTATTTTTATTATGAATTAATTAAACTAGGCAACAGAGGAGGAAAAGGGTCAGAAAGAATCAGTATCAAAGCCCTGAAACACTGCCAGAATTTGAGATCACTACTAGAGATGAAATTATTGATTGAGTTCAAATAAGTAAACAGTGAGTACATCTTATACAAACATGAACTTACAGTGACATATTGCAGTGAGGTGGGTTGTGGCCGTTTCCCTGAGCTCCAGCTCAATAAGTCTTTTCAGCTGGACTGTGGAGGCTGTTATTTAAATGGGTGGGGTGTGAGTGTTGAAAACACGTGTATGGACTGTGCAAGTCCTAACATTTCCATTTTAACATAACAACATTCCTGCTTAACAGTTTGTAATTGTCACACAGTGACGTTCAGCTGGTGACAGTTAACCTAACTCGTATTTGTACAGTTGCATGTATGATTTACATGTACAGACCTGGCGCTAACAGGGCTTTGATACTCCATAAATAACAAATTATAGACATAAATTCAGTTAAACAGGTTGTTGCTTTACCCACAGAATCCAAACAGCGGATTAAGCGTGAACACCTTCACGTAATATGTAAAGAAATCCATATTACTGTGTTATTTAGGCACATATCCTTGTCCTTACGATATATATTTAATATATTATGATATGTATAGAAGCATATATTAAAATGTATGTAACCTAATAACAGTAAAGAAGAAAAAACACTACCATATTTTATCTTTTTGTAATAAATGTAAATATTTTTAATGATGGGATGGTCAGCCGCAGTGATATAAACATATACAGGAAATAATAAGTAAGAAAAAAACAAAAAAAAAGTCCTGAATTTAAACATTTACATATGCATTCAGTTTAGTTTCAGAACAAAAAGCAGATAAAAGCTACTGTAAACCCCCAAAACCTCATGTAGGTAGACTGCTACTATGCATAGATACAAAAAACTACTATATACTGCAAAATGCTACAAAAGTTACAACAGTTTGAACTTCATACATGTAACTACTCAGTGTATTAATATGTAGTTTGTAACCGTTTTAAGTGCTACAGTGTCGTTTAATGCAGAAGTTTGGTTTCAGAAACAACTAAAGCTACAAACGTATTAGTTCATCTCTCTTATGTTTCTGTGTGAAAGAGACTTTTACACTCCGGTTTAAAGATGATGGCTGTTTTTGCCTTTGTTTTCTAAACCTAAGTCCACTTTAAAAATAGTTTTCATGAAAGGCTGTAGTGAGGACTGAGTAGTATGTTTGGACTCAGATGACCAGATTCAATCCCCCATGACAGTATTTGTCCTGATGAAAGGTCTCCTGAATAACCTGTTTTTTAAACTTGCTGCTGCCGTTTAAAACAAGAATATCCTGTTTTTCTTTCTTTCTTTTTTTTGTTTGAAACAGAACATTAATATTCACACCTTTGGCTCTTACATATTGTCATGGAGTCGGCCCTGAGCTTCCTAGGCGTCACAAAAGTAAAGAGAAATGGACCCTATAATTAAGAAAAGCTTGATTTTAGAGGTGTGTTTTGCATGATTTCCTGTTGTTAGTTTGATTAGACATTCTCTTCCACACACAGAAAATGATCATGAGGTCCGTCTGGCACAATTCAACAAAACAAACTCAAGAAGGCTATTTTGATGTAAATCTCATGCGGCATTCATTACAGAACAGTTCTTCAAACTCCAACCCCATTCATCACCCAGCTGACGACTAGGCTAAAGCTACGTCAGTAATGTTGTCACCCTCAGCAAACATGGTTTGCACACAAACATTATAAAGTAGTACATCAATGTAGCACATTCAGTTCTGACCCATAAAGTTATTTTAAAAAATGCTCCACTTCAAAAACATGATCTTTGTTCTACCGACATAAAAAAGTTTTGGTAACAAGAGCGTGAGTCATCAACTAATGTAGGAAAAGAAATAAAGTCGTCCAGTTACACCAGTAAAGGTGACATTCACATGTTAAATGACCTGATGTGAAAACATTTTCGATATATACATTTTGTACAGTGTAGGCGTTGTTAAAGGCACTGCAGTTTAGATACATGAAGGCTCGGCAGGTGTTTGCTCCACCCAGGCTTACCTCTAACTTATCTCCCATTCCTTTTAAAGATCAGTGTTAATTTATTACTTAATGGCTTTGTAAACACGAGCAAATCTTTCCCACAAGACAAAACAATAGAAAAACCTTTCCCTCCATTATTGCTGGTAGGAGAGAAAACTGAATTAGTTACGAGTACATTCACGTTCAGACTATTTCTTACAAAATAAATATTTTAAGGATAACGTGTGATTGTAGACATTTAATTTAATTTAACAGCAAGACATTTCAAACAGTAACTCGAGAAGCTGCAAACTTCAATTCATTCTGAAAGTAAAAGTTCCCCTCAAAGCTGAGTTTCTTTATGACAAACTTTCACTTTTTTTGCACATAACCGACCCAACAATAACCAATCACAGTGAAACCTACACTTCACAGTTTTTTCAGGATTAGAAATTATGCGCGGGGAGAATTACATTTAATTTTAGTTGACTATGGTCCTGGCTGTGAGGCTAAAATAAAAGTTTGTTGTCACTCTGGCTGTGATTCAATCGTAGGACCTTTAATTGTGGAATCAAATTTTTCATTTACACGGTCATTATTCCAAATTGAGCTATGATACAACTTTAATTAAGCTTTAAATAACCGTATTTGGGTGTGCAAAAGAGAAATGTGTCTCAAAGCCAAGGACTGATGCAAAGGTTCAGTTTTTACAATGTACAAGTACTTTGGCTTTTATCCTACATAAGTACTGCCATCACTGTAGACAAGGCACATAGGCAACAATAAACTGAGATGTCCACTGCGTACATGTAAACATAGATATTTGGACAGATTATCTTTTTAGTGTTTGGTGTCACAGTCTCCGTTGGGAGCAGAAAGGCTTTGGACGTAGCGGACGGCGTCTGCGATGGTAAAGAAAACGATTCTGCTCTCCCCTCCATCGCTTCCTTTTTTGTCGGGGTAGTATCCCCCTCGTTCCAGAGTGTCCAGTACTGAGGTATTACACTGGGCCAGGACAACCTTGACCCCGAGTTCTCCGTAATCTTTGCGGACCTCCTTCAGAGCATTCACTCCAGCGGTATCCAGAAACAAAACGGCGACTACAGTCTATCACTATGCTGCGTAAGCTGGATTTCTCATCAGGCATCAGCGTTACAGTCGCAGTAGCTTCATCCTCCTTCTCTGACTTCATGTTTGTGGCGTCTGCGACTCCCTCCTGCTGTTTGCTCTTCTTCTTCTTGATCTTCAAACGCCGTGTTTTCTCCTTCACGGGGTCAAGCCCCACGCACTTGTAGAGAGACTTTTTGAACATGCTCTGGTTGGCGTAGTAGAGCGGAGCCTCGTATCTGAAAACGGCCACTCCTGGATGCGTTTGAAGGCCGCGGTAAGAAGACAGGTCCTCGTAATGTTCCCTAGTCGTTGCACGGCCCAGCTCCAGGACCTGGACTTGCTGGGTTCGGCCCAGGACGCAAAAGGCCGACACCAAAACCCCGACGAGGAGACCTAGCTCTGTGTTGACCAGCGACGAGGTCAACATGGTGACCAGCCAGATGGAGGTATCCACATGGTTGATGCGCCACATCCGCGGAATGTCGGTGAACTTTCGTAGAGCGCCACGGAGGTTGACCACTATGATGACGGCGAGGACACACCTGGGTGAGAAGAGATTAGGAGTGTCAGCATCAGTCAGGTTTCAGGTTTTTAAATACGACTGCACTTTCACTTTTTCACTGTAGATTTTTTAAAAAGGGAAAAGACTGAAGGGCAAAGCTTGAAACACCGAGTCAGCTGAAGAGACAAACAAGAGAGAGGGCAGGATAATAAGAGATAAGAAACAAAGAGAAAACAATCTGTCCTCAGCAGATGTTTGACATTATCAACCAACACATTCCATATGATCAGTGACGCACTGAGTGTCCATGGGCGTGTACGTTGGTAACGTCAGCTTCAGTCACAATCAACAGACAGTGATCAAGGCTCACACAAAACTCAACACTTCTCCCACTGAGTTAAAAGTCCTGTTTATCTTTCTAGTTGGCAATTAACTCATTTGCTTCATTAATTCATATTTCTGCTCCTCCTTATTCCATAACTGTGTCTTGTTATATTAGCATGGAAATTAAACCTTCTTTTTTTTTTAATCTGCATCTTCACTGCCTGAAGATATTTAAACTAGCAAAACGTCTGCAGAGCGAGAACCAGCAGAGTCAGCATCAACCCTGAACTACAACCACAGGTTATCTGTATTTGTCTAAGTCTACCCTTGAAACCTCCTTTCATGGTTAAAAAAAAAAAAGCTGATAAGAACTGGTAGCAAATGTTTATGTTAAATGAACTTAGACAGCTGTGTCTTTGTGTCCCTTTTCTTTCAAATATACTTTACTGAAGGTTTTATTGGAAACTGTACAACCTGAATGTCATATCTTGGCTCAGAACCAAATTGTGAATGAGTCTCAGTTGCACATGGCTGGTCATGATTCTCCTCAACATGCATTTAACAGATAAAGAGCTAAACATCTAGTGTGAGAATCTTTACTCTGGCCACTGAGAACAGCTTTTTCTGGCTCTTCAAGAGTGAAATTACTGGGATGAGTCGAGCCGGCGTGACGGCTCTGACCAGCCTTTACAAAAGAATGTGCTATTTTTAGGAAAGACTTACAACTATTACAGCAGAGTGAAGACATTCAGAGTTTCCTTTTTTAAAGTTTTAAGATTATTAAATGTGTATCTCCTGCACAAATGGCTGATTATTCTTATTCTATCACTCCCATCCTGTGATTGTATGTTTTATGTCTATAACATAACCAAGCAAACACATCAAGGTCATTGTAGTTCCATGATAAGAGCATTAACGTTGTAATTAAAGCAATCAGAATTGGGAGATTATTTTGCAAGTGTAAATAATTGAGGAAGACCCATAAATCGATTACTAATTAAGATTTTGGCGTGCTCACTTCTGAAGGGAATAGAAGAGCGGTGCGATCACCAGAAGCACCAGCAGCAGGACGAGGGCGCTGACCAGACCCGACATCTGAGTCTGGCATCCCTGTCGACTCCTTGACGAGGGTCTTGGTCAGAGCAGCGCTGGTGGTGAAGCAGCGGAAGAACGATGGTAGGATGTTGCAGAAGCCGATGGCGTACATCTCCTGGTTGGCGTCCACCTTGTAGCCGTGCTTCTTGGCGAACATTTCTGACAGCGAGACGGTGATGGCGAATCCCACGATGGCTATGGAGAAGGCGTCGACGGCCACGTTGGGAATCAGAGACCATGAGGGCAGCTGGGGAGGGAGGAAGCCTGTGGGGATGTCGCCGGCCACGCCTGAACCATAGTCTGTGTTGAAGTGGCCAAAGTGAGAAGCCAGTGTCGCGATTATCACCACGAAGAGCTCAAAGGGAATCGGGGCCTGGGTGAGGAAAAAGACACACACTTAATATGAGAATTTTCTGACAGTGGAAAGCCTAGTAGAGTCAAAAAAGTAAAGTTAAGTTAAGCCCACGAAAGGTGGGGAGAGGCCATGTTGGATAAATCTCAAGTGTTTTACCTGCATATGGTGGTATTTTCAGGACATCTCCAACTCAGCCTGTTTGGCTCAGCTCAACAATCCACAGCTTTGTTTGCACTTTGTCAGTTTTAGCTGCACTTTTGCCTCCACCTCAACTCTACCATTAGCATGCTAATATTAGCACTACTGTCAAAGTATAGCTGAGCCAGCACAAGTCAAGTCAACCAATAATTGGCAATTTATTTCACTCTGGACCAAAGTGTTGGGCTGTCAGAGCAACCAAGTAATTGACCAACTGATGTCACCATCCCCTGCACCATCCTGCAGTATTACAGTGGTCAAAATGGATCATAAAAATTGAAGAAAAAGACGAGAGGACAGGGTCTTCGCCTCTGCAACTCCTTCAATTGGTTGCTTGTATTTTTGGTGATTGAGGATAAAGCTTTATCAGACTGTTGCCAATTGCAAACAGTCTTGAGAAATGGCATGTTAAATGGTTGCGACATATAAAAGGAACAGAACAAAAAAGACAAAGGTCTTTACCTTCAGCTTGGCTTTGAAACGATCGTTGAGCTCCTTGGCCGGTATCAGTATCAGCAAACACACCAAACTGGTCACCAGGTCACAAATGTTTGTGTTCCCCAGGTTGGTGAGTATGCTGTACCAGGTCTTGAATAAAGTGAACCAGCCCTGAGGTCTGGGGATCTTCAGACCCAGTAGGTACTTGAACTGGGAGGTGAGGATGGTCAGGGAGGCTCCTGTAGCGAAGCCACTGAGAAGAGAGTCGGAGAGGTAGACGGAGACGAAGCCTACCTGGAAAATTCCCATCAGCACCTGAGAGAAAAGGTCAATAATTTATCAAGCTAAAACATCACGGATACATTTATACTTTAGATATTTGTCCTCAGATTCACGTACCTGGTAAACTCCAGCAGTAAAAGTAACTGTAAGCTCCCACTGTGATTGCATAGCAGCTTCTGTCACATTGTACCCCCACGCTGCCATTCCCCTGGACAGCCAGCAGGACGGCGCTGTTGTTACTACTGATGCTGCTCTCTGTGAGGTATCCTGCCAGAGCTAACTCCCTGTCCACGACCTGGCCCACGAGCAGGCAGAGCACCCCGAAAATCCCCTACCGAGATGTGTCTGGAGCTGCCTAAGACGGCGTAGATAATGGAGGAGAAGAACGAGGTGTAGAGACCATATATGGGGTCCTGACTGGCCAATAAGGAGTACGCTATGGACTGGGGCACCAACAGGATCCCAACAATCAGTCCTGACATCACGTCACCCAGAAGCCAGTCCCTCAGCTGGTAGCGTGGCAGCCATTTTAGAATGGGGAAAAAGCCCAGTATTTTGGATTTTGCCTTCTTTGGGGTGCAGGAGCAGTGTTTCTTCAGCCGCTGTAACACAACGGTTTTACAGCTTTTCCCCGCTTCTTTCTCCACCCTTTCCAGGATGAGAGGCTGCTGCTGGTCACTCTCTGCTCCATCCTCTGCTGTTGTACAGCAGTCGTTGCCATGAGTCATGATCGAGCCCCTGATGTAGAAAAGAGCTCAGTTTACTTACGTTTATCTGACACAGCTTAGTGCAAGTGACATTTTAACAAAAAAACAATCTGCTCTTAATGTAAAATTTGCATCTGACAACAGTAACGAGCAAATATAATACTCGAGAAGCAGTGAGGTGGAGGGTGAGGGGGAGTGATATCAAATGTCGGGTCACTGCCTGTAGGCCTGACTGCATAGCTCTGTCCCTTTGCTGAAGCAGAGAAATAGTTCCTCCTCTTCATGTTTCATCACAATACAGATAACACACTTCCCCTTATTCATACACACAGCTCAGCTTACACCTTTAGTGTCCTTTACACAGAAAAATAAGCCCTAACCGATCATCACCAGCACTGACATCTACCAAACTGTGGGCAAAGTGAGCAGGAATCTAGGGAAAATGACAATTAAGATCATTATGTAACAGGCTTCAGTTACTTAGTGGCTGGATGTTTATGGTATTTTATTAAATTACATTTAATCATTTTAACAAGTCAAAACTTAGTACAAAGTATGTAGGTAAAAATGGACTCATGGTTGAAAAGTCAGTTTTTATTAAAGACCTAGTTTACCGCTGAAAAAAGCTCTCAATATGTTTTTCTTTAGAGAAAAATATCCTTATAATACTTTTATACTATGGTACTCTTGTAAACGACTATTGCTCTGCAGACTTATTCACATGACCTTTAAAGGTTTCTCCAAATTGTAACGTTAATAGGATTACAGTAACGTTAACTTGCTCTGTTTTCCAGGAGAAGGCATGTGTAGTGGCGTTAATGAGATTAATGCTCATGCCTACAGTCAGGCTATTTAAATGCTGACTGTTAACACAGGGAAGCGGAATAGCAGCCCTTCGTCAACTGATGCGAATTATATGTAGAGAAAAAGTCCGACGCTACTAAATGGCAGTATGAATAATAAGTTTATCTGACACTAAGTTAATTTATTTAATGTCCATCGCAGTGAGATGAGGCTCGGAGCTGCCAGCGTTGCCTTAGTTGAGCTATGAATGAGCACCATTGTAAACAAGTTGTCAACGTGGACACCAGTTGAAACTTTTAGCCGACTAAACTTAACTTAACGCGACAGTTCGCTCTTCTACGCAAAAATATACACATATCGTTGAACATGTATAAAGTTACTGACCTGAGCTCGGATCAGTCGTTTTTACGAAGTTATTGTAACGTTGTGTTCACGCGCTCGAGTTTCATTCCGCCTCAAATTCATTTTCCACTAGTCGGTAGCTGCATGCGTCGTGACGTTCTGTGGAACGCGAGAACGTCACATGACCTGCTGAGACAAAGATGGTCTGTTACTGAAGATGAATCACTTTGTAGCAAAATAAATACATTTAAAAAAAAGACATCGCCCAGTTAAAATGTAGCTATATGAATTAAGGACAATGATATCGAATATATGGCAAAGAATTTACTGTTTTTTGGTCGTTTTAGTAAAGAAACAAAAGAGGTTCTTTATTCTGTAACATCCCAACACAAACTTTCCAGAAACACACTCTTGAAAATCTCTGTAAGCAGAGCCAGAGCTCACAACTTTTCCATGCTCACAACTGATGGCTCAAACCCTAAACTTTTTTAAACAATACAAGACTTAGACAAGAGAAAAACAGTAGAAAATTGGGCAATGCAGAAATATTTTAAATTTAATGAAGTGTCAAGTCATAGTTAGTCAATAGGAAGCAGTCCTCCCAGTCCACCCAGCTGATTCAGCTGTTTGTCCAAAAATGACAAATTGGCCTACAGTGCAACATCCCTATTTGTCATGTTGATCTTGGCCACTATCCAAAAATAGTGAGAGCTCTTTTTGCTTTGCAGATCTCTGAGCAGACCCTCACAGATTGACACCACATTAGTAAAAACCAGCTGCAAAATCCTGAAAAAGTTTGTTTTGTTATCCCCCATGATATAACTTTTGTTGTTGCAGTTTGTTATTCTCTGTCTGTTCCTCAGAAAGGGTGTAAGAGTGACTGATGCTGAGAAACATGATACAGAATGAGCTATAGGAGACACAAGTTTGCTATGACGTAGCCAACAATACTGAATCCCACATATATGATACATGTACCTCAGGGAGTGTCAGGAAGGGATGGAGTGTTGCTGAGTTTTATTTACTCATTTTTGCTGAGATCTTACATAACGAGAAAATGACCTAAACAAGTTAAGGTAATCAATTAATTAACAAGTTAACTGATAAGTTGTTTTTCTACTTTTCACAGTAACCAACAATAGAAATAGTACAGAGTTGTTGAGAAAAAGAGATGTTTTTTTCTTGTTTCATGGTTAAACCTGAACCACTAATACCAGCTGTAAAGTTATAAAAAAAAAGTTTTTCTTACCCCCAATGATATGACTTCACACAATTTGTTATTCTCTGTCTCAGAGGGAGTGAAAGTGACTGATGTTTGTAGTTCCTCACCAAAGAGTGAAGACGTACGATACAGTATGAGCTGTCGGAGAGGCAAGTGAGTGTAATACTGTATTGTTGCCATAACATAACCAACAATAGTGAATTGGAGGAAATGTGGAACCGGTAACTCAGGGAGTATCAGAAAGAGAGAGGGAGAGGGTGTAATGATCAGAGCAGATTAACTGATGATACTGCAAATGTGCACAGTAACAAACTCCAGAGGAAAACAGAAAAAATGTTTTGTGTGTGTGTTCTTCAGGCTTTGTTTCGTGGTTCGCCTTGACTCTCTAAAACTGATATTGTTAGCAGCTCATAAAAAATAAAACATAGGACCATGCACTACCAGATGAGTCATGAGTTATTGAGCTAATACAGAATATAGCTACTTAATTAACAACAGAGCTAGTATCAGAACTCCATCTAAATGTCTCCAGACAATCCTGTATCTTAATCAATAATCCACAAACAGTACACAACTGAATGGAAAGATTTTTATATATATATATATACTTTTTATAGAAACAACAGTTTTTTACACTGAAATGAAAGTATGAGAAAGTATAGTTTACTGTTTAAATCTTTAGATCATTAATGTAAAACTGTGGTCTGATCTCACACGAAAGCCTGTTAATCATATAAATTCAGAAATAACAAGGTCCTTGAATTATTTAAAAAATGAAGTAATATGCATTTAAGATCTTTTTATTGATGTTTATCTCTTTTTTTTTCTTGTCGAGTTAGCGTACTGTCTTGATCTATTAATTGAAGTCTGTATATGACTCTCTCTTCAGTGTGTATACCTAAAACTACATCCATGTTAAAAATGTCTTTTCTTGTACTCCTAGTAATCATTTTGGTGGAAGTATCTGCAAAAGCATGCAAACAAGTGGTTTCTACACGGCTAATGAACAGAATATTTCAGGTCAACAGGCTTTGTGCATGGTATCATTTTAATTGCACTACATAAGAGTCCTTGTGTTAAACTGTGTCTTATAGTGAGACTGAGGGGAATCCCAGGCTGTGTCAATAAACACTGGAAGGTATCGTAATCCCAGTGTTGTAATTGGATGCAGGCTTATGTCCACACATGACCATTTAAAACCATCCTGGTAATCCTTTATCTTTTCTCAGACACCTGCAGAGTTGGTTAGTAGGACGGAGGGATTATACACTTTACTGGAGACAATACAAAGACTTTAACAGGTAGAGTTGCTTCATTTTTATTTTTTATCTGTTAGATCTGTGGGATGCACATGTTCGTCGTATGTTGTATGGTTGTTGATGAATTTCTATGTGACGTACCTTGGGCGTGGCAACAGTATAAGGCAGAGAGAGGCAGAAGGGATGATCATAGGAAATTACTACCAATCTGCAGTGCTAGCAGGTTAAATTAAATGCCAGGAATAATTCTGAGTCAGGCCACATACAGTCATATACAGGGCTTGCTTGTAGTGACAAACCCACAGACAATTATCCCTCAATTATCTGCAGTTCTACTGAGCATTTTAAGATCTTTAAGTTCATTGTTTTGGTTTTTGCAGCACATTTACGGCATGGTTCAGTCTCAGCGCTCAGTTTCAAATAACTGATCAAATCCACTGTACACCACCTGCCCACCCAGCACCAAACTACTACACCTTTAAAGAGTGAGACATTTTTCTTGGGAGAAAGTGGAGACAGAGCTAAAAGAGAAGTGAATATCAGACTTGTATTCAAAGACCATAAATAATGAAAACAGCTTTAAGTGGGAGGTGTTTTCTACTCGGTTTTGGTTAAATACTTTGCAAAGTGTTAGTTGTGTATTTATTGACTGCTAGACAACATTTCCACAACCAGACTTTTCCAACTTTGGATTTGCCTAAAAATATTTCTACCATCTGTTTATGCCTTGTCAGCAGCAGCCATGGTGGACGCCGCAGCAGCAGAACAGTTCCTGGACGCCAACCCGCAATTCGCCAAAGAGTACTACGACATCAATTTCCGACCTAAGGTCATCTCGGACCTGCTGGATGGCAACCGTAAGACGGTGTTGGACATCAGCAAGTTCCACGACCTGACGGCGGTGGACGAGAGCGAGATCCTCTTCGACTTGGTGCGGGACATCCAGGACAACCTGCAGATGGAGAAGTCCGTCTTCAACCTCATGAGACACCTCAGCTTCATGATGAGGGCCGACCGCATGAGTCTCTTCATGTACCGGCAGAGGAACGGTGTGGCTGAACTTGCAACAAGGTCACTAAGGGTTTTGTTTTTAAGTTTTAAAAAGTAGATTTATGAGCTGAAAACTCGTCTGTGATACTGTTTTAAAGTCACACTGCTTCCTCTTCCTATTTGCATTTCCTCCACCTCACCGTTACCTGGTGAGGAAACGTTTCTGTAACTTTGGCAGCATGAAGCACGTTCCTCGCATTTTCAGACCAATCCTCAGGGAAGCAAATTTGATGAACACAGATGCTGTTTTTCAGCAGCACAGTGCTCCACATTCATACAGGTCCAGATTGATTAAATCAGAGAACGTAAGCTGAGTATGTCTTACATTTATACACTTTATGTTTAAGCAGTTACACATTTTCAAACCCGTTAAAGGAGCACATTAAAACCACACCTTCTACTGCTGGCTGCTCCGTTGGTGATTGTGAATGTAGTTTCTTTGCTTAAGAACATGATGATAAGTGCTGAGGAACATTTGTATTTCCTCTCATTAGTTTGTCTGAATGGCAGATTACCTTTACAGCACATTCTGATTTTATCGTTCTTATGTTTACCTCCTCCAGGTTATTTAATGTCCATAAAGATGCAGTGTTTGATGAGTGTCTGGTGCCACCTGACAGTGAGATTGTTTACCCGTTGGATATGGGCATCGTGGGCCACGTGGCCACCAGCAAGAAGATGGTCAACATTCCTAATGTGGCTGAGGTAGATACATGTGGTTGTTGTTTGTGTGTTTTTATATTTAATGTGGAACTGAGGCTTATATCTGATACTGATTTGGGCATTAGCACCATGTTACTAGTTCAAATATCTGACACATAAGGAGGAGAAACTCATTTTCTCTACTTTTACCTCCTGTTACAAAAATTACAAACATCTACATCCACAGTGAAAATGAGAAAAACAATGACTATATTTACTTTCAAGAGAGCAGGTCATCCCTCATCCCTCGAAAAGACAGATTTCTTTTTAAAGTGTACATTTATCTAGAGCTCCTTCAGTGGGTTTACATGTCTTTAATATGTAAGAACTCAGTTGGAGGAATCGTGTTACTAGTTTACTTAAATCTGTTCAGTCGTTAAATTGATGCAGCACAGATCTCTCTGGCTAGAGTGGAATCAGATAACCAGTTTGTTGATTTAAAACATCCAACAAACAAATCCTCTCTGTAAAAATAAATCATTTCTATATAAAGTTGGTTTATTGCTCAGTAAACATTTTAATCCCTGTTTGCCACAGTGTCAGTGTTGCTCTGTCTCTGCTTGACCACCAGAGGGCGACGTGACACTGCAGTGTCTCTGCTGCTAATTCCCACTAACCAAAGCCAGCTCAATCTCATTATAGCCAATACCTTTGACATTTGAAAATGGCTGGCAAGCTTATTCCCATGTACACTTCAAGTTTGTCACACTGCTGCAGATCCACTGCCTTCACTCCCCCTCTCCTCCCCCTCCCCCCTCCCATACCTGCACTGAACTGTTATTGTGACATTTACAGTTAATAAGGCAGCAGCCCACTCCGCATAACTCATGGATTACAAGCCCTCCTCTGTATCAGTTCAATCACATCTTTTCATGGGAGATTAGAAAGCTCAGCTGCTGATGTACGAACAAAACAGGCCCGGGTTGATTGTTCCTGTTGGGTTTTTATCTATCAGTTCTGCTGCCAGGCCGGCCTGGTATGCCTTCGCCGTGAGCCGCCACAGAACAAACATCGTCGTGCTGTTCAAACCTCCGTCCGTCACGCCGCAGCCTCGCACAAAAACATGAAAGCACGATGGGAAATGTGGCAACTGGAACGATATCAAAGCCTCTGAGCCTCAGTCTCCCCAGTCACAGCCAAAGAACAGCTAATGTTTCCATATAATTGGTTGACTTTATGATGCTAATGCACTGTGGATGGCCTTTCAGAATAGTGCAGAGACTGGGAATCACTGTCTCTCTGTGCTCTATTTCCATCCCAGTCCAATCCAGTGCAGGCCGGCCATCCAGTCAGGATTCTTGTAGGTATAAAGTAGGGATTATGTTTCACTGGGATTATGTAGTGAGCAACAGCTGGCCTCATTCCTCCCACTTCATCTGTCCTTTCCTCCTTCAGAGTGAATTTAATAATCACAAGCTATACCACAGCACAATAAACTGTTATTTAAGGTGCGGTTACTCTAGACGTGTGTGTGCCAGAGGGAGGTGGAGAGTGTCGGTGGAGGATGTTGCAGATGAAGCCGGTTAATCTGTCCTGAATTAGAGCGATCCCAGATTATTCCCAGAGGTCACGCAGGCCCTGAGCCATTTTTACAGACTCAGCACTACAACACACCTTTAATCTACCCTGTTACACTATTGTTTCACTTCATTTTTTTTTTCATTCGTTGGAGCAAAAACACCCTGAAATCCACTTAACCAGTTAAAGAGTAATAATCCCAGAGGTGAAATTATCCAGAAATTACGTATGTGTCCAGACTCTGTATTAAATTATTTTTGTATTTATTATGTGTGCATTTATTTGGATACATTTATTTATTTGTGTGTATTATTGATTTGCAAATGAAATGATAAGGTTAATAAGGTTTCTCAGTGCTCACTTATCATATTTATTGAGCAAAATAATGTAGTTATAAAATCCATATTGATTCTCTAAACTCTTCGAGAACTGCTCAGATGAAGAGTGTATAGAAATATAGAAATTGTATATTTCAAAAATACAACTTGTGCTGGGTTTATGCCTCTAAAGTGTAGAGCTGCTGGGTAAAGGTCAAGCTGAGGATAACAAACAGGATGAAGACCTCTCTGGGCTTTAGGGGGTCAAAGGTCACTCAATAACAAGCTGTCAAACTGCCCAGATCTTTGGGACAGGTTTATTTGTAAGCTCTGTCAGGCTGCAGTTGAAGTGCAGCGTCTGTACGGCGCTGATCCAGGATCAGCCAGGTCTCCGTTGTAGTGATTTTTTCTTATGTGTCCTGCACTTCGACCACACTGCAGTGCAACCCCTCTACAGAGAGAAAAACGTCAACACATTAACAGATAACTCCAGTATTTTAAAACCAGAGTAAGTATGTCCAGTAATGTGCTTGTTTTTGCCCCTGACAGGCTCAGGTTGTTAGTATAAGTAATGGATAAGAGTTTCTGTTTGTTTACCCAGAAACATCACTTTATATCCCTACCAGACTCCATTGACAAAAACAGCGATTTTGCCAAGCAGAACACAGGAGCTGCTGCTTTGATCTGTTAGTTTGTGTTATTGTGTGACTTTCAGTAATGGAGGAAGTATTCAGATCCTTTAAATCAATGGAAGTACCACACGAGAACACAGACAAACTGACCGATTGAGGCAGCAGTATTCAAGCAGTTCCTGTGTTCTGCTTGGTAAAGTTACTGTTTTTGGGTCTGTACTTCACTGGAAAATGTTGTACTCTTTACTCTCCTACACACAAGGACATTTAAAAAAATCTTTTTTTGTGTGTATATATCTGCAGCTGGGTAGAAGGAGGGGGCTTGAGTTGCTGTAAGATCCCTGAGGGTGGAGAATGAAAGTTGGAGATGATGCACATGTTTTGATTTTGAGGAGTTTTCTCATGTGGGTGAGTTTGTGGTTGGTTAAGAGTCAGATAAAACTGTAGAGCAATAATAATTTTCTCTCACTCCTGCTCTGCATCATGCAGGCGTAACAAAAAATATGTTTCTCTCACTAACTGCCTTGACTCATTGATTCCCTAACCTGCACCTAAGTTGTGTGTTTCTCGTTTTCAGCAAACCAGGAAATACAGTCCGAAAAAAAAGAAACCCCTACCCCTACCTTACCCACATCAGGTCTCTGTCACCAGTTCTGGTTCCCAGGGGGTCGCTCTCTGCAACTTTTTGTTCTTTCTTGCTAGTTAATGAGCCGCTCTCCTTCTGTTTCCCCCCTAAGAGGAACACAATTGATGACCCCTGCTGTACAGGAGGAGTAGTAGGTGGAGTGCAGCAGAGAGGGCCTTGAATTTGTGGATAATGGAAAGCCTTTGCTGGCAGCATTTATAGATAGAAGCGGTGTGGTTCATCAGAGCTGACTATGGGAGCTGTGAAGGGTGCAGGGGCAAAGAGCAGGGTAATTAAATACAATCGAATCCCTCCTCTCTCTTTCTGTCTTCACAGAGCCCTCATTTCAGCGACTTTGTGGATGAATTGACGGAGTATCAGACCAAGAACGTCCTAGCCATCCCGATCATGAACGGTAAAGACATGGTGGCGGTCATGATGGCCGTCAACAAGCTGGACGGGCCGTGCTTCACTGCCAAGGATGAAGAGGTAACATCTCATACTGTGTGTCCTAGAAATTCACCCCCAGCACACTTCATTTCAGAGACTCAGTCACCTGGATGAGATTTAATTTTCAGCTTTACAGAGCATGTTTCAAAATCACAACAAAACGTATTTCCTGTCAGTTTTCATGTATTTTCCTTTTACTTACTTTTTTCATACTTTATGTGACTTCTCCAAACTTTTTGTTTTTTTTTATCAGTAACTGACTCCCTGACCAGACAGCGATCTAACACAATTAAACTCGGTCTGCAAAACTTTACAATGATCGCTGTCGATGAGGTGTGTTATAAAAGCCACATAAAATCAAACACCATAGATGCAGCTTCTGTTGTTCACTGTCAGTTTTGTCCTTACGCCCATTGTTTAACAACCTATCTGCTGTATTTTCCTGCTTCATCAGTGCCTGCATCCTGGGACCCTGTTATCAACTTAACTAATAACATGTAATGTCTTACAATTTCATATAGTGTGCTCCAAATGTTATGCCATGCTGCTGACAAAATGGTAAACTCAGAGAGTTCACTGGAGCCAAAATCAACATGAAAATTTCAAAATAATTAATAAATAATGGTAAATCTGTTTAGCCAGAGATGAGTTTGGAGAGTACTGATATATTTGTCTTTAACCAAGCAATCCATTCACAAAAAAAGTTTGTTTCTACGCCTCGTTCTTCAGGAATCATGAGGCCAAAAGTTCCTTATAAATAATCAGTTCTCTCTCAGCCAGTAGATCAACTTTCCACCAACTTTCTTTGAAAGCTTTTGAGTAGTTTTTAAGATATTTTGCTAAATAATAAACTGTTAAACAAACAAACACCACCATTGATGAGCTAATTTGTGTGAATATTAAATTAGGTAGATCGATAATTAGACTTTAAAATAACATAAAGTCCAAGTTTCAAAGTCAGATCAGTGCCTCAGCTTTCCTGCTGCCCTGCTGCAGTAGAAGCTGTTGTAAGTCACCTGAACTCAGCTGATGCACTTAGGTACATATCATTTGTATCAGACTACATCAGTTTTAGCTTGTTGTACCTAATAAACTGCCAACTGAGTGTGCACAGCTACAGAATACAAATCTAAAGGCTCCCAGATCATAACTAAGACTAATCCTTTGACTTTCTGAGAGAGGAGAACATGTTTCAGCCGAGAGAGGCCTGTCAGGGAACATTTGTAGAGAGAGAGATCCTCTGTGGGTACAAACGAGCCGACCGCCGTGATGAAAGAGTCACAAGGAAAGGATGAAGTGAGAAACAACTGCCAGCTCCCTTCTGCCAAAACAATGAAAATATGATATGAAAACACAAAGTCAGTCAGATGAATAAGTTGTGAAATAATTCTGAAATCAAAGTGTGCACTTTTTTATAATCAGCCACTGCCAAGCAATTAGATCCAGTGTAGTTTCCTGAAGGTGTGTTAGACCTGACTTTACTCTGTTTTCTCTTAGACCCTGAACAAGTACCTGAACTTTGCCAACCTGGTCCTGAGAGTTTTCCATCTGAGCTACCTGCACAACTGTGAGACCAGGAAGGGACAGGTGAGGCTGTAGAGCATACACCACATTCTGTAATGTTACCTTCAGGATCTGAATTATCCTTTCATGATTTAACTTGAGTTCATTTTAAGACTGTAGCTGAAAATGTCCTGAGTCTGACCTTTCTGAGATCTGCACAAAGCTGCATGGAGCAAGTAAGACTGACAGTCCGATAGATTCAGCCCATTAAACCGTTGTTTTGTCTTGTGTTCTGTGGTGCAGGTGCTGCTGTGGTCGGCCAGCAAGGTGTTTGAAGAGCTGACAGACATAGAGAGGCAGTTCCACAAAGCCTTGTACACAGTCAGAGCTTTCCTCAACTGTGACCGCTACTCCGTGGGTCTGCTGGACATGACCAAGACCAAGGTGGGTTACCATAGATACACACTCAGAGTCAGGGATAAGCTGGGAAAACCTGACAAAACAATGAATAGAGGAGGTCAGCGAGCAGCACTGCAGTCCTGTCTGTGCTTGAATAAGGCTTAGGCTTAATTTAAAAGCAGATTGGAGAGAAATAAGCAGCATTCAGGGTTTACGTTCGGTCTTAATATTTGAGCCACAAATAAATTTGAACTCCTCGAATAAAAGTGAACTAATGCACATAACAATAAACCTTTTACAAATTCTGAACTGAATACACTCATTGCTGATCACTTGTGCACCACTGCTGTTTTTGTACCAATCCCACGCCAAATGAATTTTGATGAGATGTTTCTGTTTATTCCTCCTCATCTTTTGGGAGGAGATATTTTCAGAAACTCCTTTGGGGGTTTCTGTGTCTAATCTGCACAATTTCTTTGTCTAGATTTAGTTTCCTTTTGCTTTTTTTGTGTCAGCGAAACAAACGATACTCAAAACCAGCATCTGATCAGTATCGTACTCTCCCTATATATTTGTGATAACTAGCACAGTGTCATAAATACTACTTATTGGCTGTGGCTGTCACCTAATTACAAGCAGCTGCCAGTTGATTCCTAACACCTGCTATCTGAGAACAAACACATGTTGTCTGCCTGCACAGATGGCTATCTGGTACCAACACTGGATTTCATGAATAAAAGCACTTAAGAATAAGAAAAACTAGTAGCTCGGCTTTGAACCCATGTCTTATAAACTGTGCACTTTGTAAAGACAGAGGGAAAATATTACACACTCCTCAGAGGCTGCAGGTGATTAGCACTGGAAGTGCTAAACAGCAGAAGCAGCCATGTTGTCCCTCTATAAATCTAATGTTTTATGTGTGTCTGCAGGAGTTCTTTGACCTGTGGCCTGTTCTGATGGGAGAAGTTCCACCATATGATGGACCCAAAACTCCTGATGGCAGGGTGAGAAAATATTCACACCATACCTTACATCTACAGCTTTTACTGCTCCCATTACTGCCCCTACTACTCCTGCTGAATCCTTCGTTCTCCCACTGAAGACTGTAATCAATATTCTCATCTTATTTACTCTGGTGCCGCTGTCATGGCTGTCACTTACCCATGAGACGATGACTGTAAAATCTATGGCAGAATTTACATGAAATGTGCAGTGAGTGTTTCTGGTCTACAGAGGATGAATCCTGTTTCTTTAGTCATTCTCTGACCTTTCTTCTAGCACCACTATCAGGCCAAGATACTATGAATTACTGGCCAAATTTCCATGACACCTCCTGAGCAAATTCATGCTCCCAGCACTATGAAATTCATCTTGTTGTGCCACTAAATTATCTATCTATCTATCTATCTATCTATCTATCTATCTATCTATCTATCTATCTATCTATAGTGTTTACTATCATCAGTATATCCCAAATGGGTTTTCTGTTCAGATTCTTCATATATCAGAGTCTCAGGATAAAAAAAAAACAGTGCATTTAAATACAGTAAATAACTATTAAAATGGCCGCCCTTTATATGATCAGTTCCCTGTGTGTGAGCAATGATAAACCAAACTGTCTTCTCCCTCTGATGCTAATCTTCTGTGTCTTCTAAAGGAAATCATCTTCTACAAAGTGATTGACTACATCCTCCACGGCAAAGAGGACATCAAAGTCATACCGTGAGTCACAGCACAGATCTACTTTTAACGGTGTTTGGAGAGTGGTTATTAAAGGCAACAAGGGACACGCAGCCATGTTGGGAAAGAGATAAAAACAATGTCATTTCCTCGGCTCTGACCAAACCAGACATGGTTTAGATTATGGTTAATAAGAGACAAGAGGCAGAACATCACTGTAAGCCATCTCTTTTTTTTTTTTTTTGAGAAGTGTGAATAAGTAAATAAACCTCTCATCAAACATTGCTGCTTGTGTAAACATTAATAACCACCATCCAGACTTTTCACTGCAGAATAATCCGGACAATCTCACCTGTGTAAACTAAAGGTTGTTCTACATTGATTGATTACAGAATATTTATTTAACCTTGGCGGAGTCAAATGAACACAGACGCCATGTACATAAATACACTGCATGATTATTTTGTTTCCTGTTGTTGTTAAAGGATGATGATGTTTTCTTCGTCCTCAGGAATCCTCCTCCGGACCACTGGGCCCTGATCAGCGGTTTACCAACCTACGTCGCAGAGACCAGTCTGGTCAGTGTCTGTTTCTCCTCCTTTGTTTGAAGTTTGCTCCAAGATTTTAAGAAAATCTCAAATCTGGTTTGTGTTGCAGGAATATTCCTGAACAGTTTTCTGCTTCTTACATCAATTAATGTTTGAAATAAATCCAAAACCTTCAAATGTTGGGTATCAAAACTGGACTCCCTTAAATATTTCTCCTTTAAATATTTCTGTTTTATTTCATGGCGTGGACAACACTGGTTCAGATGTGAGGCTGAGATATATTTGACTTGTGAAATTCAAAGTGGTTTAATTTGCTTCTGCTTAAATTAAAAGTAGTCTGTGAAGGACGATTCCACGTGTCGTCTTGAAGTTGGTGTTAATTGCCGTCAACACTGCGCTTTAAGCTGTAGCAGCGTATTTCATCATTCTTCCTCCTCAGTTTTCCCTCTGCCAGAAATGCTTTCTAAGGTTGCTGTGAGGAGTGTCAGCTCTCAGAGGTCTTAAATCAAACCAGATAAGGCTGAGAAGTATAATCAGATTTAAATTTAAGGCATCTAGGCGTCACATTTACATTCTTAACTTCCACTCAGTTACTGAAGGACACTTTGGCAGGCCGCATGGACAAACAAAGTGACTGTTGAAGGTATTGAATACAAACAGTAGGGGAGAGATAAACTTACATGTGGTAATAACAGCAATAATAACACTGAAGATATAAGACAGTTTTTACAGTTTACAGTAGAGTTGGTGGAGCCAAAGTCCCATCACGAGGTCTGTTAGGGACTTCACATGTCAGTGTGAGGAATTTACAGATTTTAATCAAGAAC
The DNA here is from genome assembly GCF_001640805.2 of Lates calcarifer. NCBI lineage: Eukaryota > Metazoa > Chordata > Actinopteri > Centropomidae > Lates > Lates calcarifer. The sequence continues at coordinate 23,589,952 of NC_066840.1, read as the reverse complement.
ACATCCACCGTGTTCAGAATTACAACCTGTGGTACACACAGGGAGTTTGACCGAGTCCTCTCATGTGGATATCGCCAACAGCCCAACATGGAACAGTTTGAGATGCTGTAGGTTTATAATAACAAGTTATATAAATGATAATATGGAGAAAAGATGTTGGGACTGTAAGAATCAGTTGTAAAGTACATTTAATCACCTCCTGTAATATTTGGGAAGACATATGAAGTTAGAACCATTTTATGAACCACAATAAAACACGAGTTAAGGCTTAATCTCCACCAACTGACGACTTTGTAACGACACTAAGGAGAAATTTGTCTTCATTGAACTTGTCTTCTCAGGCAGCACTTCTCACTTTGATCAACTAATATTTAAAGTTGCCAAAACTAAAATATCTGTAATTGAATAACTTAAACCAGAGGTGTGAAACTTCCAGCTGGATCCAGTGAGACAGTTTTATAAGTTACAGGTAAATTTAACAGATTAAACAAAACTTTAAACCCATAGTTTAGTGTTGTAGCAAGGTAGATGGACTAAAGTGATAAGTGTATCTTGTCAGATTTAGAGCTTGTATGGTGAGATTACGGATCACAAGCTTGTTTTTTTTATTAGATCCACTTGAGTTATATTCATCTTTGTGTTGCCTCATCTTTATCTAATCATCCTCTGTGAACACAAAAAAACATAGAGTGTGGCTGGAGTCAACCAAAACTTCATTCAGGGCAAAATTCTCCTCCTCGTTTCTCACTTTAACTTTAAGAGAGCAACTTTTCTTTTCAGCTGTGCAGGACTCCATGTAAAACCAGTGTCCTTTAAAAAAAAAAATCTTTATCTCACAATATCTTCATTTGCAGCTGTGGGTGGTCAGACGAGCAGAACGCCATTAGGCCTTATTACACAGTTGTCAGTGTGCACACCGTTGTGGAAATGAAAAGTGCTCAGCCACACGCTGCCATGATGTATAATTGTAATTTCTGCAGCCGTTGTAATTAATCACACTGCGCTTCTCCCAAACCACTGAGCCTGCCGTCACTCGTCTATCCATCCCTCCTTCTGCTTCATCCCGTCTGTCCTCTTCCTGTCCCGTCCTTTCATTCTCTTTGCTGTGTGTCATTTTTCAACTCTGCATCGTCTTTCCTCCCTCGCCGTCTCCTTTCTTCCTCTTATACATCATGTGAAAGGTGAAAACTTAATTTCATGAGTTGAATGACAAAGTCATGTCAGTTTGACACTAATGCTTTTGGATGTGAATTGATTGACTTGTGGGGCTGTAAAAACTTTGTGGGTATTCCTTCCAGTTTCCCTCACATTGTAATGTCTCTTATCTTCAGCTTCATTCTGTTTTCCTTTTCCTTTTTCAACAGATCTGTAACATAATGAACGCAGCAGAGGATGAAACTTTTGAATTCCAGGTGAGATGGCTACAACTTTACATCGTGGAACAACAACAGATCACTCAGTTTACATGCAGAACAAAATACCAAATAAAAATCAATAAGACCACAGTTTTAAGTATGAAATTACCCAGTGAAACACAAAGCATTGGTTTTTCAGCAGTCAGCAGTTTGCTCTTAAAATCATGAGGGACTAAAGTGTTAATGTGTTTCTGGTGATGATTCCTGCTCGTTCTAAGAACCAAACTGTAGTTCATTGTTATTGGACAGTTTCCACATGATTAAGACCATAGCTGATTGTGTTTACAGTGAGGAATGATGCATAATTTAGTGAACAGGAAGCACAGTAGCTAAAACATTTGTTTTGCCTAAAAAGTTAACAACAAATTTTTTAAAATCAAAATCAAGTTTAATCCTAAGCTGTTTATTTAATGATGATCCAGGTAAATGAAAAAATGTTTTAATTATTAACTTTAAGATGAATAGCTGCAATTTACATTTACATATATTCACTTGGCAGAGGTCCAAAACAAAGCGCAAATATTTACACCGATCAGCCACAACGTTAAAACCATTTACAGATGGAGGGAATAACACTGATCAACACGGATCCTTTGGGTCCTGTGGGTTGTTGGGTGCGGCCTCCATGGATCTGGCTTGTTCCAGATCATCCTACTGATGCTGGATCAGACTGGGACAGGAACTTATTCAGTACCACCCATCCCCTTTAACACCAGCGGTTGCTGTGAGGGAGGAGAACAGCTTTGCTCATTATTATACTATAATCAGATTTTAATGTAAAGCAATAAATGACATTAACATTTTACAGCCAGATTACAGTAACTGCATTCCTCTTGAGTGATGCGAATAAAATAGAGCTGATAGCATACTGTATGTAGAAATAATGTATGGAAAAATTAACTTGACTCTATAATGGCCCTCCCTTGTACCATAAGACGCCACCGGAGAACAATCATAAAGAACGATTCTAATGTATAGTCCTGGGTGAGTAAATGATACGTCCCCCATTCTCTGCTCTCCTTAGTTTAAATTAGTTTCCTGAGGGCTGTAAAGCTCTCGATGTATTTATCCTCATTATCCTCGGTTTCTGGTGGTGCAGTGGAAACCGCCGATGTCCCTGCTCTTACATTGATCCTGTTTCAGAAGTGTCTGAATGTTAACTGGACAACCCACCATTATATTCTCTTCTGATCACAGCCTGAGGTTCACTGCAATGCAGGAGTTATTTCGTGGTTTTGTGTTGTGCTTTACCTCGTGTGGTTTCTCTGTGTTTCCCTGAAAACTGCCTTTTGTACAGCAGTAAGAGCGAGCAGAGAAAGGCTCGTCCCTTTCATAAAAAACCTGGAGATTTTTCTTCTTCTGTGGCTGTTGAAACTTGGTGAAAAATGTCTCTTCTGGCACTTGACTCTTTGCTATTTTTAGCGCCTCTGCTCTTCCATGTTTTCCTTTTTTCTCCAGTTGGATCATATCTCACTTTTTTTAAGAACTTGTAAAGCACTTTGAAAAAAACAGTGCTACACAAATGAACTTTAAGTTTATCTAACTGAAAACATTTCCCGTCATCAAACTCTCATTTACTGGCTGTAAATAACTCCACTTAAGATCAATACATTATGTTTTGACAGATATCCATTCATGGCGAAACATCCAGTAAAGTAGTATATATTTGTTTTGTAACTGTTGACTGCTGATCCAAGTTTTTTTATTTAAAAAACCAAACATTTCCACTGCTGTGGTGTAGCATTTTTTTAAAAGTGAGACTTCACCAGCAGCTGCAGCAGTTTATTCAGATTTTAGAGGCAGAGAGCAGGTGAATTATTGATTCTTTTCACATATCCTCTGGTCAGCGTTACATTTCCGTCAGGTTTCTGTTTTCATGATGGAAGAAAGGCCCCTATATTACTGCCTTAAACATATCAGTGGAGATAAGCATATTCTTATTTATAGCCACTGAAATAATGCATGTTGACCTTTGTGTGTGTGTGTGTGTGTGTGTGTGTGTGTGTGTGTGCGCGCACAGACAGAGCCTCTGGACAACTCTGGCTGGACCATTAAGAACGTCCTGTCTATGCCAATTGTCAACAAGAAAGAGGAGATAGTGGGTGTGGCCACGTTCTATAACAGGAAGGATGGGAAACCCTTTGATGAAATGGACGAAACACTGATGGAGGTACGGGCACTCTGTGTGTGTGTGTGTGTGTGTGTGTGAGAGAGAGAGAGAGAGAGAGAGAGAGAGAGACTGAGTCATTGGTTTATAAATACACTCAGGCCATTCAGAGCATCTGCATTATTTATCACTGAACCTGGAGGCTTTTTACTGAAGTTTCTCTGCCTCTCTGCTTGAGGTTCGCTTTAAATTCACAACCTGACAGTTTGATCCTTGGCTGTTCTTTAAAATCAAAGTCGTTTTCGGAACAGTTTTCACATGAATATGCTCAGCCGTTTGCCTCAAAAGTGATTTGATCTACATTCACTTCAGAAAGCTTTTTGATTTGATGTTTTAACAAATAGTATGTGCTAACGTTAGCCAAACAAACCGCTGATGGACAGGAAGCTGGTGACAGTTGTGGATTGTAACTAAGTACATCAACTCAAGTACAATTTTGAGGTACCTTTACTTTGTGCATAAAAACCTGCAAAGACGTACAAACTTATGCTCTGAAAGACATTCTGCGCTGCGTATTGAGCTCACCTCCCTACAGCTTTGACAACATTAGCTACTCAATGTTCTTGTACTTCAGCTTGAAGCAAATTACTATATCCACTACATTACAAAATCACTTATTAGACTTTTAGCTCCACTACATTTAAAATCTATAGATGCTGGTTACTGATGATTTTTATGGACCCATATTGGTGGAGGAACAGCTTAGACTGACCTCAGACTCATTGCTGGTGGTACTAAATGTCAAAGACTGAAACCCCTCAACACAGAAAATTACTTACACTATTTTATTGAACTTAAATAGAGACAGATAATATAAGCTTCAGTTTAAGGATTTGGGAATTATTTTATCATTTACTTTATTCGTTTGAAACAGGCTGTTAATACTCTCTGCCTCTGTCTTTCTCTCTCAAACACACAAACCTGTGTCCAGTCTCTGACCCAGTTCCTGGGCTGGTCGGTGCTGAACACCGACACCTATGATAAGATGAACAAGCTGGAGAACAGGAAGGACATCTTCCAGGACATGGTGATGTACCACGTCAAGTGTCGCAAGGATGAAATCCAGAACGTTCTGGTGAGTGAGTAAATGTGGAAAAGAGAGACCTGGTTCTCTGTCACATCAGCTGTTGCAGGGATAAATATTTCACTCTGGTTTTACAAGAATATAAGGATAATTTCTTTTCTGTAATTTTTCAGTTTCTTACAGTATATAAAAATGACTACAGTGATAAAAGAGGCATATTAAGTCCTGAAATGTGCATTTCTTGATGCAAACAGAGTTGGTAATGGGGCATGGAAGAACTATTAAGTGATGTCTGACTACAATAGCATATTTTGACAGTGGTTCATCGCCAGACGTTAGTACTTTACTTTACTTTTGCCAAATTAAAACTAATGTCTGCTGTAATTCGCTTATGAAATTGCATTGAAAAAATCTGATCATTTGCAAAAAAAAAATGTTTAGCACCTTTTACATTTTCAACTAATTTTATTTAGTAAAAACTGAATAGGAAAGTTCAATACATCTTCCAGTGTTTTGTTGAGACGAAATAAAAACTCAAGACCACTGCTTATGGACCATGACTCAGAATTTATTTTTAGTAAATAAACACGATAAAGAGAGACGCAGAAGACTCTAGCTATATAGGGAATAAAACTCCCACCTTGCAGAGTTAGTGCCTTGCTTTATCCTTTGCTATTTGTGTTGCATAGAACAAAACCAGTCAGTTTCAAACCAGTTGGTTGATGTGGATGATATAAACGGGAGGTGGGCATCGTTTATAAGCTGAGATAAGCTGTCAAATTTTGTATGAGGTGATTTGTCAGTGGATAGAGAGAGAGACGGAGAGGACAAAAGCAGAGAGAGATGACCTGGTTTGACCTCAGATCAGGAGTCTGATGATTGATGCTGAACCGTTTCATCCAAGGTGAGTGTTGATGATGTGTGTTTCCCCAGAACACCAGGGAGAGATGGGGGAAGGAACCAGATGAGTGCGAAGAGGAGGAGCTCCAAGAGATTCTGGTAAACAACAAAACATCCAGCTTGTGTAAATTCCATGAAATCAGCAAATATCCTAAAATCCAAAAGTGATCCTCGGTGCACAAAAATAAATATATTTCCTTGATGTAACATGATTCTGTGAAGGAGGATAGATGTAGGTGGAAAAGGAGAGTTTGTGACGTTATTATATCGACTCTACAGATCAAACTTGTGACCTTTTCATTTTTAAGGTTTCTCATTTCTCCACATTACTGTGGGACAGTTTTGTGCTTTGGAAAAAAATTAATTCCATTTGTGACAAGATCCACACCAAGCCATGGGAATATGATTGCAAAAATCTACAGTGTGAATTTATATATATATATATATATATATATATGTCCATTTCTGTCCACAGTCTGAGGTTTTGCCGGACTCTAAGAAAGCTGAGATCTTCGAGTTTCACTTCTATGACGCTCATCACACTGAACTGGACCTGGTGAAGTGTGGCATCAAGATGTACTATGAACTGAAAGTGGTGGACAAGTTTCACATTCCCAGAGAGGTGGGTAGTTGGTTTGTTAATTATAGTGAACCAGCGGGTCCCTGAAATGCTTGGAAGTGTATGAATTTGAGAAAATAAAATCAAGTCATTGAAAGTTTCTTTAAAAAAGACATAATAGGGTTTTCCCTTTTTTGTGTGTGTGTTTTTCCAATTAAAAATATGCAATTTTGTGTCATTTTGGACCATTAGTATTACCATATCTGTGTTCAAATATATGGAAAAGCTAGAGCAGATAATGAATAAACAACACCCAAGAAGCTGAAAAGTGACAGGTGATGGTAAGAGGCCACATAGTTGTGTTAGGTCCTTGAATTTGAGGAAATTGTAATGTAAATGTAATGCATGTAATGCATGTAAAGTCATTGAATTTGATGTTGAAGAAGTTGTAGGTAACTGAGCTGCATAATGTTCATCTTGTCCTTGACGAACATCTCAAATTGGTGCATTGTAAAAATGTTTTTATTGATATTATACCAGCAACATTACATAAAACCAACCGTTCACTGTCACTGAAGGTGAAGGGCAGTGGTTTTCAGGTGCTCTCGCTCTCGCTCTCTCCTCTCTTGCTCTGAACACAGCTTAATTGAATTTATAATAAAATGAAATCATTCTATTATTGATACCCATTGTCAACGGCAAACTCAACGTAGAAAAAGAGGGATGGCAGTAGCAGCAGTAGTGTGGCAGAAAACCAGTATCTTTAGGGTTAGCCAGCATTGGGAAGCTTGTGTTGGGAAGGAAGTTAGTCAGTGAAGCAGACAACCAGGGAAGTTCTTTGATATTATGTTGTGAATTATTTTACCATGTATTATGTTTTTGTTGTATGGACACTTGACATACTGTAAGCAGTAAACTGTGTATGATCTGCAGGCCCTGGTGAGATTCGTATACTCCTTAAGTAAAGGCTACAGGAAGATCACCTACCACAACTGGAGGCACGGATTCAACGTCGGGCAGACCATGTTCACCCTGCTGATGGTCAGACACCATCCCTCTCCCTCCTCTCTGTAATCACTCAATCAATCCCTCACCCCCTGCTCTCAATCTTTACTTCTTCCTCCCCCTTCCTCTTCATCTCACCTCTCATCTTTCATCTCTCCCATTCCTCTTCCCTTTATTCTCCTCCTCTTTCCCGTTCCTCCCTCTAACATATGTTCTATACATGTCTGCGCTGTGTTTATATGTGTGTGTGTTTGTGTGTAAGCGAGAGAGGGAGTAAACAGGAGAGAGATAATGGGGTGTGTCTGTAAATGATAAAATGAGTCCATGTTGCCTGAACTGGTCATTAATAAGAAAACCAGTGAGTCTCATTATTGTTTATATATGCACGGCCCCCACTGGGAAACCTGGTCAGCCTGTATTTGTGTGCATGTGTGTGTGTGCACTGCTTGTATTTTTAACCATGTTTACTGTTGCAATGCCTACGCTTAACTCAGTGAATCCTGAATGCATGTCTACTTGTATGTCTATAACTTACCCTGAAAATAAACTGTATCTCCCTTTGTGTTTGCAGACAGGTGATCTGAAGCGTTACTACACAGACCTGGAGTGTATGGCCATGGTGACCGCTGGCCTCTGCCATGATATTGACCACAGAGGAACCAACAACCTCTATCAGATGAAGTAAGAGCCACAGGAGAATAAAATTCGATTTAATTCATATTTTTGGAAAGTTACTTTTACAAGTAGTTTCTTGCATACCAACCTTTAGAGGTAACTTTTGCCTATAGAAATAAAATTGACTTGACTTTACATTAATTGTGCAGTTATATATCTCTTTCTAACACTTGTGAATATAATGCAGTACAACACAACCACAACTATGACCTCAGTGGTGAAACTTTTCATTAATAAAATGAGATTTTTGATTTTTTTAAAACCGTTTTTAAAGGTGCTATATGTAGGTTTTTGCTATCACTACATAGCCAACATTAGCATTAACGGCAAAGAGTTTCTGCCATCATTGCACTTACAAAACAAGAGGTTAGAATATGTCCTCTGCTCTGAGCAGAGCTACTTCTTCACCCTCACATGTTGGAATCACCATCGCAAAGTGGTATTACAAGATGGGACAGGTAGAGACTAGCTGGTTAGCATGCTAACTTCAGTGGAAGAAAAGAAGTGATAGAAAAAGAAGCAAAACAAGAGTTTCCACAGCTGGAGACAACTCTTAGCGAGTAAAGGAATAAAGTTTATTGCTGAACTTGTCAGGTTTCTTCTAAATTGGCAATTAAAACGTTGTTAATGCGCTAACGTTGGCTATGTAGCAATAGCAAAAACGTACATACAGCATGTTTAAAGCAATATAAGCTCTTGGGATTGATCGAACTGCAAATATTTGAAACTGAAGTAAATTAAAATCCAATCAAACAGAAAGTAGTGACAAATATTATAATTAAAAAGTTTTATCAATACTGCTGCCGTGACCCAATTTCTTAATGAGTTTCAGTTACATCCATTTAAAACTTCTCTCATTTTGGAAATCAGACTGTTTGCTCATTCTGTGGGCGTTTTAATTGACTCAAGGTGACAGCAGCCACTCCTCCCGTGTACAGACGAGCTGACCTCAGCTCTTTAAGTGAAGGTAACATCACACACTGAGAACATCAATGAGCTGATATTGACCAGATACACCTCCAGCTGCTCTGCTCCACCTGCTGATGGATGAGCTAATGAGAGTCGCCATTAGCCGTAGAAGCAGCAGGCCGGGCCCACCCTGGATTTAACATGCATGATTTATCACAGTGTAACCTCCCAACATGGTGTGTGTGTGTGTGTGTGTGTGTGTGTGGTGTGTGTGTGTGTGTGTGTGTTTCCAGGTCTGGTAATCCTCTGGCGAAGCTTCATGGCTCCTCCATCTTGGAAAGACACCATCTGGAGTTTGGCAAGACTCTGCTGAGAGATGATGTATGTTGCAGTGCATACACACACACACACACACACACACACACACGTACATACAGAGGAATGGACGCATTAACAGCACCTGTACATTGGGAAGGAATGCAATACAACTGTCCTGCAATAAATATAAAAGAAGACTTGACACCCCTCCCTCTTGAAATGACCATCTTGACTTTTCTCTCGTGTTTCAGGCGTTGAACATTTATCAGAATCTGAACCGCCGTCAACACGACCTCGTCATCCACCTCATGGACATTGCCATCATCGCCACTGACCTGGCTCTCTATTTCAAGTCAGTACAAACAGCATGCAAATGCATAAATGCAGCTATTTTAAAAAACTGACTCACTGTTAATTATCAGTCTACCACCTTAAATGCTCCTCAGTCAGCATTACAAGACAGACTCATTACACTTAATTGTTGTTGATTGTATTTTTCATGTCAGTTTTTTAAATATAATTTAAGTAATTACTTTTTGAGAAGATTTGAAAAGACTACAGTTAATTATATGACTGTAATTAACCACAGAAAAAGTACAGAAGACAATAATGTGACCAAAACTGAAACCTAAATGAGAGTAAAGGCCAGTTTATACCTCTGTATTGAATCAACACTGTAGCCTGACGTGCACCTACCCAGAAATGTAACTACACGTCATGGCGACGCAGACCACGACAACTGTGACTGGTCCGCTTGGTCGGCTCATATATGTCTCTCATTGACTGGACAGACACGGAAAACTCACCTTCCCTCTGCCTCAGTCAGTTCAGTGGTCGTAAACTCTACCTCCTCTGCACTCTTTACCTGCACATTCATCTCTAAGTGTTGCTGTTAGATTTTGCAACACCATGCTCACCAAAATAACCCCAGCACTGAGTGAGTGATGCTGCTTCAGTGAAGGGGCCAAGTGTGTCAGTTGTAAAGCCGATGAGATAAAGACAGACAAGGGGCACTGTTTTGTTCCTGTGCAGGAAGAGGGCGATGTTCCAGAAGATTGTGGACCAGTCCAAGACCTACGAGAACTGGAACGACTGGACCAAGTACATGATGCTGGAGACCACGCGTAAAGAGATCGTCATGTAAGCACAAACACAGAGACAGGTACCGACACGGATGCATGCAAACAGTCATCTCATGTCGACACATGTATTGTGTTTCTAGGGCCATGATGATGACTGCCTGTGACCTGTCTGCTATCGCCAAACCGTGGGAGGTTCAGAGCAAGGTACGCACTCATGTGATCGCTCCACAAGGTCCTTTTCATACTTCACAGTAGTAGATGTAAAATGGCACTCCAGCCTCGCTAACATCCAGCCGTTCACAGTAATAAGACACACACTTGTACACAGGCTCCAGGAGAGGCTCTGTGAGAGGGGTGAACTGGTGATAAAGTAGACGGAGAATGACATTTTGTCAGCGCTGCCATTTCTCTCAGCAGCGTTCAGCAGTGATTCCTGACGGCCTCATGCATCAAGAGCAACCTGCTGCTTTTCATTCCCCTCATTACCGCCTGGCAGGCTCAGCATTTTATTTCAGTAAAGTACGCAATATACACATTGCCATTGAGCCTGCACACACAGGAATATCAATATGAACAGGAAGCATCTCTGGCTGCTCAACAGGCGCTGCCAGAAGGTAATTTTTTACCTTTATTTGTCTGCACTTGACATAAGCTCTTTTTCAGTGAGGCCTGCTTCACATTCTTATATACACACATAAGCTGGAGGCTCATAGCAATTGCATTGTACCCATAATAAAACCAGTAATGGTAATTTAAAGCACAAGTAGTTTACTCCTTGCTGATGAAGTGTCAGATACATCATCTGTTGACAGAAATCAAAATAAGAGGCTCAAGGAGCTCAGAGTTCGAAGAGAAAAATCAGACTTACTGGATGATTTTATCTCTTCAAGCTGCTAAAAAATGATCAGAGAGGGGAGGGGAGTTAAATCACTGGTGGAACTAGTCCCATGCTTATTATTAGAGCTGTACTCAACCTGTAAAGAGGGGTCAAAAGTAGACATAGCTTCATTTAAAAGGGTCACAAGCTAGAGATGTTTGAACCACTGGTTCAGAAAATGAGAGGGAGCGCTGCACTGCTTCAGTATGCATTGGTAAAGGAGATATTTGAAATATTTATCCCCTAATTTCTCAGGCCTATTCATTCCCTTTCAGTCATAAAAAAAAGAACACAAACTAACTCCACTTGGTAAAAGTAGTCCATCACTGTGAATGAGGAGCTAACACTAACTCTTGGCACAGCACAGCTCCAGACTCCAGCCATGCTTGACTTTTCCATTATGGAGAACAAGACTGTCGCTTTTTCAAAAACTCAACTTCAGACCAATTCGACATAATGTATAATTTGTTCCGACTAATTTAAAATGCAGCCCATGTAGCCTAATCCCAAACTACACTGCATAATTTATGTTTTTCCATTCATCTGCCCGCCTTCCCTGCCTCACTTGAGTGACAAGTTACTGACGAGTTACTGTACAGTAAATTGCTTTTTACAAAGTCAGCAAACACCTGACTTTTAGCCACCATTTTTCCATTAGCTTCTCACATCCAAAATGGTTCTGTATATCACCTCTCAGATGGACCACAGGCTCTGCAAGTGGTTGGGTGGATAATTCAGTTTAGGACCACTGAAGTATATGGAACAGCCTGTTGCACTTATATAGTTGGAATTTTAAATTTGAACAGATAATTACAGACTGAATATTCATTCGATTGAACCTACCAACCTTTTCCTCACCTCCAGGCTTCCAACATCGGACTGTAATTAATCTGCTGTCTCTTAACTACATTGTGAGCACATGTTCAAGCTGATATATAAACAAATATCTCATCATATAAAAGTGAAAGAATAATTGTTACCATATAATTTGTTACTACAACAAACTTCAGCGGATTGAGTTTTAAAAAGTGAGGTTTCAGCTCTGGCATCAGAACAGTTCTGTTAGTCCCTCTGCACAGCTGCTGCCAATTAGGATATCCCACCTTTATTTTTTGGCGGATATGTTTTTTTTTTTTTCTTTCGATTTCACCTTTATCTGCACCTGATGAGTCAGCTCCACATCCCACACGCACTGTCAGGATATCTATCTACAGCAGCGGCCGCCCTCCTGTGAATTGTGCTCTAAAAGTAGTTTGATGACTAACTCCTCTCCTAAAAGGTGAATTCCAGCCTGAATACAGCGGTTACATATTGTAGCTGTCAAACAAAGCCCTCCCAATCCCAGTTTTGGTGATGAACTTGATCAGACACTTGCAGATACTTGAAACTAGAACTTAATTTAAGCAAAGGGAATCTCTGCTAGTGTGAAATGAGAGTCTCTTATAGCTCCAGTTAGTGATTTAAGCCGATAAGATGGTCGGATTCTTACATAAAAAAATTTCTAAAGTACAGATAAATTCACTCAGATTTTTATTGATGATAGACAGCCCTCCCTGAGATGTTCTGGAGAGACAAAAGCACGGCTGCTCCGTTCTTGATAAGATATTCCACTGACATTTTTATAGCGGATATTTTATTTTTCACTCAGTTCTACTTCCCACACACAGAGAATATCTGTCTACAGGCTGCCACAGCCTCATGGCAATTGTCCCCCCCCAAAACTGGCTTGATGACTAACTCTTTCTAAAATGAGGTTTGTATCCTGAATGCAGAATATTCACACATTATTCATCAGATCTCGCGTTGCTCCTTTTAAGGTTTGTGAGGGCAGAGGAAACAGGCTTTCATCTCATCAAGGCACAAAGCCTGAAACTACCTCCTGAGCAGTGAATAAGATTCTCATTTATGAGACATTGTGAAGGCTTTATTGGGTGATTTTTAACAACATGTACAGGAGCTTTTCCTGCTCAATAAAATGCTCTTCAAATCAGCACCATGGAAATCGTGCTCCATAGCAGCTTTATGACTGCCTGCAACATAAAGGAGAATTTCACCCAAATACTGTGCATAATGCTGAAATGATTAGTCAGTTGACAGGAAATTATTTGACATTTGGTTCCAACTTCTCACTTTTGAGGATTTTGCGGTTTCTTCTGTTTTATTTCGTCGTAAATTCAAGATATTTTGGTCTTGTACATTCCCAACCCAGTTTACATGAAACCACGCCCACTTCAGTATAACGAAACAATGGAATCCTTCACGTCTGTGTTCCCATGGTAACCACACTCACGCGGTTCCGCAAAGTACGACAGTTACAGTAGCTTGAGAAACACTGTTTGTTACGCTGTATTTTTCTAACTTAAAGCTGAGGCGAAATATAATGAACCTTTCTGTATAACTGTGGTCGTCAGTCATCTCTGAAAAGCCCCATTTTCACGCTATTGTAGCGTGAGCGCGGTTCCCATGGGAATGGAGCCGTCGAGGATTTCGTCATACGGAAGTGGGCGTGGTTTCACCTCGGTTGTAAAAAAACTGGAAACTCGCTCCGGAGCAGGTTAGGTGCGCTGCATAAATTAGCATAAGCTAGCATGAGTTACCGTGTCTGTTTACCCTGGTTACAAACGAACCAACTTGGGTTGAAAAACCCTAACCTGAAAAACCCAGGGTTTCGTCGTAGCACAGGCCACAAGACGCCAAACACAAGAGATCTTCGGCTTAAACGAATCTCCAGAGAAGTCAGGTATTGCTAAACAGCCGTTTGGCGTTAGCATGCTAATTACGTAGCTACCTACTCACGTAGCGCGGCTACGTTTCAATCAATGTGGCGGTCGAATGTCAGTGTCCAAAATTTTAATAAACGGTTATGAATAAGAATGAGCTTTTTGTGGAAACGTTGTTTTTCTTAAATGACATACATATTTTAAAACCACATACGTGATGTAAATCTAAACATATTCAATGCACACGTGACGAATTTGGTTTACTTACCGGCCACCGTAACCGGTTCCACTTCCCATATCATTGCAGTGAAAAATAAATAAATAATAATATATATAAAATATAAGTCTATAACATTATACAGTATATAACATGTTACTCTTCCTTGATTTAAAAAAAAGGAACATCTTGAAAAGCAGCCTTCTTTTCTCTTTTTTTGGATCCTCTAGGTGGCGCTGTCTGTAGCTGCAGAGTTCTGGGAGCAGGGAGACCTCGAGAGGACAGTCCTGGAGCAACAGCCGATTGTAAGGACACAGTGAGACTGGGGATTAAGAGGGAGGGACACTGGATACAAGGTTTAGAGGGATGGTTGGAGGCAACATCTGTCCTGCTGAGAACACCTCAGAGCTCCTGCGATGCTGCTGCTCTATTTATAGTTGACTATGATCTCTGACCTCAAGAGACGGATTTCCCCTTTGAAGGTCAATAAAGCATAGCATAAGATGAGACTGAAAAGAGCATGTAGTTTGAAGATGGGAATAGGGAAGTGACAAAGTTGGTAGCATATTGTTACCTCTGACTATTGACCTCATTTTGAATCATTTCCAGAAATCTGAGGCCAATATGGTTTCCTATTAAAGGTTTGATCGGGTTCTCTATTGAAGAAATATTATTACTCTTTAAATAACTGATGTTTTTATTATTTTTGAATGTAAGTCACGTCTAATTTTTGTATAAGTTAGGGTTAACTGGAAGAACTCTGAGTCTCTCTTGAAATGTCTGTGAAAATAGTCTGATGCAAATTCAAAGATACCTGTAACTGGCTTCAAGATCACACACAACATTTATGTTTCTCAAAAACTTACTACATTAAGGGTAATGGCTGATTTCGACCCTGATTTGGCCATGATGATTGACCTGTAGTGGATAGTGACAAGGTTTAGGGCTTGATCCTTCGTGAGTAGATCAATCATTTGATCAATTTTATGACAATAAATTGGACAAATGCAGACATGATGCTACGGTCGAACTATGCAAATACTAATCTATGCAAATGTGCACTCCTACAGTCTGTGTGTTCAATCTTTTCAATTAATTTGGATTGTGAAATGTTATTCTGTGCTCCTGGCTTTATATGTGTAATTTGTTTTTCAGATTTTTTTTTATTTTTTTTATCAGTTTGTGCCAGTGAGCTAAAGTTTGAGAGGAAGAGAAAGAGGATTTTGTGGGTGGACAGGAGTCATGGGAATTATGGGAATTAAAGCAAGACAGGCTGCTCTCCTTGGGGTTTCAATTTAGGATGGAGAGCGGGAAGGACGGGATGAGAGAGAGGGAGAACAAGAGACAGAGATGCGGTAGGAAGACAAAATGAAAAGACAGATTCAGTTCCCCGTGGCGGCAGTGTCGAGCGATGTAGAGGCCATTATGTGGAGCACTGATACAGAAAGAGCGGTCACTGTGGCCCTAACCCAGCCGACCGTTCCCTCCCCTGGCTCTCTCGCCTCGTTTCTGCCTCTGTCTCTCTCTCCTCGCTCTGTTTCATTCCCTCGTGTCCTTGAGACACTTGAAGTGTGAGAAGCACCATCCCACACTCTCTCACCTTACAGTGCTCTGAATTTAATAGCATCTGTGTCAGCAGGGAAAACTTTTCATTTTGATCAGTTTGTATTTTCCCAGCAGTCGATTCTGTGACTCACTGTGGTCTGACAAGAAAAAAAAAAGACTTTCTAGAGGCTGTAACACTTGATCAGTCTTATCAGGAAATGTAGGTGGGCAATTTTGCCACCAATTACAGCCGGCTTGAACTTTCTTACAGTTCTGACTGGATTTTACAGTCCAGTGTGCTGCTCACGCTCATTTCTTTTTATACTTCTGCACCGGCAACAGCGGTGGCCGGAGGCATTATTTTTTTTTGGTTTGTCCTTACGTTTGTCCATCCCATTCTGGTGAATGCAATATCTCAGTAACGCCTTTAGGGAATTTCTTGAAATTTGGCACAAACATCACTTGGACTCAAAGATGGACTGATTAGAATTTGGTGGTCATATGTCAAAGGTCAAAAGTCACTGTGACCTCATATTCTCGCTACAGTTTTCTCAGTTACTGAGGATTGAGCACTCTCCCTCTTTTTCATTGTGCTGTAGCTGTTTAAAAACAACTTCCTCCTAATTTAGGGGAATCATCTTGTTCACACACTCCACAAAGATGTCAAAGATCAGAGGTCAGCTTTAAAACGGCTTCACTGGGGCTGAGAGGACACCAGTGCTGTGTTCAAGGACAATCGAGTCGCTGTAGTTTCCTCAGGTTTTGTACCTGGTGTCAACCTATAAAAACAGATACTAAAGTTAAATAAGCCAATAAATTTGGTACTAGTTTCCTTCTCTAATATAAAACTTTATTGTCTGCATTTATGGCTGCAAACTTTGTTTTTAGATTGCAGCAACACAACAGGGTGGACAAAATAACAGCACGAGCAAGATAATGTATTTACACAGGGTTTTTGTATTGACTTGCAAAGCATCTTGTTTAAACTATGAAAATAATTGGTGCATCTGTTTTATACACTCTGTTCAGGCTAGAATACCTTGATGTGTTTTTAATGCAGTAGTACTTTGGTGGTATTATTGCTATAATATCTAATCAAAATAAAGATGAAGACATTAAAATGCAGGGGTTTAGCAGCAGGGTTGATGACCAGAGGTGAGTGTTTAAAACACTTTTCTCTCTCTCTCTTCTCCAGCCGATGATGGACAGAAACAAAGCAGACGAGCTGCCGAAGCTGCAGTGTGGTTTCATCGACTTTGTCTGCGCTTTTGTGTACAAGGTCAGACGTCACACACCACTCAAACACATGCAAACATCCATTACTGAGTCCCTTTAACTCAAACACACACCTGCAGCTGACTAAACTGTAGTTAAAGTCACTTGCAGGTATGATTCTGACCTCAATCTCAAGAAAACCTTTTAAGAATATTTGTCTTGTCTGGGGATTGAAGGCATTTTAACTTGGTATTGACTTCATCTTAGACTGTGTAACTTTATTTCAAGATGGTTCAGATGTGCAACTGGATTACCATAATCGACTTTGTTCGCACTGTGTGAGACTCATTTGTTAATGTTATATTTCTGATTTAATAAATGCTCAGAGTTTTGATCTAACAAAGCTGTATTGATTTGATGTGATTAGATTTGTGTTGACTCGCCCTCCTGTCCCGCTCCACAGGAGTTCAGCCGTTTCCACGTGGAGATCACTCCCATGCTGGACCGCCTGTTGAACAACAGGAAGGAGTGGAACGCCCTGAAGGAGGTGCACGAGGCCAAACTGGCCGCCCTCGAGGAGGCCAAGAAAGCCAAGGAGGAGGCAGCTCAGCAAGCTGTGGCATCCAAACAGGGTAGGAGGCTCTCAGACATGTGAACACACACACACACAAACAATGCATTACTCTCTTTGTTTTCATGTGGGATGAAAATGCCTCTGAGCCTAAACAGTCCGTGTGCCAGGGTTGATTTACACTTGAGTGAGAAATATATGCCAAAGAAGCAGCTTGGTAGCCATAATAAGACACAAAAAGAGAGACACACAAATACACACATACATGTGTAAAAGGTTTTGATTACATTTTTCATTCTTTTTTTTTTCTTTTTAAATGATGGAAAAAAAAAATAACTTCCTCTCTGTTTTTCTTTTCTCCCTTTCCTTGTTTCTTTATCCTTCCTTCCTTCCTCCAGCGGCGGGTGCAGCCCAGGCACAATCAAAGACTTGTATTCTGAGCTAAATCTATTGTTGTGGTCCAACACTGGATTTCCCCAGTTTTTTTTTTTTTTTTGGTGGGATTTTGTGAGATCACACCTGAAAAATCTAGCTTCCAGAGAGGGCATCTCTCACTGTCTCCTCCAGCTGCATTTATTTAAACCTTCCTTCTGCTCTGCTTCTTCCTGTCCCTACTTTGATACTGTATTACTCATTAGATGCACTGGGCTTGATGGTGTGTTCAGGTGTTTGTTGGAAGCTCCAACATATAAGATTTGAGAATCAGCTACCAAAAAGCATCACATGCAGCGGTCTATGTAGTGTACGCTGTCTGAAAATCAAATCTGGCAGAGCTGCAGTAAGGAAACATGGACCTTGTCAAAATTTGGAAGCTTTTTTCCATTCAAAATGTTCTTGTTAATATGACAACTCAGGCGTTGAATGTCAGCTACCTACAAGCCATTTCAATACACCAACAAGACAGTTTCCAGAACAGTCGCTACTTCCACAGTATTACCATGCATGACTCTTTAAAGAGATTTATAAAGCTGCAGCAGCAGCTGCATAGAAAGATACATGATATAGAAAATGTTGAGTAGCACTCAGTCTGTTGAGTAGCTAATGGACAAACCATCAGTTTGTTCCTGAGTATCTGTGATGATGGCTGGTGTGTTAACCGCAGATGGAATCTACACCAACCTTTAATCTGTGCTTGTTCAACAAATCCAGCACCTCCAGATTAAACTTGATGCTCGTGTGTCAGCTTGGAATTTGTGTCAACAGTACATGCGCTAAGATAATATTTACTGTGCGAGGTCAGGGTCACAACAGGATGTGAATAGCAAAAACTCAGTCTGAGGATTTCAGAAAGTTTCTAACTTGATTGAGACAGTTCTAGACACTTATCTTCATGAAGCAAACATATTTATTGTTACAAGCGATAAAGAAAATGAAAAAAGGCACAAAAAAATCCATGATAATCAACAAACTATAGCTGCAGCTTGACTGTGTTGACAGTATTTTACCATTTTACATAATATTCAGTGGATTTTGTAGTGGTGGTTCCTGATGATGCAGTTGTATTTAAACACAGAGGGGGAAACGGCTCCAACTCTGGTTAATGGCACTTCTCCCCGAGCATTTCAGTAGTGTCTGAAACAACTGTTATTTTATATCTTTGGCTCAGGCTCAGCTGACATTAGCTGTGTTGACATGTTGTTCGTCTACATGCTGTCAAATGGTCACAATCTATAACTTTGTAATGCAAATGCAGATCAAAGAAGCATTGCTTGTAAAATAGATGCTGAAAAACCATATGTATATTGTTGTTCAGTTATTGGTTGATTAAAGACAGCTTGTCTTCTTTTCTGCTGCATTGGTTTTTACTGTACGCTGTATATTAAAATAACATACTTTTTAGTGTCTCATACCACCTTCCATTTGTGATGTCTAGTGGTAAATTTTGCAGATACTTGTGCAGGAAACTAATGCAGATCAGCAGAGACCAAACTGTGTTTATGTGAACTAATTTCTCACACAGACACACACAATGCATTAACTCTTACTGTAGTTATTAATGAGGAAATGTCACAAGTGATTTTGCAGACATTAGTAAAGATCGCTATTTTCATACTGAGTCACTCTGGTGTCTGTGTTCTTACTGAGCTGTGCCTGTGTGTGGCAGTGTAGTGTTTAGTGTGTGTAAGTGTGTTAGTGTTTGCTGTGGCTGGTGTTAAAGGGTCCATATTATAGAAAGTATTGTGTAGTACTGTTCGGCTCATTTTAGAGCTGATTGCTTAACATTTTCCTCAGTGGTAGCGGTCGCCATTTTTATTTTTCGGTCAATTTTACCAAGCTACAGTTAGCTACAATCCCTTACCTGTGGTTGGCCCAGCTTTATGTCACTCAGAAAACAGTCAGCCAATCAGAAGAGAGGCTCCAGAGACAAGTGTGAGAGAACTATACTGGAAAATATGGGACATTTATATCCTGATGATTCTGAATCTGTTTCTTGTGCTTTTGTAGGCTCTGTAGGTCAAAGACTATGTAGCTACTCACTGTGAAAAATATATCTGATGAGCCAGTGCTGTTGTGTGCATGTGTGTGCACATATCTATGTAGTAGAAAGTAGTATTTAAATATCCCTCATCTCACTGTGTGTGTTTGATGACGCATTTCTACATAGACAGCAGCATATTTGAAAGCTCTTATGTAATCATTTAATTCTTAAGACACACACTTGTGTACTCACCTTGTCATACTGTTTTAATTCCTGTTTGGGAAAGTTTTGCACTCTTCTCAACCATGAGGATTTACAACTCAGCAAGCAGTTGACTGACAGCAGTGTGGAGGAGCTGGCCAAAATTTATTTCCCCCAAAAATAGGTATCCTGCTGGTGGTGTGTGTCAATGTCACGCCAGGGAAAAATGCCAAAAGTTAAATCTTTCCTTCCCAAACTGCATATGTTTATTGATTCTACACAGAGGTTGTCAGGCTATACATTAATCTGTGGGTATTAAATGTTTTTCTCCTGTAGATGTACAAAACCCAGAAAACCCAGATTTACAGGTCAGAAGCGATCTGGGCTAAAACTGGGTTTGATTTGATTGAAAAGTTTAAGGTTTTCAGTCATTTGCGATACCTGTGATTATTGCTGACACAGAATTTTAATTACTATATTCAAGATGTAATTCATACTGGCTAAATGATGTTGAAACAATGGTTTGATGCAACCTGTATATCTGCAAAACTTAAACTGTTTAACCACATTTAGCTGTGTTTCAAAGTAGATGCTTAAATGAGTCTTTTGACCTGCAAATTACCAAATCCATGTTTACTCGGAGCAGCTCACCCTGAGGACAAAATTACAGGGGAACCACTCAAAACTCAGCCCCAGCCCCAAGCACAAGATTTTCTAACATGATTTTACCATAACAAACATGGGAAATCACATTGAAGCAACTTTAGAGACGGTTTTCAAAATCAGGGAAACATTTCTCCTGTTTTTCTTAGAAAGAACATGCACATATGGAAACTGAGTTTTTATTCCGTGTGCATGTTGTCTTTTTCACTGCTCAACATGAAAATATTTGTTGAAGTAAACATCTGGAACCAGAAGTATGTGTGGCTGAGAGAATTGTCTGCAGCACTGATGCAGGATTGCTGCAGGAAACGTGTGTAAATGACAACTTACACAACAGCTGACAATGTATAAATATCTGCCAGCTGCGCTATTCATTAGAATGTGTTTGTGTATGTATGCATAAGTTAATTGTCCCACCTAGAGCCATATATAATACTGTTACAAAACACAGCATGACGCCAGAGCGGGATAATGAAAACTGATTGCCACTGGAGCCTCAACAGGGGGGGCAGGGCATGAGCTAAATTCATCACCACCCATCCCTCCCTCCTTCACACGCTGTAGTAATATAATAATAGCACAGATACATAATCTAAGTGTGTCGTCACTGCTGTATGACGTAAGTCCCCATGACGTAAGGGCATGCTGGGAGCTCAAAGGATTGCCGTATACGGTTGTGATGATCAGCAGAGCGTGTGAAGCTCTGGCTCTGACGCAGGGACAACCCGTGACTGCAGAGAGAGAGAGAGAGAGGGGGAGAGGCAGAGAAGCAGCTGCAGTACACCCAGTGAGCCTACAGGAAGGGAGCGTTAGCCTCATTCTAGCAGCGATCGGGGGCAGTCGTGACTGCAGAGCTGCCAGTCTGCAAGCCACAGCAGAGAGAACGATGCAGGACTATTTATAGGGCGACTGTGCATGGGTCGGCTGCAGTTTCCAAGCAGAGGAAGTCACTTGACTAGTTTGCTCAGCCTTCATTGTCCCAGCAATGCATTCTCATCAGCATTGCTGTTGCTGGGGCAATCTCACATTTATGGTATGGAATGTTTAGCTGTTCCTGCTGGAATCTCATGAAATTTTGACAGTCGATCACCTGCGTTTCAGGGAGTGATGAGTGAGCAAGTGTCAGACCTGCATTACTGACACAACAGATATAACCAGGCCTATTTGCACCATGAGTTTAAGCAGCTTTAAGGATGTTAAAACCACATTATTTCACACTGCTCTACAGTAATGTTTAGATCTATCCGCCAGATATATTTGGTCTTTGGCAAATTCAAAATCTCTTGTAGAATTTAAAATAAAATTTTGTAGGTTTAAATGGCATTTGGCAGCACAACACAAATTTGTAATGGCTGACCCACTGGTGGGCTCGGCAGCCCAAAGCTTTACCTTAATAAATCTGATCAGCAGCTAAAATAACCCAATAATGATTTAAAACCAGCTAAGCATCTCTGACGCTAACAAATGTGTGGCATTTCTACATGGCAAATAACTAAAACTTCTCTAGATCAACAGTTGGATGAATCAACTAATTGCTTCAGCAGTAGATACTGTGCAGTATAACAGCTTACTCCTGTGACTGTAAAATGTGAGGAGAAATGCTGAGAAAGGTGTGAAATAACTGCTGAGATGGTGGTATTTTGACCTTTTTCAAAGACAAAGGGATATTTAGGTAACACCAAAAGGATGTGAGAGAGGAGATGTGATCTCAGGAGGACACGGAGATGTGACCTTTTTCATCATGTCTTTTCTCACCTTTATTTAATACATGCAGAAAACCAAGCCTGATCATCCCAGTGATGTATGTACCTGCCTGGGTCAACATGTCTCATGAGGGCAGTTAAGCTGGGCTGATCCAACAACTGAAGAAATATGCAGAAACCAACCTTATCACAAGTGCAACACATTGAATTTGAATGGATCTGTTTAGTTATATAACTCCAAATACTATCTGCTCCTGTTTTCCAGCTCAGTGTCAAAATCCCTGTGGGATGTTTTGAGGATTAATACATGATTCCACATTCCTGAATATATATACCGTATTATTTCTAACCAAGATTTAACTAACAGAATTAAAGTGTAAATACGTGGAGGCTAGAAAAATGAACAGCAAACAAAGAAAAGAGAAGTGTGCAGTTACTCCAACAAATTACAAAAATGAGGCTGCATTTAACATGTTTTTTGACCAGTAAAGTAAATGTCCCATTCTCATAACCAATGTAGTCATTTTGAGATTCTGAAATTAAAAATATATTCACCAATTTTTATATTTACACACACAAGACCTTAAGCGCATTGGAGTGAATGTAGATTGAAACAGATTTTTCTCCAATCAGCTGTTTCTGTCAGACAATAAGGAATGAACAAACAATAAGTTTGACTTTTAAAATGCCAAAAACATTTTTGGTTGCTCCCAACTAATTTTAGAAATTTCTGCCAAGTCGTCTGCAGCAGCTTATTACGACTCACCGTTACCGTTTACTTTCCTTTGTCCATGACCGCTCCTCAACCAATTTTCACCCAAACCACCATTTTTTTCTAAACCTAACCAAACTGAGACGGTTCCACATTGTTAACTGTGTGTTTATTATTATTAGCATGATGATGAAGCTCTGATAACGCCTGATGCTGGTGCGCTCCTGTAGGTCATATCAGATGGTAGGGAACAAGCAGTTTATAGGTTGGAGGACTTGTCGTCTTTCACTTGTAGTTTGATGGAAGGTCACGATATCTGATTATTTGCTTGAACGATCAGTGATTTGAGTCTTGGACAATCAGTTGGATTTCTGTAATGTGGCTGGCTGCAGTTTGAGTCTTTCCATGGTCCAGTCTCCTACATGGCCACTGTCAAAAGATCCATTATAAACTGTCGTGAGCTTGTTTTATTGAAGTTGTATTTCACGTTATGACTGAGACTGCAGTGAAATTGAATTATGCTGCATCTACCAGCCTTCTGTGGCTCCACAGATTTATTTGTCTCTTCTGACTTTCCACTTGTAGTAGCACAGAGTCATGCTCTTTTCGTCAGTGCTGTGTAGGACATGGTCATATTATTTGAATAAACTTTACTGGAATTGTCAGTGAACAAAACCAGTTGAGAGCTCCATGCTTACGGCCACAGTCACATGATCTTTACAGTGTGAGCATAAAAGGCTGATTTGAAATGTGAAGTGTTAACATGTCGGATCAGCACCTGCTGATTAATGTCATTTTGAAAATATCTCAATTTAAACCATAATCTCTATAAAGCAAATAAACAAACTTTGACTCTGTGTCAACATGAGGAACAAATAAAGAGCAGTTATGAGGCTCATGGTTGGCAGTAGTGTCTTGTCCTGATGTCCCTGTCAGAGCTAAGCTGAAGCTCATGGGGACGACACAGTGTGTGTGTAATAACTCTGCACTGCACTGCAGAGCAGCTCTGTTTGCTGCAGTCACGACTGCCCCACAGAAACAACCAAACAGAGGACAGCAGGACAGGAAATGGCTGACAGGATGATTTCTAATCGTCTGCTCTCTCCTCTGGCTTTGGGCTGTACAATTAATCACCAAAGTTAAAAAAAAAAGGTTAATGCTTTACAAATTGGCTGTTTTAACCAAAGAAAAGTTTAATCACACATGAATAAATGTACTCATCTGGATGTAGCCTAGTTAGAAGTTTATAATGTGAGTTCCTACACCAAGTTATCAGGGACACAGCTAAAACTACTATACAGTGATATGCAATGTATCCTCCTCTCATGAAGGTCATATGTTCAGTTCTTGAAAACGGTTTTAAGGAGGTACTGATTCAACTTTACATTAATTCTGAAAATTGCTGCTACTTTTGTCTGGAGGATGCTGCAGGTTTGTAGGTTGTTTTTCTCACAGCCATTGGTCCATCTACAAAAACGTAAGAGCTGTGTTTGTATTCTCTGAAGGAAGTCAAGCAGTAGGCTGTGCCAAGGCCGTTCCTTGTCACAGATTCTGTTTGTGATATTCATGGACAGAATCTCTGCCATCTCAGCCAAGGAATGGAGGGTATGTACTTTTGTAATCTCAGGGTTGTATCTCTGCTTTTTGTAAATGATGTGGCTCCACTGGCTTCATCGGACTGTGACTCTTGGACTGTGAACAATGTGTTAGTGGAAGTGGTATGAGGCTTTGGTACAGTGGATTGATCCCATGACAAAAGGAGTTAGTTGCTGCCCCAAGTGGAAGTGTTTAGATGTTTTGGAGTCTTGTCCCCTTGCAGCCAGTTGTTTTGGTTTCTTCTTGTTTTCTGGAGTCTGAGGTCCTCGATTTAACCTGCTTTTCCATCAAAATAAAGACCTGATAAACCCATTTTATGCTCCCTGCCCAGAGGCAAAGTACAAAAAGACAAAGTTAGCTACTAGCTGTTAAAGAAAGTGCTGACTTCTTGCTGCTGTGTGACTTTTGGAGGTGTGAATAAGTTGTTCAGAAATTTCTGAATTCCTCCTGTTTGTAGTCTTACAAACTCTCTGTCTGTAGTTTTATGTTTGTAGTTAGTCTGAACCTGGGTGATTTTGCACCATCTTATGCTGGTTTCAGACTAAACATGCAATATGAGGGAATAGTTTAAACAAAAAAGAAGAGCAAAGTAGTCCAAGGTATTAATTTTAAGACTTGGTATCTGTCGTTGCTGATTTTTTGTTCTTTGCTTGACATTAGAGACTAGAGCAGAGTTACAGAACTCTGGGAATTCAGACTTTTTTGGACTTTTCTTGGATCAATGCACTTGTTGCGTTGTGGAGGTCATCCTGTTTGGGGTCAGAGAGCAATTCAGTTGAACTTTAGCTGCCCAACCTGGCAGAAAAACAACATAGTGCACACAGCTACGGCCCACGTAGCTGACTAAGAGAGAGGGCAGTCACTATCTCCATTGGAAATAATGGACTTTCTCTGTTCTGTCAGATTGAAAGGATTGTTTACACAAATAAAACACACATTAGAGGTAAATATACTGACCTTTGAATAAATGAGTAAACATTCCCGATGCGGTTTTGATTTGACTTGGGAGGGAACATGATTAATATTTGTCCTGGTACGTTTAGATTTTCTTTATCCTTGTGGCCTTGGGGCTTTGTGAAACGTAAACGCTACCATGTGTTTTTGTTGGTGTGGGAGTGACAGGAGACGAGAGACCATCAGCGCAGCAGTGCTGGTATAACGATGTCCCATGCACAGACATCATCAGCGCAGTCACTGACATGTGAACCACTGTGCAGTCAGGCGGAAAATTGCCAGCGGCCTGTTAATAGGCTGCTGTTTAACCAGGGGAAGACTAGAAAGAGGGAGTGCCCATTAATGTGTGTTTGAGCACAGGCAGCAGAGCAAACTGTTTTGTGAAGCTGAACCTCTCCACAGCAGATAGGTTGATGGCAGCAGTCACACTGTCTTGTAGGCGTAACACTCAGCTGTATACAAATATGCATAAATGATACTCATGCAGGTTCAAGAAAAGGTAGTTGTCAAACTGTGTCTAAAGACGAGTAACAGAAACCAACATTTTGTTTGTTACTGATTTGTTTCAGCAAGTACCAATAACTTAAATCAGAGAAAACTCAATAGCAAAATGCAATTTTAAAATTCATTGAGTTCATTTTTACTGCCATATTGTAGACAAAAGGGTAAATGAGGGACATAAACAATAGCACAAGGGGCTAATAATCCAAGAAAAAAGTCAGAATTTCCAAGATTAAAGTCATACATTTTTACAAGAAATAATTTTAATTCAAAAGAAATGAAAAAAAAAAAAAAAAAAACAACTAAATGTTGGTCTATTCTTAAATCTGACCAAACCAAATATGGTGGATCCATGTTCATCTGGGTAATTCAGGGAAAAATATTGATAGTTAAATTGTTAAAAAGAAGTGAGGGAGAAACCCCAAAATACTGTAAACTTTGTTTTGATGTTTTGAAATAATGTGGTCAAAAGTAAATATGGCCAGCTAAAAAAAATTTATGTCTAAAAACATTTTTATTTTAACTTTCAGAAATAATCACATAACCTCAGAGAGTGCTGTTCATTAGGATTTTATTTTTTGGAGGCAAATCAATGAATATATGTACTTTATACAGTATATGAGGAGCACATCTCTACAGTTTCATAATGTAAACAATCTCTGACGAGAAATGTATTCATTTTAAAAGGAAGCCATAGTCTTCTGTTTTAAACTATTTACATGAATTAAAATATAATTTATAACATCAGATACTTCCGCTTCTATGAAACTAGATTTTAACAATTCAAAAATACTGAAATGCCTTTGTCTCCACATTCTCAAGACATATGAAATCACACAAAACGAAGAAAAGAAAAAAAAACACAAATTTAAAGACATCCAAACTAAGTGGCGTATAAATAAAAAAAAGAAGAAACGCAAAATAAAACCAACATATGTAAAAATATAAAATCTCACTAGCAGTATTTACCTTTTTTTTGTTTTACCAAAAACTAAGTTAAAAAAGAAAAACAAATCATTTATGTGAATTTGATAGTCATTAGATGTAAATAGACAATGAAATCAATAGTAATGAAAAACAACAAAAACAATGTATGCCCTTATGTCAAAGTATTTTCTTCCACCAAAAAAATACCCGCTCACATTTAGCCTATTTTGACAGTTTGCAGTCCCTACTTAAGTGCCTATTTGACATAACTGTTGCCATCAAGTTTGACAGATTACCCATTAGTTTCTGTGTGTTGTACAACTGTTGATGCTGAAATGCGACACAATCATTTATTTATCAAACATGGAAGTGGAATCTGAGGCCAGAGTTGGGCCGGTATTGCAAACACTCCTGTCCTGGTAGGGGCTAATTTGATGGTGTAGCTAGCTGACAGATACATTGTTTTTCTGAACTAAAAGAGACTGTTAAGTGACATAAAAACAAGGAAGTGTTTGTAGTGGGCCATGGCATTGGAAACATGACATCAATAAAACTGAATCTGACGCGGCTGCTGAAAAATGCCATTTTTCTCGAGCCGTCATGAGCCACGCTTTTTATTGTTGAAGTGTTTTTTTTTTTTTTTCTTTTTGGTCAACTCGCCTATCAAGTTTTATGGTTTTCTTGCCATTTTCCATTTTTCTGAAATGAATAGTGGAAAGAAAGGTATTGCATTCTGATGAGGGTAATTCCCTTTGGAGGTTTTTTTTTTAAACTTTTTTTTTATTATTTGGATTTGTTGCCCATTGACCTAGGACCTAGACCAAGCAGACAGCGGTTATTATGTTGAAATGTGTCAACGTGTTCTCAAAACACTGAGGAGAATGGTCAACATCAAAGTTTTCTATAAGAAAGTATATAATCATCTAGATATCTACACAAACACACAAATATATATTCATATATATGTATATACCTTTTTATAATATGGCTATTGAAAAAAGTTTTAATTACGTCAGTAATTATTTAATAATAAACCACATTGGATTGGAAAGGAGTTGAAACGGTAATAATAAAAGCTAGTGGTAGCTTTATTTTCTCCCCGATTTGATTTTTAAGGCTTGCCATGATGAAAAATGGGGTCATTACGATGTCATCCACCTCTATAACAATGGAGGCACCCTCACAGGCACAGTGGCAGCCGCTGTAGAAATCCCACCACATGCTGAAGTCTCAAGATTACCTCAAATAAGCCAAAGTCTAAATTTTACATTGTTACATGTAGAAACTGTTTATTGTGTGAAGATTTAATTTCCCTGAGGGATTCATCCCAAGGGATCAATAAAGTCTGTCTAAGTCTGTCTAAGTCTAAGGTTAGCTAACAGTTTAGATTTGTTAACTAAAAGCATTTTGGTCATCAGCAGGAAAAACACTTTCCATATGGGTTTGAAGGTTTGAGCAACTTGGATGATTATACAGGTCTGTAACTTCATATTTAATGCAATTAATTTAATCCAAATAGTTCCTTTATGGGATAAAGGTGCAGTAGTGAAATTGGGATTTCTACAGTGTCTACCTCATCTGTATCAAGTCGTCAGAAAATATTTAACGGGGTCAAACCAGCATCAACTTCCTTTTTTTTTTCTTTTCCTCCCTTCCACATTCCTTAACCAGAGTCATACATGTATAGTTATTAGCTGATACTGTAATACAAGTGTTCAATGCAACAGCACTTTCTTTAACAAACCTGTGCACCATCAAAATGTGGTAATAACAGTTACAACAGCTTCCTTTCAATGAGAAGAAAATATTGTGAAGATATTTCACTACTTGGGACGTTATTTGTGCAAGAGTATATTAGTACGATTTGTTTTGTATATGTGTTATGTGTTTACAACGCGACTGACCACATTCTTCCTGTAATTAGTTTTTATGTTTTTTGTGTCTAACAGCAGTCTACATACAGTACAGCAGCCTATTGAATCTGCAGCTCAAAGATTGCCCATGTTGTAGTTCAACAACCAACCATAAACTGTACATTATTACCTCAGTTTTTCAGAAAGGCTGTCTTAAAGATAAGATTATTATGTATTGCATCTCAAATTGCTTTTTAAGAAACAGAAAAAAATCATCAAAAATATTTAGTCATCTCAAAACATCAAAGAAATAGAACCTTCTAGTGTGATAGTCTAAAGGGATACTTGAATCTTTTTTGTCTTTTACAACAGTGTTGGACTTTGGGTGAAGTCATTTAAAACGTAATTTTTTTTCCCTTCATTTCCTCCCTGCACTGAACAGACATTTATTCACTGGAACAAAACCGACCTGACCGTATCCTGTCTGATTAGCAATCAACTGTGACCCGCCACCAAAAAAAAAGAACACACAATACATTTTATGTTTACAACGAGGCATAGTGCTATATACACATTATATATTCATATAATATATTTTCTTTTTTTAATATGTAAACCAGCACATTCTCTCACTTTTTAGTAGTATACATACTAAGCACAAATACTCATTCAGTTGTTTGCGATTAGTTTTGTTGCAATTTCAATTTTATATTTTTTTGTTTCCGTTTTTTCCTGACACCTTGTTTCTTAATCAGTATGTATAGCACTAAATTGTTTTTGTTAGTTTTGGACATCGGTGAGCCTGGACAGAGTCCGTCCTTCTAGGCCATGCCGCTTGCTGTTATTTTTTCAAAACACTGAATAAGGCGCCTTTGTACTTAGTGTGCGTTCCTAATAAAGTCAAAGGAGAATCAAGTGATGTAAACATTCAATTTTTTTGTGTGTGTTACCAAGGAGTTGATTAGATAGAGAGAAAGAGAGAACAAGGAAGAGGATGGGGAACGAGGGATTATTTGTTAAAAAGGGGAGGGAGTCTACCAGGGTTTGGAGAAGACCTGAAAACAAGGCCTTGAACCCACAGAGTCAGAAAGCGACAGCGTTAAAGATAGAGGAAGAGTCGGGCTGCGTTTTATTGAAATTCCTGGCCAAGGAGAGGAAGAACGGGAAATCAGGAGGAATGGCGTATCCCTGAAGAAAACAAGAAAATGAGGGCAAGGAGAGAAGACTGGGAATCGTCTCCTCCAAGCGCGTTCAAGGACCAACCAACCACAGAGCCGCCGTTCAACCCCTCCTGACCCCTCCTCACCAACCCGCAAGCGTCAGCAGTGTCCGACTCAAACACGAGACAAAGACAAAACACTCACAAGGACACACGATTGAGACTCCAAAAAACGGACACGCTTAAAACCGTTATGAGGCAAGCGAAGGATAGAGTTAGAGAAAGATAGAGATATTCCCCTTACAAGGGACCTAGTGGTAGGAGGAGTCATAGTATAAAAAAATCAAACACAAACCCCCCATACTACCTATTACCACCCATCAGTTGGGGAAAACCTCACACAGAGAACATTTCCGACAAAGAAAAACAAAACAAAGAGTGAGAGACTTATAAAAGAGAAGGGGAGGAGAGCATCCAGTAGATCAAGGAAATAAAAAGACAGGGGGAGCAAGGATGGATGGATGTGAGGTAGAGATGCTCAGCTGATACAGTACCTCCCGGACGAGAAATAGGATTCTCGGCCAATTGCTCTTTTCATTACTTTCAAGCCCATCCCTTGCTCATTCCCTGGCTGTGTTTTAGGCGGCGGTTTGGTGCCACCAGATTGGCAGGCTTGGAGGCTCTCTCCCTTTTGACGGTGGGTGCTACTGGCTGTGTGGGGAATGTAAATTAGGCGCTACCCAGACTGCACTTCAAGCTAGAGTCGGTCTCATGCATTCACCTGGATGACTAAGCAAGTCTACCTTTAAAGCACCAAAAAGCTCCACAATCTTTGGGCAAGCAGAAATGGGGAAAACTTGATGATTACATTCAGATTCTTTAATACATTCCATTTGAACCAACAGATTCATCTATGTCTAGCTGTGGCTGGATTATGGGGCTCAAATTGGTTCGTACTGAAACCCAACTTTAAACGCCAATGTTAGAGAATAAAAAGGATTCATGCACTGTAATGACTAAACTCTATGGGAAAGATTAGACTGGGATGGTCTGGACAAAGTGCAGATGTGATGAATTCATGCCACGTATGGTATAAAACACCAATGGCTACCATCTTTATTTCCCCATTTTAGTTCTACTTGCTGCAGTCCAAATGTAAACAGTAACTGTTGCATTGGCTGTGGCATTCAGGGGGTGTCATTAGGCTGCAGCCTTTATTGGACACATGTTCAGTGGGACCCTATCGAAGATACATCAAGACCCATCTAGATGTGGAAGAAATTTACCAATGAAGCACAATTAATTGTTTGGTTTAAAGTTTCAAGGACTGAAGAAATTTGACCAAAAGAACATCTCTTTAATGAACAGTATCCAACAGCACCAAACTGCTGATGTTTTATTGGCTAGTTCAGCATTGGTTTATCATTCCTGTAACTGTAACCCTGACTTTATCCCAATCCTGACCCAACTCCTATTTTAATCCAGTCCTAACCCTTATTTCTAACACTAGCCAATAACCTAAAGGATTTTATTCAACCCAAGCAGTAAATATTTTTTGAACTTCTTCATGACCTATTGGCAATAGGATAATAATTATCAAATAATTATCCAAATAATCTTATTTTAGCCTATTTTGGCCAATTCACATGTTCACCATTTAAGATAAGTGCTTTTGCATTAACCACTTTAGTGTGAATTGGCTGGAAACAATTTTGAGGTAAAATTTTTCCCAAATCCAAGTTGGGGTCTTAATGAACAAAGCGCCTATCAAACAGAGCCTGCAGCAGCCAGTAGCAGAAGCCAAAATTGTCAGTATGGCAGAGTTATAGATTAGAGTCAAAGGGGGAAAGTGGAGGACAGCGGAGACATTTACCTCCTTACAGTGCATAGATCAAATCAAGGAAGCACTACAATTACAAAAAAGAAAAAAACATGATTTTTTTCTTCTTCATTTTAGATTTGTAAACTTCAGTCATCAGATGATTACGTTAAATGGTTTTTTGTTATATTCTTTGTCCATAACACACACACAATAGATTTTAAAATTTATAACATCCACAATTTTTCGCTAAAACAAAGCAGGGTTATTTTTTTTTTCATGGTTACACGACCACACAACATGGCGAACACAGCTTGCAGGTTCACCACCCGTGGCCAGAAAGAGGGAGGTTTTTTCTTTTTTTCTTACAAAACAAACAGAACAAAGAACACGCACACGCAGAAACACACACCACGAAGACCAACGTAACGCAGGGATAGCAAGGATTTGCTACAGAGGTCTCTCACACCCGTGCTTCCAAGGCGGGGTGATGATGTCACCAACACAGACAGGAAGCAGCTTTGTTGTTATTGTTGTTCAGCAGAGAACTGTGTCATTATCGTTTGTAGTTGTACCATTGCTGTTAAAAGTCCTATTTCCTCCATTGTCTGTTAATTCATTGGACTCCCAGTGGCTTCCTCATTTTTAAGCAGTATCCTCCGGTGAAAGAAACTTAAAAAACAACAAGGTCCGTATCGTTACTTTATTCCAATGGTAAAAATGTAAACATTTTGCGAGGTTGCCTTGCATGGAGGTACTGAGAGGCCTGTCTGAGGGCAGAGCCGTGTAGTCGGAGGGGTGTTGCTGCAGTTTACTAAGGCTGGCCAGTCAGGGGCGCTGTGCCGTCAGCGGTGCAAGGACTTCTGGGCCTCCTTCAGCAGAGTGTCAAAGTCCAGTGCATCGTACTTGCTTTTGACAGGGCCTGGACCTGCCTCATCTAAAAGAGAGAGAAGCAAGGTCATTGTCAAACGCAAGAAATCAAAGTCCAAGTTGTGTTAGAATATATTAGTTCTTCTTGAGTTTTTGTTAGTGTTACACTATAGATTTGATCTTGATAATTATGGTTTCACATGCAATTTTGCAAGCACACTTAGGAACTTTCTATATTATATATTCTACTTTTTGAATATGTGTTGTGTCCCCCAATTGAGAGTAATTGATTTATTGGTTTATAGTTTGATCCATATCAAGACCACCTCTTTTGATTGGACCAAATTTTGGTTCTTTGTTCCAGACTGTCGTCTGAGACACCTTCCACACATGCTGTTTTGGTTTAGACCAAACTGAAATGTCAAAGGACAGACCAAACAAGACAGGTGTGAAAGCACCCTTAGAAATTTCAGATGGACTGTGTATGCTTCAAACCATTATAGAGGCAAACTACACTTGCATGATGTTTTGGTGAATTATGACATGCAAATTTGCATAGACACAGTTCAGTTCAGATTTCACGTAAATTGCAAAAAAATGGGCTCAAACCAAACTGACTATTGAAAATGACAAAAAAATATATCTTGTGTTGCCTCTAGAGGACTTAAAGTTGTCAGTTTTTTAGGTCATGTTTGTTTACTGGTGAACCTTTTCATTATGTGTGTGTTCATTACCAAGGTCTATGTAGCGTTTTCTTGTCAGCCTCCTTAGGCCTCCAGGTCCATTCTGAAAAACTGTCTCCCGTTCTCTCCAGTGTCTTTGAACCCCTGACTGGCGAATCTTTATCACCCCACAGCGCTCCCTACAACCAGACAGGTAGGCAGACAGACAAATGCATTAAATTAATGACACTTTGCTTTTGAGGAAATGAAAAAGGCACATACTGGCTTAAGTACAGATGAAGAATGCTAATAAATCATATTCATTCTGAATGCACAAATTTAAAAAATAATTGGATTGAAATGTTCCAATACAGGAGGAACAGCAGAAGAAACCAAAACACCCCCATGATTACTGATCTGATCTGTCCCTGGATGTCTGTTTGTAAGTATAAGTCATCACTTTATCCACTGTAAAAGAACAAATGTAAAATAAGTGAAATGACAAACAGAAAGGACAAAAAATAGCCAGCACTCTAAATATTTGGGTTTGTCTGCAACAAAAAGAGGGCAACCTGATTAAGTCCAATGTTTTAAAGTCATATTAGTCCCCATGGGTACATTTATCCTCTGTAATTGACTAAATATTTAGGGGTGGTGGTCAGCAACAGTGCAAAGCCCTGGGACCAATTCCAGTTCTGAGTTCAGTGCCTTGGTCAAGGGGAATAGTAAGATGGTTAGTAGTATCTAATATTTTCATTGTTTTCTGGGGGGTAAATGTTAATTCTTGACAGAAAGTGTGGAGTTTGACCCTGTGACTGTTGTCAGTGTTAGGTGCCTCAATGGTTAGCAATCAGTGGTTATCTCTGTTTCAGTATAAAGTTTTAGTGTCCCAACTTTTTAGACTGAGACTTGAAAATACTCACATAAAATGACGACTCAGCACTAGAACAAAAACAGGAGCACTGGAGGCTCAAACTGCTGCAGTAGTCATTATAGCTTTAGTTTGCATTAGCACTGCTAGGCCTAACTTATTACGTCAGGCAAAAGATATAGATTGGATACAAAAGTTAAGATAAAGATAAACTAAAGATATCTAGTTACGGTACTCAATTTTTGTAGCACTAACATCTCAATCTTGTAAGAATTAATTACACTGCAGCATTATCTGACTACAGTACTTCTATCTGATTATAAAATATGAATTTTAAACTGGGTTGGAGGGGTGGGGGGGTTACTTGAACACACATACTGCAACCCATAACACAAAAACCAGGTTTGCTGTCTCCTTAAAAAAAGTTTCTAAATGGCCTCCCTTCAGATTGAAGAATCCAAATCAGGACACTTACTCATTGCAGATGATGACTTTGCAGTCCTCTGCTTTGCCGAAAACCTGGAAGCGTTTCCTCAGCATGTTCTGGGTCACGCTGCTCGGCAGGTTGTGGATGTAAAACACCTGGCAGTTGTCCTGGCAACAGGGAAACCATGGCAACAGTCAGGACAAAGGACAATACAGAATACAGATAGACGTGGGAACTGAAGCAGGAAGGCTGAGTGTAGGGCGGCATCCTGAGGCACAATACTTGAGATGCTGCTGTATTCATTTAAATGCAGTCTTTCTGTCTGTCTGTCTGATCTTGCAGATTATCAGTTTGTGTATTTGTGTTTACATGTCACAGCTCATTTTTGGATGTTTTGCGGCATAAATCTGTTGTTTAGGTGTATGTTTCATAGTCTGGTGAGCTCAGGAGTGTTGCGGCTAAGTTTGCCTTTTCAACCTGGGGCAGAAAAGTTTCTTTAATTCAATAGTATTGCAGTATGCAGGAGACTATAGAGTGTGAATGTTCTCTGTACCTCGTCAGACTTGGCTTTGTTCCTCTGCTTGTCATCAGGACAGATCTCTGAGTTCTCACTAAAGGAGGACGAGGAAGAAAAGGGGAGAGCGAGAGAGAGAGGATAGTATGTGAGATAAGGACATAACACAAGGTGAAACTGAAATGTCAGACATAAGGAAACAGGTGAACTGCGGCAAAAAGGGAGTTTTTCTTCCACTGTCTGCAGTACAGCATCGCCCTGTTCTTCCTCATCTCTGTCTGATATTCCCACCCTTTTTTTTCTGTCATTGTCTTCCATGTACAGAAATGTTATGACCACTGACCTTATTCCATGTGAGACAGTCAGGTAGAACTTTACTGTATTAGAATTCAGTTATGGTTGAATTCTGTGACTTAAAGGATAACTCTGGTATTTTTGAACCTAAGCCTTACTTTCCCATGTTCTAAGTGTGAATGATTGATACAAAAATCTTTTGGTGCAGTATTGAGCAAGAATGATAGCATATGTAGCCAGCTGCCATGAACAGCTGCTGCAACGCAAACAAACGGTGCAGTTGTCCACATTAAAATATGTCCACTTAAGTGCTTGTTTTTGAAATTGACAGGCTTAGATGGTAATTCTAAGAGTCTGACAACATTCAGTCAATTTGTCATACTGTTTATTTTGAAGCATATATAATCGTCCAAATTTTGATAGCTACACAAGAGTAATTGCAGATTGTAGAAGCTGTGTTATGAAGCAGTTGGTTTATCATATGTGACACACTATGCTGAGAAACTACACTTACATGGAATGTACAATTGTCAAATACCCTTCAGTAATACAGAATTGTTCTCTCTCCTCAGGTATCCATGGTAGCTGGCCATGTCCCTCCTAGTTAATAAGTGAGAAATGACACCACCAGATGGTTGGACTCACTCTTCCTTCTGCACAGCCCATTCCATTGCAAGTGCGGAATGGCTACCTCGCTGAACTGCTGCCAGCTTTATCTTTCTACAGTGAGTTTGCCTTTGATTTCATTTTATTATGAATTCAGTGTTGCCCACCGAAAAAAACCAAAAAAACACTGCCCCTCACTGTCAGTGATAGTTGAAGTTGCAAATAATGTGCCACAAAGTCACACATCTCAAGTGGTGTAAGATATGTTGATGATCATACTGATATCATACCAGCAACATTACATAAAACTGACACCTTTGTCACTGAAGGTGAGGGGCAGTTGTTTTCAGGTGCTCTCCTTCTCTCTCTCTGTTGCTGTTTACCCTTGTCTATTGGGCTGGATGATGTGATGTAATGTGATATTGTAAAGAAATTTGTCAACTGTCAGGAATTTTGTCATAGAGTTTATTCTGTCATATGTCTCACTAAAAAATATGTAATCATCATTTTAACATTTTAATAGCTACACAAAAGTAGACACTGATTGTAGAGGCTGTGTGGTGAAGCAGTTGGTTTTTCATATGTGACACAATATGATGACAAACTACACTTGGATAGAGTGTAATTGTGAAAAATGCCTTTCAATAATACAGAATTGTTCTTCTCTTCAGGTATCCATTGGAGCCATCCATGCTCCTCCAAATGATCAGTGAGAAATGATGCTTCTTCCAGAGGGTCGGACTGATTCCTTCTGTACAGCCCCTTCCATTGAGAAGTCTTTCTACGCCCAGGACACACCGCCTACGTTGCAAGTGTGTAATGGCTGCCCTGCTGAACTGCTGCCAGCTCCATGTTTCTACAGTGAGTTTGTCTTTTAATTCATTTTATTATGAATTCAATGTACCAGTGTTGAGAGAGAGCACCTTAAAAAAAACACTGGCCCTCACCATCAGTGACAATTGAAGTTATAGGTTTTATGTACTTTTGTTGATATGATGTCATTATGACTATTACCACATCTCAAGTGAGAAAAGATCTGTTGATGGTCATATTGACATCATTATTGTTATTATTACATAAAACTGACACCTTTCACTGTCACTCAAGGTGAGGGGCAGTTGTTTTCAGTTGTTCGCTCACTCTCTGTCACAGTTCATGAATGTATACATCTCTACAGTTTACCCTTGTCTGTAGGGTTGAGTGATAAGATGATATACTGTAAATTGATGGAAATTTATTAGCTGTCAGGGATTTTTTTCATACTGTTTCTTCCGATGCTTGTTTTATTATAATATCTATCATCATCTGAATTTTGATAGATACACAAGAGTAGTAATACAGTGTTATTCCCTCTTTCTTTAGGTATCCATGGAGCAGTTTCCTGCAGAGTGTTGAATTCATTCTTCCTTCTGTACACCTTGCACTGTAACGTCCTTCTACACCCAGGTTACACTTCCTACCTTGATTGATGGCTAAGTCACTGAACAGCTGCCTGCTCCATCTTTACAGTGAGTTTGTCTTTGATTTCATTTTATTTGCTCTCTCCCTCTCTCTTGCTCACTCTCCCTCTGTGTGTCTCTCTGTCTCACCTGGAGTCTGTCTTGCTGGCGGGGGAGTCGGGACACAGGTGGAGGATGGGCGAGGGTGAACGTGATGCCAACGAGCGCTCCACCTCTTCCTCTGAGGCCGGTGGTGTGGTGACTGCAGACTGGCAGTCTGACGGCAGCGACGACGATATCACCACGGTCGTCTGCTGCTCCTTCACTTCCGCTGTTTCTGACATCACCAGCCTCTCCACCTTCTCCTTCCCATCAGATACCTGATCGTCAGCTGCTTTGGATGCCACGGCGCCAACTCCATCGCTCCCTCCTTGTGCCTGCAAGATGGCGCCAAGTACAGCAGCACTGCGTTTACGGCTCTCCCCAAGGCTCAGTGCGCAGTAGTCATGGTCGCCGAAGTTGCGGTGAATGTCACCATCACCAGCCTGGCCCATGCGCCGTAGCTGGGCGTACAACTCCGTCTGCTCTGGAAGCTTCCTCTGGTGGTGGGCACGGTTCAGCCAGCCTTTTGTGGCAACGTTGGTGTTTGAAGCTGGATGAACAGACTCACTGCTACCACCTCCTCCACCATCTCCACTGCTGCCACCGCCTGCTCCTCCACTGCCGCCCTTTCCTCCCTCTGCCGGCTTGAAGAGTTCATCCTCCACTGGTTTGTGAGGCGGGGTGGTGGGAGGTGTGAGACCTTCAGGGAGGGAAGCAATACATGAGAAACAGTCCAGTTCAGCATATACCTCCTCTCTATGACCAAAATGTGACATGTTGATCAGAGAGCAGGTGTTTACTGCTGTTCTAAGTCTGTATGCTAAGCTTAGCAGCCTTCATAATTACTGTACAGCTCTAAAAGTGATAGGGATTTACTCATCTAACCCTCTGCAAGAATAAACATATTTCCCAAAAGATTAGACTATACCTTTAAGACACTTTCTTCATCTGCAGCTCTGTGCAATGTTGATGCATGGCTACCTGTTACTATCAGCATGTAGCCAAACAAATACATGAGTAAACATGAGATGTGTTTACCTGCCGTTCCACACAGATCCACACTGAGCGTCTGTTCAAAAGGCTTGGTGCTGTACTGGGACTCTCTGTTGGTGGAGAGACATCATAGATAAAAGGAGAAGGAAAGAGAGAGAATTAAAGTCTGCTCTGTCATGTTGGAATCTATTGCACTTTTCAAACATTTACGTCAACAGGAATCCAATAACATCCTTAAATGGCTCAGTAAAAGCTCTTTTTTTTTTTTAATCCCTTAAAATAAAAACTGCACAGTTTCAGCTGATGTCTGCTGAATTTGAATTATGTTTCTCCCTGTAAATGCTACTGGCATTTCTCTGCGCTCCTCATTTCTTATCACAACAACCATATGTCCTCCACTGTCCTCTCCCCTATTCTTCTTCTGCTTTCTATTTCTGGCTGTCTGTTTCTGTTTCTGCAGTTGCCATGAAAGGCAGGAGCAGTGCCGAGTGGATTGGCTTCAGGCGGGATATTACTTACCCTCCACAGAGAACAGCAGAATAAAATAAAAAAATATATAAATATATTTATTAAAAAAAAAACAATCTTTTTTTTTTGGTGAGCGCTTCAGAAGACAGATTCATTTAGAAGATGGACGGACGCCAGAGGTTTGTACAGAAACACAATTCAGCTTTGTGACTGGTTGGAGCTGGAGAGGTTCCAGGGTTTGAGGCTGGGTGGGGAGGTTAATTTGGAAAAGTAAGAGCAGTGAGGGCACTATGTCTGGTACAGATTAAAATCTGAGTAAGCCAGCCAGGGGTCCTGCTTCATTAGGGATCTTGGAATAAAATTGCTGAATTTGGGCCTGGTTTATCTTGTATGAATTCAGAATATAATAAAGTCTTAAGAGATTACACATGGCTTGCCTGCAAACTATGCTCACTGATAGGCAATAAAAATGATTTTTGCAGCATTAAGTCAATTTTGTCTTTTTGTTTGAGGCTTGAGATTCAAAATCCAGTCTAATTCAGACAGTGTTTGGTCTGCTGAATGTACATTTGTGCAGTTATCTTGTATTTTTCAACTAAGGCCAAACACTTAATACACTGAAGTGAAAATATATGAATTTTGGACTGCAGCCAGATTCTGAGGGATTCGATTGTAACTGAAACAATGAAATAAATAGGATCAAATCAATTAAGTGCTTAATTTTAAAAACGAAGGAAAAGGTGATTAACTCAGTAATTTGCATGTTTACAGGCATTAGGTTAGTTTAGCTGAACCAATCCTCTGCTTCTTAATGGAATATGTCTCTCGTTCAGAACTTATAAATAATTCCCATGATTTTGAATGTATTTCCTTGACAATGCAATTTTAACTGGAAATAGCCAAGCCATGTTCTACTGTTAAACTAGGTATTGAAATACATAAAAAATACGGAGGACCTCGACATAACAGTATAATATTCTGCATCAAAACAAACAAACTGATAAATTGATCTAAACTATCAATCATAAGATTACATATCAAATTCCACTCTGCCTTGTTTTACCAGTATCTAGATCAAAACCTGACAGCAAATTACATCATGAGTTGGCTAGTTTTGCTGCTAAATTTGGCAATTGTATTAAGTCTTTTTTCTTATAAAGTGATGCAGGAATGAGTCTTAAAACCTGGAAGAACATTAGCATTTTAGCACTTCCAGTGTGATAAGAATGTCAAAGTATGGTAAGTTCTGAGAAATGTGGTAAAAATGTCATACTAAGGTATGTCGTCAAAAATGTGATAAAAATGTCATACTAAGGTATGTCGTCAAAAATGTGGTAAAAATGTCATACTAAGGTATGTCGTCAAAAATGTGATAAAAATGTCATAGTATAGTATGTCGTCAAAAATGTGGTAAAAATGTCATACTAAGGTATGTCGTCAAAAATGTGGTAAAAATGTCATACTAAGGTATGTCGTCAAAAATGTGATAAAAATGTCATACTAAGGTAAGTCGTCAAAAATGTGCTAAAAATTTCATAGTATACTATCTTGTGAAAAGTATTATAAAAAAATGTCAATGTATGATATGTTATCAAAAATGTGATAAAAATGTCATTATAAAGTATGTCATCAAAAATGTGGTAAAAATGTCATACTAAGGTATGTTGTCAAAAATGTAATAAAAATGTCATAGCTAAAGGTATGTTGTCAAAAATATGGTAAAAATGTCATAGTATGTATGTCGTCAAAAAAGTGATGAAAGTCACAGTGTAGTATGCCATCAAAAATGTAATGGCGTCAGAAGTATGATTTGCCTTCACTTGTTTCCATTAAAAGTACACTTAGGTGGTAAGCCCAAATTAAAATTGTGGAAAATTTTGTCAATATCATTTAATAACAAGCAGCTGCTATTTAATATTTGCACCTGGTTCCTGGGAGCACTCAGCAATATGAATTTTAAACAGGTAGTTTATATGAAGGTTTGTTATAATAGAGGGCATGTGTTTGCCATTGCAGGATTTCCCAGGAGGTGTCTACCTGGCTGCACTGTAGAGGCTACTGCAGCCATTTCATTATAGTACAAATTGGACGAAAAAAGGAAGACTTCTGGAGAATTACCACACCAGTAGTTTGACTACAGTTAATATCTGTTTTGTCTCAGTCCTCTAAAAGAATTGTTTACACTGTTGGTATCAGTATTATGCTAGGCACCTGTTATGAACTACCAGATTTTTTTTGCCACTGTAATTTCTTTGATTGCCCTATATGACTGAAAGACATTAAAATATGACTTCTGCAGTGCTTAACATTAAATCCTCTGATGCCTGCTAGATGCTGCATGAAAAATAAAGGCGTACTCTAACCAGGCTCTACTGTCTGATGAAACACAGCAGGTACAGTTCTTTATAGAGAGGTACTCACCCTGTGGACTTGGGGTTCAGAGGCAGGCAGAGGCAGGCTCGCTTTTCTGCAATCAGAGGAAAAGGCCAGTTACAACCAGTCACTACATTCACACGCTGGTATCCTCTCACCTCTTATGTGACTCAGATCAGATCTT
Organism: Lates calcarifer; assembly: GCF_001640805.2. Classification (NCBI taxonomy): domain Eukaryota; kingdom Metazoa; phylum Chordata; class Actinopteri; family Centropomidae; genus Lates; species Lates calcarifer. Next base: position 23,548,443 of record NC_066840.1, on the reverse strand, counting down.
AATAATCGGTGTGATCAGCAGTCACATTTTTTAAACTCTGGACTAACTTACGTGGATTATGTTTGAAATCTCAACACTGAGACTACGAGTGTGTGACTTGTATAACAATGTTCACATCTCCAAGGACATAAAATAAATCTTACAACAATTTTCTGTGTCATATTTGTCATAATTTTCTTGCTACAGCAGCTTGACTCTGCCAGTGTTAACATAAAGGATGACAAGACACAAATGGAAAGACAGGCTGATTATGGACTCAAATGTGGGAGAGACGCCTCAATTAGTGCAAAACTCTATGATATGCTCTGTAACCAGCTGAAGACAGAAAGCCAGGAGTATGAGCAGCCTTTGTCTTTCCCAGCCGTCTCACCGTTGTGGCAGCAGGGTTTGGTCGGCTCCGTTGTACCAATGCTGCTATCACTGGACGTTAACGGCTCTGGCTGCGCCTCTGTCGTGGTTCCCCCTCCGACTTGGGTTGGCAGGAGTTTGACCCCCGCTCGTCTCTCGTCTTTCTCCTGTTTGTCTTTCCCCTCTCCTTCCCTCGCCCGTCCAGGCCGCAGCCTCTTGGCGAAGCGGCTGGGGAAAGAGGCCAGACGCCGGGAACGGCGAACTGAGAAGGAGCCACCGTCTTCTGCCGTCTCCTCTGGTCTTTGAGGCGCCTCAGAGGAGTAGTTTCTCCTCTCAGGGGAGGAAGAGTCTTTACGAAGCTCTGGCTTAGGGGTGGTGGAGCTGGGGGACTGGGCTGGGGTTGATTTAGCCAGGGCAGAAGGAGCAGATATTCCTCTGTTGGGGCTGTGGGAGTGGGTGTAGGGAGGGCTGTGCAGTCTGTAAGGCTTACTCACATCGAAAGAGGTGCTCTGCTGCAGGAGCTCACGGAGGAGGGAGTTGGCCTTCATCTCCCTCCGCCTTGCAAAGGGGAGCCTCCTGGGGGCGCTATTTCCAGTCCCCGTCAAGCCCCCACTAGTCCCAGGAGTGGCCACCAAGACAACTCTACTGTGAGAGTTTGTGGCGGCCGGGCGCGAGGCCTCGGGTCGGGCCCGGGACCTCGTGAGGTCCTTGCGCTCCCAGCCCTGCTGCTTCCGTGTGGGCAGGCAGTAGGTGTGCATGTATGTGATCAGCTCCACCACCGAGTGCAGTTCTTTCTCTGAGCTGAACTGAGGCTTAGCTGGCTCAGCAGGGACAGCAGCCACAGCCGCTGCGCCCTCCACCTCGCTGCTGGAAGACTCCTCCTCTTCTTCCTCCTCCTCCTCTTCATCCTCCTCCGACTCACTGTCCTCGTCCTCCTCTTCCTCTTCGTCTTCCTCTGTGTCGGGGGCCAGGAACTCCTCTGTGTCCTGGGCGGTGGTGAGGTGGCGGTGGAGCTCGGTGCAGAGGCGCCCCGCTGGACGCACCGTCCGAGGCTTCCGCTCCTGAGGGAGGTCACTCTGAGGGTGGAGACACAAACACAAATATCAGAGAGTTACAACATCCTCAATCTGTTAGCCGTCCGTGTTCTCCTTCACATTTTGGCGTTGCCAAATGAATAAATAAACAGATAAACGAAAAGGTCTGAATTTGCAAGACAAGGTCAGAAGGAGAAAATCTAGACCTGTAGCCCTGATCTTGTTAAGCTTGTCTGTGTCTGTGGAGATTAGACTGCAACAACTTAATGCTGCAATAGCAAGTCAATGAAATAGTCTGGGGGTAAAGTTACCACCAACAAGCAGCCGATTTGACCTGTCTGGTAAGTTTTATCAGAGCCCAAACATCCAACCACGCTCATGAGAATTTGGGGATTTTCCAGCTCCTGTGGTGGAGCCACAAAAATATGTTTCATAAATTCATTACCTTTGTTTTTAAAAAAAAGTTTTTAAAAAGCTACAGGATTAGTTTAAACACAGATTTTATTTCCCCATTTCCTTTGCTGAGGATTGATTAACTTTATAATCCCTAAAGGGGAACTGATTTGCAGAGGACACCTTTCACAGCAGTTTATAAGACGATAGGTTCTTTTGTGATGCCAACAAAATGCTTCCACCAACAGAAATAGAGGAGAACAACAAGAGCAACAGCCCACACCAGCAATGTCCCCCAAAAGTTATTTCAAAATGTATTTATTCATTTTGCCACCATTCTTTAAATTAAATACATTTGAAAAATCAATTGAAAGAGTTGGAAATTACACAAAATAGGGTTCCTGAACCTGAGACTGCATCAATGATTAATTCTTGTCTTTTTCACACATTCAAGAACACACTCTCATCCATCCAAATGCAGCACATCTATCCAGGCTTCTGTCAATGGACATCAACATGAAATGGTGACCTTAGAAAGAAACCCTCAGTCTTTGACTCAGAGGAGTCTGACATTTACTATTGATGTTTTAGATGAAACATTTTTCATTTTTTCCTTATCTCCAGCTTCACTATATTTGAAATATCTCATCAGACTGTCTCCAGTTGTTCATGGGAACAAGAAAAATGAACCAACCACCAAACACCAATAACAGACTCATGTTGAATGCATGGCTGTATCTCCAGTTTCCTGCCCTGGATACAGGAACACCGAACACACAGCAGTAAATTTTGCTTCCGACTATGTGAGGGATGATTCAGTGTGCAGCTGCGATGAAATGGCTGAGTCTATATTACTCATACAGAGAGAAGAGAGAGAGGGAGAGGCTGTGATTCACTGTTGCCCTCTTGCCCTGTCAGTCAATACTCCTGCCATCTGCCACAGCAAAGCCATGCTACTTTAAAACTAAAGCTAACACACACACACACACACACACACACACACACACACTGCCAGCAGCAGCGAGGTTAGGAGTGTGTGTGATAGACACAGGCTTGGCTTATCCCCGCGCTGCATCCTGTGGGTATTTGGTATCCTCCTTTCTTGAGCCAGAGCAGAAGGCCGTGTGAGGGCTCGGCATGCTTTATGCTTGTACAAGATAAATGACTGGTGTTGTAATCAATGACCACTTGAAGCACAATGCTAGCAGCTATCCAATTACTGCTAAGTCATACAGCAGTAGCCATTGTAAACGTCCTCTCCTCCACAACACGACATCTATCACGTTCAGCAGCTGAAGGTCTCTGCGAGCCTGAAGAGTTTTTAGTCTAAAATGAAAGATCTGTCATTTGGAAATAAAAACTGTTGTTGTTCCAGCTGGACAACTGCTGGCTGGACTTTGGGAAGTTCTGCCATTTTTTTCCTGCTGTTCCTGTGAACAATGAGAGTCTGAGACCTGTTGGAAGTAAGGTATTGTCTTGAGGCCAGTACTGGCTTTATTACTTAACTACTTTGGTAGCATCTTAATCTGCAATTACCCTTGATTTGATGTTGAAACTCTGCCCTGAAAGCTAATGAAACTGCTGTAGATCGGACTGACGCTGCAGTTTATATTAGCATTTTCTGATCACTGGTTAAAGTTCAGTTAGAGCAACATCATGTGACTATTTTACCTTAAAATCTCAGCTTCAGAATCATGTTGATGTTTCACTGACTTGTACCAGGGAGAGTGGAGCCTCTGTTGTTTCTCTGTGTAACTTTGGTTTTTCAGGTACGATCTCCCTCTAACTGAGTGAGAGTCAGCAGACTTAAACTGCTGGAATCAGACCAGAGTGATGCTGAACTGTACATCAGTTAAAAAGACTTAGAAGTCATTAAAAACCAGCGTTCATCTCTGACATCCAGCCAGGAAACATCATCTATCTAGAATCAGAGACAGAGTTTGGTGTGTTTGTTACAGCGACAGCACTTCCTGCTCCAGAAGGAGAAAGGGATCATGGGTAATGTACACCTTTAGACTGTGTTTCAGTTCAGTGAGTGGGAGTATACAGTCGGAGCTCTGATGTTTTCTGTACATGAAAACCTTCTAACCGCTCAGACTCAGAGTCCAACAGAATGAATCAGCACTCGTGGCTGCAGAGGTTGAAGTCACATTGGGATCATTTATGTGTCGTGTTGCTAAGACAACTTCCGGTCCGAGGAGTAACATGGTCGGGGCTGAAAGAAACCAACGGTGACTGCAGGTTACCAGGCTACACCAAACCATCCGTCTTACCTTACCTGTACCTACATGAGTCGACCTATACATTTATTTTTTAGAGAGAACAGACATCATCTGTATGAGCACAGAAGGAAACTAAACAGATCTTTTTTAAGTATCTGGACAAACAACAGATGCTGTCTCAAATGTCTGGGCGACTCACTAATGCTTTATAATCAAAAGTCAATATCCGCTCTGTGTGTTGGTTTGACTCTATCCTGCAAAAAACAAGTGCAGACACCTGTTTGAAGAACAACTTCTGCAGCAGCGGGGACTCTGACTCTGGGCCCTGCACGCAGCAGTGAATTACTTCTGCCTTAACTCGCCACCTCTGAGGGGAAGTGATTTGAAAAATCCAATTTTGTTATCGCTGCAGCCTTCAGAAGACACAGGGAATGAGCCGTTAAGCGGTGAAAACAGAGACGTGAGTCTGGGGTTTCACAACAGAAACAGACTGATTCAGTTCTACTTCACAGACTGAAGAAGTTCCTGAAGTTTTATTTCAGAATAAATAAGTGAAGAGAAAAGTTTTAAAACGTTTGAAATCTCATTAAACTGTTCCAAATCCACCTTTAATTGACAGGTGTTCACTGTTATCTGTTCCTCACCTTGACCAGAGGTCTGACCGGCCGTATGTGCAGGCTTCTGTTGCTATAGCGATGGCTGTGGACTCCATCTTTGTGTGCGTCGGTGCCCGTGGGAACGTTAGGAGGAGTCAGCAGCAGCTTCTTCAGCTGGGGGAGAAGAAGAAGAAAAAGAAACAGAAAGCAGGAGATGTAAGTTATGCAGCTAATTAATATCATTTTCTCCCGTGGTAAAACAGGAGTGATTTTCCTCAGTCACATGTACAGAATTCAGGATTACAGTTTGGTTAAGGGTTAAGATTAGTCTAATAACTGTAACAGAGGGAAGGAAAAAGAAAAAGCTGCTCAAGTCTGAAAGATACATCTGTAGAAATGTAGAACAACTTTTTATACCCAAAGAGAGAAGCTGAAAAAATATTTTTACAGTGAGATTTTAATGTCCAACATTTAGCTCCTTCAGGTTTTCATCCCAATTTTGAATCTATATTCTGTCGGCTGTTAACGCCCTGCAGATGGATGTTTGTTCAGGGGAATAATGTGCAGAAGAGGCCGTGGGGTTATGATACTGTACATTTATCACATCACTAAAGCTGACAGCTACATGGCACGTTCACGTTTCCCATTAAAGAGCTGGTTTCAGCCATTTCTCTCTGTAATAACAGAATCTGACTCCTGCTCCTCCCTTTGTTTTTCATAAATCCCATCTGAGGTTTGTTCACTCCTTCCCATCTCTCATCTCCATCTTCATCCCAAACCTCCACTCTCTCACATCAGCTCTGTCCTCCTCCCTCTCTTTTCTTTTCCTCCTTCTTTCCATCTTCTCGTTGCTTTTGAAGCCAAAGCTGAGATACAGAGACAAAATGCCCCCCCCCCCCGAATCCCTCCCTGGGTATTACCTTTCAAATGGATATTAACACAACCGCTCCTCATTCCCCCGCTATCCTTTCATTGCTTTTTATCATCTGTCTATTCATCCATTCATTCTGGTGCCTAGCTTCATGACAGGGCTATCAGCTGATATAAATCAGCTTAGGGAGAAAATCCCCCACCGCGCTGTGCAGCTTTTGCTCCAGGAGAAGACGATGTGGAAAATACAGATGTGATAGGGATGAGGATCGGAGCAGCAGGACATACCGAAGCTTCACACTCTCTGGCTGCCATATTGGAGGTCCTCATCTCTTGGGAAAATCACCTGTCTCTGTTTGTGAACAAATTAATCTCTGCTGCAGATGAACAACAATGTGATTCGTCCATCTCAATGGACAAGGTTAATGCACCTCTGTGCATTTAAAGCTGAAGTGGTTAGATAAGGGACAGAAGTTTAAGAAATTATTTCGAGCGTCCGTAGTTCTGTTTCACACATGATTTAACTTCTGAGCCTCAGGTCGGAGTGAAACTCTCTCCTGGTCGAATCATCAGTATCAAACACTGTATCAAAAAACATCTGGTTCTTTCATAAAAACGAAAAGTTACGAGGCTGTCTGCAGAAGAGGAAAGAAGTTAACTATGTGTATGTGCTGCTGATGAAGAGACCAGCAACAAGAAACTGAAATACACATGTGGACAGTTGAAACCACTTTACTTTCTGACTCTGGGTCAGTTTATAGATGAATTCAGCTGCACTGTTGCTGAGCGTTTTGAATCTTCTCCACAGCAACAGCAGCTAAGACCTGTGTAAATTTAAAGCCATGCATATCTTTAAGTAAATTTACAGTGGGGAAAAATACCTCTGCACCTCATTATAATTATCATTATTATTCACTAGCTACCATCCTTGTTATATATTCAGTCATTATATTTGACATTTAATCATCTACTGGACCTCAGTGATGATGCCAGAACATCTACAAACATACATTAAACTTAGCTGACCCACCTCTATCTCAACCACATATATCTGAGGTCTCTTAGCTCCACTTCCTTGAAAGGAAATGTTAAAGATGATAGAGAGCAGAGTCATAAATCGACCTGCTGAGGTAGAGGCCTTTTAAGAGGGAAAAGCATGAGATGATGCTTCTCTGAAAAGAATCCAACAGATGACTGTTTATGGTGGCCGTGTTCGGTTGTAAAAGCTGCTGATCATTGTCTGGAGGTCGGAGTTAAACCACCATTTATTTACAACACTATCGCTGTATATTACTGTAATGCTTTAATGAATAGGACATTACCACCCAACAGAGCTGGCTGTAACCACAGAATACTATCTGGGTCAAATGACTGAACGGGACGATCGCCCGCATCACTAATGGGGCCTCTGCGGCCCTTTGTGGGCGAGCCAACTTGGCTCAGAGTGTGTGATGATGCTCCTCTGAGAGTCCCCATTGAGGAAAGTGAAGAGGAGACTGAAGGTTTGTGTCTGTGTGAAACACTGAAAAAACCCCTCCAGCAGCGTCCAGGCCCCTCAAACACTCTACTCTACTCTCCGCTCTACTCTACTCTACTCTGGACGCCTTCCAGAGCTCCACTGGCGGCATCAATGGACGCCTTGTTCTGTGGTGGGACACGCTAACACTCATGCAGAAAAAGCGGAGGTGCAGTCGCAGTTACACATGAATGACAGTCTGAATAAAGCGTGCATGAACACAGAAAGCAGAGGAGAACAAGATGTGAGTGCAGACAAACACAAGTGAGGCATGTTCACAAACATGTGAGCAGCACATGATCACACACACATTAAGGTGCAGCTCAAAATATACACACGACAAGCTGTTTTTGTACACGAATGCTTTTCTCACAACGCTCTCCACCACCACCATCAAAACACTGACTAAGGTATTATCTTTGGGAAGAATGGAGCTCCTCTCTCTGGTAGAGTGGAAAGAGTTCATGTTGGTTTTTCCTTTGATTTAACATCTGTCTGTATTTCTAAACACATTTTCAATTGTCTAATTTCCTTTGAAGATCATCTTTAATGATCACAGGATTTACATTGAATGTATCTACAGTGCTTTTATAACTTGTCAAAGTTAAAAAATGTACTTTTAAATGCAGCTCGAAATTAGTGTATAAATCAAGTTTTTTTTAATGAAATTATTTACAAATCAATAAAAAAGTAGGTAAATGATTGAATTACAACTATGACTGGTTAATGTGTTTAATTATTGCCTTGATAAATCTTAAATACATTTTTAATGTGGACTCAATCAAGCTAATAACATTTAAAACAGACTGACATGTGTGTGTTCACTGTACATGAACACACACACACACACACACACACACACACACACACACACACAGTGGGGCCTCAGCGAGGTCACCTGCAGTATCCTTCTCCACCAGTAGAGGGCAGCGCCACACTCAGACTCAAACACATGAGCGACAGCGGTCATGTGACAGCGAGGCACTCAACTGATGGAAACAGGCGATGAAACTCACAGACACACACACACACACACACATCTGGCAGCTTCAGTAGAGTAAACAGCATAATGTTATTACACCAGGCTTTTCTGTGTGAGTGGACGTGAATGTCAGGTTGCTATTTTTGCCACTGATAGTGTACACAATGGAAACAGAGCCAGGATGATATGATTTATATACAGCAGAGTGAAATATTCTGCTTTTTGTCCTGGGTCCTGGAATCAGTCCTGGATTACTGGGAGCATCAGTCAGTTCTGAGACGCTGTGTGAATCATTCAAAGCTAAAAAAGAAATCTCTCGGGGACGGCAGGGAGTGTGTGATTATAAAAAACTTAAACAAATGAGTCAGTTTCTGAGGATGGAGCAGAATTATTTCTCCACGTTCTTGGCGAGAGATATTTTCGTTGAAGAATTCATGAGGAAAAGAAACGCACCAGGTCATGGGAGAGCTCTGATGTAAATATAGGTACTTCTGTAGTGTAAACAGCAATTTAAACTCTGAAAAGTTTGGTATTACTACAGTTAAGTGGCTGTTGCAGGTAAACAGTAATAGTAGTAGAAGTAGGGATGGAGAGCTTCATCAGTTCAGAATCAGAAAATTACAAACACTAAAAATGGCACAGCTGCTTTTTATAAATAACATTTTAACTACATCCCCACTGTCAAGTCCTCGCATGACGATTTCAAGTTGACTCTAAGTGGGAAAAACAAGTTGTTCTGTGCTCTGGAAAAATATCCGAGTGCTGTTCCTCCTGACATGCATTCCCAAACTTCACATACTGAAGAGCTTTCCCCCCAAAGCCGTAGGAAGTCTTGACTTGTCTTGCTAGTCACAAACTTGCTGCCTGGAGGCGCTACTGCGACGACGCCCAAGGGAAATGATTTCAGAAGTTGCAGTGACAGGAAGTATCAGCAGCAGCAGTATTAGTAGTAGTAGTAGTGGTGGATAGTAGTAGTATGTAGTTGTGTGACAGAAAAGGGGAGCTGTGCATACGCGAGGAAACTTCTTGCCAGCTGTCAGAGGAATGAGGCAACAGCCAAGCTGACTGAGCGCTGTGTGTCTGGGGATAGAAAAGACTTCTTCAGCCGTACTGTTCCAGTATTCGAGGAAAAACAAGCCGGGGTGACACGTGGTGCTGGTGCACGATAAATCATGACCGGGGGTGGAGGGGGGTTACTGCAGAGAGCACAGACAGTAAATCACTAAGATGAAAACCTGGTTCAAACCTCAACTGTTCAGGTTTTGGTCAAATTTAGTGAAATCTAAAAACAGAAACTTCTCTTTCAGCACAAAGCTGCATTTATCTGGAAAATGAATTTGTGCTGCTGAGGTTTAAAGTAAACGCAGCTCCCATATGTCCCTGAACTCCACACCATCACTTCCCCAATCTGCTCTTTAAGCGGGGAAAGTCAGATTTCTCATGAATTTACACCAAACGCTGCGTTTAACCTGGCTGCTCTCAAACCCACCACTTCACATTTGACCTTCGGCGTCTTTGCTCTACTAGATGGGTTGAAAAGCGGCAGGCGTAACTGATTAACCAGCCTCCACTCGATCTTATTTTGACACAAGTTGACTGATAACCACGGAGTCTTCAAGGTTAAACAAGGGCAGGGCAGTCATGTGTTTTGCCAACACGACAGCGAAGACGACGGCGTCTGGTGGTTCGACCTCTCCGTATCTCTGACCTGTTGTTTTGGCCTAAACAATACCTCCATGGCCTTTAACAGACTGCAGCAACAAAACCAGTTCTGTGTGGCTGCGTCCTGTTTGCTGTTACTATGCCAGCACACATACGATAAGCCACACACTGTGCTGGTTATCACTGTGAGGCTTGGCATTTCTTTGGCTTCCTCAGCTGCTCTGATTCCTGTACTGGACCATCTCAGATCATTGGAGTCATTATCATTTCCACCAATTTGGGAGGAATGTCACTTCCCCCGGTCATTTTTCCCTCTGATGCCAGTGAGATCCTGTAACACTGCCACCAGTGACTCTGCAGCCTGAAGGAAAAACTGTGCTTCATTACAACTTTTTACTCAGCTGAGCTACTTCTCTGGTCTTGGCAACAACACAGGTTGAAAATAAACCCTCAGGTTGAGTCAAATACATATGCAACAGAGGCTGTCTTTAACTTTAACCTGCTGCTCCATACCTGCTGCAGCTGTGCACATTGATGATTTTCCTGTGCAGTGACAGATAATTACTGATTACAGGTGCACTCACTGCAGGTTGCACCTTTAAATTAAATGGAAGCTAATCTTCCAAAATTGTCAGTTTGTTTACGACGTGTACCATCGCTCACAGTGCACGGCGTGTTCGTGTTTTTTGGCGGTGCTGAGCTCAGGAGTTACTTTTATGGCTATAATCTTATCGTAACTGATAGATCTGAGGCGAATGCTACGATAATAAAACCTACGTTATGATAAAATATAGTTTTAGTGTGCGTTCATCAAAATGTCTTAAACGTTATTTAAAATATACAATTTTAAGAGTTTCTGCTTGTCTCTGAATCCAGATCAGTAGATTTACATTTACAAATAATACAGTTGCTCCATTATTCATTTGTTTGGCATCATTTTTAAGTAGTTTTATTAAGTGTGCTTACTGAGGTTTTAAACTTAAGCTGCTTAATGAAACTTTAAAATGAAAAAATATTAAATTCCTCCTTTTAATAATGAAAAGTTGAGCTCATAAGCATGAATATCCCTCTGGGACTATGTTTTAACCTTCTCAGAACTGTCACTTTTTGCCTCTGCAGCTGCTGTTCAGCCTCGCTTCAAATGTGAGTTTATGAAACCTGTGAAACCTTGTAACCTCTAGTTGCTAAGATCAATTCTAATTTCATTATTTTGTCCTTATTAGAACATATTTTATCAGCCTCAACTCAACTCGACTCCCGTTGCTCACTGTTGGTTGCTGCTGAACTTTAAGTGTTGCTAAACACAAAACCTTTCATTTTAAAGCCTAACAAATCTCCACTGACTTCACCGACAGACTTGTTTTATAGTACACCTCGGTGTGTAATTACAAATGTGAAAGCAGTGCAGCTCGGTGAGTATTTACTCTGTAGGTATTCAGCCAATCCGGTGTGACTCACGGCCGCTGAACAATAGTATCTTTGTAGCCTGCCGCTAAATCAGAGCGCACGAGAAAACCCTGTAAGCAGCCCCGTTTGCTGTGAAATTTAAGTCAAATTAAGGAAGCGGGCTGGATTCATCTTGACAAGTGCAATAAGACCACATTACAGCAGTAATCATAAGTCGTTTATTGCAGGGAAATAGCTTCCTGCTTCAATTAAGCTCCAGAGCCGGGTGCAGGCCTGCATTCTTCTGACAGCCGAGTGAACCGAGGGGAAAGTAGGGCACAATACTCAGTGTAAAGGGAGACGGTGGTTGTTCCTGTATGAAGAGACGGAGGTTTAGTATTTTTGGGGGGGGAGGGGGACATGGTTCAGGTGCAGGCAGGGGCTGATAACTGGGGGGGAGAGGGGGGAGGAGAGGGGCAGAGTGAGGGGAGAAAAACAAGGTTTCTTCCTAGAAGTCGGGTTCAGGGAACGATAGAGGGGCCCAGAGAGAGAAAAGAGAGAGAGGCATCCAGCAGCACTGTGTGAAAAGAAAGAGAGGGGGGGGGGTGAAAACAAGCAAACACACATAAACTTGACCACGTGCTGGAGGCCCACACACACACAACCGCACACACACATGTGGATTATTATACTTTATTTTTTAATCTTTAATCTTTTTAATCTTTAATCTTCAAACCTAAACCTGGATTTTATTATATAGTTAGACTTTTCCTGTGTCTTATTTCCATTGTTATTTGCGTGACTTTTGCCTGAATTGAACTAACCTCCTAACCTCAGCCCACCGCTGCCTCTGAATTTAAAACCAGCTGGAATCCAGTACTGACATTAACTTAACTGAAAACTAATCATAATTCTAGCTGCTGTTCCCCAAAACTAAATTTAATTCCCACACAGACTCCTTGATCTGCCACGTGTCCTCAGTCTGAAGGATTTCAAACTTTCTCTTCTTTTAAAGACACGTGCTCCTCAGAAATACCAGGATACAACACACACACACACACCACACACACTCACACACAGGACGGGGCTGGATGAAAGGTTACTGTGTGCCTCAGCACCCCTCTGTTTTCCTGGAGTTAAAGGCAGACTTTGAACCTCGCGGGCCAACGAGGGGAACATCAAGGTTAGCAAATGCGACACAGATTAAGATAGTGGGGGGAGAAAAAGAGAGGGAGAGCATGGGAAAGGAGAGCTACCACCACACCATGGCGGGGGTGAGAGCGGGGGTGGGGGGTGGATGGTGTTTGAAGCATGTATTAAAGGCTCCACTTCAACAGGCAGCAGTTTTTGAGCTGCGAGAGACTTTTGATTCTCAGACCACTGACAAAAAAGAAACATGAGGATATCTGAGGTGACGATATCAGGTTCTTAAACGCGGGTAAATGTTCAGATATGTGAGCAGAAACCTCCAGAGGAGATGGAAATAGGTGTCCTGAGTACAGAGGTGTTCTTACTAGTGATGGGTCCTCTGTCTCGGCCCCCAGGGACTGGCTGAAGTCCTCAGCGCTGAGAGGAAGGCTGTCCTCCTCCTCCTCTTCCTGGTCGGGCTCCTCCTCCAGGGCGGGGAAGACGGAGAGCCCGCCCACCTCGGCGTCCACCATGCCATCCAAACTGTCGGTCAGAGCGGCGAGCAGAGCCGCGTTCTCCTCTTCTATCTGCAGAGTCAAACGCAGCCAGAACACAGGTGAGGAAACGGTGAAACCCCATGAGCTACTTTCAACCTCCATTTATTTGCTGATTAATTTGTTTTTGCAGAACCCACATTTCCTCTTCCTGCCTTGTCAACTTCTTTTTCAACCACTGATTTCCTACAATTCCCAGAATTCTCTCTTTTTTTCTCTCGGCTGCTGTGACATGTCGGTGAAGACATAAATTGCAGGAGACTTTTTTGTGAAGAAAAGTCAACAATCACCTTCACTTATTTCCCAAAGTACCTGTGGCTGCAATGCATTCTGGTCCGATGTCGTCAGATTTCTCTCTGTGTGATTGTTGTACGTCAGAGCAAGAAAGCAGCTCTTCAAAGAAACCCTCTGTCTTATTTGCTCTCATTTATTGTTGATGTTTTAGACACTGAAACACCATCTGCTACCAGACTTTACTGAAAAAACTACAATCAATAAATAATACTCTTTTTTTCTTCTGATAGTTGGATAACAAGTTCATTTTCATTTCTCCTGAAAGAAAGCCTGCTAAAACTTTAAAAATGCTTTGTGTGACCCTGCCCTGCTGCAAATGAAATTATAACCGTATTTGAGTCTTGAGTCATGAAGTCAGCTGGAAAATAACTACAGATTTATATATGTATCTGCATTTCCTCTGCAGATAGAAAAGAGACTTTTGGAAGCTGTGTCTCACGGCTGAATCACTCCCCTCCTCTACCTTCCTCCTCTTTTCACGCTTATCCGCACTTATCTTAAAAAGTCCATTCCTGCTTCTCTTCTATCTTGTTTATTAACACGGACAGGGATAATATAACTCTGACCTTTGACCTCGCTAGAAGGAACAATACAAAAGTTTGCTGAAACGGGAGTTTTGCGTTTTAAAATTCCATCATCCCCTCCGGTGTGGTTAATGTGATTCAGACTGCCTCTGAAAAAAACATGTTCAAGCATGAGAACAGTCAAATTTGAAGATTTGGAGATACATTATCTGAAATTTCAGTCCAAAATTTCTCCACCCTCTCCATCCCTCCCTCCACATCCACACAGGGGTTGTTTACTGTTATGGAGCTGCCATCTTGCTGAGAGCAGAGTCTGGTGGAGAGGTGATAGCATGGCTGGCCTACGGGAAGCCACTGAGCTCCATTCATCTGTCTCTTCCTTTTATCATCCAGCTCTATCTGTTCCCAGCTGCCAAACTATTTATTATTAAATTTATTCTCTGTCTCTCAGGCTTGCTGACTCTCTCTCTCTTTTTTCACTGGATGCTGCAACTTAAAGACTTTGAAATTCTCGAACAGATGTCAGAAACATACTCAGAATCAAAGTTTAAAGTTTGAGGGGAAATAAATGATGCTGTTAATAACAGTTGCCTTCTGGTGAAATACATTTCTTTTTTTACTTAATTCACTCACTTCCATATCATGCTACATCTCCAGAGGTGTGGCTCTGGGTCTAACTGCTGAAACATGGCTTTAAAATCATACAATTAGCTTTTCTGTCACAACAAAATGTTCTTTACATTTTCTATGTCTCTGTGGATAAATCCTGATCAGATAATCAAGGCTTTATTACTATTAGTATGTTTGTACATTCAAAGACACTTGTGGATATTACCTGATTACATTAATTAGATTAAATGGGTATTAATTAGATTTCCTGGGTAATAATCAGATTCAATTGTGAGTGTGAGACAGCAGCAGAGAGAGAAGTTACATCAGTGACAGACAGGAGGCAGCATAACATATAATTATTTACTATTATTATCTGAAGTAATAACATATGATCAGCCCAACCTTTCTAACTGTATCCATTTCTCTCTCTACACTCTCCAAGGTTAAATGAAGTCCTACCACACACAAACACTGATCGATCTTGCCCCCGACATGGGATTAGATCCCGATACGCTACTGTAAATAAGTGGCGTATTGATGGGTAGCAGAGACACAGACACGGGGGGCTTCATTCGATGACTTATCACTCTATTCATTACCACGTGTTCATAACTGAAAGCCGTCTGACCGTCTGCTCTGCTGTATTAGTCTGATCAATACAATATTGGCTAAAATATAATATAGCGGAGCAAATGAAGGTGGTGGAAAACTGTGAGAAAAATATCAATTTCTCTTAAAAAAAGGTCTATGCAGGTGATACAGGGGGCAGTGTAAAATAATAAAACTATGATACAAGCTGTAACATGTGGTTTAACGTGAGCAAAAGGCACAAAAGCAGAGAAGTAGCAGAATCATGTCAAAACAGAAAAAAATAGACACGTGAAGAGACAGATAATAACAAGAGAGAGAAGCAATTAAAAAGAGAAATGTATGAGAGGCACAAAAAAGACGGAGACTGAAAGAAAGTCAGATAAAGTCAAAAAGAAAAAGAGTCAATTTGAGACTGAAGTCACAAAAAGATTCAGTAAAGAATCTTGAGTACAAGGGAGAAATGGAAAATGGAGAAGAGAGCTCGACAAAGAAGATGGAGAAAACAACGGAGATAAATGTGCCTGTTTCCATTTCACATCTTCTCTTTTGTCTCCTTCTCTCAGTTATTATCAGTTGAATACTGTCAGTAGCAGATCACAGTAATGAAGCTTCTTCCTCCCATAAAGATCATGGCGTCAATACAAATATCTATTACTGCTGATGTAGTTCAACTGTGTCGTAAAGTTTTGTTTTATGTCGGCAGCGGGAAGAGAAACAGTCGTTCAGGCGTCTGCTAATGGGGATCGAAATAAGAATAGAGTTCAGACAGAGATGGTCTGTGTTTACTTCACCTGCATTCCCATCATGCCTTGCCTGTCTTCATTTAACCAATACTCTGTGGTGCATCACAGCATCAGAGCAATTTCCACCAGCAGAGTTGCATTACATAGCCGATGATCTGGACCTAAATGCTACTTTATCTCCCTGTTGTCGTCTTTTTATTCTCGAGATGCACTCAATTTAGCCTCTGTAATGGGACCACGAGACATCACCAGGGCTGGAAACCTATAGATAATCAATGATCCAGTGTTTTCTTTCAGATAGAGAAAAACAAGGAGGGTGTTCCCTGAATTCATCCAGCGAGGCCACCTGATACCGGAGCCTCAGGCCTTTCACTGGTCCTGCAGAAGCACTGGGCTGATTCAAACTGATGGACTGCTTCCATTATCATGTTACACACAGCGTAACTGGCAATTACTTTCTTGGCAGTGCCCTCTGAGACACCCTGCATGTCCAAATTTCAGCAAGGGGATCAGGTGAAGGGTCAGAGCTTTGCACGTGTCAACAGCAAAGGAAACTTTGGCCCCGAAGCCAAGATTCACTAAATGTCTGAACGATTAGCAGTGAGCTATACACGTAAGATGAACAAATCAAAGTAAGATTTCATTTACTTAACAGGAAGTTAACTTACTGCAATAACAACCCTGGTCAAAATACAACAGATTCTGACTAATCATAAACTGATTTCTGGCTCCCCAAAAAAACGTTTGCAGAATAAAAATATTTTTGTAAAATGGTGAGTCCTACAGCAAGATTCTGTCAATACTCTCCTCATTTCTCAAAAATATTCTGTGGTAGCAGATGTTTTGGTAACTGTGGTGTTAAAATAGTAAGTACGGGGAATCTGGCCTCACGACTCAGTGCAGCCCTTCACAGGGAAGTTACTTCCCCTGAACGCCAAACACTGGAAAACATTTTGCCTCCATGCCTGCCTGTTCAAATCCCACATCTCTTGCAAAATCTGCTGAAGACCGACTGAACAAATAATTCCAAGAAGCAGACAAGATTTCTACTGAGCTGAAACATTTACACAACGCCAAGCCACCTCTTTGTCATCCATAACCTTAACCCAGCCTGAGGAACTGAAATCCTTTCGGACCTCAGTGGGACTGTGCCTATCACTCACTAACACTGTACAACTTCACAAAGCATTTCTAAACTTTTGAAAGATGTCCTCAGGACATGAGTTCATCCTTTTGGGGTCCTTTTCATCATTGCTGAAACACTGGTCTGAAAAGTCAGATTTCGATTTAAACTGTGGCTTCGGTGTGCCAACTATGTGGATTAAGCTGAAATCTCAGGCTGGACTTGAATTTGTCGATGGAGTGGGTTATTTTCTTGTCCAAGTGCTCGTTTGTGCCCTTAACTTTAAACCTTGTACCTTGTAACATCATTTGCATCAGTTTCTTAATGAATCAGATGCCTTTCTGAATAATTCTGCAATGTTTGTCTGTCTTTGGAGTCTGAATTAATCAAAAGGGCTTTGAAAGCTGTGTTTTTTACTGGCTGACTTGGAACTCCCTGATATTGGACTTTCCTACCCGCATTTACCATGGCTTAAAGGATAAACACTTAATAATTACCTACTGATAAAAACCACCAAAATCTAAATGATCTGTAAATACTTTTACGATAAAAGCATGGCTGCCATCACTGAAGAAGACGTTGTCTGTGGCTGACTTCAAAGCAACATCATTAGTATAGCTAAACTGTATTTTAGTGATGAGGCCTCACCTCGAAGAGCTCATCTGCCGTACTGTAGTGGATGGACGCTGGTGATGCGTCCGCAGGCTGATCGTTGCACCACTGCAGCTCGCTGAGACAGTTGACGCTGTCGAAGTCGCTGGTGTCCAGCTGGGAGAGGTCGATGTCCGGGAAGTCGGTGTCCAAACGGTCCGAACACACCTCCTCCTCCCCATACTGGAGATGGAAAAAGAGAGGCAGAGAAAGGGGGAAGGGTCATGTTAGTCAAACATCAAGATTAAAGCAAAATTCCCAGACGGTTTGTTCTTTTGAGATGCAACAGAGGCGCATGAGTCACTATGTAAAACGCGACCCCAAAAAACTGGAGGTGCTGATCACAGCTGGAGAGATCCTCAGCGAGACGAGAACAAGTCTACATGCGTCACTCGTGTCTGCCACTTTGCTCTTTTATGCGATCACAAAGGAAACAACGTTTTCTCCGTAACCACTGCTCTCTGAAACACAAGCTACCAAACATGGGAAATAATTCTGCTGCCTCTATGAGACTGCCGAGGTTGGTGTTTTCTGTGAAGTTCGTTGTTAGAATTAGGGGTTTAGTTCCCATCGGGCCACACTTTCTAAAATATGTATGCAGTTGAAGTACTGTGAGGCACTTTCGATAAAAGCCTCCATCATTTGGCATATACTGTATATTATTACACTGTTCACTGTCTGAGTCACAAGGAGCTCTCATCAACAGCCCCTCATCTCTCAACAGCTACTCATTATAGATAATGAGTCTTCCATGTTAGAGGAGGTTCGACACCGAAACCAATAGAGGCATCTGCCCCACCACAATTCAGGATTAGACAGAAAATGTGTCACATACACCAGGACACATTGTGGAAATGTCTTCATGCGTTTACCCCGCTCATCTCCCTGTGGCTCACAACAAAGTGCAATCGTGACCCAAGAGGTCTTCAGGTAACTAGTTCCCCTTCGTTGGCTGAGTGTGTGTTAATCAGTGAAGTGAGCTGCTGTGGTTCATCTGTAGACTCTTTGGTCACGGTGGCACATGATTGATCTAGATTTGTTTTCTATGTACGATCCTATAAAGATTACTTCAGGGCACTCTAAAAAATGTTATGGAGACTGACTTGAGTTGCAGTAATGCATTGCTTTGCAACAGTAAGAAGAGTTTTCATTCATTTGCAGCTTAATACTGATCATTGTACCCCTATAAACCTGATTAAGGACTCTAGAACCTCGTTGCAAAACTCAAAAATCCTTCTAATAATCTCTTGAACCCACTTAACATCCCTTGAACTCCATCAGGGACCCTGCCAGCTCCCTCACAAATCCCTGAAATACCCTTATGATCCAATGGGGACATCTAGAACTCCATCAATAGATCCTAACACCTTCACAAAAAATCCTGTAAACCCACAGAGTTCCTGAGCCCCAGACTCTTTGTATCTATATACATATTGAGGAACCTTCTTGAGAACTCTTTAGCTCCAGAAATGCCCCAAAGTCCCTCAGTCATGACTCCCCCCTTCATGAACCCCTTCAACCTCATTAAAAATCCCCAAAACCTCTTCAAGAATCCTTAAAATGGTCCTAAGAACACCCTCTGCAAACTGCTTGTACCTCCTCACAAACTCCTGAACTAACTTCAAAAACAAGAACACCTTCAAGAAGCCCAAATTGTGATTTCCTAAAACAGTGTTTCCAGTCTGAAGTAGCTGCCACGTGGTCAGCAGTCACAACACATGGCTGAGATTCAGTCAGAAACATTGAGCCACGTCAGTGAGCAAACAGAAAAAGAAAAAAAGAAGAAGAGCAGGAAGTGTGTGAACGTGACTCAGTGTGAAGGGAAGTGACTGTGGTCTCTTGGGGGGGAGAGGCGAATGAGGCAAGAAGGAGGGGGAAAATTCTTGGGAAGAAGGAAAAGAATGCAAGGAGGAGAAAGAAAGAAGACACTGAGAAAAAGAGGTCCAACTGGAATTTACAAGGAATTAAAGCATTGAATGTGTAAATGTATATGTGCACACGTAGGCTGTTTCCCAGAGAAGACGAGAGACGGGATCAATGTCCTATTGTATCTGTGATGAGGAAGCATGCTCTGTTACCGGTCTCTCTGTCTCTCATTCACGTAAATACGCCCACACACACAGACAGACACACACTTCCTTTCCCATTCATCTCACAGGGCGAGCAGACAGGGCCGACCAGTTAAACCAACCGTCTTTCAAACTGAATCAAACAGACGGTTTTCTCTCCCTATCAGATTTCCTCAGTTGTAGTGTCATCTCAAACTGACTCTAAACACTAAACTGCACAGTGCCTCTCTGGTGTTTTGATTCAGAGTTATGACTCAGTCCCAAGATATGAAATTACCACACTTTACTCCAGTGTTGTTGAGAATATTACAGGGGGTATTACAGGGGTGCAGACATAAAGAAAAGGTTCAGTATGTTAACATGCAATAGTTTGTTTGCAACTACCACAAAACTTCTCCATTATTTGCTAAAAATTAATGTCCGACTAAAGTTAAAATTGTGATTAAAAACACAATTTCTTAAGTTGGTTGGTAGTCCCAGTGTAGCCTAGCTAGCTAACATTACTGCTGCTCGCATTTGCATCCACGTTATCTATTGAAATTGAGTGGTTTACAACATATAAACAGGAACTAACTATCTAACTATATTTTCAGAGTTTTGTTCAATTTGTTTGGCATAAATTTGGATTAACGACAGATCTGCTACAGCAGTTAACAGCTAACAGCTAGCTAAGCTAATCAAAGCTCAGCTTGATGATCTATAAATGGACTGATTGCAGACGGGACTTTGCTTATATGAAAACAGCATGGCATACTTTGACTTGTAAACATTTAAACACAATTAATCAACATATATTTTTTTTATCATTTTGTTGAGATTGATGTAAAGTTGCTGTAGCTAGCAGTTAGCCTGGTTCAGATGAGCTATAATTCAACTGACTGCAGAGAATCAGACATATATGAAAACAGCAAGGTTCACTTTCAACAGTCAGTACAAACAGGCAGGTTTTATCCCATCGTTCAGCTAATGTGAAAAATTAAAGGAGAGAAACATTCATACGTCTCTGCTCTATCCTCTTCCCTCCTTCTCGATCATGACTAATCATCAGAAACTAGTTTCACAAAAGCAGTTTACATAATTTACATTTCCCAAAAATTAATCAACAGAGAGTTTACACATTGGTGATGAATTTATAACACAATAATTAATTATCTCTGCTTCCTACACAGCTGTAAATGACCATCAGTCTCTCACTTCTCTTCCCTCCCTGCAGTTCTTGTCTCATTATTTTCTGCTTTTCTTTGCCACTGTGTGTTTTAATTTGCATGCACTCTTCATGCTTAATTACCACTTACTTTTTTCTTTGATTTTAGAAAATATTTATCTCGTTTCTTATCATTAAAACATACTGAAATGTTCTTACACTTCACTGTTATGGTTGTCTATGATAGTAATCATTTCTTTACATAATAATCAGTTCAGCTTTTATTTTTAAACAAATCTCTGCTCTATACACTGTGGCATGCACAACTACACAAACACACACACACTTTCCTCTTTCCATCATCCACAAAATCACATCCAGCTTTCTTTAATCATTAGCCGACAATATCATGTTGTATTTATGATCGCTGCTCGTACGGCTTTGATCTACGACCTCGTACAACTGCAAGTACAACTGTTCCTGTGCTGCCTCCCTGCTGTGTGTGTGAGAGTGTGTGTTTATTTGGTCTGAGTAAGGAGTGTTTATTTGGGTCAAGGAATGGATAACATGAGCTGATATCATTTATGGTTTCATAAATTTACAGAGCAGAATTACACAGCACGCCAGAGCAGACATGATCAAAGAGCCAATCAGCAGAGTGGAGGAAGGAAGAGAGGGATGGAGGGAGGAAGGAGGAGAGACAGAGGTGTAAAGAGGAGAAAGGAGAAGGACGAAGGGGAAAGAGAAGGTAGGATAAAGAGGAAGAAAGGGAGAGAGAGATGATAAGAAAGAAACATGGATGCAAGAAGGCAGAGGATGGGAAAGATGGAGTGGGTGAGAGGGGGAGAAAAAAGGGAGATGTGGGTCAGAAGAGAGAGAATAAAACAGCGATAGAGGAGGAGCGATGGAGAGGAGGAGGGAGGAGATGAGAGGAGAGGATGCCCTCTATAAGACCCTCCCATCGCTTCCTCTCCTTCCAGTTGCTGATGCAGATGTGTGTTTTCACCTAACTGTGTGTGTGTGTGTGTGTGTGTGTGTGTGTGTGTGTGTTAGTTAGCATGCAGCTCACATCCCCCTCACGTGCGCCTGACTCATCCCCCTCCACCACTCATTCGCTCTGCCTATCATCCCCTTCCTCTCTCCTCCTCTACCCTGATCTCCTCAGCATCCTCCACCTCCTTCTCCTCTCCCTTCATACTCTCCTTTTTCTCCTCCCTCCATCCTTCTTTTCCCATTTCTTCCATTTCATTTTGATGTCTTCTCCCCTTTCACACGCCTTTTCTCTTATTTATTCCATCTCCTCTTACTCTTCCCATGCTGCTCCTCTGCTGTTTCCTCCTCAACCTCTTCCTCCTCTTTCATCTCCTGTCCTTTCTTTCTACCCTTTATCTCCCCTTCTTCTTCCTTTGTTCCTTTCTTTTTTGTTCTTCCTGCTGTTTCCTCCTCTCCTCCTCCATCTTTGAACTTTCTTCTCCTCTCCTTTTCTTCTTCCTCTCTTTGTTTCTCCTCTCCTTCTATCCTCTCATCAGTCTTTCTCATCTCTTCTTTTCTTTCCACCATGCTGCTTCTCACTTCGTCCTTTTCATCCAATCCCTTTCAACTTTTCCCTTTTGCTTCTCTCCAGTCTTCCTCTTGGTTCTCCTTTTTCCATCTCTCTCTCTATTTTTATCCTCTATTCTCCCTTCGCCCTCTTCCTCTACTCTTTTATTCTCTCCTCTATGTTCCATCCTTCTTCTTCCTCCCTACATCCTTCCATCTCTCCCTCCTTGTAAACTCAGGCTGATTGATTTCCTTGTTTCCACTCGGCCTCCCTCTCTCCTCAGTCATCCCTCCTTCTCTTCATTCTTCCCTCCATTGCAGCTGTCAGTCAATAAAAACATCCTTGGGACACACACACACACACACACACACACACACACACACACACATTTCATAAACGCCTTAACATGTTGCACCAGGAAACAGAAAAACTGGACATATGTACGCGACATGGAGACTGAGCAGGACATGGTGCAGGGCTGCTGTGATGTGGTGTCGTTGGTATCACATTCACATACCAAAGCAGGCGATCCTCTGCCTTATATGACGCTCTGCTGCTGTGTCACATGTTAGCACACACTTATATACACACAGAAATAGGACATCCAATGCATATAAAACACAAGCATGACCAAGACACAACAACAACACACGTAGCACACACGTGACAGGCGGCTGTGGCGTGTTCCCGCCGCTGCACCGCCTCTGAATACTGAAGCCGCTGACAGCTACGCTACATGACTCACAGACGGCAGGAGGAAGAAGCAGGCGAACAAGCAGCTCAGCAACAACCTCCTCTGCTGCACACTTATTTCTCTTTTTTTTTTCTAGCACGTCTGTGGTGATCACAACATCACACTGCATCTGTTGTCTGCGTGCTGTGACCTTTGACCTCAGACTTAGCACTGGTTGCTAAGATTTTCAAATGAGGCTTATGTTTCTTCT
Organism: Lates calcarifer; assembly: GCF_001640805.2. Classification (NCBI taxonomy): domain Eukaryota; kingdom Metazoa; phylum Chordata; class Actinopteri; family Centropomidae; genus Lates; species Lates calcarifer. Next base: position 23,525,517 of record NC_066840.1, on the reverse strand, counting down.
ATAAAATGAAGGAATATTCCAGCAAAAATAGCAGATTCACTGGGTTCTAATGGCAAGTCTCAGCAAAAAACGTCCATAAAAACCACGCCTGAGGTGTAGTCATTTCGTAAACTGTTGATTCAGGTTCAGGATGTTCCCGACACTCCTAGTTTCTCCACATCATTGCCTAATACACTGAACTGTTGCCTTGTCTCAGCTCTTAAGATTCTGCTGTAACATATTTAGAGATTTAATGGCAAAGCAGCAACTAACTCAAATACAGATCAAGATCATAAAATTGGATTATGCTGAAGTGGTTTGGGAAGTTTTTGTGGCTGCTTTGATTCTTTTTTTCTTTCTTTCTCTGAATCATTACTGGAATCTACTGCAACTGCTGTGAATCCAAAGTGACTACAGCTGCTTTTCTCACCAAAGCTCATTAATAAGTCACATACATACACACAAGCACATAACATCGTCCTCATCCCTAATTGACAAGATAAGTTGCTTTCCAGCTTCTTATAAAGCGACTCATGACGCTTTCAGCTCTTTCTGTTCTGCCACCTCTGTGTTAAAGCTCTTGCAAAATACTCAGGCAACTAAAAGTACTTGGTTAAGGTTTGGAAGAGGTTACCTTCCTGGTTGAAAGAAGCCGTCAGCGACTGAAAATGGGACAGAAACCACTGTCAGCTTTTCTCCTCAGAGAGGCGTCATGGAAATACAGACTTGACTTAACACGTGTTCAGTTTCATGTCTCAGGTTCTATCAAGTGTTTCTTGTGTCAAGTGTCAATTGTTAATTTTTGTAACTTCAGTTTAACCGAGTTGAGTCAAGTCTCAGTTCTACAGCTCTACTTTAAATTAAATCAGCTCTGTCATGATGCATGATGGGTAAACATGAACAAAGGTTGTTCTATATATATATTCTATAAAGTTTCTTTGCACAATTAAAGAGCTGACAAAGTTTTGCAGTTTCCTCATTCAGATGAACAGCAGCCTCCTGCACTGGGTCAAACACAGTTCATAACATGATTAGCCCAGGAAGGCAGTGAAACAGCCTATTTGAATCCATATAAAGTCTGAATGCATGGAGTTAAAAAGAAGCTCGCTCAGGCTCCCTGAACAGCCCCGACTGAGGTGGCCTTAAGCAAAAAAAAGAGTTTGAAATCCAGAAGTCTGAGACGTGAATATAAATCAGGGTTTTTGCTGAAAAAGAAAGAAAAAAAACACAGAGTGCTCAGTCATCTTTCTCTGGAAAAATAAATGCGTTATACTCACTGAAAGGGAAATAAAGGGGAGAAAAGTGGCTTATTCTTCTGTTTTAATGTACTGTAATGGAAGTGGCACAACACAATAGCATCTCAGGAATGAACACATCACTCACTGTGTCTCTGTCTAAATCGATTATGACTTAAATGGAGCATTAGACTTTTTAGACATTAGGTAGATTAAGCAAATGGGCATGAAATGAACGTACGCTACAGACACATTTGAAGTTAGAGAAAGGGCATAAGCAATAAGTTCATTCTGAGTTTAAGGGGTTTTATAAACAGAGGGAAATATGACTGTGAATTATGAGCAAACAGAAACAGCTGAAGGAAACAGGGCAGGATAAATGAAGTGAGGAGAACACTGCAGCACAGACGTGGATTTCATACAAATTCACAGTGTCTGTTTGTGCAATTTATGCTAATGTGAATCCAAAACTTCATCCTGACCTTTGACCTTATGAATCCTATAAAAGCTACTGGCTGGTGTCTGCCTGTAAAGGGCATCACAGTGTAATAATGGTGGTAGGAGGGAGGGGTGTAAAAAAATGAAGTGTGGTGACTTCCATTTCTGGTTAATCTCTGCCTTAGTAACAACAGTGAAAACCTACTGGCCCGTTCAGTCATAAAAAGCCTGCCGGGACAATCGCGCATTAAACCATGGAGCTATTTATAGCAGGCCGGCACGTGGGAGGGCTATCTGGGCTAAAACCAGTGAGTGGATATGGAAAGGCCAGCGAGACTGTGGATGTGCTGAACTGCATCGTTCACTTCTATCTTTAAACACGTGTGAACACACACACTCGCACGATACATTCTTCAGGGGGGTTATCTTTTGTTTGACATCTCACCATGGTGCTGGAGGTAAAGCTGCGTGTCTCTCCATTAGTCCTCTATGAATAGTTGATTGGAATTATAGTTACACAAGGATTTCTTGGGAGGATGAAATGATCTGATTGGCCGAGTTAAGCCCTTTGAGGGTGGAACTAAAAACGTTTTTCTTGGAATAAAAGCTAAAAATATGAAGCTAATCTCAAGACACACCATCACACTAGTTACATACGAGCTTGTTATCTCGTTAAGTTTACCAAGCCATCCTAATTATGCTAAATATGTTTGCTGTTAGTACACAAGAAAAAAGAAAATGCTGCTGGACATCGATAAAACTGCCACTTTAGACTTCTAAAGCCCAAATATCATAACTTAAACACTTATTTTTCATTTTTCCAAGATCTTTCCGGAGCCGTGTCACAACAATGTGAAGATTATTTTAGTTTTATGCAGCTTTGGGAAGCTCCGCTTTCTTTCAAATTGAGTGGTGGGATAAAAGTTTCTGACATAAGTTTTTCTTCTCTTCTACACTGCAAGCTAAAAAATGGTAAAATATGGAATCAGGACACAACTTTAATCTGCAGAGGAGAGTGTTACTGTCTCCTTTTCCCAACTTCTGTGCCATAAATTATGGCAGACATACAAGTCAGATATATGTATGTGTTCTACGGTCTCCTTTATCTTCATCCTACGTGGTTCTGATCGTTACGTGATACTGTATTGATCCAAACAGAGAAATCAAAGCCCTGGCTGCTGCTTTCCTGGCAGCTCTACAACAGACCTTTTGTAATGTTACGTAAGATCAGTCACAAGCCCAGTCATGTGCCGGTGAGTCCTCGCCAGCGTTTTGGACTGTCCAAACTTCCTTTTAGGCACACACACAGATACAGCACCACCACCATACAAGGTCAAGCTCTCTCAACTCTCGGCCGTAGGTACAGGAGGGCAGCAGAGAAAGAGACGATAAGACTCCTCTGAATACACGGGGCGATTTCTCAGGTTGGCTGTGTTACATGAATAATTTCCTATGACCCTCACAGGATCCGGTACAATCAGTTCTGAATGGTTTTAGAGGTTTTAAATCAACCAGAACTCGGCTGCAGGTACAGACTGAGATGCTGCAGGAGTTCCACTTACTTACTGCTGAATTGCTGAAGTTATTCTGCACTTTAACTCAATTCCCAAGAGAGGAGAATCAAATTTTGCTCCCTTTTTTCATCCATCAGAAATGACAAGTAACAGAGAGTTAAACCTAAGCATTGACCTTTATGGATATGATGGAGGTTCGTGCCTGACTACAGCTACAGAGAACACATTTTATGTACATTTTATTTAGTAAATTAGTTAATCAAAATCCCTTTTTTCTATCCTACATGCAGTTTTAGAAGCGTTCTCAGATTCTGAATAATTTGGCTCCAAACATGATCACATGCAGGAGTAATGTGGAAGATGTGAGAGTTGACACTTTCTCCCACTTTTTCAACTTCAAATCTCCAAAAATGACGCCTTAGCCCTGAGTTTGAGACACACTGTAATACAGGAAATGGGGATGGGGGCGTATACGTGAAGGTTAAGTGACAGACTGGAGCCCATATATGTGAAAGATGATGATGAGAGGAGCCAGATAGAGAGTTGTAATCACTTTCCAGCCTTGCACATTGAAGTGACATGGAAGATATAAGGCAGCTTGCCAAGGCTCGGGACTCCGTTAAGTGTCCCACTCCCTTAACTCTCACTTTCCTGTAGGTCACTTTGACAGGAAGCAGTTTATGAACGACACCTCAGATATCCCTGCAGTGCTGCTCCAACTTATTGACTCACGACCCCCCCCCACCATTAAACAAGGGAACCCTGCATGTGACCGTTGACGGACACTGACACTCAGTTAGCAGATTTTATTTTTGCTTTGCAAATGATGAGGTCGGACAAGTCTCGGATCTTTTTAAATTTTGTCTTTGGTTTTTATCTTTGGTGATAAATGCTAATTTCTGTTCTGCTAAGTGCTGTTTTCCCAAAGATCTCTCATCAGTTTGACAGTCGGGGGGAATCTCTAAACAAATAAACAGCTTTAATCAACAACCAGTTCAAAAATCTCACATTTACATCCAAGAATGTGTTCACCTACACTTTCTACAACATCTTATGACCCTGTGGTGTCCTCCCACAGAGCCCCTTTCTTCATGGTGACATGAAAAAGCCTGTGAATTAGTATTTTGTTGACAGGTAATGAGAACGGAAAGCTGCACAATTTCGACTTCCCAACTCATTTTTCTCCTCTGCAGCCAACACAGAAGGGATGTGCTTAATTACTGCGAACAAAAAGGACCCCCCCCCCTTCCTATCTGCACCCCCCCTCCGTAGTTAATAAGGGCAACAAAAAGCCAATTATGTGCCGTTTGATTGTTGAGGTACAAAGTAAGACAATGGAAACTCACAAGAGTACGGACAGAAGCTAAATTAGGATGCAGATCAATGGGAATCATTATCTCATGCTGTCTAATCTTTATTTATCCTGAGAAGCTTGACTGAGCACAGAGATGTTTCGTTTTTCCAACAGCAACCTGCTTCACATTCACAAAGTTAGCATGAGTTCACAGCAGGAGCAGCAAATCACAAACACTGTCCTCCGCTGCAGCTCAAACAGGACTCAAACCTGCGGCTCGCCAACCCTCATGACTGTCATGTTAATTATTGTTGGTTATGTTCGTGTGTAACCGATTTGTCGATGAATCATTTGCTGCATAAAATGTTAGAAAAAAGTGAAAAATGTCCGTCACAAGACGCCTCAAACTTGCCTGTTTTGTCCGACCAAGAGTTCAAACCCCTTTTTCTTTGAGTGAAAATTCAAGATCTTAATGAGGATACTCAGGTGTCAGGTTGGAAACTACACAGTCACATGTCTACAAACCAGGAGACAGTGGAGAAAAATAGAGACAAACAGAGTGGCAGAGGCAGAAAATGAAGTCATCCAGATTTTGATTCTCCTAAATGAAACATATTTCTGACAAAGCAGGCGGTCGGTCTGATCCTCAGAGACTCGCAGGAAGACAGAGACAGAGAGTTTGTCACTCAGCTCCCTCTGGAGTTCCTCTTCTCTTAGAGGGAACGAAGGATGAACGATGGAAGGCAAAAAATAATAAATGGAAAGAAAGGAGACATTACCCAGAATGCAAATCTGCAGCCTGATTCTTTGATAGGTTCACTGGTTCATTCAGATACTGCACTTATACACAGACGGCATCAGTGTGTGTGTGTGTGTCTATATTTAGCCCTTATCCTGGTCTCATGGCCAGTTCTTCCACAGGCTGCTGGTGACTTGAGGAGCCTCCGTCAGACACAGATGACCCCTCACCCTCTCACACACACACACACACACACACACACACACACACACACACACACACACACACACACACACACACACGTCTCGAAACTCGATGATGCAAGTGGATGGAGAATACTGTGGAATCAATCAGACAAGCTCTGCCTGTGTGTGTGTGTGTGTGTGTTTTACTATACTACTACTATGCATTATGTCAGTGATGGGTCCCCACAAAGATAGATGTACAATGATAGTATGTGTGTGTGTGCATGGGTGTTGCCTCGACCTCATGTAGTGTTGCTACCACATGACAGATAAAGTGATTAATGTGAACGTGAGCCTGTCTCACACACTTTTAATGAAAGAACGAAAGGCTAAATTGGCAGCTAGTGTTTCTTATTACATGCCTCAGTAGTGAGAGAGAGAGAGAGAGAGAGAGAGAGAGAGAGAGAGTATGCATTACATTTACTAAAACCTTTAAAGGAACACGCCGTCTAATTTACTTTTTAAGTTAATTTTCTTAATTCCCCAAAACTCAGAGAACGACCAGCAGGCGATCAGGCAGGCAGTCAGTCAGTAAGTCATGAGGTCAATGTGAGAGTGTGTGTGCATGTGTGTGTTCAGTGTGTATTTTCTGAATGTGTGTTTGTGCTGTGACGAGCACAAATGAGGCCAAATGAGGAGGAAGTGGGACGCAGCTGAAAACCAGAGTGTTAAAAAGTACTGGCTGTTCCCATCACTGCTGCTGCAGGCTGTGTGTGTGTGTGTGTGTGTGTATGTGTGTGTGGTTTTATCCTTATGTTTATGTGTGTTTGTGTATATCATTGAGTCCAGTTATTCCAGTCTGTAATTATAAAGTAGACTTGTTAGTGCAACTGGTGTGCGGCCTCGTCACAGGGCTAAGTGAACACTATTAGTCTTAACACGGCGAGTGTATTGACACATCACAAGTTAACACACAGACCACACAGGTGTGAAACTTTTGTCAGGTAACAGGAAACCAAACCAAACCTGGTAGCTGCGTCCCCGTTTCCAGTCTTAATGCAAAGTGAAAACATCGCACTGAGAGTTCACCAACAGCTGAGATCAAAGTTGAAATGTGAGTAGCAGATGTAGGTGTTAAATCTGAGCGCCACCACTGAAAGTCAGGAAATAACAAGAAAACCAACCGATCAAGGCAGCGCTATTCCAGCAACCCTCGTCTTCTGCGAAGTTAAATTGCTGTTTTTGTCAATGGAGTCTGGTAGTGACGTTTCCAGACCAAACATTTTTGTCCTAAGCCATCACTCAGGTTAAAAAATACCTGAGTTATCCTTTAATTCAATTTGACTGAACCCAATTCAGCGTTTGTGACAAGAAGAATAACCTAAAATTTAGGAGCATTTCTGTCTGAATTTACATCCTACATCACTTTTCTCTTGTAACGGCATCACTGCAATGACACTGTGACCTCTGACCTCTGACCTCGTTAGCATCAGCTGTTTGTCAGACAGCAGGAGAGCAGAACTGATGAAAGAGAGAGATGTGTACAGAAGGAGATGTAGAGAAGTACTCAACTTCAGATCTCTCACATATTGACTCAGTAACAAAACACACACACACACACACACACACACACACACACACACACTTCTACATACTGTTTTCTTTGTTCTTTTTTCTCTCATCACACACACACACACACACACACTATCAAAGGCTTTATTCCTCTCTCTTTGTCTGACACACAAACGCTCTTTCGCTTCCTTCATATCTGTTTCTTTCTAACACACACACACACACACACACACACACACAGTCTGCAAATGATTTCTGGCCTTCAGTCAATACAACAAGTGTTATTGAGTGCTGCTGATGCCCGCTTTCAGTCTCGACTCAAAAACACTCAAGAGTTCAATCAAATGCTCATTTTCTCACTCTGCCTTTAAAAGGTGAACCCCTCAGAGGCTTGCACAACAGCTGGGTTGGGTAATAAGAAAGTTTTGGATTCGTGGAACTTCCAGTTTAAGCATAAATCACAGAGAAGTGGTTTTTTTTAACAGTTTCAATTTTAGTTTTGTTGGATTTCAAGACAAAAGTTTTTATTTTGCTTGTGATCTGCCATGAAAACGACCCTCTAACTTTCTGACTAACCTTTCCGATTTAGCCACACTAGAGTGACTCAGCCAGAATCAGGATTCATCTACCTCCCAATCATTTGCACTCTAGATGTTTGCTTCAGTGCCTCAGTCTTTACCTTATTTTACTTTTTTTTTTTTTTTATCTTGGCTGCCCAAACCCCAGAAAAAGGAAGAAGAAAGGACATGGTGGTAATGTCCTCATTACTTTCATAATGACCCTCAGTAAATACTACTAACGATTCCTCAAAAATCCCCAAAATTAAAGCCCAGGTCGGCATCGCCTGCCTTGTCAGTAGCAGAGGGTGCATTCAAAGCAGTGGCGCAAAATTAAAAAAACTGTGTTTTTAGTTATTTTGAGGCGTCTTCGGTTGACTGATGGCATGGAATCCAGTCCGTCTACGGTTCTTCCTTCCTCCCGGGAGATCCGTTACACTGATCTCACCTCCAGCCAACCTCTGTCACTCTGCAACCTAATCTGGCTCTATCCTTCCCTCCCTCCTCCACCATCCCCTCCATCCCCTCCATCCCCTCCATCCCGTCAGCTAGGACGAGTGGCAGAGGCGCAGGGAGGCTAAATCTGGCAGCAGCAGCCCAGGTGAACCCTCGCCCGTCACCCTGCATGTAAGAGGCTAATGACGGAGGGATGGAAATACACACATTAAGCCAAACAGACTTTACTCGATTCAACAGGCTGATTAAATGCTGCAGTGGGTGAGCTGCATTTGCTCATGTCGTCATTGTTCTGTCTGCTACATGCAGTGACGACTCAGGTAAACTACGTCTCAGCTGCATCGCCCAATCGATCCATCTGTTAGATGTATATATAATGTGGCAGCAGCTCTATATCCGGCCTACAGTCTCTGAGCAGTGGGCAGGGCCAGAGCCACCCCCCCCACCCCCAGCTTAATTGTTGTCAGATTAGCAGTCAAGGCTAAATCGGACTGTTCCACTGGCCGATGGATAAAGCCACAGTCAATCAAGAGCGAGTGAAGGTCGACGCAGCAGCTCAGTGAAAAGCAAGAGAGGAGGGAGGGAGGAAGATGCACAAATAAAATAAAATGCAACCATTTTCTCTTGTACAGGTGCTGCTCAGTCTTTAATACTCAGCCTCGTACGGCTGGGATGTGTTTAATCTCTTTTCTTCTCAGTTTTAAGCCACTTCAGTAAATTATTTTGTTACTTTTCATATTACATGTTGAGAGTTGAGACTATGTAGGAATGGAGCTAAAATGTTTCAAATAGATTAATATGTATGTAAATCGTCTTCATCTTTTTGCTTGTTACAACCACAAAGAGCTAAAAACACTGAAGTAAAAGCTGTTACAATAGTGGGATCAGTATTGAAAAATCCCTCTAGCGCCGAATTTGGGCTGACAGCTGCATCAAAGTCAAAACACCCACAGCAGCAAAAACCAGAAGAAAAATCACGAGTGACAGTTTGGTGAAGGATGATGATGGAGGACTGAGGACAAGACAGAACGGTGGGCTAAAAGGAGCGGAGCGAGCTGCCGCCTTGGCTCTGCATGCAGGTAGCGGGGCGTTGCCTGGTAATGGGATCGGAGGGGGAAAGCCGATTCAGAGCTCAGAAATAAAGAGCGGTGGTGGCAGCTAAGACTCGCCAGTCTGGTTCATTCAGGGCTACACTGCAGTGTGAGAAAAGAAAAAAAACATCGGGGTACTGAATGGAAAAAAGAAAGAGGGAGTCAGTACGCAGAAACACTTAGAGTATAAGAGGATTTGATTGGTTCACTTTAAGTTAAGCTGCAGGTTTGAAAAAACAGATGTGTCCAGATTTATTTTATTTTTAGTACAAACTGTTGAATCAACATCTATTCTACATGAGAACGTCCTCTGTGTCCTTTTTGTCATCCTTCCCCCAACATGAGGACTTTGCAATCTCTTTAAGCACTGGTAACCACTTTCCAAATTCCCTCTGAGAGACCTCTGTTGATTAAATTGCCACTGAACAGGCTTTAACCCTCAGCATCTATGACGTTCCAGTCTCAGGTGTCCAGCCCTCCCAGTATCTAATTCCAGAGCACTTGGCCTTTAGCTGCACCAAAAGCCCTGCACTCGATCTATCAATCCATTAGAGTCCTTGTGTGGGCATGTTCATCTCTATTTATAATGTATGTTTCCACAGACATGGAAGGACTTAAGTGGCAGACATGCTTTTACACAACATACAGAATGTCCTGCATTTGATTAGTGCTTGCGTGTTACAGAGCGGAGCTGAATGTGCATGCTATAAAACACAGTTTCCAGCTGCTGAAACAAAGAATCTGTGCAAAATAAGCCGACTTTTTGTTGCAATAATTTCTGTTTTTGTTCTCTTTCTCAGTCTGTGACCCCTCAGATTTATCTCCCGACCTCTCGGGTGGATCCCTGACCCCCAGGTTGGGAACACCTGCACTCATTAAAGAGCTAAAAAACCTTAAGGGATTCTTGTTTTTCATCGGTGCAGAGCCTGAAGCTGCAGCCTCAGGACTGAATCCATCACTGTAAGATCAGTGTATCTGATGGCACTCTCAATAGCCTCGTTGGCAATTAGCGGCGGACGCTGATCCCAGCTAACCAGCAGACCGGGTTGGCGAGCTGTCCAGAACTACACAGTCAAACGAAGCTTCAGCATGTCATCCATCATTTCCTTGTACTTCTCTCTCCTGTTCACTCCCTCCTCTTATCCTCTTACCTAAGATCTTTTCTTCCTGCTTCCTGTCTCGTCTTCACTCCACACATTTATCCTTGTCTCCATCATTTTTCCATCCTTCCTATCTAACTATAATGCATATCTTTCCCTCCTCCTCCTCCTTTTTTAAGCCCTTCTCTCTATAGACCACCATCTGACCTAACATGCTCCGTCCTCTGTTTGCCTTAATGTAGCATTGAAGCACGTGAGTCCTGACTACAAACAGTGTGCACGCTTGTTTCTGCACATGAGGCATCAAGGTCAAACCTCCCCAATCAGTCGAACTGTGGAACTCATTAAGAGGCAACAAGGAATACCCATCAACCCGTGCAACATCTCGCTTCTCATTTTCCTCCTCCCTCCATCTTTCTTCCCTTATTCTCCTCTTCTTCCTGTCACATGCTGAGGACGGTCTGAGGCATGACACTCATTATTCCCTGCAAATTACTCTTCACCTAAAACATCTATCTGCAGGCTTTTCCATCCTGATTCTTTGGATTTTTTGGCACAGAAATGTCAGATTTGGCAGTAAACATGAGCCAATTGTGACTCATCACTCTCCAATAATCCATATCTGTTAAAACCCTCCTCTCTATCTCCTGTCTTTCTTCTCGTCCAGCCATCCCTCCATCCCTCTCCTCAGCTAGTAATCTATCTTTTCAGCCAGGCAGCGTTTGTAAAGCTCTTAACAGGATTGGAGAAAATCACAGTAAACCTTATCGCAAGGGTCAGGTCAAAGGTCAGCAGGAGGGGTTAATGATGGTTGTATGTGTGTCTGCAGAGGATGGTGCTAATTCTGTAGCACTGTAGAAAGGCTGTGAGTGCTCATTACTTGTTCATGTGCTTTGTGTGATTTCAGTTTGTCGCTGCAGCTGAACACACACCTTTCCCTGACCCTGATTACAACTCAGGCAACTCGGGCAATCGCGTCACAGCACACTCGTTTTGAAACTACAAATCCATCACTTCACCTGACCTTAATTCACAGGCGACAGGCCGGCCAATCAGATTATCTCACCTTCATTTAAACTCCTCCGATGGGCAGTTTGGACCCTGATCTCAGCCAATCACATTTCCTTAGCGAAGCTTCCAGTATTTGTTAAACTTAATTTGCTAAAATTTATTCATTAGCTTTTGCTCATTTTAACAGTAATTTGATCAGCAGGGGAAAAAAGGCACATCATACACTAAATATATTTTCTAGATGTATTTTTGTTGTTCAATTAAAATGACATTAAATGTAGAAAATGTGGTCTACTTTGGTTTCACGTCTCTCTGCTCCCCTGAACCTGGACCAGCCTGCCGTCTGCTGCTGCTGTGCCGTCCTTCCTGCTTCCTAACGACGCCGTCTGCAAAATAAAAGGACGATGCAGCAGCAACACAAACGCTTTCTGCTTATTCTGATGAAAGGACAGCTGAGGCTCTATATAACGTCAGAGAAACAGAGCTGCAGAGGGGAGGGGGAGGAGGAGGAAGGCGGCGCAGAGCAAGGACGTTGTGGGGAAATACGATCCTGCAGCCCTGTAATACGATCTCACTGAGTCACCGGTGGCAGTGGGCCTTAATCAATTATCAGGAGTCAAATTAGATAATGCCTCTGTGAGCGGAACGACCTGAATATACGCAAACTCCCATGAGGAACTTTAGGGTTTTATGGTGAACTAAAATCCAGGGAAAGGTGGTAAAACATCACACGTGTGTTCATCATCCTTTCCCTTTACAACACCACATCCCAGACACAGAAGTTGAAATTTGACACTAAAATATCAGTGACACAGACGAAGGGTTCCTACAGAGGAAACAAAGGAGGAGGAGGGAACTGAACAACACCCTTCAATAAGCTAATGAGCTACAAAGTTGGCATCCATGGGTGCATTGTCTCCTTCATCCCAACAGGACTGAAGTGATGCCCTTATCAAAACTCTGTACTCTTTGGGTACAAACTAATAATTTGTCCGTGGCCCAGAGTAACAGAAACGTGATGAAGAATGAAAGATGAGAGCAGAAAAGAAGGGAAGTGAGAAAGGACAGAGGCCACGTTGGCAAAACTCCCCTCAGCAGGCTGTAAAATAGAGGACGAACAAAGACTGAAGGGGAATTTTACAAAGAGACGCTCCTTCTTTTTCCAGTCTTTTCAACCACATGTCAATCAATCAGTCAATTAATGGATCAATCTCCTTAATAGCTAATCAATCAGCCAATCAATTTCTGACAAGGTCAATCTTGAGATGAGACGGACCACATGGCCGAAGCAGATGGATCAGATTCGGTAAAGTGACCGCTAAAACTTGAACAACAAGATCTTTTTTACGCTTCTCTCTCTCCCCCCCCCCCCTCTCTGTCTCTCTCTCTCTCTCTCTCTCTCTCTCTCTCTCTCTCCCCCTCTCTCTCTGTCTCTCCATCAAGTTGGAGCGTCTCGCTAACGCAGCCTGAACAGAAGCATAAACCTGAGGAAAACCTTCGTGCTCACAGCTAATTACATGCCTAATCACATCCTGTTTGCGCTCTGACAAAAACATAAACAAACCTGTGTGTGTGTGTGTGTGTGTGTGTGTGTGTCTAAGTGTGTGTAAGACAAATAGCAGCTGATTGTGATTTCTCCGCTGGTTGCAGTCTGCAGATTATAGTGTGGAGCTGCATCGTGAAGATTGGTCACCGAGCTAAACTGACTTCTCATTACTGAGTGGTAATGTGATGCCTTGTGCGCGCACACACACACACACACGCACACACACACACACACACACATACAACAGCATCAGCAACACACACACGCACACAAAGTTAAAAACACCTAGTCGTCCATAAGCAGGTAGACGCTTACAAAACAAGAACAAAACATACAAACAACACATTGTCTTGCTCACACACACAGAAACAAACTAACACACAAACTCAATAGAAAACACACACATATACACACACACACACACACACACACACACACCTGCTTACTGAAAAAAAATGTAAACAACCTAACACAGCAAATTCCTGAAAAATACACATGTAAAACGTAAGTAAGGTGCACGTGCTGACAGACTGTGGTGTCCACCCTGCCTCTCTCATCGCACACAGGAAGTCATGAAGACACACATGCACGCACACACACACACACTCACTATCAGTGATCCAAAAAGCCCATTTGTGCGAGTAAATCCTATAGTCTCAATTCAATTGTAATGTGTTCCCCTACAGCGAGGTGGGCCTAGCTAGCTGTAACTGATAGAAAAGCTTATCACAGCTTGGCAACTCACACACACACACACACACACACATAGATACACAGACACACAGCAGTGGCTTCCCAAGGTCGTTGTAAGATTTCTAGGAAATGTGTAGATAAGCACAACTCAGCATGTGAACTGTAGGGTTGAAAGGTTGAGGAGAAAAAAAAAAGAAAACCATGTAGATAGAGGAGAAACAGGGGTTGAGGCGGCTAAAGGAGCTAGCATCACGTAGCTTCTCCTATCACTTCATCAAAGCCAAATTAATTATGACGCCTTTGAATAATTACCGTAAACAAAAGAGACCATGGTGGAGATGATGAGGAGCCTTTATCTCACTCCAGCACTGATCAAATTAAGACTACATTTCCCATCAGCCCCCTGGCTTCTTTCTTGAAAGGAACAAAAATGTCAGGTGTTTTTTTTTTTTTTTTTTAAAGCGATGGTCAACTCTTTCCACCCTCAGCTGTCACCATAAACTCAATTAACACTTAATTAATCAGTAGGACTTTTAATAATCGATGTAATAGTAATCAATTCAAGTCATTTATCAAGTACAAATAGTAGCTGTTCTCCGTTTCCTAAGATAATTGGATAATTTGGGGATTTTGAATTGGTTTCTGAGAATGAGTGAAGGGCATCTGTCCATATTTGCTTATAGTTTATCGAAGAAATTGATCTGTATATTTAAATAAAAACAACAAATACATTGAAAATAATCATTAGCTGCAGCCCTGATGAAATACTGTGTCATAACTGTCATGTGGAAGAAAGACCTGCCCTGCTGCTGTTAACCCAGCTGGCAGCTGTCACACTAACACAAGCCAAGATATGAAGCACACACGACATGCATGACTGTTAGTGTTAAGCACGACTGCTTAACACTTGCATTTTCCCAGGACGTCAGAAATACACCTTCACACACACACACACATATACAGTCCACAGGGGTTAGCGAGTCAGTCAGCACATTGGTGTCCTTTACACAGAGACAATGACAGTAGGTGTCTAATGTTACAGCAGCTTGGAAAACACACACCTGTCCCTACACACACACACACACTGTTACCAAAGGAGAAAAACTGAAGGAGACGTTTAAACCCTGAATTTGCCTCGACCTCATGACGACGTGGCACCACCTACAGCTGTGTGTGTGTGTGTGTGTGTGTGTGTGTGTGTGTGCACGTGATCCAGGTGCTGTATCCAGGCAGAATAAGCACTTATATCACAGTGGTGAATCTAAGCGGTCTGGTCACACACACACACACACACACTCTTACACACTCATAAAGGCTGATTTATGGCCTTTCTGTGTTGCAGCTGCTCTATTAGTGCAAGTTTCATTACTGAAGACACAGATGAAAGAAGGACGGAAGAGTGAGAGAAAGAAGGGAAGAAAAAAGGAGCAGTAAAAGAGGGAGAGAGAGACAGGTAAGTGTATGAGGATAGAAAGGAAAGAGGAAGAAGAGTGTGATGAAAAGAAAGAAAGAGGAGGGAAAGGAAGGAGATCAAAGCAAACCCTGGAAAAGAAAAAGGAAAGACGGAGGAGGAATAGGGGTGGAAGAGGAGAGAGGGAAGAAAGAAAATGATGAACAAAAGATGTGAAAGAGAAGCAGAGTAAAAGGAGAAAGAAGAGAAGAAGGAAGAAGTGAGAGATAAAGGAAAAGGAAAATGAAAAAGAGAGAGAAGAGGTGATGAAATTAAAGGATAGAGAGAAGAAGGGAAGAGGAGAAGCAGGTAAAAGGTAACGGACCAGACCTTCGTCACCTGATCTAATGGCTCATCTACCAGATGCATCACGACTCAGTGTGTGTGTTTGTGTGTGTGTCCTGTCTTCTCTCATTCTCATGCAGCGCTCAGTGTGTCTGCAAACTCGCCCTCTCTTCCTCCCTTACCCCCGTCACTCCATCTCTTTGTCCCCTCCCTCTTCCATTCCTCTTTTTTTCCCTTTAACTCCCCTCATTCCGTCCTTCCATGTTTCCATGCTCTGTAATCCTCCCCTCCCCTCGCCTCCTATCTCTTCACTCCTCCTCTCCATCCCTCCTTTTCTAACCTGGTGCCGCAGAGCAGAGAGGTGAATCCGAGCGTCACGACACATCCGTTTTTTTTCCTCCCTCTCTCTCCAATCCCCACCCTCCATCCCTCCATCCTCGAGTCCCTGCATCCATCCCTCCATCCTTTCGTCCAGTCACGACTCCTTAATGGTGCAAGAAAAATGACTGACAGGAGAGGAAAACACCAAGTCAGAGAGAGGGGGAAGGAAGAAGGGGAAACGAGAGAATGAGAGCAAAAGAAAGGAAAGAAAGAAGCCATGCACGACTGCCACGTTAGTTTTTATGTTGATGTACGATTGCAACAAGGGGAAAGTTTTCTGAGCAGCCTCTGTTCTGACCTGCATCACCACACAACAATAAGTTCGACAGAAATAAAAGAGGACGTGCTGCTTGCTGTGATGGATTACCTTTTTCAAGCAAGTTTCAAGTCTCTGCAAGTTGATTTTTATTCTGTGCTGAAATGAATGGAAACTAATGGCTGCCCGGAAGGCGAGAAAATCTCATTCATCAATCTTAAAAAACCTTCCACCTGCTTCGAAAAATGGTCACCATGAGTTGCATTTAACATACTCAAAGCGGTTCCAGACTTCAGAGCCTTCTCTGGAACATTTAACCAGGTTTGGGTATTAAACCAGACTAAGAAGAGCTCAACTCCTCTTTGGGCATCACTATTCTTTATGGAATGAGAATGACAATGTCTGGTAAATCGTGTTAAATATAAACACAGCCAGGCATAACTGTAGAAAATTAACTGTAACACTGGTTCTGTGGGGGTCTATCCGGTAACACCACTGTCTATCTGTTACTGATTAATTGGCTTCTCCAGATGGATTACTGCATTTCCAACTGAGAGGAGGTTATTCTTAAACTTGGGATTTCATTGGGTAATCAGGATAATTTAAACCATCTCAGTGATCCTCTACATTTTCCAGGATGTGCTTTGAAGGGGAAATGAGTTACTATTCATCAGGTTTTTGTAGATAAATGAAAGAAGTGTTTGGTCACTCCCTGCTGTAATGGGGAGTGACCAGACTGAAGTAGCTGCAAAATACAAAGTCCTTTGACTCTGCTCTCAGGCCATAGCTGCTGGAGATTTCCTAATGTGTTAAGATATAAAGAAATATTTTAAAAAAATGCTATTTGTGTTGGTCACTCCCAATACGACAGGGAGTGACCCCGTCGTAAATCTCCAAACTTCACTTTTGTGACTGAGGTTTTAGCTGCTGGAGATTTCCTGATGTGATATCACAACCAGAAATGCAGCAAATGGAGCCTGAAACCTAAATCAGCTGTTTTAACAGCTTTTATGATCTTAAAAGGTCCCATAAACTGCATTATCACTTCATTAATATGATATAATTCCTGCTGAAACAGGCAGAACATAAGACAGCAAGGGATCAATCTCTAGTATAAACCGATCGGCTATTAGCCGATTGAGGTCGCCATTAAAGATGCACTGTTTTCCAGGAAGTCCTGCTGACCATTTCGTGAGATCTTTGAACTTTCTGAGGGAGGATCATGACACACAGTTGGAAGGTCAGCATGCAGCTAATGAGAGGGGGAGGTTAGAAGAGACAGAGACTGAAACAGAGAGAGAGGGAGAGAGCGAGCATGTGTCTGTATGTCTCTGTTCTAAATATAGAGACCAGCTATCTGACAAGTATTCATTTCAAAACATCAATACCAGTGAGGAAGGAGCGAGAGAAACAAAGAGACAGAGAAAGGATAAGGGAGGAGGGTGAGAAAGAGAGAGAGAGAGGGAGAAACAGAGGGAATCTATGAGTTATTGTTGGTGTTAATCGATCACTCCATTTCAATTACTTTGTGTTGACTCCGCTAAAGGCTCCTGAACACTGTGCCAACAATCTTGCATGTTCACTGAGGGGGTGATTCAGGATTGGGACGAGCCTTACAACCACTGATGCTCTTTTCTTAATCTGTCTCTCACGGGATCTCTCCTCTATACCGTCTCTGTATCACTTACTTTCTCCTCTGGCTGTATCTCTCTCTTCATCTGAGTCTAAATATGGAAGTTATTTTTGCAGCCATAGTCGTCATCTCTCTCCCCTCTCTCTCTCTGCTCTTCAATCCTCCTGAGGGAATCTGCTCTGATGCAACGAGAGAGACACCGACAGACTTCTAAACATCAGCAGGACTTTGACCCGAACTTCCTTCCCGAGATCACCCATCATCTTCCATCGCTGCTCCTCTATAACGAAACGCACACATCACAAACCTTCAAGCAAAGCTGAGAAGTCGAGAAAAAGAGGAAGAGGAAGAGGAGGAGGAGGAGGAGGAGGTGAGAGGTTCTGGCTCTGAAGCTCGTCTGAATCAAAGGTCAAGACTCGTCTAATCCCAACGTCATTCTATCTCTTCTTCAAAGAGACAGCCCGAAGGTGTGTGTGTGAACGAGGGAGTGTGTGTGAAGTTTTGGGGTTTCACTGTCCCCCATTCCTCCTTCGTGCAGTGGGAAACGCTGGGAGTCAGGGTGGGGTGGGGTGGGGGGGGTGGAGGGTAGGTTTGTTTTGAAACTCTAGCGTGGCCTAGAGGGGTGGAGGTCTGACCTTTACACAGGATGGCTGGGATCTGTGTGTGTGTGTGTGTGTGTGTGTGTCTTGGGGTTGAAAGGACACAGTGAGAAACAGCTGTCCCAAGTTGCATACACACACACACATACACACACACAACCATTTCCAATAAACACACACTATCTCTGTGTCATAAATACACACACGCGTACATAGCGCTGGCTGCTAGCTTAGCTGTGACGGCGGTCTTTTCTCACACACACACACACACACTGACACACAAGTAAAAATAGGCCTCAGGGTTGCTGTGCTGCTCGCCCATTGACTCCCATTCATTTCAATGCAGCCAGCTGCTCATCTGGTAACAGAAAGGTTACAGGTTCCGATCCCAACAGCTGACGTGCCCTGGAGCAAAAACAACAAACCCTTCCAGCTGAAGACACACACACACTCAGATTCTTTTTTAAAAACTGACGCTCTAACATCGCACGTTTGCTAAAAACACACACCTCCAGCATCAGCATAGACACACAACATACAACCAAGAACCTACACACGTCCTTTAAACTTCCAGGAGATACAAATGTCCACAGCATTTGGCTCAGAGGGGATGGTGTTACAGTCAAAACGAGCCCAGCTGTTGCTCACGCTCGGCCACGCTGACCCTCAGCAGTGATTACAGCTGCAGCCGACCAGCTGATTCTGCACGTTTAACGACATTATACAACCAGAATCTGCTTTTCTATCTTTCTATAAGACAATAATCCACAACTTTAATTCGTATAAATGTCCCGAAACACACATTAGTGACGCTATATAGCATATACAATCCATGAAAGCTGTGTGTGTCGGGGAAGGCCTTTTCCAGGGTAAACAGTCCAATGCATACAAAGTGATCTGATTTATGTTTATGGAAGCTGCAAGATTAATCATTTCTATTTCATTCTCTCCCTCTGGTCAAGCAGCAACAGATGGCTTCTTGTGGCACAAGAAAACCTGCAACAGCTAACCTAGTCTGAACTGTTCCTCACCTGAACCACCCATGTCCTCACTCCACACCTTCCCTAAAAACACAGAGCACCCCCCTGCCTCGCTCCAAATGCCACCTAACCCGAGAATAACAGCGTGATCTGAGCCGGCCTCTGGCTGTGAAGTCGCTGCTAAATTAACAGCCAGCTAAAGAAAGATCAAAGAAAGAGTTCTCACGTCCTGATGTGCTCCCCCACCCACCCCAACACCAACTGGTTTTCACTGCGAGTCCCTTCTCACTGTGGGTAGCTTCATCCAGGGATCACGAGGAGAAACAGCAGCCAAACACATATTTTGGAAAGGATGATCTCCACAACAAAAGACCTGTTGAAATTCCTGGGAATCTTTTCTTTGCAGGGTGAAAGCTTTACGCTCGTGACTCCAGGCTCATAAGAAAAGTATCAGGTGCATGCAGCAAAGATAAACGGTCGCATTAGACAAAAGAAAGGCCCTGGTAAAGAGGTGAAAGGGGCTCTTCAGATGCAGAAAAGTGTGGAACAAACATGAAAAAGGTGAATGTTTTGATCACCTTTACAAACGGGAACGTTAACTGGGTCAAACAAACCGAGGGCCTCTGCAACTTGAACCCAGTGGGATTTCTTTAAAGTCGAGACTTTAAAGTTCAGAAACCATTAAGGCTGTTGATTCTTTTTATTTTTAATTAAATGTCTACAAATTGGACTGTTTCCCAGACCAGGGAGCTACCAGCTGATAATGAGGTTAAATTGCACATTTATAATTAATGGAAAAATACAAGAGTTCTTCATCAGCCCTTTTTTGGAAAAAAGCAATAAAGTGATGGATTCCTTTGCTTACAGGCAGGATCAAGCTTTTCAGGGCCATCATCTTTGTTTCTATCTGTTTCTATGTCTCTCTCTGGTCTTGTATAAAGTTCTAATAAATAGGCAATAAAAGGCTTTTAAGTCCCAGTGCCCAACACACATCTCAAATTTGCTCTGCACTGAAACAGCTAAGGGTGTTAAGCAATTCTTTACATCTCTGTGTGCGTGTGTGTGTGCCCTCTGTTTATATACTATATGAGTGTGTGTTACATACACACATATATAGTACGACCCTGCTCTCAAATTCCTAGCAGCAGTATAGAGTGCTATAATCAGTTTTGCAGTAAATACAGAGCAGTAGAAGGAAAACAGCTATAGTTTTTTTTAATGGGACACAGCGAGCAGAGTGTGGACCCGCTAACACAACCGACAGCACTATAAAACATTACAGGCAGTCAGCAGCAACTACACACCTCACCTCATACTCCGCTACACTTCCATCTTTCAGATTTACTTCCAGGGGAGGCCGGCTGAGCAGGAGAACGCTCTGTACTGTTAGACTCACCGGTGAGGACGCATTAAAAATATCTTTAGTATTATTAATCCTCTGTGTTTGTTTATAAGCACAATTTAGCTTCACGCTCACAGCTGCATGCATGCACCTACAGAACCTTACAGAAAGAATAAAAGGGAGGAGAATATGTTGAAAACTAAGTAAAAGTTCTGATACATATTACTTTCCTGCCAGAAGGTAGATGAGAAGATTGATACCAGTGATATTAGTTTAGCTTAGCATAAAGACCGGAGTCCTTAAGACTTGAAATCATCAAGTCACTGCTGAAACAGAAAGAGTTAGTGCATGTAACTCCCCCTAAACCACATCTCTGTTCATCATCTTGTTTTATGTTTCAGTTTTTGTACAGATTAAATGAGTGCTGGTGCTGGTAGCTGTATTTTCTAACCCTTGGCAGAGCCTGGCTAGCTGTTTTTATTATGTATCATTTAATGTTGTTATTTAAAATGATATACACATTTTACCTCGTGAGCCACAGAGTAAAAAAAATAAAATCTCTTCAAATCTGCACATGCAGCACAAAACAAGAGGACGGCTGCTTTTCTTCCAGAGCAAACAGAAGAAATGTTTTGTTGTTTTTTTAAGTGGAATCACTGAAAATCTGATGGATAAGAAAATTAAATTCAATCTTTGACTGGACATGCAGCAGCTCCCTTCCTTTTTTAGACTGCTGAAGTCTGTTAGAGAAGTCACACTGTCTCGACTGTGGTCTCATTTCCTCTTACACAAACCAAATATTTCTTGAAGAGGAGCTAACCCTGCCTGCTAACTGAGTAACAGCGTCAGCTTACTGTCTTTTAATGTAATAGAGGCGGACACCGACTTAAAAATGAGGCAAATACAAAATGACTGGTGGCAAACAACCCAAATTGTTAGAGAATAACTCAAGTCTGAGCCACAAAAATCCACAATCCTGCACACAGTGGGTGCTCAATCAATGCACCCTGGAGTTTGAATCAAACACTCATCTCTCTGAATCTCTGTGTTCAAAGTCAGATTCACTGCTCTTGCTCAAAATTCAGCCTTTTCATCCATCATGGCTTTATTTTCTATTTTCCCCACAACTTCCAAATGCATCACAAGAGCAGTGGGGTTGTCTATCAGACGCACTCAGGCGTAAGGGATGAATACTGAAGTCCCCGTCTTGCCATTTAAGTGTGTGTGTTTTTAAGGCTAGACCTCCTCTCATCATATACACACACACACACACACTGATGTTTTTCTCCCCAGAGTTTGATTGTTTTTGATGCAGCGTTCAAAAAACATAGTTTTCAATCAGGAATACTTTGATTTTCTATCACAAAAAGCGATTGCATTCCTCGACAGCTTTTGTGTTTCAGCCGTTCTTATTACTGTTATTGTGTGTGTGTGTGTGTGTGTGTGTGTGTGTGGATAGTGTGAGTCAGCGATGTTCCCTGCTGTCTCATAGGAAGCAGAACAGAGAAGACTGCAAGCAATAATACACACACACACACACACAGGCAGGTGCACACATACAAACACACAAAGGAAGAGACGTCTGCAGACACACACATTTCATAAATGTATATGACAGACTACATAAACACACACACACACACACACAGACAGACATGCCAGGGGAAGTGTGTGTGTGTGTTTGTGTGTGTGTGTGTGTGTGTGTGTGTGTGTTAACTGACTCATCTCATCAGTATCTTGCTAATGTGGAGACAGACGGCTGGGCCATCTGCTCACACGGCAACCGCACACCAGCAACTTTTTCATGCAACGTCCCCTCAGCAACATTGCTCTCAGCGAGCAGTGTGATTGGCTGAGCTCAGGCTGAGGAAACACACTCATATGGTACATTTTGTTCTCCATTTTTTTAACAGACCTAATTCCCTTTAGGGCTGTAGCTCTGGAGGGCTAATCTTTAGCCTGGTTAGGCTTACTAACTAGCCTGGTTTCAGCCTGTACAAGGTTAATCTTTAGCCTGATTTGAGTTTCCACAGGTTATATAAAGGTTAATTAAAATTTGAATTGAATTGAAATTAATGAAATGCATCAACTAGAGATTTGGAAGATGTTCAAATGTTCCACAATAAGGAGAGAAAAACAAATCAATACCAAAGAGAACTGTTATGAGCAAACAGCATTTTTATTGGCAAAATCACCTCAGTGTCGAGCACCGTGCCTCCTGGATATCCCAGAATGCATCTGCCGGTCAATACTGAAGGATTAGAGCGAGACCTTGTTTGGGTGAGGTGAGAGATTTGCAGCTTTAAGAGGAAGCAAAAAAAAGAGGGGTGAAAAGGGCTTTTTAGGGACTATGAGTGTGGGTCTAAATGGGGGGGAGGGGCACATTCAGCAATGGAGGTTAAGCGACTCTAAGTAACTGATCACAAATCTGAGATTACGCTAACTGGCACGCCGAGGTCATTCATGGGTGACTGGGTGAATTAGGCCTATATATGCGCTACGCTATTGGCGCGAACAAGTAGAAACCCTGTCAGTGATTTTGACAACTTCAGCTGAAGGACATGGTTGAGAAATGAATCTTATAAAACGTCCAAAAACTAAGATGCAAACCCAAACTGGATTAAGGTTCACATTCTGGGGACAGAAACAGAACCTTTCTAAATCAGGGCTGACGAAAAACTAAACATCCAGACTTTCACAGCTGCTGTCAGATGATGACTTTGCCTGCAAGACAACTTTGGGGGGAAAAAAAGTTCTGCTTTGTTTATCGTCATCACAACTCATGCTCTTTATTCTCCTGCAAGCGCACACAGCTGAAGCACATGTAACCTTTATTTTAGCTCCGGATATCTCCATAAGCCCAGCAAGGGAAAAAAACGAACCTGGAAGTAACTTAATTACAATAAATTCTACCAAAGTGTCAGGAACAAAGGTATTCTACTGTCAAACAGAGACCTGCAGTGACAAAACCGTACAATGTGTTAGATTTTTTCTGGCACCGTTATGTAAACACACACACACACACACATAATTAACAAAGCTCTAACAACTCAACTATAAAAGCCTCCAACTCTGCCGCTTCACACACTCCTACAGTCAACTAACAGCATTATTCTGACAAATAACCTGTAATTCTCACCACTGGCCCGACGCCAACACAAACCTTCAACTCTCCATCAACACACACACACACACTCATTCTGTACACACTGTTTAATTCTGACAGCTAAAGCAGAAATGTCTGTTGTTTGATTACTAATTTGGATCCATTACTGGGATATAAAACAATCTGGTAACCTGTAAGCAGCAGGGGAACACTGTTATTATCTGTATATTTCCATCCTTGTTTTGCTTCTGTTTTACAAGGAAAAATCCAAGTGGGGAAAAAAAATCACCTGGATTTGTACTTTTCTTTTGTACAGACAAGCTGCCGATCTACAAGCATCACAAGGAAACTTTAGCTTAACTTAGCATCTGTTTTCAAACTGAGCGATTCCTTCAAATCATGTATATTTTTTTCTGTTGACTCATTCATCTGAGAGCCCAGTTTTCTCCTCGGTTCAGTCTGTCCTTAATTTTCTCATTTTAATAACCACTCCATGAAAAACATCAACAACAGTGAGAGCGTGGATTGCAATCAACATTTCATTAACCTGAGCAGAAACCGCGTTACCATGGCAACTTTACCCTGTCCCTGCTGGACCGTTTGCAGTCACCCAGGGTTTTTTTTTTTTTTTTAACTTCAGGAAGTTATATGAGATGGTTCTGGCAACTTTATTAGCAAGTACAACGCTGAAGTTCGACTTAAACTCATAAAGAGAAAAAGGAAGCTGACACACCCTACACGCTGTGGTAGCATCGCCTCAGCTGCCACCTCACCTGACCCACTGTTCTGAATGTAAATATGTGAGAATGATGTGAGAGAGACACACCCAGCAGATCAGTAGTATCAGGTTAGCGTCAACAGAGAAAATGGAAAGTCCAGTCAAACCCAAACCTCACTGGTCTATTGTTCAAAAACAAAGGCAGAGCTGCAGGAGTTTCATTATCATTAGTTATTATCAAAGCCAGATTTAAACCTGGTACATGCTAACTACTGGCTAAATATTTAAACTCTAATTTACTTTCTGACTCAATGTGAAACTTTGCTGCAACTACAAGGAAGCAGACCTGCTGAATGCTGAAGCTCAGCTCTGATGATTGAACCGTGCCGAACTACATCTCCGACTAAAGTCAACAAGCCACTGATTTTATCGACAGCTGAGATGAATGAATGAATGTCCACTGTTCAAACACACAACAGTCCACACCCATTCATTCTAATGAGACACAAAGGTTGTGGTTCACAGGAGGCCGGTCACCGAAGTGGAGGAGAGGAAGGGAGGGAAACGGGGTGGATGAATGACACGAAGGAGGGAAAGATGGAAAAGGAAGAAGAGCAAAAAATGAAGGGATGCAACAAACAAATGAAACAATAAAGTTAAACAGTTAAACAATTAAACACGCTGCTGCAACATAATCTCTCACTCACACACTCCAGCATGTTAACAAACCTCGCTTGCCCAAACACACCTGGTCTACCTGTGATCAAGCATCTCACTGGGCCCTAATGAAGGACGCACACACAGAGTTGCTAGGCAACAAACAAGCAGGTAAAGGGTTGACTTTAGAGCTCCACACACACACACACATTCACAGAGCTCACACACTCTCATTGTGAAACACACAGTGACATTTCTTGGGTTTACTACACCATGGTTGGCTGCTTCTCTCGCCTCCTGCATCTCCTTGGAGACGGTCAGCGTTGCAGAATTGGCCCCAGCACACACACAAAATCACATAAACTCTCACACACACACACACGCATAAACACTCTTAATTACCCCCACACACACTCATTCAAATCTGTGAGTCGTCTCTATTTCAGCAGCCAAAGTGGCAAAGAAGAAGAAGAAGACGAGGACGACACTGGCAGGCTGCGTCGTCCTCAAATGACCCACGATACACACTGAGGAAGACACACACATGATCACGCCTCAGGCCCCCACATGGGAACTCAACATGTGAAAGAGAGACAGAAATAAAGAGGCAGAAAGAGATTGAGTGAGAGAAAGAGAAAGAGAGAGGTGGTTTCAGAGGCCAACTGCTCGACAAAACGAGCTCGGTTTGCATTCAAATGCACTGAGGCAGACTCTCACAACTGCTGCTTCTCTCTCTAAAGAAGAAAAGGAAGAAGAGGAAGTATATGCATTAAGTGATGCATCGAGCGTCCACTTTGCTCTGCGACTTTTCTTAACCTCTCCTCCTTTCCTTCTTCCTACCCTCTCTCTCTCCTCTCCTTTTTTCCTCAATGCCCTCGTCTCCTTTCATTTCCTCTTCTATTATCTCCTTTCTTCTTTTGCATCCTCCCCTTTAACCCCACCTCTCTCTCTCCCCCCACTATTCTTTTCTCCTGTTTCCTCCACTCACCCCTCAAACCATTGCTCTTTCTCTCCTTTGCTCTTCCTGTTCCTTTCCTTTCCTCCACTGCTTCTCTTCACCTCCTTTCTTTTCTTCCTCACCCTCTAACACTTGCATCCTCCCCTAAATGACCTCTCCTCCTCTCTTCCTTACCCTTGCTCTCCTCCACTTTGCTTCTTTTACCTCTCACCTCCTTGTTCCCTCTCCATTCTCCCCTCCTTCACTTTTCCCTGCTCCTCCTCTTTCCTTACTTTTCTCCCACCTCCATCCCATCCCTTTCTCCTTTCCTCCTCTGTCTCCTTATATCTGAGTCACCCCATCTCCTCCTTCCTCCTCTGCTGTCCATATCTGCTTGATATGCTGCATGAAGGTCACACAGCTCCTGGCTGAAGGACAGACGGTGGCGGTGCATGCAGCATATGCTGTTATGCAGTACAACATGTGAGAGTGTAGCATGGAAACAGTGCAGCTATAAATATAGTACGCAGCCCGGCTCCCCTTCCTGCTCTCTGTAGTTCTGCCTGTAGTACCTGTAAGTGTAAAAGTATCAGAGTGAAGAAACAAAACTACACAAGACATGTCAGAGAATTATTGAATTCAGCTTGAAGCTTTGCACCTTCTCTCCTCTCTCTGTCTCTCTTTTATTTATAGACTTCCACAGGGGAAGCAGCTAGTAATCCACACCAGGGTTCCACCTATATGAGTCCTGGAAGACCAACTTTGAAACCTGTGCTTAAGTTGCAGATAGCCAATGTACTCATTAGGATTTTTTTCTAATATTATAGATATTTAATGATGTGAAAAGTGCCTTTTTATATCTTTTTGGGCTGCAATAGAAATATGGATAGATCATTTATTTCTCTGTTTTTAGTAGCCATCTTACAAGGTTTCTGCATATTAATCTAAAAACGCTGGAGACACTAACATGTAAAAACTGATTGGAATCTCTTCAAATGTTTTCCATTTTCAGGCCAAACACTTGCACGTTTTCAGTGTTTTTCCCCAGATTTTTCTTCTTGTGAGTCTGGAAGCAGATCTAAAAAAAAAAACCACATTCAGACTCTCATGGGCCATCAAACACAAAATCTACTGTAATTAAAGTAATTTGTTTTTAATGGGTTGATTTAATAAAAGTTTTATGGGTTATATTGCTCAGTGTGTAACACTGCTCGATTCAGTTTCTTTCACACAGTCTGTCTGAAACCCTGTAAACCTTGTGTCTTCGCTATCAGATTTGCTTTGCTTTGCTTGTTTCAAACATCATGCTCCACAGTTATTTTTATCATCAGTGTTTCCTCACATCAATAGAGCTATTCACGGACGCCTGGTCAGGAACGATCTAAAATAAAGATTACTTGCTCAATTACTGCATTTGAAACAACTGTTAGTGTTGTTTGGAGGATATTTCTCTGCTTCAGTTTTGATTTATTCCCTGATATCAGAGCTGCTGCCACTAGAGAAGCCATACATTTGTTAGTGTGAAGACATCAGTCAGAATACATTCAGTTGCTCTGCTTGTCAAAAGTGTAGCTCAATATCCCACTAATGTGTTTTAAGCACCTGATTTGGCTCAGCTTGTAAAAGATGCTCAGATGTTTTCAGTCAGATGAGGCAGCCTCCAAACATGCTGTTATTTTAAGTCTAAACCAAGAGCACATCTAGTGAATTACAGCCTTTATCTGAAGCCATTTTCACTGAGGCTCTATTTTTTACCAAGGTCTGATGGCTAAGAAAGTGTTTCTCTTCCCCAGGGCTCAGAACACTGTGCTTGGCCCAGATAGACACAAGGCTAAGCTACAGTAACAGCCCAGCGAGGTGCTATGATACCAGTAATGTAGACTGACAATACAAACCTACATTAATGGCAAAGGCAGAAAATGATGTGACAGTAAAAGTCTATATTTAGGATGTTTTTGTTGGCTGTGGTAAAGAGTCCTATACTGTGCATTTTGCAGTTTAAAACAGATGAGGATTCAATTTGTTGAACTTTTGACTCAGAACAGGTCAAAATCATCGACTAATCGACATCCTGAGCCAATAAAATGTTGCTTGGTGTTTACACACACACACACAACAAAGCAGCAAAGTGGTTTTCATGCACAAACCTGTCACAGGAATGTGAACATCACCTTACGGTAAAATTAAACGAATCCAATTACATATGGAATGTACTGCAAAATGACTGGGCAAAATGTAAGCTAGAATTAAATGGGCTATAACTCTAAGTGACAACATTCTCCTTTATGATCCAATTTCAGCCCAGCCAGTTTTAATCAGACATTTAGCTGCTGCTCTTACGCAGAGTGCAGCGGCGGAGTGAGCTCCAATTTCAACAACAACATTAAGATGCGTGAGGCTTTAAGCATCCTGACAGCTTCAAAAAACATTTTCCTACAGGCTTAAACCACCTTCTGACTCCCACAAAGCATCTAAAATAATCTAACATGACGAAACCGAACAGCAGCCCTTGCTTACGCACCAGCCAATCAGAGACCCCGGCCTCTCCTCCAGCTACGACACACGTCATCAGGTTGCTCAATATGGACTTGGGAGTCTAAAGGTGCAGAGGTCGAGGAGGAGGTAAAAGAACAGTTCATCCTCTTTCACTTTTCTTCAAGCACCTTTGATCAAGTTTCATCACAAGAGCACTTTGTCCTCTGGCACAGGCCTCACGTGCACACGCCCAGCCACGCACACACACACACAAATGGCAAGACAGTGACCTCACAAGCATGCAAGCCACAGCAGCTTTTTAGGAACGTCTTCTACAAACACAGAGTCCTCCCTCGCCAAAATAGAATTAGGCATTTTGGTCACAAGGCTATAAATATGTTTTGCATGTATGCTATCACGTTTATATGCAAGTGTATGTGTGTGAGGTGACAGCAGATGCAGACCTGGCTCTGCAGCCCGTCCAATCTATCTCTGTCAGGACAGCCAGGTGGACAGGACCATACACACTCCCATACACACACACACACACATAGCTGTGTGTGCCTACACAAGTCATCAAATGCAAAGAGAAACGCAAAGAAAGGGAAAAATAAAAGCATGACTGGGCATTAACACATCTCACAGTAGCTTTTACCGCTGAGCCAGTTGCATGCAACACAAACTGAGGTCAAGAGCACGCAGGCAGTCAAGCAGCGATGCGTGACCAGAATATACACAGAGCCTTGACCTTTGACCTCTATTAGCCCGTCTTAGAAGCAGGCAAGGTGACTAAAAACGCAGATATATATGGCTACAGGACAAAAATACCTGCTGTAAAAGCTCTGTGAGAGCACACAGGACCATTATGTTCTGCCGCAGGTATGAAGCAGTTGGTCAGCAAGCGCCTTGCTAAAGGGCACGCCAGTCACACTCAGTGACTTCTAATGCACTTCCTCTGCTCAGATGGAGATGACTGGGATGACTGCGATGGCTCCAACGGTTATTTTAGAAGAACACTGGCAGCTCCAGCTAAAGATTTCTGTCAGGGCAAAACTAAAGGCTGCGTTCCCTGGTTTACCATACTTTCAAAAAGGTTAGCTCCGCTGAGATTAGGCAGGTCGACTTTTTTCAAAGGCGACCTGCCAGGAGAGGTGGCGTCAAGACAAACAGACAAGTCTCAGACAAACAACAAAGTCAGAACCCAGTCAAAGAAGAAGTATGCAGTGTATAGGTAAAAACAAACACAGTGTGAGAGCTCCAGCTGAGAGAGCAGCAGTGCAAAGCTAAGATGACACTGCTTCTTTTGGGGAAATAGTGTCTAGCCTACAAATTTGAAAAATATTCTGCATACACAGATTATGATAAAACATAAGAATGAACTGGGATCTACTACTATCACATGACCTGAACAAACAGTATCTGTGCTCTTTAGGTGCTTAAATGCTTTCATGGACTTTAAATACTTTGAAAAGTTACATGAATATGACTATGTAATATATGTTTCAACAGACTGAACTTGTGTCTTCCTGTTCACAGAGGTCAACCCTCACTTTTCAGTCGATTCAGCTGTTTACAAATCAGATGCATGGACGTCAGTAAGTTGTGAAGTTGTGTGGGGGTCGCACCTGCAGGCTAATGTTAGCATGCACAGAGAGACGTACAGGCTGGCAGTATCAGTTGCTGCTATGATCAAGTGCCCGACCTCCCACCTCTGCTATGATGAGAGGTGTCTGTCACCAGCACACACACACACACACACACACAAACCTGTATCAAGTGAGCAATCTGCTCGTATATCTCCACCACCACCTAACTCCCCCACTTAGTCACCTCTCACCAACACCAATGCTTCACACACACGCATAAATATACAAGGACACCAAAACACACACAAACCGATCTCTAAGCATGCATGACAGTAGGTAACAAACACACTGCGTTATCATGCACAGACACACAATCATTTATACATGCACACGCACACCAAGACCTTGTCGCATCACTCTCCCACACACACACACACATAAACACACACAGGCAGCAGAGGGTGGCCGGTGCAATCAGCGACTGCGTCCTTGAGCTGGGTGAGGGATGCCGGGGTGACACATCATTGCAGAAGCCACTCACACACACACGCACATGTACACACATGATATTAATCACAAACACACCGTCAAGTCTGTGCATTAACCACACTCACACAAACACACACCGTGTGCTCACCACAGACAGGAGAAAGGGACACATTTAAATTCTTATTATTCTCCTTCAGTTCACTGACATGTTTCCTTGTTTCATTGTAGAGATGAGGAATGTTGTTGAACCTCTCTCTTCCTCTCTCTTTCTCTTCTCCCCTTTTTCTCTCCATTTCCCTCCCTTCCTGTGTCTTCATCTTTTACACTCTCGCAGTTTTCAATTAAACTCAAGAGATGCTTCATCATCTCTCTTGATTTTCCATCCACCTCTCTCCTCTGTTTGCCCTTTTCAACTTTTTTATTTTTTGCTTCTGTAACTTTGTCTCCCTCTCTGCTCTTTGTTATCATTTACTTTTCTGTCTCTTTCCTCTTGTTTATTGCTTTTATGTTTTGACACATTTTCATTTCAGTGTCATTTCAGTGTCTTTTTTTTTCCACCATTCAGCTCTGAAATTAGACTCCAATTTTAGTCTGAGTTGGTGAGACAATGTCTGAAAAAAGTTTTTAAAAAGGCAGCAGAGGCACAGACTCCTGCCGTGCACCAGATAATGACTAGTAAGGAAGGAAGTCCACTCAGCATCAGAAGAAACATTTCCAATGACTCCCACTTGTCACATACTGTCACCAGTGTTTGTACACTGAACCTGAGGACGTCCAGACGTTAGCAGACTAGGCTGCTTAACCAAATGTGAGGAGATAACCGGGGCTTAGTGGCTTAACACACACAGAATTAGTCCAGTACAACCAGTTGCTCTGCTCCAGAAGTTCCAGTACAACACACTGCAATGTTTCAATCCAACTCCTGAAATGTCACTGAACACTGAAATAACCTGGGGACATTTTAGCAGAACACAAATACTCTGGTTTCAAATATGTGACTTTTCAGCCATGGAACAATGACATGAACAAAAATGTGATATTGATGTATTTGCACCAACTGGTCGCATTTTACTGCACAAACTACACACAGGAAACTTTTCTGCACTGGCAAGTCTAAAAATGTCACTATTTATGTTTTTAAGCAGCATCAATGAGATTAAAAACCAGGGTAAGAACATGCAGAAACACTACTAATACAAAAACTCCCAAACAAATACAGCAAGAGGCAGCAGAATACATGAATGTCCTTTTTTCTTAAATGTGTGTTTTTCTACTGCTTCAATTTAATGAGTCGTAACCAGCAAAAACAGGCACCTGGATGGAAACTCAGGTAGTAAATAGTCACACCTTGTGTTTTGATATCTAGTGTTTCCTGTTTTTGTACAAAACAGCAAAGAAACAGATCTGTTTTTACCAAGCAATTTGTCAAAATGGCTCATTTTCCATTTTCCCCCCCAGTATCTTCTAAAGAGTCTGAAGGCACTTTTACAGCTGCAGCAACAAGAAAAGACCCGTTTCACTAATCTCACAGATGGTTAAATGTATGAAATTTGCCTCCAAACACCAGCAGTGTGCCCTAACACACACACACACACACACATATTTGTATGTATACACACAAACATGCACACTAATAAAAGCAAACCTGAAATGTGCACGGCCAAACAAAAGTCTAAAAACAACCTACAGATGCAAGAAATCAGATGCTGACACCAGAAAATAGCAGGAGAGGAAGGAAAGGAGAGGAAAGGAGAGGAGAGGAGAGGAGAGGAAGGAGAGGAGAGGAGAGGAGAGGAGGAAGGAGAGGAGAGGAAGGAGAGGAGAGGAGAGGAAGGAGAGGAAGGAGAGGGAGAGGAGAGAAGAGGAGAGGAAGGAGAGGAAGGAGAGGAGAGGAGAGGAGAGGAGAGGAAGGAAAGGAGAAGAGAGGAGAGGAGAGGAAGGAGAGGAAGGAGAGGAGAGGAGAGGAGAGAAAGGAAAGGAGAAGAGAGGAGAGGAAGGAGAGGAGAGGAGAGGAGAGGAGAGGAGAGGAAGGAGAGGAGAGGAGAGGAAGGAAAGGAAAGGAAAGGAGAGGAGAGGAGAGGAGAGAGGAGAGGAGAGGAGAGGAAGGAGAGGAGAGGAGAGAAAGGAAAGGAGAAGGAGAGAAGGAGAGGAGAGAAGAGGAAAGGAGAAGAGAGGAGAGGAAGGAGAGGAGAGGAGAGAGGAGAAAGAATAAAAAACAAGGTTTAAAGAAACAGATAAGGAGACAAACTGACAAAAGGGGGGGGGCAGGGCTAAAGGAGAAAAGAGAGAGGAGATAACTCTACAAGAAAGAGGAGAGGAGGACAGGTGGAGAGGAGAGGAAACAAGAGGAGGGAACGAGGAGACCAAAACATCAACAGTAATATCGATGAATCAACAGAAAGTCCAAGAGGATTTGGGAGATTTTGGCTCCACAAACTGCTGGAGAGAGAGATTATCTCTTTCACACACACACACACACACACACACACACAAGCAAACACTTTTAACACAATGCAGCAACCCCTGGAGTAACAACAATCATAGTGTGTGAGAAGTCTGACAGTGAACTCTGTTTATGTGTGTGTGAGAAAGAGAGAGAGAGAGAGTGTGTGTGTGGTGTGTGGTGTGGTGTGGTGTGTGTGTGTGTGTGGTGTGGTGTGTGTGGCCTTGCTGCTGGACTGCGACACACGTGACGGAGAAACTCATGCTGCAGCAGAGCCATATTAGGTAGAAGAGAGAGAGAGAGAAACAAAGACAGAGAGACACAGACTTTGTACCACAACCTTTGACCTCCTGGTTTATCTCTAAACACAGCTCTGCAGAAAGTGAACCTGCTTCTGAGAGGCTGACGAAACAAGTGTGTGTGTGTGTACGTGTATGCGTGGGAGTATGAGAGTGTGGTGTGTGTGTGGTGTGTGGTGTGTTGCTGCAGCTGTGGCAAAGTACAAAACCCAGAATGTGTGTGCGCTCGTAAGTGTGTGTTCATCATCAGACGTGAAGCCGCACGGGCTTTGAACTTCCCAGCTGTCCCATCAAAAGATCTGCTTCCTCTCTACATCACACACACACACCATGACGGTACATGCTAAATACTGTGTGTACTCGAACACACACACAGACACAATGTTCTCTTTTATTTTGCCATTATGGCTTGATTTGTCCACACGCACACACACACACACACACACACTATTCATCTTTGTTCTGCATCTGGTCGTTCAGTTTTTTCTCTTCCAATTATAAATAAACAACGCTAACGATTTTATAAATAAAGAGCACAAATGCACTTACAAAACCAGTAAATAAATTATAATTAAACATTTATTTTTAACCCTTTACAAGCCACTATTCCACATGCAGGACACCAGAGCTTTTACTGACTGACAGCACCATGTAAACTAATGTACTGTAGTATCTGTCAACAGAGTAAACTCTCACCTTTTCAGTCACAGTGGTTAGTTTCAAAAAAATACCACGTTATAACAATAATCTGAGAACAATGCATGGAAGAACAGACACCATACAAACATTACAAATCTAATATATTTTAATTAAAAAGTCAAATTAATGAAAAGACGGCTGCAGACTATTAAGTGACCAGGCCAGTGTGACCTTATCAGAATGTCTGATAAATGATTTAAATGATTAATAAACTGTTGTTGTCTCAGCACCAGTTTGATATTTAGTTGCTGAAAAACCTCTTCAGGTCGTGTTAAAACAAAAATATGTTCCATCTAATTCCTCTGTTTTTTCTCTTCGGGTAGCAGCTGCTGTGGAAAATGTCCCCTCCCTGTCACCATGTCTACAGCAAATCTTTCACCTGGCAGGCTGGAACTGGCCTTCACACACACACTCACACACACACAAACACACACTAACACAACCGCACAAAGCTCAGGTAGCAGGTTAGCTCTGAAAATGTCGCAGTAAATAACACACAGGGTGGGACAGGCAGCTGATGTGAGACCTTGTGTGTGTGTGAGATCATGTTTATAGTGGCAGAACGACCTTCACGCCACCACCTCATTCTATTACTATACTACCCTCATTCCCCTGTCTTTTATACACACACACACACACACACACACACACTGTGTGTGATATGTGTGTGTGAGAGAGACAGGAGAGAGTTTCATGTGCGTCCTGTGCTCAAAGTTTGTGTGTGTGTGCAAGCAAACGCTAATGTTCAAAGGAAAATAAGGGCAGATATCTGACTTGTTCCAACCAGCGACAATGTTGCAACTGTTCGGCTTCACACACACACACACACACACACACACACACACACACACACACACGCTCGAGGAAACACAAACTTCAAGAAAAAGGGGATGAATTATGGACGCACACGCTGTCACTGCGAATTTGCAAATTTGTGGGTGTTTGACGAGCTGTAAAGTGTGTGAATATGTGTTTGTGTGTCTCCATGTGTGTGTGTGTGTGTAGGATGTTCTTATGCAAGTGTTAGTCATCTCAGCAGTCTTGACATTTCTTTCCATATGAGAGGAAACGGGCAGATTTGCTTCCAGTCAATCATCCACCGAGCATGATTAGCACACAGAGTAATGAGGTATTACTACAGTGGTACTGTGAGACATAATGCTCTGCTCTTGGTATTAATATGGGAATAAATTAGCATATGGATGGCTGATAGTATCGCTATAGAAAGCTAAAGTTATATTTTCTCATAGACAGAGAAATGCTCAAACTGAGTCAGAAACAATCAGCACTTCACTGCCACTATTTATGAGCTGAAGACCTCCAATATGGCTGCCAGAGGGAGCATTACATCACCTAAGAGCTCTCTGTTCTGCTGCTGTACACCTCTGCATGCTAAAATGACTACATCCAGACAACAGCAGTGCTAACAATCAGCGCTAACAGAGCATCCCTGCACGCAGCAATCTGTTGATCTGCCAGGACAGCGGCTGGGAATCTGTATTGGTGGCGTCTCTTCCTGTTACGCTGGTGGCCACGGTACAAGAGCATGACCAGAGCGATGGGACACACAGAAAGCTCTAGAAAGCCTTTCTCAGCTGGTTTCCGAGGTGTTCAGCTCCTCATTCAGCTGCTGGCAACGGGACTAATGAACCGGACTGAGGCTGCCTTTCTAATGGGAGCAGGATACACACACACACACACACATACACACAGGATAATCATTCAGTCTTCCTAGTAGGCGGTCCACTACATAACCAGACAATATGGCAGTAACACCACCCAAACACACATAAAAGATACAAAAGGGAGAAGGCAGACCTGCCTGGCTCTGACCTGAGTATCAAACAGCATTACCCAGTGTTCTGACACGGGGACAAACTGGCCTGAGCGGTGCCTTCAAAGTAGCGTGATCTGCCCTGCAGCACCAAAAGAGATAGAGGGGGAACAGAGGCTGTACAGGACGTCTCTTTAGGCTGATTTCGCTGCAGGATACACTCTGTAAAATACACCTAAAGAGCAATTTTGGGCTAATTAAGCCTGGTTTGCTGGCCTCTGTGTCTCATGATTAAACAGAGCGATCCAACGCTTACTCGCTTTTATGAATATCAACTGCAGAGCTGTAAAGTTAAAGCCAACATATCCTTATTAGCTTGCTTTGCTCTGCAGGAAAGACAAGACATCGCAGAACTCTTCTTCACCCTGCTTCCCACTAAAACAGCCATAAAGGGCTTTCCGGGGCTTACTAATTACCTTAAGATTGCAGAAGAGACCGTGGCCATAAATGGCTACTTTTCAGCCTGGACGTGTGAATGTTGCTTTTCCAAGGCTTACTGATTAGCTTGGTTTCCACTCAGAGACTAACCAGAGGTTTAACTCTTCCTTTAGTATGTTTTAGACTTTTCTATTCTACATTTAAGGCCATTTCTGACTTTATCTGCACTAGCTCCAGTTCCTCAAAAGGTGATTTAAAGAGAAACGACTGATAGCAGGAAGATCAAAGGCCAAAGGTCCGTGTCTCTTCTTCCTGAAATCATATCTCACAGAGGTAGACTGTTTAGACATCTGCTTTCCTCTGCATTAATAATGAGACTCTTTCTTTACCTCGCTATCTCTCACTCCCACTCTGCTCACCTGTCTGTCTCTTTTGTCTACTTTCACCCTTCCTCCCTCAATCGTCTTCCTCTTGAAATCACCTGCAGAGGAATCGATAAGCTATCAGACCATGAACACTCCCAGACTCTCTGTCTTTCTCTCTGTATTTCATGCTGTGTCAATTGGCTATCAGCCTGCCTCTGACAGTGTTTGTGCTCCTCACCCTGCCGGTGTGTGACTGTGTGCTGTCAAGCTAAATCCCACATTTGATTGACAAAACATCCATCAGTCACTTACGGTAACTTGTGCTTGTCACTGGTGTGTGTATATATGTGTGTGTGTGTGTGTGTGTGTGTGTGTGTTGCCCCAGTAACTGCTATCTCAAACTAGACATCTCCAAAACTACTGGTTAGAAGGATATTCAAGTGAAATGCAGGGAGAGGGAGAGGTAGGGGGAGCGATGCTGAACATCAAAGAGAACGAAAGTGAATCAGAATAAAGAGAAAAGAGTGAAAAGGACTGAATACAGTAAAAAGGAGAGGAGGAGAGAGAAGACAGGGAGAGAGACACAGCCAGAGCAACTGAGAGGGGGGGGTGAGTGAAAAGTGAAAAGGGGGAGAGAAATAAAAAGAAGGAGAGAGTTGAAACGAGGTCAGGCGCTGCTGAGAAAAGCACAAAGCTGAGCAGAGCTGAGGGAAAAGCATGAAGCATGGAGAGAAATACAGCAGAGGTGTGTGTGTGTGTGTGTGTGCAAAAGGTGTGTGATGACAGGAAAGAGAGGTGTGTAGGGCTTGAACATGCAACGCACACAGCACATACACAGAGCTGCTGTGATTGACAGATGGGCAGTGGTAAAATACTAACCAACCAATCAACCGACCGACTGACACTGTTACTGATACTGATACTGTTCACCTAGTGCTGCTTTTTCAGTGCGAAATAATTTCCCTTTACACCAGCTTTTTTCACCACCTGTCATCAGAGTCTGATGTATTACTTATTTATTGGAGAGTGGCCACTGAAAATGTTCATTTCCTATTGGCACCAGTTTCAGTTGAGCCAACAGCAGCTTCTGCTTAATGCTGCGTTACCAATCAATACTCTCACTGGTGAAACTGACTTCACCACTGTGCAAGTCAAAACTGACTAAACACAGATGAACTCACAGTCAACGAACCTTATAGATTACTGGAAACGAAAGACAATCTGAACATAGCATCTCTGTGTTAAGCAGTAAGGGGATAGGAGCGATAACACCCTGATATAGGAAATAATGTAAAAATATGACGTGAAGCAGATGCATTTATTCCACTATGATGTATTTATTCCACCCATACATCCATTATCGACATCCACTTATCCTGTGTGGGCTTGCTGGAAGCAGAAGGCCGTCCTAGCTTACACAGGAAGAAAGGTGGGGTACACCCAGGTTGTTATTCTATCATGACAACAACACCTATGGGCTTTAGAGTCCCCAGATAACCCAACCTGCACATTTTTGTACTCTTTAAAATTCCTCTATCAATACCCAGCCCTGCTGAGTAATCCCTAATGACTGCCTTAATGCTATTTGAGAGGGTTTTTTTATCTCAGCCAAGATAGAAAATGAAAGGGAAAATCCGTGTTAATATTTATCTTATGCATCAAGATGACTGTGCTGGTTTGAAATGCAGCGAGTCTCTGCTCAGGCAGCACGTACACATACACACTGGCTTTGGTAAACCCATTCCAGACGAGCACTGAGTATTAATGCAGGGTAAACACATGAAGAAGAATTCCCACAGCGAGGTGACAATAAAACCCGCACGAGCTGATCCACTCAACTGCTCAGCTGCCGGGACTCTCCATTCACATCCACACACACACACACACACACACACCCATATATTCATAACCAAACATTTTCCCATGTAAACACATGAAGAGTTACTCTTAAAAACAAACACTTCTCACTCACACACACAAAACATGCCTGCAGAAACACACCTTTATTCACTCACCATAAAAGAATTTGGCTTATTAACCATATTGCATCATGGTAGTGACATTCCTCCTGTCAACAGCGCCCCCGCCTTGGAGTGTGAGAGGGAAACAATGAACGACAGCTGAGCGAGGAGAGACTTACTACACACTACAACATGGGTGTGCCAGGAATCAACAAGACGCCACTCGTTTTTAAAAAGTGTTGATATTCACAGCCTAGAGACAGACAGACAGACAGACTGAGCGTGTGATAGGGAGACTAAACACAATAATAAGCTGATTTAAAATCATTTCGTCATTAACCTGAGCCTGTTGCTCCCTGCGGGAAGCTCTCAATTTTGTGATTACAGCAATTAGTGTGAATTATTAGATCAATCTCTGCAGCGCTGTGTGTAGTTTTTGACCAAATCAGCTGCAGAACGAAGTGGCTTTGATACAGTCATCAGAAAAAAACGCTGCAGTGAATCTACAGGGAACTGAGTTAAGCTCACAAAATGAATGACGTCTGATGGCGCAGAGTTTTTTGCAGATATGGTGATTATGACCACGTCAGCTGATGTCCCTGCCAATGATGACTGTCTGCAGAACAAAACAGTGATACTGAATACTGAGGTCAAAGCCATATGGGTTTAAATCAATCATTTCACGATTATTGTGATCAAAAACACAACAAACCTAGACCTAGATCTCTGAAAATGATCAGTTTTCATAGTTTTTGATCTGATTTTGTACACATTTGCATGATATATACCAATATTAGAGAAGTATTCTTATTAATTGCTTCCATATTTCACAGCCAAAACTATTACTGGCAGAAAAAGGCACTCAATTGTTGGTTGATTACACAGCCCCAAGGAAGCAGGTCCACACTCTTCATGCATGGTATGAATGCTGAGGAGTGTGTGGCGGTAAATATGCATGTGCAAGCACTGCTGTATGCCCGTGTCCACGTGTAGTGTGTGTGCGTAATGCCATATCAGCGTAGCACTGAGCACTGCGGTCACGCAAGCCTGAGCAGCCTTTGGGAAGTAGGTCAATGAGTGAGAGAGAGAAGAGAGAGAGGAGAGAGAGATGGAGTGATGGTCGGATATAAAGTGGAAGAAGAAGAAGAAATAAGAACACACGCAAAGGCCGGGAGGAGAAGTGGAAAGTTACCAGTTGGGGAAAAAAGCAGGATGCCTGTTTTACTGAGAACATGTACACACACGCCATATATGGCATGAATGTTAACTCGTGTGTGTGTGTGTGTGTGTGCAGTAAATATGTGTGTGCCAGTGTGTTTGTATATGCATCCCAAAGGACATCAGTGGCCTCACCCACCTCTCTCGCTCCCTCTGCAATATGCAGGTAGAAGCCTGCTGCTTGCTCACAACCCACACACATGACTCACACACTCAAACACAACACACACACACACACA
This sequence comes from Lates calcarifer, assembly GCF_001640805.2. Lineage (NCBI taxonomy): Eukaryota > Metazoa > Chordata > Actinopteri > Centropomidae > Lates > Lates calcarifer. The sequence goes on along the minus strand of NC_066840.1, from coordinate 23,485,777 downwards.
CACCTCTAAACTTTCCATCACTAAGCCCTGCAGAGCCGCCTGAGCCCATCACTGCGAGCCAACTCCACCCTAAGGTGTTTATCATTATGAATTATCAGTGAAATTACATCGCATTATCAGGAGAATATATCACAATATAAGGTTATTACATTTCAGACCCCAACAGAGAAGCAATTTATTAAGTTCTGATGAGTTATTACATTAGTAGGCAGTTACTAAGTTAGTGCAAGGCTGGTAATTGATCATCTCTTTTATTTTCTAGGCTGGGGATCAGAATCAGAGCTGGTGCTCCGGCTGTGATCGAGTGCTACGGCTATCTGGAGAGATAGCCGTAGCACTCGTATAGTAATTATGACTGAATCAGAGGTCACACACAGGTCAAATGTGTGTGATGTGACAGTGACGAGTGCACATCTGTGCCAAGGAACCTATTTATAAACACACACTCGCTGCTGCAGGGACACACACACAGTTCATAGACATTAATGCGCCTTTTATCTGAGGAAGTAACGACATCTAAAAATAACAACAAATGGCTTTTAAAGTGGAGTAATGGCAGAGCAGAACTGCTTAGTGTGTGTGTGTGTGTGTGTGTCACTGCACTCAACCGTATCAAATAATGTTGATAGGCTGTGTTCCTAGATAACCGCAGGTAACTAAGTGTGTGTGTGTGTGTGTGTGTGTGTGTGTGTGTGTGTGTAAAAAGAGCATGCTCACACCAGTCTGTGCTTGCCTTCCCCTGGCACCTGGTCGCCACGGCTATGTGCCATGCTGACGTGTGTGTGTGTGTGTGTGTGTGTGTGTGTGTGTGCCCTCTTGTCCTCATGCTCCCTTACACCCTGCCATGGAAATTTCCTTTAACCTTTTCTCTCATTTACACCACTGCCCTTGAGAGACCAAGAACACACACACATGAACCAACACTAGCGCACACACACACACATGCACACATCGCGCACACACACACACACACACACAGGAGGGTGCAGTAGGCAACGGTAGAGATAAACCAACGGTCACAGTTTGTGTGTTCAACTCCTGAAACCAACAAAATCAGCTCAACAGTCACATGATTGTTACTCCTACTACTACAACTACAACTGCTTCTACTACCACTACTACTAGTGGTGGAGTACTACTACTACTTCCAGTGATGAGTACAACAACTTCCTTACCACTACTACTACTACTACTACTACTACAACTGCCTTTAAACGGACAAGCTTACTACTGAAGGTAGCATACTGCTAATTCTACTGCAGCTACTAGTACTTCTAAAATGGCTTCTACTACCACCATTACTCGAAAAACTACTACTGCTTCTGTAATTGCTACAACACTTACTTACTAGTGCTTAAGTACTACTCTACCATCACTTCCAGTACTACTACCACTATACTCCTGCTGATACTACACCTACTTTTACTGCTGCTTCTACTACATCTACAACTTCTCCTAATTCTACTGAGCCTGCTGTTTGTTTGCCTGCTGCCACCACTACTGCAACTACTACTACGAGTTGTGAGTATTTCAAGCATTGTTATCACTACAGCACCAATAATAGTGCTAATACGGGTTCTGCGATAACTCCATCTGCTACTGCTACATTTGTGCAGCCATTACTGTTGTATATGAGTGATAATTTAGTGTATTAATGAGCTGACATCCCTGCTGCTGCATTACTCCTTCAACCCCAGCAGAGGAACCATTTAGAAACTCTGCATTACCCATGAATGCTCTGTGTAATCCTGAACCTTGTGGAGCATGAGTTGTAATCACATACAATAATCCTGCTGGACCAGTGGATTATTGGGAGGGAACAGACACACTGGTATATACATTTTGGTTGGCAGACTACCACTGAGTGTGTGTGTGTCACCTCTACGGTCCAGCAGGCTATAGTGTCGGTGTCAGAGGAGAGATGATGTGTTTGTGCAGTTGGGCCCTTGCCCGTCCACGGTCCAGACATCTTTACAACTCGATCTGTCTGTCGGCTAAGTCGGGGCAAGCCCCAGCCAAAACACTGGCACAAAGTCAAGGAGAGAGGGAGAGAGAGACCTGCGTTGTGGGCTGTGACAGAGACCAAACCAATATCAGCACTCACACAACTCTCATTCATCTCCCATGTTTTATTACAGTGCTGCACAGCATCAAAGTCTCAATTTTAACAACAGCACAAAGTGTCAAAGTCCAGTTTATTAACTGTAGCAGACAGTGAACAAGCCCTACTTTTTACAGTGGTAGATAAGCTCAAATCTCACTTTTTACAGCTGCAGACAACATCAAAACCTTATTGTTCAAGATTTCATATAAACCCTGTTTTAAAAGGAATTCCACATTTTTCCAGGGATAATCACAAGCATCATAAAAGCTTGACTCTTTGTAGCATCAGTCATCTCTTGGTAGAGATGCAATTAGGATTTTAATTACTTAATTATTTAATTATTACAATATAACTGTATAATTCGCCTTTTAACAGCAGCGACAACTGCAATTCATACACTGTGCGATGCCCAGATTCCCAACATCTGATCCCACCCACTTCCATTATCTGGTAAACGCTTCAAATGCCACTTCTTGCACAAATGTGGAGAGATGGCTAACATCAGGCTCAGCATGATGCTGACATGTCGCTGTGGTATCAGCATCCCTCTCATCTCATCTGCCTCTCATCTCGTCAGATTTTAGAAACAGACACAGCCCTCGCTACACTCTTTCTGCCTTAAAATAAGACGTTTCCCTGGTGGCTGCCCCGATGATAAATCAGGTAACGGAGGAGGAGAGCTTTAAAGAAATAGGGCAGGCAGCTAGCTCGGTGACTGCTGGGCCTCCACGCGCTTTCCTACAAAGCCCTGAGCTGCTGGGTGAGATTGGATTCCCTCTCCTTCAACCCCTTCCTATCTCCTTCAGGTGATGTACAGAGCTGCTGTGTTTCTGTGTGTGTGTGTGTGTGTGTGTGTGTGCGTGTGCAGAGAATGACAAATAGTCTCACGCTCATGTTGACACTATCAATATAGCAACAGGGTCCCTGTGATGAATACAAATTGCAAGTAAAGGTTAGCTAAGGACACATGACAAATGTACACACACACACATCTGCACATATGCACAACTGTCAACATGTATGTGCTGAGACAGAAGTATGAAAAGGGCCTGAAACGTGAGGAGGAATTCAGATGAGGGATGTATGCATGCATTATTTCTCTACAGTTAACATATTCCTGTGCCTCTGCACAGAAGAAAGCCTGGTCTTAACACAATGCAATCCAGTTTATCGACCCTCTGAAGCAAAAACTGAAGAAAATACTCACAATACACTCAAGTCAATATGTTGATTTTTAAAGCACAGGCAACCTGAATGACAATATTTACACAGAAACAACAGAATGACATCCAGAGCGTGCCGAGTGTGCGGTAAATACAACATGTTGACGTAAAAGGAAGTGCTGCTGAACATAAACATGTAGGCAGTCACATGTAGGGAAACATTTCTTTAAGCTCTTACTGGGCTCCGTTTCCTGTCACCTATACATTATTATGATTATGCATCCTGTTCCCTCCAAGCCCTCCCCCCAGTATATGCTCAGAGACCTAACCAGTGTTGGAATAATACTACCTGGCTCTGCATTGTCTCTGATGTCAGTTAAGTTTGTGTTAATATGGTTAAACAAGCTTTATTTGGGAAGATGTTCCCCGTGAGGACAGTACAAACTAACACACTGAGGGTGTTCAATTAGTATTTGAAACAAGAGAGTGCCGCAAGAACAGGTCGTAATACAGGGCCAGCTTTATTTTATATTCCCAGACTTTACAAACATTAAATTAGGGTTGCACTTAATAATAATTTAATGTCAGAAAAACGTCCCATCAAACCCCAAAAATATTAAATTCACAGAGAGAGAAAAGCGGCAACACTTGGTGAGGCTTTTCTGTCACTGATACATCAACTAGTCCAGGTCCAAGTCAAACCAACTGACACACAGTGAACCTGGAGGTCTGGAGGTCTGGAGGTCTGGAGGTCTGGTGCCACAGCACAGTCGCAAATGTTCTCTTAAGGCAACAGAAAAGCCGGAACCAGAACATTTCAAGAACTGGAAAAAAGTTCTCGTCCCACAGCAGCGAGCATGCAGTTTATCTCTCTGACAAGACAGAGATACTGAACCTACTCACCATCAGTGAGCCACAAAGGTTAAATGGTATGTAAATGATGATTTAACAATAAATAACAGAAATGATAAATCCTGTGTGGTCTGCTGAGTGTCTGACTGTGGCATAAAGATAAGAGCCATAAAAAAAGAGAAGGAAAGGAAGAAAATATGATGAGAGGTGATAACAGTGAATCACAGCACTGACTGTAAAGTATATAATCTGTATTAAAACTATAGCCTGGAGTGAGTGAGCGAGAGAAACGAGATGGAGGAGAAATTTACATCTTCACATCCCACTCTGGTTTGAGTCACAGTGAGAACGGCAACAACCTGGAACACAGCGAAGAACCGAATAGATTTTCATATAAATTAAGACAGGCAAACGGCAGCAGATGAATACCTAATAAGACACTCGCTCACTGGTGTCTCTTTTTTTTTTTTCCTTCCACCATATCTGTTCCCTCTGCCTCTCACTGTAACACACGCAATGAAGCCATTGTGCGTGTTGGGCACTTTGCACGGTTGAGTGCTGCTCTGTTGCTCCACCTCAGGGGGAAGAAGAACTGTTTGGAAAATCCTGCAGAGTGCATGCAAGATAGGAAGCAAACTGGATTTCGAGATTCTGCAGCAGTTCCCCGTCTATAAAGACCTGTCCTGTCTATGTTCTGATCAGAGCTTCCTCTGCTGACCCTGTGACCTCTGACCTTTCCTGTTCCCTTGATGCTGTAGGCATTTATTTACATTCTGTGACAGTAAACCAGTCCTACAGAACAACATTAAATGATCTTAGCAGGTCCAAACCAGGCTACAGAGAAGCAGAAACAGAGCTCAGGTGTAGCCTGATACAGCCCTGCGAGTGGAAACCTAATGAAGGAAATCTAATGAAGGAGTAATGTGTAGCTGTGTTTGGCCCTAAACCACGCTGCTCAGTAAGCCTTCTCTAGCCCTGTTTATCCCTGTGTTGAAAACCAGGCTAAAGGTTAGCACTCACTGCTGTGCTGCTCTGTAGCAGAGACCAAAGATAAAGCTACATGATTAAAAGAGAAGAGAAAAAAAGACAAATTATCATGATGGAAATCGATGGATGGATGGTGGTGATAATAACCCGAGCACTAAATGAATCTGGATGATATCTTTAGTCACTCTCTATCCTGTGTGAGCTGCACAATTAATCATATTAAAACTGCAATTTGGATTCATATCTCCATGCAGTCTCAATGAAATCAATTCTGCTATATTTGCATTAACACTGGAGATCCGCTGCATTAAATCGAGGACTTCTAATTACTCACATGAACAAATGACGAGACTGCGTTAGACCATGTGACAAACTGCGTAGAAGCAGAGTGGACGGAAACTTAAAGGAATCTGATCTCAACATCTCTGGAACTTTTTCAGGAAAGATTAAGATGATCAGAAAAAACATCGTTTGCAAACAGTGTTTTGACATATAGTTACAGTGTGGCACAGTTTTATGTAACTGCTTGACATTACAAGAGATAATGAAGCTAACAATGCTACACATCACATCAGCACACCTGAAAAGATCTCACAGGAACAAGGAGATCATTGTAATCTGATTTCTGAGTAAGAAAATTACGATTCTTATTAAATCCAGGATCATGCAGCTCTGATGTGTGTGTGTGTGTGTGTGTGAGTGTGTGTTAGCTGTAGCCTGTGATGCCAAGCAGGCCTGGGGTGAGCAGCTGACGAATCACCAAGCAATTAATTATTGAAAGACCCCTCACCTGCCTCTGCTAGCATGTTAGCTCACAACAGCACACTGCAACATGTGACACACAGAAACATGCATACAGCACATGCAGTTTATGATCCTTGCTTGCACGCACACACACACACACACACAGGCCCCGTGGGGGGGTCAGCGTCTAAGCCGGATGCCTGATGAACCTCGTAGGGATTTGGGAGGAAGCAGCCATATTCCCAGCGCCCACTCTGACGCACACAAGCACACGATGAGGATCAACCACACATAAACACCCATTTATAGTGAACTACACTCACACACACACAGATATCCACTGGGCACCTTGGTGCAGCACCACAGCAACCACCAGTGAGCACCCAGAGTCAGGTTCGGAAATATTACCCAGACCAGCAGCAACAGAGCGAAGCCATATCTGTTTGTGAGCAGAGGAAATGTAAGGACAACACATCAGACACAGCTGGCCAGGAATAATCCTTCCAGCACTTTGTTCTCCTGCTCTCTCAGATTATGATCAGGGGAATATTTTGTTCTATCTTACAACACAACACCTTGACCCTCTGACCTTTAACCAGCATGAGCTACATCCCTGAAATATTGACTGTAATCTGCAAAATGTAAATGCAGTCTGAGCTTATATACACATTTCTGCACATACTGTATGTCCAAGTGATGCTCATGAGCCCAAGTGTGTGTGGCAGTGTGTGTGTGTCCAGTACATAGTGACAGAAGGGACAGGTGAGTCACTGTAGGGCTGCAAGCTGGACACATTGCACTGCAGCGCCGCACATCACGACTCAAGAAGCAGAGAGAAAGATAATGACACAGAACTGGACATATAACGGAACGAGAGGCAAAAACCTGAAAGAGAAACTCAAAATCTGTGAACAGATAAGATGTAGGCAAAGTCCCTGGCACAGTGTAAATCCCAGTCACTGCCAATAACACCTGTATCCATCACTCCTGGGTGGAACTTCAAAGCCTTGTTATTTATACACCTGTCTGTCTACCTGCCTACCTGACTTGTCTGGATCCTTCACTCTGTCACTGTCCAATTTAAATCAGATTTACTGCTCTGCATCGGAACTGAGCGCCTACGTGCTTGGAGACGAAGTACAGACGCATTATAAGGATGATCGATACACCCTGTAAAACAGCGTAAGACTAATGAGTGTGTTACTGTTTTATTCAAACTAATATCTACGAGGGCAGACACTTGATAATCCCATTATTATTTCTAATCCCACCTGCTTTTTTCTCACCATCGGATCAGGTTTCTACAGGAGCCTGAACGCCACATTTAAAAGGAGTAATCCGCCTTTTCTCCCTTTGTTTTTGCCTCCATCTTTGGTATTCACTGCTCAGGCATCTCTGCTATGTTCTTTCCACAGTTGGCTGGTCAATCAAAAAGCAGCTGTCACACTCACAAGTTGTTGTTTCTTTGACATTTTTGCTGATTTTTTTTCTGCATCATCACTGCACATGCTAAATTCATAGCTGTTTCTTTCTGCTGTTCAATGAAAATAAAAGAATGTGTGGGATGAGCTTACAGACACCAAAAAGCTTTGGTGAAATGACCTATATTGTAATTTAAAGTGAGTAAAAGAAAATGTGCATATTTAATAATTGGTAACTAAAAGCTTGATGTCAATCTGTCCCTGCAGAATCACACTATCAGACCAAATCCATCTACACAGCTAAACGTGGTCTGTAAGGGACTGTGTGACTTCTGATCCCAGACGGGATAGGATCACCTGATAGTCAGGGATGAGAGCGTACACACACACTCAGACGCATTATGGTTATGGGATAAAGTGCTGACTGACAGTTTAAGGCTCTATAGGGCTGCACAACAGCACAGTAATGGCTTTAAGCTTTATTAAGTTTTCCATTTGGTACATGTAGGCGTCGTTTCAGAGATGCAATTACTGTTTTAAACACTTAAGAGATGAGTTTTACCTTGATTAGTCTACTTGATAATAACATGTAACTTGGGGCTCAGAGGAGGCAAACATGGAGGCGATGAGTAATCTGCTGGAGTCTGGGGACAAGGTGTTCTTTAAAAGTTTTTCTAAAGTTTTTTAATTCACATCATCAACTCACATCTTGCTCCAGTCTCGGGCTGTTTTCTTCTTTGTGTTTTTTTGATCACACTCCTACAATTACGTGTTAATTTATTGGGTGTGAAAATCTGCAGTTGACAGTCTAGATACAGTTTAAGCAGAGAGCAAACTTTATCAACTCCACATGACACGGAGGCTTTGAATCACAGAATCTTTTAGAAGAAGTCAGACAGTAGTGTAGTGGGGTAACTTGGACGCATTCTTTGCAATAAAACTTTGATGATCCCTGTGAGGAAACTGGTGCAACTATTTTTACTCGACAACCTGACCTCCAGACATGAACAGAACTTCAAAATAACTTGACCAAAAAAAAAGTCACACGCGATTTCAAAGCACATGTAGCTGGTGAAATGTGTGTCACATTGTGTTCTGATCTTAATTTTCAAATGGGGAATAGAAGATTCCACTTTTTCTCACTGGAAACCAACACGTGTGCTTTGAATCCACACGTGACTTTCTCTGTCTGTGAGCGGGGTTGCTTAACTGCTGCGCTGGACGGCAGGAACAGACTAGATGAGCCACAGCTAATATTTTACTAGCATGTGCCCTGTGGCTGGTTGTGTCCTGTTGCAGCAGGATGATGACTGACGTTAAGACGGCCTGATCTTCCCTGAGTCAATCTCCTGAACGGACCAAGACCGGCCCCCCGACACTCGGTCAATGATTAGCACTGGAATAGATCTGACAGACCGACTGCACTGGAAAACAGGGCCAGTCATATAACTGCAGATGGAGGACAACGACAAAACCATGGTTCCCTGCTTTTCTCTTTGTTTTGTGATTAATGTCACCTGTAGTTCATCTGATTGGTTTTGTGTTTAGATAACAGCAGCGGGCCAGGCAGCTAGCTAACTGTTATTCAGGTTAACTGAAGCTAGAACACAACCCAAATGAGAGCTTTTAGCCATGTCACAGTAACCCAGAAACAAATCTACTTTATCTGATCTTTCACTTTCATTCATTCATGATGGAAGTGAACGACAACAACCTTTTAATGTTGACCTAAATTTGTGCAACACTAACTCACTGATAGAAAGGTTAGAGGAGTAACTGCAGAAATTGACTAATTTGTTTTTACTAACACTTGGAAAGTAGAGATATCTGCAGCAGATGCACTGTAGCACTGTTAAACTACATAATTATGTGGTACATGAAACTGTGTGTTCAGCAGACACACCGAGGACATGCTCGACTGGAGACCGCACATTTGTTAGAGTGCTGTGCATTTACAGCAAAGACTGAAGCATCAGTCAACCACTGAATTATCACACGAGCCCCTGGTCAATGATCTGACGCAGCTCTAATGTGATAAAGACTTTGAGAGTGAATATTTAAAAAATCAAAGACGTCGTTACCGACTTCAGAAAAACATAAATTCTAATTCCCCGAAGCTATAAACTAGTGTAAGTACCTGGTACTCATAATAAAAAGGCGGTGATCTAATTATTTTATTACATTATCATACAGAGAAGTAGCATTGTACTTTCAGCAATGAAATGTTTATAATTTTGATGGGAACTTGTTGTTATTCTCCAGATACATTATAGAATCAGTCCTGACCTTCTCAGTGATTTGTTGGGACATTGTCAAGTCAGCCAGCAGAATGACTGTTGAGTATAAGCCTTTCTTGACATTTACAGCCGACAAATCATATGCAAAACAAACAATTTCTGCAAATCAGGGCCATTCCTGTTTCCAGAAATTAGGTACAACAGCCTCAAATTTTCATTCGCTCCCTGCACAATAAAAAAAACCCCACACTAAACTAAATATATCAAAAGACAGATAAAGGGCGGATTAAATGTTTGAATGAGAAAAAGACGGGAAGATGAAAAGAGAGATTTACAGTCAGCATGTGTACTGTATGTGTAAGAGCGGGCGAGAGAGGTAGAGGCTGTATGACAGAGAGAGAGGAGGGAGCAGTCACATGCTTGGAGGCGGAGGCGGAGGGGGGAGGGACTGCCTGTCACTCGTCTACGTCACGAATAACGCCTCCCTCCCTCCCTCCACTACAACTCACATGACTGCAGCAGCCCTGTTTCTGTAACTCCAGTCACGAGGATAGAGTAGTATTACAATAACCAGCCGGCAGGGGCGAGCGGCACAGACACACACTTAGAGAGAGAGAGGGAGAGGGAGGGGAGGGGGCAAGAGAAAGCCACCAACCAGCCCTAATAACCCTGAGTAAATATTAACATATTAACGCTGCATTTGTAGAATAGATAACCTTATCGTTCAAAGAAAAAACTTCAGCAGTGAAAAAATGCACAAGCTGATTTCTCTCCTGTTCCTTACACTCCGGTTGGACTTTATCTTCCTCTGTGTGTGTGTGTGTGTGTGTGTGTGTGTCACTCAAGGACTTTGCAGCAGTCCAGCCTTACAAGCCTCAGAGGAAAGATGTGCAAAGATTTTACAGCACGCATGTCACTATGGGAAAGATTAGAGTGAAATAAACAAAGTCTAGACTCTAGTGTTTTCATGTTCCTGATGCACCGTTCCATCAAGCACAGGTACAGTTGTCTTCTGCATCATTTTCCCAGAATGCAGCCTGACATGTTTAGTATTTTTGGAGACCATTTAATAAAGGGCAGGATAGTATCGTGATATCATGATAATAAAGTCATATTACAGGCGACTGATGCCATAGGACATATTAATATATCAATGTAGGATGTCACAGGATATAACGATAATCTGTGTGTCCTCCTCAATTATGGGCTGTTTCTTCCTCTTCACATCATGCAGTTCACATCTGTCTGTGTGTGTGTGTGTGTGTGTGTGTGTGTGTGTGTTATGTGGAAGCACATGTCACTGCTGCACGTTATAAATAGCCCACAGTCTCCCCGGATCCCACCACACACTGAATTAACCTGCTTAAACTGCCAATCAGCTGTTACAGACCCCCACCCCCAACACACACACACACACACACACCTATCACATCCTCCGATGACCGTGCAATCACAGCAATAGCAATCACCACGACGCAATCTGATGTCACACTGTGATGCAGTAAACACCGGGGTCCTGTATTCCGATGACAGACCGTGTGATGGGTTTACGTGCACGGTAATAATCCGTGCGTGCACTGGAAGCGCGACTCAACAGCAGCGGAAAGATGGAGATGAGACCTGATAATGTTCTGTGGTGTGAGATAGGCTTTTCCTCCTCCACCAAACCCCGTTCGGAATTCTGCTAATTTATTGTTTCCTTCTATGTGCGCAGTAAGACACGTATCATATTACACATCCTGAAGCTATTGTTAATCAATACATTCTAATAGTAAATTCGGATTACATCTAATATGCAAAACAACCCTTAATGTCGATGAAATATCAACTTCTATAATTGTTTAACATCACTCGCTAACGCCCTCCGTGGTTTTCCTTGGTAGGAGATTATTACGGGATTAGCAGGAGAACCAGTTGTTAAAATTCGCATATTCTTTCAATAAGTGCAGCTGGGAGTGCTGACTGCAGGCCGAATTAAAGCCAAACAACCTATACATTAATTTAAAATGTGAATTTATGCTTTAGGTGTTATGCATGATGTCTAACAAGCAGGGAATCCCTAAATTGAGCAGATTTCTCAACGCAGTTTGGCGTCTTGGCGTTTCCTTAAAATTCAGCGCAAAATAATTCCCCTGGGACCCCCCACAGCAACACTGCAGGTTAGTAAACTGCCCGTCATCATCATCTCAGCAGAAACAGCCCGAGGACCCGACGTTTTCGCTTCGCCAATGCAAAGAACCGTGTGAACCAGACTGGCGTTTTGTAACCGTTACCAAACGATTACGCAAATGATTACGAAAACATAAAATCGCACCAACTTTCTCAGCTGACCAAAACCCACAGACTCCTCTACATCTCATTGCTTTGCAGAACGTGGTCTGATTGATTTGCCAATCTTCGCAAATTACAGGGAATCGTCGGTGGGAGTTGCTCAAGTTCGCAGCGCACCGAGCAGCCCACGGACACCCAGCGAAGAGATCCAGAGATCCCCGGCTAAGCTCGCGGTGCTGTGGCAAGCAGCTTAGAATGGAGTGCATAAATAACATTACACAGCACTGATGTGTTGCAGTGTTTCCACAAACAGACTCTTTATTTAACATCCGCTTCGATTCTGCGAGAAAAATAAACAAAACGTAAAATCCACCGAGCCGAGCTACACATCAACAAAAACACACACACAGGTATGCGTTAAAAACATTCAAGCTAAGCAGTCCTGTGGCCAGTGGATTACTATCATAATGTCATATCATAATAGTCCTCCAGGCTAAGTCCATGCGTTCAGGGCGCACCACGTGTCCAAGTCCCCGGCACCGAAATTAAAACTTCCCTCAAGAATGCGTCAAAAGTTTCCAAAGCGCCCCTCTGCATACCGAATAATCCTCCCCGAGCAGCAGCTCACCGGCTGCGCTCGGCTTCCAGCGCCAGCACAGACACATTTATTCGCTTTAATCCGTCCACTTTCCTCATCGCCCGCGACCGATGACATTTCCTCCAAAAACACGTGAAAGCCAGACGTCAAGACATAGCAGACATTCACACACACACACACACACGCAGACCGAGACACCGGGTCGCGCTGAGCCGGGGAGATGCTGCTGACAAGCCGGGCGAAAGGCTCGCATCAGCCGGGCATAGCGCGCGCTACGGCCGGCGACGCGCAAAGACGCACCCCGGTCTGCAAAGCCCAAGGTCCCGTGTGTCCGCAGAGGCCGATATCTTACCTGGCTGCCGGAGTTTTCTGTCAGGTAATTGAAGACAAAGGACGAGAGTTCCTCATCTAATAGTGGAGCGCAGTCCGCCATCTTCTAGTGAATGAGGAGCCGTGGAGTCAGAGAGCGGAGTATAGGAGGAGAGGGAGGAGCGGCGGGCCGCCTGCAGGGGGCGCATCTGTTTACACACGGAGAGCAAACCAAGACATTAGAGACACGCGGTTCTCCAAAGCAGGGTCTGGGGACCTCCAGGGGCCACTGCAGTGGCTCTGGGGGTCCCCAGACTTAAATGGAAACGTTACCACTTATATGCTACAATTTGCCTACTGCAAGCAAATACAATGATTTCAATGCACAGTTAGTAGTATTAACAAACAGTTCATAATAGTATTTATTTTTTTTTTTTAGTCTAAATATGACGGTATTCTGTATTTACAGGTAAAATAATAACATGCTGGATTTTATATGAACTATTTTTGTATCCATGATGCATTTACTTGCAAATAAAAACATTTCATTCTGTTCTTCAGCCATATGTTATCATTTGATCACACAGAAAAGTTAAACCACAACACAGCCACTGATTCTAGCTGCTTCCATCTCATATGACTGTTACCTGTCAGTGTAAATCTCCATCTGCACCCCCTCCCCCCATTTGCCCTGGATGAACTCCACAAAGCATCTCAGAGTCTGACAGCTGTCAGTGATTTTCACATTTGTTCTTAGTATTTATAGACTGCTAATTTCTCCATGTTTATTTAGGTTTAAGTGTCATAAAACTCCACATGTAGCACCCAAGATTCAAGATTTCTGCTCATTATCAAAGCCAAAATTGAGTGAGCTAACATAAAACCAAACTTCAGTCATTATCACAAACACTAAAATACAAAGGGTCTGATCACTCAGGACGCACTTTGTGGGCTTTAAAACTCTAGTTGCACCACTCTGCCTTTGTTTTGAGAAGCCGGCACAGACATTAAGTGTCGGCAGCACCCCGCTGCTGTTGCCGGGCAACTGCAAAAACCAGCTCCTGTCAATCATTTAGCTAGCATGGTTGATGACATTAGCTGATGCCACTGTAACTACAGAAAAATCTGATGCTCTATTTCAGTCGCAACACTGCAAGTTGATGCTGTTTCTGGTGACATAAGATGGGCAGGGACGACGAACAGAAACTTTGTTTTTAATCTAACAGCAGAAATGTGTCTGTGCTGAGGGAGAGTGGATGAAGAGGAGCAGTGATGGAGGGTGTTTCTCTGAAACGGTGACTCTGTTCTAAGAGTAATTACATTAGCCTACTCTATTTCCTAGCTAGCATAGCTGTGGTAACTGCACTCATCCTCACTGTGAGGCTGAGTTTCACACACTCTGCTACTCTCAACAAAGTCCAGCTGATTCCTGAACACAGACCTAAGAACACACATGTAAATTTCACTCATTTTGCTAACATGCTAACAGCCGCGCAGACTGATAACAACTCTCTAACTCCTGTTAAGACAGAAACAGTCAGCCATGACATCAGTTGCCAAAGACTTTCATTAGATTTAAAGAAAATAACACACTCAGTGCTCAGCTTTGCCTTTAAAAGGTCAATCATTCAGAGCTGTGTTATTGCATGTGGCTCGGAAAAAGAAGAGCTACCGTGTCTGAACGAGCCAATCAACCTGAAACAACCTAGGATCTGATGGCAAAATTGCAGTGCACTTAAGTGACCAACGCCTGCCTGTGCTGTCAGTGAAAACACTGTCACTAAGAGTCCTCTCTGCTGTGTGCTCAGAGCTACACCTCTACCTCATTCCCCTGCAGTTGCATCATAATTCAATGAGGATGTCAGATCTGTACTGAAAGCTGCACATGCCTGAACTGAAACCGGAGCTGTTTGGTTTTGTTCATTGCTGCCCGTTTGGCATGTTTGTGTGATGATAACATTTTATCACCACATTACTTTTGAAAAGTTTTGGCTATAAACTCAACCAGTAACTGCGTCTGATCAGTTTTATGTCTGTGACTCATGCAGTTTGCTAAGAACACAAAGGCAGCTGGGACTGAACCAGATTCAAGAGTCACAGAGGTGACAGTATCATGACATGTAGTGGATCAGGGAGACACACACTTTAATGGGTTTCATCTGAGTTTGATTTTGGTTGAATGAGAAGTATGTAAATGCATAATATTACATCATGCACTGATATCATTACATGATGCAATCTGAAACTTTTACTGTAATGTCAGATTTTATGACATTTTTATGGCGTTCTGAGCTGTTATTACATTACAAGTCTCCACAATTGCAGCTATTCCCACAAGCAGCTGATGTAGGGCAGAAGGGAGAATCGAGCATCAGGACACACACACACACACAAACACAAAGTAACAGCAGTGATTGCAATGTTATCACTGCATTGCAGCAGAGGGTTTTTCTGCTCTGTAAGTGTGTGATGGTCAGGAAAAGGTTAACTGTCTGAGGCAGGTGATGGCCACAACAGAGCTCTGTGTGTCGTTCAAAGGCCTGGCTGACAACTCTGACCTTAATACAATGTGTGTGTGTCTGTATGCTTGTGCTTCTATCTGTGTGAGGACCAGCTCCTTTTAGAACTTAAGAATCATCTTAAAGCGACAAAATGTAACTTTGCCAATTACCCATGATCCCCAGCTCCTGGAGCAGGAAGTGCTGTCGCTATAACAAAAACACCAAACTCTGTTTCTAAGTCTTGATATTTCCCTCAGTTTCCTGGCTGGATATCAGAAATGAACACTGGTTTTTAACTGATCTACAGTTCAGCATTACTCTTGAACTTGTTGGGTCTGATTCCAGCAGTTTAATCTGCTGACTATCACTCAGTTAGAGGGAGATAGTACCTGAAAAAACAAAGTTACACAGAGCAACAATAGGTGTTCAAATGACAAAGGCTCCACTCTCCCTGTTACAAGTCAGTGAACCATCACAATGATTGTGACGCTGTTATTTTAAGGTTAAATAGCTGCATAAGTTCTTATTACTTCTTATAACTGCAGTCTTATTTTTGTATCTGTGATCTTTGTTCCTATCTGTGACAATAACACAGTACAGTACACAACAAAGTACTGTAATTACAGAGATCTGGCAAAAGAAGTCTGACAGGAAAGGAAACATGAGCAGTCCGTTGATAAAACAGGTTTTAAACAAAGCTCCAAGGTAAGACAAATTTGTTTGGAAGAGAAAACAAAAGGTGAGTGGGGAGATTTTAACCCAAACTGTCTGTTAGCACTATGGTTTGTATTACTTCAGTGGTCCTCACAAGTATAGAAGTACAAGAGACAAACAGAGAGAGAAAGACTGAAGGTTGGTAGGTTTTGCATATTTCTGTGTTTAAAAGAGAGGAAGTGTTTATATTAGAACAAGAGAGAAAAAAACGGAAATGTGTACGTCTGTATGCTGCAGTTATACATTTTTGTCAGTATGTCGTGTGTGTGTGTGTCTGTGTCTGTGTCATTTGAGGATACTGAAGTGGAGACCTTCCTCTTCCTCTTCCTTTTGAAAAGACTAAAGGTATTAAAGATATTAATTTTCAGGTACGTTAGCGTAGCCTCACCTCTAAAACATCACTGTAGATCTGAGAATTTGTCCCTGCTTGTTTAATGCAGTCAATAGACACATAAAGCAACTTCAGTCTGGCCTGTTGGAGACAGATGTTCATAAAATCATCATCATAAACCACACCTAAATCTCCTTATCAAATATAAATACGCAATACGAGGAAAAATCCCTCCTTTAAATTCTTTAAATGCTGTTGTAAAATAGCCATTGTGGATGCACTTTGTATTTCTGGCCCCATTTAGTTTTGTCCTGTGTGAGTAAAAGCCCCAGAGGAGACACTGGCAAAAAAAAATGTTTGGTTGAAAAAAATCAATTGTGAGGGGCGTCAGTCCCTTGGAAGCATTTCTATGGGACTGACACATTTTACAACGTTCAACAATCAGAAAGGAAAATCCATCTTAGAAGAGGCTTGAAGATCAAATTCTACTACAGCACCAACAGGAAACAATAGACCAGAATGCACTGCAGCTACACAACAGGTTTTGTTTTTAGTAAATGACGCATTCTTCTTATCTCAGTGCCATTGTGCAACCACAACTTGCAAACTGCTGTAACACTTTACTCTTGTGCCTTTAGAATACTTGATTGTTTTAACTGCAGGAACAGGCGTTTAGTCCTGTGTGTGCATTCAGTGTTGATGAGAATAACTATGACAATTTCAAAAACTGGGGTGATGTATACTTCTTGTTTTACAATCAGAGAGCTGAGATGAGTTGTGGAGGCCTTCTAACCCTTCCTCCTACTCCCACTCTCTGTGCATTGTACCCGTTACATAGACGTGCTCATCAAGTATCATTTATGCAGCTGATATCACATGGTAGCTTCAGTAGATGTGCCCCAGAAACCAACCAGTGCTCCTTTCCTAAAACACAAGCATCAGTGCAATGTAAGAATGATAGAAATTCAAAAATAAATCTATTAAAACGTTTCACCCAGATCCTTTCAGAACTGTGTCAAGATAAACCACCTCAGGGCCCTTATCAGCTTAGCTTATGTCGTGCTGTAATGGTGGACATTACCAAACAAACTTGCAATAAATCAAATTAACCATAGCTAATATAGCCATATAGTGAACAGGGGCCATTTCAGGCCATGAAGGTCTGAGAGTCCAGGGCTGTGTCCCTCTTCTCCACCAAAATAACAACTGCTTTTTGTTCTGTGAGCGTACTGTATGTTTGAAACTGACATAGTTACATATTGTACAAGTCGTGACAACTAGTAAAAATAGCAGTCTCTTGCTCTAATTCAGCAGCTTGCTATGTTTGCATGTTGTGTGGTCGGTGGTGTCCACAGAACAAGAGGCCAACATTATTGTGAGGCCAACAACCTGTTCCAAGTGGGCATTCCGGCGATGTCCTCTTCTTATGTTACTACAGTTTATACTTACATTTAGGCCTTCAGCCAATTCGCCTGATCCAGACAGACTGCCAGCGAAATAACCTTCAAATTCTAAATCATCAGCATCGCAGGAAATAAATATTCAGCAGGTCAAAGGTTAAAAGTCCTGAGGTGGCCTGTGGATCAGTGAGGTGAGGAACAGAGAGGTCCAAAAAGACGGGAGGAGGGTTTCTGAAGCAAACAGCCAAACAGAACAAGAAGAGTTCACTTTTATAAAATATGTTCCAAAATAAAGATGTCTTTTAAAAAATACTAACTCCTCAGGGAAAAATTTCCCAACCACAAACAGTTCAGTGCACTTTTTATATTTAGTTATCTCTGTGTACAAACAAAAAAAAAACAAAGGAGTAAGAGAAGAGACACAAAATGTGCCTGAGAGACGGGTGGAGGGCTTACAAAACTAATGTCTCAACCCAAAAGAAAACTCTGCTCAAGATGACAAACAGGCTATAGGCTGCAGAAACCCAGGCAGCGTTAGTGCCTCAGTATATCACAGAGAGCTGCAGCAGACCACAACACTAAAAAACAATCCAGAGCTCTTTAACTGTAAACCGAGATGATGTGTGTCTTAGCAGCATCCAGACCATCTGAGCTGACATTTCAATAATGTTCAGTCCTCAGGGTGCGGCTGCCCAACCAAAAACAAGGCTGCGATCTAAGGTCAGACCCGTTACTAAGCAGGGCTGGTATGTGTCAAACGGTCTTAGAGGTTAGTACAGTATTTAATCTCAGTGGACATTCCAATAATAATCTAGGTTACGTCCCTAGTTTACCTCGGTGCTTTGATATCAGTTGACCAGAAGATAGATGTGCTGTAAACACAGCGAGCTCCACAGACACGCAACAGTCAAGCTGACCTCAGATGCCTTGAGGGATAATTGGACTTTTCAGCGGTCGTACCTTTACACCGGAGGTCTACTTTAGCATCTGATCTCAATGAGTAAAACTATGAAACCAAGAATTAAGGATCAAAACATCTTTTTTGATTAAATACTGTAAATGTAAAGTAGAGCAACTTAATTGTTTCTCACCTTTTTCAGGGTAAACGTATAATTGTTGGTTAATTCTGAACAATTAGCTTTTTATGGAATGCCGCAGGTCAAATTCATTGGTCAATCCTATGATCAGGGAGAGTTATTCCCCCCCTAGGAACATGGGTGGAGTTCAGCCAATGCCGAACAAGTCTGCAGGTTAAATAAGGAGATACAGTATCTCCTCTAGGTTCATCCTCTGAGGAGAAAGAATTTCGCAGCCAAAACTTTAGGATTAGGATTTATCCTCTGGAAACATCCACAGCCACAGCCATGGGCCGTTGTTCCCCCCCTCAAAAAACAAGGAAGGCTTGCTCAAGCAAAATTACACAAGCAGAATATCAGACAAACCTATAGATATACAACAACAACCAAACAGTATGACACTTTGAAAACTGCTTAGTCAGAACATCATCAGGATAAATACTGGTATAGCAAAGAGATGTCACTCACAACAACACCACACTCTTTATGTGCCGCTGCTGGTTGAAAAAACTGCATTTGAAATGTATTTTGTTCATGCTTGAAGGGCTGTCTGAATCCAGTCCAAACCCAACAGATCAATACAGACAAAGTGCTGTACAAAATATTATGAGAAAATAACTAGAAAGCTCATGCTGCTGGGACAGGGGGAAGGGGAGACGAGGGCTGACAGAGAACAGCCTTACAAGAATAGAAATGTACCACAGTCACCTGGATATGGAGGTGGTGCTTTAGATGGGGATGGGGGTGCAGCACCCCTGCTTCCTGCAGCTATGTCCACAGAAAACTTCATATCAGTCTGACCAGTAAAGCTACCAGCCAAACAAAACTGCCATCCTCAGGCCCCGCTACCAGCCAGAGGAGATTTGCATGCAGTGAACATTCTGAGTCACAACAAAATCTGCCTAAATAAACCTATTCAAGAGTATTCTTACTTTCTGTTGACTCATCTCAGGATCCTCAGATCAAACAGACAGTGGCTGAGAGGAATCCAGTCATGTAAGAAGGATGTTCCAGATATAAATATCCTGGACAGGGGAACACATTGATACATAGTAATCTAGACAGGCAGCTAGCCAGTCAGTCAAAGAGGCAGTCAGTCATGCAAGTCAGTCAGCGAGGAGGTCACACAGACTGACACTATGTTCGCACTGCAGAGAGATCGAGTTTGTTCCTTCACTGCAGACTTTAACTGTTCTGTTTAACTGATCCGACACCTTTACGTGTAAAAGGTGCTCAGTGAAGTTTTCTCCTAAATAAACAAAGGTCACTGTTAATGTTTGCATTCAGTGTTACTCACCACATTGTGTGTATCCTAGAGGTCTAACAAACATGGGAGACGTATATCCTTCCCATAATACATCCATGATCCTTCCTCATAAATCCTTTTTAAAATACATTCAATCATCCATTGTTTACATCCTCTACCTGCCCTCTGTCTACGTCTGTCAGCCACCAGCCATCATTTGCCACTTGCCCATCCGTGCGCATGTGTGTCCTCGTGCACACTCACGATACAGATAAAACAGTGGCAAACTAATAAAAACATTGCTCCACAGCACTACTAGTGGTCAAAAACTCACTCTACTGAATAATTAAGGTGCTCTGCAGTATCTGCATCATACATGACATGTTTTAACAATGATGTATGTGAATCCATGAATCCATGTTTGATGCTGCAGTAATGGGAAAACACTACTCTGTCCTGTTTACATTTACTGACAGTTAATACAACAAGTTTCTTGCCTGATTAAAACGGTGCGTTCAAGACATGATAAGCTCATAAAATATGAAGCTATGATGCCAAATTATTTCCAGCTGCAGAATGATGTAGTCCGATCAAATATATAAAACATGTACAACATTAATACTAATATCTTCTGCATGACAGCATTTCAAAATAAACTATTATCAAGAATGAAGCTCATTTTACTGCCAACACAAAAGTAAAACTTTGCATACAGGACTTTGAAAACTGTTCCATTGTCTTATTGCTACTCTGTCATTCCTCTGTATTACAGTAAATAAAGGATTCAGGTACTTTTAATCTTTAAATAGACAGAGGAGCAGTCTGTCAGAAAGCCAAACAGTCAGCTAGCCAGACACACTAAAGACAGTCAGCCATGCTGCCACTGAGCCAACAGAGCGGCCTCACAGCAGGGCCAACGAAACACATTTCACTGTGAAATAGGCCAATAAAATATGTGATGTGTGCACCAGTGTAACACTTATAGTATTAAATATTTCCATAAAGAGACGACAAATCATAGTAAACAGTTGTAAATGACAGATTCTAGAGGCACAATCCATTTTGGCGCAGTGATCGAGCTTTGATTAGAAAAAGATGAACTGTAACTGATGTGAATGACACTCTGAGGGAGAAAGTCAGAACTGCAAACAGAAGCCAGACATGCATATTTAGGGGCATTTTAGGCAAATATTCTAATCAGATGAATATCAAGCAAAGGGCAGTTTCCCCTTCAGATTATTTGTTGTTGTTGACTTCCATTTTAAACACTACTGAAAAAACCAACATTAGCTTCCTACCCCTGCTGCTCCCTGTGTTATATTTAGTGATGGGGTCCTCAAATTGAATCAATTTACATTTCTTACCCTTAAATGAATGAATCTCACAGAGGACATTACTGAATCTGGAGCGCTCTGATTTATGGGAGTATTTAATCCGAGGCAGCAGGGATCATTGACATGTAACAGGGGAATTTCATTACTTGGTTGGCCAATCAGGTGAAAGGCTGCAGGGGAAATACTGTGTGGAGCGAATCTGAGTGATATAGGTATTAATTCATCCTGTGTGTGGTGTGTTGGTCGCTTGTGCTCAGTGCTTGTTCTGTCATTTGCGTACTCGCCTCTGCTCTCAGTCACTCTGGCAGTCACTCCGCCAGCAGGCTGACCTTGACCTTTGCACTACTTAACACAGAGGAAGGGGCTGACTGATACGTCTGTCTGCTCATATACTGCATTTGAATATACTGCATCTAAATTCAGTTGTGTTTCATGTGTGTGGGCCACAGTGAGACAGTGATTTACTTTAAATTATCAACATGTTTTATGTTATTTGTGCCAGTCCATTTTATGTGTGTTTTGCCTTCATCTCCATAAGTGAAGCAGCAAACTCCCTTATTATCTGATCATCACAGCTGGAATCATTTCTTTCATCTTAAATCAGAAATGTTAAGTCAGCAAAGTCTCAGTGTTATTATTCTCTTTTCTTCTGTGTTGTTATGCATATTCACAAAAATTGGCTGTTGCTCTGATGAGAGAACAAATCAATTTCAAAATTCATTATCATAATAAAAGCATCATGTGAAGAAAGTGACTTATTTTTCTCACAATCAGTGAATTATTTTATTATTTATCAGGATGCTAGTGTATAGACAGTCTTGTGAGTTTGAGACCATACAATAACAATAAACGTACAAAAATTTGATGTCTTCATTAAAAAAATTCCAATAGATGTCCTTCTATTTGCTGCATCTCTGATGGACTGTTCAACACATTAAGAAACAGGTGGTGTTCAAAACCTAAACCTACACCAAATCAAGGCTTTGAAAGTGTTTAAAACGGAAGTCAGTATCTTCTCTTGCCATTTCCCTGCAATATACAGAGACAGGCCTACCTCCTTTTAACAGACATTTCAACTTTGAAAGTGTATCGGGCATTGGTTTGGGGGAATTCCTGTTAACTGTGTAGGTAGCTCAATGTGAGTGAAACGAACTAACCGGCTTCATGATGAACGGCAGCTGTTTAACGTAGCGCGACCGAACCGGAGCTGTTGGTCACTTCATGTTTGGGGACAATTGACACTAAAGTACAAACAGTCCGCTGGTAAAAGTTTCTAGTTACCTGCATCACGCGCCGGAGGATTCCACTTCCTGTCGCGGTTATTGACGTAATCACAGAATCGCCTGGCTGAGCAAAGATTTCGTCGTAAGGACGAATCGTCGTAAGGACAAGATCGTTCACTCCGCCCATCGACACCCAGGCACAAAGTGGCGCAGGTGGTTTTGGAAATCTGTTTCACGACTTTTATCAGATACATTCACCGGGAGACCTCAACGACCCGCTAGACAGATGATGTCTGGGGATGAATGATATTTAACTACAGCAGTAGTTACCTCCTTATCTGTTGGACGGATTCAGCTGCTGATGACATGATCAAAGAACCACCCTTTGAGTAAAGACACTGTGGTGATGACAAGATAGTTCACTCCACCCACCAAACACAAGCAATGGTGCAGGTGACCAGATAAGAAAGTTGGTTATTATGGCATTGTACACACAACTGGAGACCTCAGTGGTGGGTAAGGCCAAGCTGCAGGTTCCCCATGGCCTGTCCACCACTGGTTCCCTGTATCAACTGTGTGTTGAACTGATTGAGAAATCTGGAGTCCTTGTGTTTAGGGAGGAAAAAAACATTATTATTTATACACTATGGTATCTGTTTTACATTTATCTGAAGACACAGACATCTTTGCCGAGCTCCATGGTGCATGAAGAGGCTGTAACACTGCCTGCTGGCAACAGCCTGCAGGGTTCTCAGGATGTCTGTTGTGTGTCCGTGATACGATTCATGATATAATTTATGTGATCATCTTGAGTTGAAGCCAGGCAGTCGATGTTGCATCACGGCCTAAGATGCTTATGAAAGGTCTGGATGTGAACAGACACTGTAAATAGATTGTATGTGGTATGTCCTCACACGGTGACCGATCAAAGACTGTCCCTGTATTAATAACCCATCATGTGACGTTTGGCATTTATATCAGCATGTCTGTCGTCCCTCTGTCTGTGTTCACGCTCCTGACAGTCGTGGGGATTTAAAATGGTAAAGGAGGTCTGTGGTTGCTGATGCTGATGGATGACACGTCACGCACAGACACCTGTTACAAAAACACACCAAAGACAAAATGTGCAGTAGGATGTACTGAGCCAGTGTGGACCAGCTGTCTTCCATTAGAGTCCATGGATTGCAAACAGGTTTTCATTTTACCAACCAAACACTTCACTAGCTCTTTTCACTAATTAGTTTCTCCTTCCTTCCCAGTTTGATAATGTGCAACAGTTGTTGCTGTGTTGGACAAAAAAGTTTTATCTGTTTGTGTCTGATTCTGGGACGCTGCTGTGATATGGTGTCAGTATTAACAGGTCTGACTGATGCAAAAGAGATGTGGGATACGATAATATTGTATTTTGTTAAAATAGCACATACACAACCAGAGTTATAGACAGGTAAAGGAAAAACCAGACTGGAGGCTTACCAACACACACAAGTCCTTCATGAGGTTCTTGGATTATTGGGGAGGTTGTCAGGATTGTTTAGGATGTTTTAGTGGTTGGTAGGAAGGTTCTCAAGCTTCTTTAGGTTGTGCTGGGGGTTGTTTATAAGGTTTATGTGGTCATTGAAGAGATTATATGGATGGTTTAGGAGGTTCTGTAATCATTAAGAAGGTTCTACTGGTCCTTTTGAAGGTTCTAATGCTCAGTGAGAATGTTCTACTTGTAGTTTAGGAAGTTTTAGCCATCAGTGAGAAGGTTATATAGAGGTCCTTCAGAAGATTTGAGGAGTCTTGGAGGTTTTAATGGTCCTTTAAGGGGTCCCAGTCCTTCAAGGGGAGGTTCTGGTGATCAGTAGGAAGGTTATAGTGGTCCTTTACAAGGTCCTAGTAGTCCTTCAGGAGGTTCCTAGTGGTTGCTCTATGGGAGATTTTGCAGTGATGTGTTAGAAATTGTTGCTCACCACCTCTGGCAAAACACCAAGTGAGGAAATGTCCTTTGGAAGAACGCTGTCCATCGCTCTAGTGAAGTTTAGTACACCTGAAAAAAATATGGCAAGGAGCAGTGAAGAAGTTCAGGGTGGAATATCACATCATTGACACACTTTGGTTTCACTTCCTTTAATTTGTCCCCCGTCTGTCATAACTATTCCAGCATCTAGAGACACATACTTTACAGTAATGTCCATTATGGGGTTTGTCCACTGGGACTACAATGAAATGTTGGTCCCTCAGAGTCTTCCTCATATGTTCTGTGGATGAATACAGTAGAAAAAGTCTTTACTTATATGAACACATGCAAGCTTTTATAGGGCTTTTACTGTATCACAGAAGTACGACTAACTTTCAGCCTAGTTGTAATGAACTGAAATGACATTTGGCTTTGTCTGCCATCAGTCCTCTGTCAGTGCTGTCGAGCAGCAGTCTCAGTGCTCTGTCAATCTCTGCTTCTTAAAGCTGTGGCAGACTTACCACAGCAACAGCATTCCTTTTGGTCTGTAATTGGCCGGGAGGAAGAGCCTATTCACTGGAATAACTTTTGTCTTTTGTGGTAAACTCCACAACTGCTACAAAACAAGAAGCCCAAATAATCCCAGGTTGTACTTTTTAAATTAAAGATACGAGAACGTCATGACATTCATGACATAATTTGAGGCTGAGGCAACACACTGAAGTGCAAAACCTACAAACAAGCTCTTATAAAAGTTCCAGTTTTGTAATTGACAGTTGCAAATATTTGCAGCATGAGTGTGCTGCTGCCTTCGAGTGCTGTTGTAAATATAACTGGTGGATGAGTGCACATGAACAGCCCTGCAGAGTGGAGCATACAATCAGCAAAATGGCAACTTTAAATGGTAACTGAATTGCAATGATTGGGTGTAGAACATGATAACATGGTTTGTTAGGATGGTGGCCATGAAAACTGGGAATAGTAGCCATTAAATCAATTATAGATTCAGTTGATGTGCATTTCCTCATACTCACACTGCTGCTGCTGCACCACTGAGCTGGTTTACTCTGCAGTAAGGAGGTAACATCACTACTGAAAACAATTAGAAGGATAAATATTGTACATCTATGTGTTTATATACAACATTATGGTTAGAACATACTGTATGTCTAAGTTTTATCCAATTTATTCATGATTTATTTTCATTTTCTACTTGATTAAAATAAATATGCTGTTGTTATTGTACCATACAATATGTCTATAATTATAATAGTGAATGGCAATACTCTTTTCAGCTGGTAAGTCACATATACAGCCAAAAAAAGTCATTAAACAGCTTCAGATCTAGTCAGGCTGAGGCATTTAGGACAAATGAAGAGCTTAATGGATTTAGATTTCACAGAAAACAGGCACAATCCCACTGGATCAGATGAAAAAGTGGAGAAAGCTACAAAATGATCACTAAAAAGGGAACCCCTTGTTTGGTTGACAGCTATTAAGCGCATGAACGAGAAAATAGCAAATCTGTAAAATGCAAACCAAGAAGCTATATTTTCAACTATAGAAGCCATAAATAACAGCAGTGGCACCTGAAGGCAGCACTAAAACGAGAAACACTGGTCTGACCTTCAGTCCCACCTCACCAGCCACACCTCTCCGTTTGTTTACTTCCCTTCAGTCCATAATTCACTCACTTCAGCTGCAGACTGCCATGAGCTATTCACACACATGCAGTTTCCCATGAAATCCTCTTTTTCACCTACATGTGTCAGAAGGAGGGCGCGCTGCGAGAATCTGTTGTGGTTAAAGCAAAATAAAAACAGCCCGACTTGGAGCGTCGGTCATATCCTCTCCTCTGATTGGTTCATAAGAGGTGAATCATCAGGCGAGGATGAGCTCACTTTGCCTTAAGGCTCCACACATTCATACATGAAGCATAATACCCTGTATATATAGAGAATGAATATGCCCACACATGCACACAAAACCCAGGGTCACATCTATGTGTGGTGGCTTGACAGTAAATATCTATTTTTCACGTTTACGCTGCCTGTAGCTCCACATTTTTTCAAGACATTACACACAAACACTGTCACATGGAGGCCTGTGTTGTGCCAACACATTAGCTGAAGGGGAGAGGAGGTTGGGTTTGCAAAAAGGCAAATCAACCAATCCAACGGATGCATATTCATCCTGGCCAAGGCTCTGAATGCATCAGGTTTATAGTCACTGCTGCAGATGCTCAGTTCTGACTGAGTTTTTGCAGGAGTGACCTTGGTCTTTAGTCATCTATGTGTGGGCCTGTAATTACCAGAAAAGTATCTTTTAAACTGTCACATCATCAATGAGAAAGTGCACAAACCTGACAGCCAGTTGTGATGATTAAAAGGTTTTCTCAGCAAGTTTGAAAAAAAAAAAAAAAGCTCACACAGTGACAACACAACTAAAAGAGACAGCTCTGAGCAGTGAGTCCCTGGTTCGACTCCTGATCTGGATCTTTACTGTATGTCTCTCCCCATTTCCTGTCTCTCTTCACAGGCAAAAAAGTCCAAAAAACAACTTAAAAAAGAGACTGTTCAGATGCAGAAAGTAGTTGATTTATTACAGAAATGTGTATAAGCACACGTGTGTATTTACTAATATTAATATCTCCATTTAAAGCAACACAAACACCATGTAGTTGGGAAGCATTAGATTTATCGTATTTACTGGTGTTTGTTTATTTAGGTAATCTTGTCAAATCATCTTGAGTATGTTAACACTGATTAACATTTTATTCTGCTACAAATTCATGTATTTGTCTAAAGTTTATGTAACATTTTAATGGAAGATAACTGGTAAATTATTCTGTTTTTTCAAAATCATTTATTTGCTGAGCTCGACCCTACCTATGTGTCTTCTGATATAGTTTTCTCCCTCATCTCATTAAATGTTTCATTCATGTTTTCATCCTCTCTCTCATCCCACAGTTCTCTCTCTGTGTAGTCCCACTGGATGCTGTTCCCTCGCACTAAACAGCAGTGATAACAATGCAATTGAATTTACAGCCAAAACAACATTATATTCCCATTACAGCTACAGAATGTAACTCCAGTGAGACGTTAATAAACACACCATAACAGAAGTTCACTCTGTTTGTCGTACAGACAAAGAGACAAATGCAAATGTTGAACTTTATCTCATATGTGTTTTTTTTTTAAAAAGACAGAGTGAAATAAGAAAAGTGAAAGAAGAAAAAGAAAAGAAACAATTTGCAGTGTTTCCTCCATGATTTGATGCTCGTCCAGACAGCATCACTTCATGTTTACGTGTGTGGAATCATACGTTGCATCAGTATCATTTCAGGTTGAGACCCCACCCCCATAAACAACCAGTGCCTTATTGATCTATTCAACAATAAAACTGTGATCGATCAAACTTTAATGAAAGGTTATGATCAGCCTCATATATAAACATCTCATAAAGCTGTCTAGAGACATTACACAGTGTTACACACAGCAGTGCAGACAGACAACATCCTCTATTGATGTGTATTATAGGAAGCCATGTCTTGTTTGCAGTTATCAATCAGTGCCGTGGCCTATTTCATAGACAGGGTCATGTGTTCATTGATCAGCAGGGAGGGAGGGGAGGGGAGGGGGGCCATGTTCAGCCCCAGCAGTTTCAAAGCAGGAGATCAATAAAACTCACACACTGTTTTGTAGAGACTTGGCAGAGCTTAGTTAAAACTTTCTGACGTTATTTATTTATTTTACTTTTTGAAAAGTTTCGTTCGCTAATTTGTGGGAGAAAGTTTGCCAGAAAGTCTACATGAAAGCTCCTCTCAGACTCGTCTCACCCCTGGATTTCTGAGCAAATCCACTAAAATTAATTGATTTTGAAAATAATAAAGGCTGTGAAATTGTGTGGATTGACTTTATATCAGAAAATCTGAGCTCTACAATTTAATCATCGCTTTATTTTTTCAACTTGTACACACTTTAACCAAACTAACCCCACCCACGCCTGGACTAAATGACAAATAACAATAGTGGCATTCAGACGGGAACATCTCGGGTCAGTGTCGGACACTGACTCAGGGTACGATTTCTTTAATATGCATCAAGCTGTCGGTTGTTTTAAATTAGCAACAATCAAAGACCGTGTCTTAATATATTTGTCAAGTGATACTTGCCCAGCGTGTGGTATCTTCTCATGCTGTGGTGCAGATATCACTTAGTTTAGTTTTGGACAAACATCACTGCTGTTAATGCAGAAAACAAACGGTTTTATGTGCAAAAGGAGCTTGACATCACCTTTTAGAAATGGTGTGTGTGTGTGTGTGTGTGTGTGTGTGTGATTGGGTGAAGGTAGGCCTCTGTCTAAATCAATGGGGATGTAATGAGGAACATTTTTTCTCTTCTATCCCTGTCTGAAGCTTTGTGTGTGTCTGAGTGTGTGTGTGTGTGTGTTCTTGGACTTGTATCTTTGCGGGGACCAATGTGAGTTCACGATGAGACCTCGATGGTGAAGGTAGTTTTGGAAAGTGACTCTTCGATGGTCTGGTTTCAGGGTTAATGTTGGACGTGGTTGGGGTCAGACATGTACATGTGATGGTTAATGTTAACAGCTAGGAAATGTATCATATCAGCGTAGATCCTCACAAGTAGAGTACAAACTTATATGTGTGTGTGTGTGTTTTGGAGGTGGTGGCTGCGATAGAGACTGATGAGGAGAAGACAGAAAAAATCAATTCAGACTCGTCCTCCTCTTCGATTTTCACAGATACTCCCCTCCTCTCATCCCATCCTTTGTCTATCCTTCATCTCCTTCTCCAACCCTACTCTTCCACTTTTCTCATCTGTCTTTCTCCTTCCCTTCCTCTCTCCTCCTGCTCTTCCTCCATCTCCTACTTTCTCCTTCCTTATCATCACCCCTTCCTTCTCCACCAACCTCTGCTCCAACCATTTGCTTTTCCTCTTAACTTCTGTTTTTCTCTTCATCCTTTATTCCTCGATATCCTGTACCTCATTGTAACCTTCATCTTCTCCTCTTTTTCTTCTCCTCCTTCATATTCTCCTCTTTCTCATCCATCTCTCCTTCTTCTCCATCAGAACCTCCTTTTCCTCCTTTTCCCCCTCCTTCCTCCTTCTTCTTCTCTTGCTCTTCATCTCCCTGACTGTACCTCTTTCCTTCCTCCCTCTCTCCAATCATCATCATCATCGTTCTTGTTTTCTTTATTATATCTTCTCCTGTAAATGTCTCACACACACCTCCACACACAGGTGACAAACTGAGGTGCAAACGTGCAGTGTTTTCAAATGTCCTCATTTATATGCTCACTGAGGCCATTCTAATCCCTGATAAAGAGAGGAGAAAAGAGGGAGCTTTTCACTTCCTTCATAGTATCTGCAAATTCAACAACTTCCACAGCAAACTCTTCTTTCTAATCACCTTTTGTTCCACCTTTTCATCAATTCACCACTTGAGTCCTCTGACACTTTACCATTACCAATAATACAGCTGGAGGCGAGAGCTAAGGAGTGAAATATTATTTCCAAAGTCAAAAGTCACTGCATTTAAATACATAAATCCTAAACTTACAGTGATTCTGTCTCTAAAATCTTTACTTAAGTTCAGTTTTAACCACAACTGACTTAAATGCTCTGCCAGATTTTGTTTCTTAGGACTGTATAGATGAATCCTTCATCATTATTGAAGCAAAATGCTCTTCCACAAGATTTCCTGTTTTTCCTCCTGACTATATTTGGTCCCACACATCATTGCTGATCCGTGAAACATTGAAAACTACAGTCATTTTTATGATTAAGAAAAATCCCCTACAACCATACAGTTCAGAGCAGTGGGCTGTAAGTGCATTGATGTTGCAAATCTTATTCAGCAGAGTGTCCGTCAATTCAAGTTCAAAACATGAAAAATGACCATCACCGGGAGTTAGGTTGTCATGCACCAGCAGCACTGAAACATCCCACTGTGTCTATATTTACTCTGGCAAACTCTCTATCTTTAGGCCAGCATTTTTCAAGCCTCCATGAGCAGAATTGCAGATCTTGGATCACCAGGCACGCCTCCCCGACTATCTCATTCTCAGCGACCTGGGAGATAAAAGCTGACTGCAGAACAGCTCCCCTCATGTGAAGTGCTGCTGTAAAAGCCATCCTAAAAACTACATGAGTCCCATAACCTTGCTGCTTGATTCCCATTGTGAGGATCCAGAAGTGTTTTCTGTGAAAACTAGGACACAGGAGTGTGTTCCTCCTCTTCCAAATCTAAACTGTGGAGACAGAGTTGGTGCATGTCTGTCAGTGAGATCGGCCTGAATACTAACTACTAGATGTTATGCAGCAAGAATAAAGATGCATGCAAAAACAGGATAGTGTTTATTTGGAGGAGGCTTCCATTTGAAACATTTTACAGCTTAATGATTGATATGAATAAGCCCCTGTGTAAGATTCTAACAAATCGCACGTCTGTGATAACGTACAGCCTGTTTTGCTAAAATTTGCCGTATCTGGTGTTTGAGCATTTGGCCAGGAGACCTCTGCTTGACTTGCCAGTTTATCAGTGGACATGAGGAGTGAAACTGGATTGTTACCTCATTGCCTTGTCTCCAAAACAAGAAAACATTGCTGCAGTACATGTCACCAGCCTTTAACTGTATCAGGACAGCATGTTCTCTTCGGTTAAACAAACAAAACTGACATGTCAGGAGTGGGATTTGAACCCACGCCTCCATTTGGAGACCAGAAGTCCCATTATATAGGAAGGAGCATCCTTGAGTCTGGCGCCTTAGACCACTCGGCCACCCTGACAGGTTGTGTGGGTTTAAGGTCTTATTCAATGCACTGTGAGTATTTCGATCAGTACCTTTTCTTTTCACTAAAACACATTCAGCGTGTCAGGGGTTTGAGCCAATGCCTCCATCAGCAAACCAAAAAACATCAATTTTACAGAAAGGATTATAAGACCTGCCTTTAGTCTAGTATATCAACATAGAGTTTTCTCTTCAGTAAAACAAAGAAGCATATGTGACATGGGGGGATCTGAACCCACAAGTCCACTGGGAGACCAGAACTTCCCCTGTATTATTTGCAGATCTGTGGTTGAATTCTTCAGAAAGCCATAAAACACTCAACAATCCTGGTTTCCTGGAACCAATGCCTCCATTTGGAGACCGGAGGAACCGTTATTTAGGGATGAACTAACCTTGAGTTCAGCACCTCAGACCAACTGTCTGACCAAGCTTCTATCTGTACCAGGTTACACAGTTTTATGCATAATGGCAATCATAAAAAAAATACTTCCAGTTTCCATGTACAGTGCTCAGAAGGAAGAAGCTGGATGACAGACTCAACCCAAACACATCACAAACATCCTCAGAGACAAAGAATTCTTCCAGAGTGGCGCCACTGACATAGATGGCAGCCATTGGCGGAGTCACAGATGTGCAAGGTACGTCTAGATTGATAAACAGCAAATGATGCATAAATAACAGATGTGCAAAAATACAGCTAAATGTACCCATAGCCTGAGGAGCTTATATTAGGGCCAAAGTGCAGATTACCAAAGTTTTATTGGTCTTTTAGATCTGGACTATGATTGTGTTTACATTACTATTAAACTGCACACACAAAGAGCTGATTGCCATCATTGCCTCATGTGTCCAAGACTTAAGAAACCAAAGCCATACTCATGTAATCTAAGACTAAAGGTTGACTCATTCTGTGGAAAACTGTGATTCTAAAACTCCAGAGACTCCAGGGATGAGTGTAGTTTCTCAAACTTAATCAAGAGGACTCCTAAGTCATTACAGCAAGAACAAACTTGAAGCCTGAAAGTGGTGATGGCAGTTAACTTTGATTAACTGGGTCACAAGAAACAGCTGTCAGGAGTGGGATTTGAATACATGCCTCTACTTGAAGACCAGATTCCTCAGGCTCAGTCTAAAGAAGGGGTACCCTCGAGTCTGGCGCCTTAAACCACTCGGCCATCCTGACACCTCTAGCCTCACGCCTATGATCTTATTATGTGCAGAAGCCTTTGTGTACGTTGTATTGTAGCACTTGAGCTGATACTGGCATCGGTCATACTGTAAACACAGATATACTGTTGTGTATATTGGAAGGTAGAAAGTATAACATGACTTATTTCGTCTATAGTGTTTGTAAGATTTGAAGTATGGTGTTTTCCCACAGTAACCTTGCTGTACATTGACTTTTTTGCTCGTTGGATATGATGAAAGATCCAGCTCCAGGTGGGATTATTGATTATTCTGTTACATGTCCATATGTTCCCGCTGCTTTCTCTATATATTTATATCTATCCATTCACTTCAAGAGAGACACATGAGATTTATGGCAGTGAATAACAGGGGAATAAGTAAATGAACGAACAGATAAATGTGTCAACAGCGAGATTCTAACCCATGGCTCCATTTGGAGATCAGAGCCAGTGTTTTATGCAGATGGATTAAAACTGAGCCTGGTGCTGTAAATCAGAGGCTGTGACACGGATGCTAACATGGCATCTTTGCTGCTCCCCTGCAGCAATTTTATTCCTTAAAAGGAATAATTAGACCAGTGCGAGCTTGTTTGACCTGTGATTTTTCCATTAATGAGTCATCTTAATCAATAAAATAAGACTGCTGATTCTGTATGCTCCTTTAATCATCCCTATACTAAATTAAATAATAATGTGCATCGTATAGAAGGCTGCACCACGAGTATACTGATACACACACTGTATTTCTGCTTCCAGATAGAGGCAGGGATAACGCCTGGTTTGTCTTAGTCAAATTCACAAATGAACACTTGAAGCATTTGCAAAACTAATCAGGAAATGTGTTCTTTGCTTCTGTCATTTCAGGCAGATCTCTTTATGTTTCCAGAGGCTTCCTTACTATAGATAATAACAAAAATAGCAAAATTGTCTCAAGTGCTGGAAGGGTTTTTGTGGTTACCTTAAAATTGCACAGCAGCTGGATGGAAACATTTGGTATTTGACCGGTGGGATAAAAAAAAAAAAGAAAAACAAACTCTTAACTCTGCGGGACTCATCATCTCTGTTGAGGCTTATGGCATTTCCCTGTAAGGGCAGAGGAATGTTTACATTCACCATAGTGATTAGACCACACAATCACATCTGTCAGTACACACACACACACACACACACACACACTCCATTAACAGTGCTCCTCCACCTCCTGTTACGTCACGTTTGGTCACATAACGTGTAGTAAAATCAACACAAATTGTATGTGTGTGTGTATCGATCAACCCAGATTGGTCGATGTTCAAACAATATGCATTGTAAACATACACACACACACACACAAACCACAAACAATATGGATGGATGAAACACATACGCTCACATGAATGAACACACTAAACAATACAGATGTAAACACGGGCACACATCGCACAACTAAGGCCTCTCCCATCATCCATGAAAAAACCTGCAAACTCTCTCTCTCCCTCCATCTGCCACATACTGACACAGAGGCTTAGCATGCATTGTATTTAACCTAGTCATCCTAGTGAGTATGCGTGAGCTTTTCATCCACTTACTTAATACACGCCATGAAGAGAGACAGATGGAAACAGAGAGATGTCTATCCAGATTTAAAGAGTTGGTAATAATGAGAAGAGGGAGAGATAAAAAAAAAGGCAGGAAGTGAGAGACTGAAGGGAAATGTTTACATTCAATCATTACATCACACTCACTCAGTTAAAACAGCCACAAATACCTTTGCAACCTTCAATATTAAACATATACACATCATGTGTAAGTAATGATCGAGTCTAACAGGCTGAGGCTTGAACTATCGCTGCTGTGTTCCCAAAATGCGCTGTCCATCTTACCCGTTGCCCTTTTGCCCTCAGTAAACTAGGCTATTGTTGTTGTGTTCCCTCATGCAAAATGGATAAACTAGCGAGCCATGCTGGATGGATGGATAATCAGGACAACAAACCATCTGAGAAGTAATGTGTGGAAACAGTTTGGATTTGACACTTTGGATGGAAAACCTCAGCTGAATGTATGGCTGTTTGCTGAATCTGTAGTCTAACTGCCTCACAGTGATGTTAGCTTGTTACTCAAGGGAGGCAGCAGCAGATTAAAACAGCAAAGTTAATTTGGCAGCGTAGTTTAGGATTAGGCATCATAGATTGTCTTGTTATTCAAAACAAACAACTTTCTCATTCACTCAAAGTGATTTTTTTAGTACTGACAGCTCTAATGTACACTTTATATGAGCCACTAAAATTACTTTATCCATATATTTATTCCAGCATATTTTGTACCCACATGCAGCCTGGCACTACTTGTATACATATTTGTTTATCCACAGTTGTCTGTAACAATCTGATGCATAGAGAATGTAGGTTGATGTCCATATTTATTATATGTATATATAATTTCATACCTACTTGTTGTCTAACTGTAGGTCTATGTGTATCTAGGTACTGTGTGTTTTGAGAACTACTGACAATTTGAGTTAAAAACCTGTATATTTTAACATCCTGCACACTTGTGGTAAACTCATGCAGGTAATTTCATTTATTTTGTCTGATTAGGCCTCTTGTCAGGTCTGTGTGGGAGTGCACCGACTGTGCTTGACTGGCATCTCTGACTCTCTCTGTTAGCTGTGTTGTACCTCAGAGCGAGACAAATTAAACCTTCATCATTCTTATCCATCCTGTGATAGACTAGCGACCTGTCCAGGGTGCACCCCGCCTCTCGGCCAATGTCAGCTGGGATTGGTTCCAGCCTCCCCACCCTCAAAGAATAAGTGCGATAGCTAATAGATAAATGGATGGATCATTCTTATCCAGTGACCCTATGTAATTCCCCACATAGCTTTGCCCACAGTCATCCAGAGTCTGATTAAGAAAAATAACAGAAAAACACTTGTGGGTTTGAAGATATTTGAGTAGCTGGAACCAGAGAATTTAGGGCCTGAGATACGAATTAAAGTTTCTATATGTACATTATTGCTAATGCTACATAGCAAACATTAGCATTAACAGCTGCTAACTTATCAAGAGCTTCAGCCACTGTTGTCTTGACAACAAAAGGTTAGAACGCGCCCTCTGGACAGCGCTACTTCCTCGTCTTCTCATCTTGGACTGACGCTACAGTGACTCTCTATCGCACAGTGGTATCATAACACGGGTCAGGCCAGGGCTAGCAGGCTAGCATGCTAACTTCAGTAGAAGTGACACAAATAGAAGCAAAACAAGAGTTAGCATCGGGGTTGCTTTCCACTGCTGGACACAGCTCTTGGCAACAAAGGGGATAAAGT
This sequence comes from Lates calcarifer, assembly GCF_001640805.2. Classification (NCBI taxonomy): domain Eukaryota; kingdom Metazoa; phylum Chordata; class Actinopteri; family Centropomidae; genus Lates; species Lates calcarifer. The sequence continues at coordinate 23,450,022 of NC_066840.1, read as the reverse complement.
TTAATGCTGAACTCACAACGGTAAGTAAATAGCTATTAATGCTAATGTCAGGCTATGTATCAAGAGCAAAAACTTACGTATATCACCTTTAAACAATTAATCAAGTCTTTAAATTGCTGCAGATTCATTTTCTGTTCATTTCTTAGTGTAATTAAACTAAACTGAAACTGAAGCTGGCCATTTTTGTTCTAGTTTGTAACCTCCTCAGTTCCAAAATGCAAACATCTATTCATCTTCCATTTACAGTAAGACTTCTTCCATTTAAACAGTATAATGGACCCAAAAATAATGAATATTTAACTAAGTACAAATTAAGTCGAGCAATAGTTGATACATAAAATATATACAATATGTGATACTGCACGGCAGTGTGCAATAAAATGATTTTAAATGCCTGTCAGAGGGGGGAGACGGGGTGTTGAGGGGTTAAACATACTCAGGCCAATAAATCTGATTCATATTCTGATTCTGACATTCAGAGGAGATGGAGATGGATGAGAGAGAGTGTTGGTGGGCCATACAGTCAGCACAAGAGCGACACAGTCACACAGAGAAGGAGAGAGAGAGAGAGAGAGAGAGGGGTAGAGACAGATGCACAATGTGATACAGAGACGCTGCGTCCTGATTGGCTGAGAGGAACCCTTGTATCTGAGTGGAAGGAATGCGAGCGAGGGAAAGAGAGGGAGAGTTGACACTGCCGACCAACACGTGCTGCTCTGTCACATGACTCAACACTCTCTCTCTCGTCCTCTCTCTCTCTGCTGATGCTCTGGTCTTTTCCCTCTCTCTTTCTCCTTCTCTTTTTCATCCACATCTCTCTCTCCTCTCTCCACCTCCATCTTTCGCTCTCCCTCTCTCTCTCATGTGCTCCTCTTTTCCCTCTGTTATCTTCTCAGCCCTTCTCTCTCTCTCTCTCTTTCTCTCTGAGGTGTCTGCTCTCTCTCTCTCTCGGCTTTCATTTCCACCCCTCACTGTCTTTCTCTCTCTGGTGTTTCAGGCTTTATCTGTAATAGGATTCATTTGCATTGTTTATAACAGTACATCCTACGCAACAAATTATGGAAGAATAAGTCAAAGAAATACATTAATGAACATGCTGGCATTGTCTTACAGTTAATAAATCCTTGACAAATCTCTCTCTCTCCAAAATGCAAATTTCAAATTAAAATGTATAAGTAGTTGACAAAGTAAGTTCAACAAGGTTTACAGTCTCTCTGTCTTTGCTCTTCATTTCTATCAGTTCTGTCCTCCCTTTCTTTTCCCCCTGTTCTCACCTACATCTCTTCTTCTTTCCTTTTGTTATTTATCTTTCTTTCTGCTCGTCCCTCTCTCTCTCTCTCTCAGTGTCACTCATCCCAGGTTCAGCTCCTCAGTCTGGTTTGCAGTTTAGTTTGTTGCGCCTCTCTGCTGTGGCTCTGCAGACAAACCAAACGCTCCTTGCTGCCAGCCCACTTACAGGAATACAAACACACATTCAATGCAGGTGTGCACACACACATCACACTGTAGAGAAGAGATGAAAGGGTGCAATTACAGACGAGGCCGTCTCTATGATTCACATACTGTAGGTTAGGAAACACGAATTGCTCTCAAGCTCCGGCACATATAAGAACAAACTTTAACCATTTCTTTAACTGCCTTTGCTTTTAAATCACACATGAAAATCTGATGTGTTTTATTTAGTCTCTGACAGCAAACTCATCCTAGTGAAGAAAAATGGACCCATGATCCAGAATTAGAAAAAATCCTGGTAAAATATTGGAGCAACAACGACTGATTCAAAGCCAACAACACGCTTACTTCACACCTTCATTAACCGTCCATTATCCTTACCTTTCTTTCCAGTATGAATGTCATACTCTTCCCTGTATTCACACTTAATTTTGGCTTTACACATGCAGTAAAACATGGTCCTGTCTGAATACAACTCCATAAAAGAGAATAACTGAATGAACCAGAGTTAAATCCTGGATACTTCATGTGTCTTTAATGATCTCCGGATAAAGAAATAACTTTTGTGCAGCACTTTGCAAATTGGGTGATTCTATATAAGGTATAGGAGTAAGGCAGGGTGGAGGCATGCAGGGCGGAGGCCTTAGTCAGAGGTCACAGCTCTATTTATAACATGACCAAATGTCCCACTGCAGTGCTCATTCTTAACCTCCTGAAAAACAAGACGGTGGCATCATGGCATAGGAAGGTGGGGGTGGGGGTGGGGGTCATTAAAACTAGTAAATTCAAGGTGAGAAGTGGTGTGGAGGGAGGAGAAAAAAACGAGGGAGGGTTTGGATGATGGTGCACCAAGAAGGAGAGAGAGATGGAGCAAATGAGCCACAAACATTCAGAGAGGCAGAAAATGGATCCAACCTCCAGCAGAGACAGAGAGGTGCAGCAGTGGACTGAAAAACACTCAGACATCTTTGTCTGTGAGGAACAGATATGAGTGCAGCTGTTTCTGAATCGCTGGTGGAGCAGTCTAAACGGTCAACAATGTCTTTCCAGCTGTGCTCATGATGCTGAGTATCACTGCAGCAGGGAGGTCGAGGTTGTCTGTTGATATTTAAAGGGGGAAACAGCATTTTCATTGACTGCTGTCACTTATTTTAAAGCATTTTATTCTTTGTGTCTAATTTTTTAATCTGTTTGTGTGGTGGCATCTTAACGTTTTAGACAGTGATAACAAAGGACCCTGGATGATTCCAGTCAGGATCTCATCCTCTAAACCACAGCTTTGGCCCCTTTTGCATTTGTTTCAAACGCAGCAGTGCTCTTGACTACTGTACCATTATTTGGCAATAGATCTGATCCAGGATCGTCACACCACATTTCATCACAGAGCTCATAAAGCTCGATAAAATTTGTTAAAGGGAGAATGAACTCACCGAGTGGAAGGTCAGTCCTCACTGACTGGTGAGACATGTCCCATTAAAATCATTGAAAACCATGAAAACACAAAGCGATGCAGGATTTCTTCCTCGCTCACTGACTGTAGAGTCCTTTTCAGCAGCAGAGTGCTCAGTGCTGCCACTGGTGGCCAGAACATGTATAGCTGTTTTAACTGCTACCTGATGTAGCAGCTGTTAGCCTGTCAGCTGATGGGCAAATATTCTTCATTTAACAGAGTTTTTTTTAGAGTTTTAGAGTTGCAAAGTGACTTACATAACCTGAAAAAGTATATTTCTGAAAAACCAAAGTCCATATGAAGATGACGAACCGTTGCTGTGACTGTGTATTCTCTCTGCGATGATGGATATTTTCAACCTTCATGATTTTCCATCATTTACTCTGGTTAAAAATCCTGTAGAGGTGTTTGTGAATGCGACAGGAAGCTTCATTTTTAGGGTCACAAGCTAAAAAAGCTGCAAATCACAGCAGTAATAGTTGCTGTGCCAACTCATATGATAAAAAGAAAGGACCAAGGTTGGAGTCCTGGACTCTCTTTGCTTCTGTATTTATGCATGAGGAAAAACTTAGACGGTCCACACCTTTGCTAAAATCAATCCATGACACCAGTGAGGTCGTCCCTCGCATGTATTATAGTGCCTTTGTTGCTGGTGTGTATGGCACTGTCATACACAAAGTACAAATGAAGCACGGTTTCTCAGATATTAGCTCTTTAGCCAACACAACACGCCCAGCAGCAGGTGGACAGCAGCACTACTGATCCATATTCTGCTGTTTGCTTTGTCACGGCTGTCAGAGGGGAGGAACGTGAGCCGAATGGTGCTGCCTGTCCTGAGCCTACGAGGAACATTGATTGGAGTGCAAACAACATGCATGACTGGCTCCATGCACACACACACACACATGCATGTATATATAAACAGGCCCAAAAAGCCAGAGTGTCAAAACATAACGTAGGTAATAGATGGTGCACACAGGCTGCAGGGGCACGTTGGAAAAGTTTAATCTTACATTATTCTTACGCTGACACACAGCCAGTGATCACATGCAACTACAAGACGGCAGCTTCTGCAGGTGATTCACTTCAAAATCATCTGTTCTACATTCCTCATGCTGCAGTCAGCTCTTTACTGGATGCAATTAAATTTTAAGGAACCCAGTGAAACAAAAAACCAGTATTTGTAGTTATTAAAAAGTACATTATTGCTCTGAAGTCAGTTTAAAAATTCAAAACTGAACCGAAGAACTAAAGAAGCATCTTAGATGCAGAGGTGAAACGTCTTTTAGTATCTACAACCAAATCTAGTTTCCCTCGATTCGAACCTTTCTTGAATAACCATGACCTGGACGACTGAGAATCTTCACGGAAAAATTCAGTTTAGAACATTTTTCTAACCTTGAAGATTTTAGAGGGACTGCAGCTGATTTCTTTTTGAATTACTTTAAATTACTTTTTATTACTTGTCCAGGGGGTTGGAGGACAGGTGAAAAGTGGTGTCCTCCCATAAAAAGAGTCAGTTGTCTCTTTAAACCAACTCTCATTAGCTGTTACCAGGCTTTTAAAATCCTATTAAGTCCAGGACCCAATTTTTAGTAAATCTAGTGCTTCCATGAGAATTTAAACTAGGACTATGCTCATTAAAGCAGCCTCATTAAACCATCTTATTACTCTTATTACTTTCATTATGTAGAGATGTAGTAGAAATAGCTCTGCAGTGAGGAGAGGCTCATCAACACTTGGAGAGTCAATCCCACATGGAGCTTAAAAACTTTGCCATCTATGACCAGCAGTTATGATCAAGCACTTCAGAAGAGCTTTTGTGTATATAACTTTTGCAATTTACTTTTTTGGTGAAACCTCCTACCCTCAATTTGCCTCATTTACTTCTGTTACTGATTTCTGATGACACTGGCTACATCTCTCTGCTCTGATTGCAACACTGTGACAGGCTCTGATTGTCACTGTTAGTGTCTAACAACATTATGGATAGGGTTCCTACAGAGGTAGACCTTTTTATTAAAGAGTAAGCTCCTTTTTATTCAACCAGAAATACCACTACATGTTGCTACCAAAACTCCACAGACAAACGCAGTAATTTTAGCTCCCTGACAACAAGAGTTGCTGAAATATCACTGCGTTGACTGGTTATTTTTTTTGTGCTATTTTGTTAGCCGTTAGCATCTGAATACTCGTTCCACCACTGAAAGTCACTCAAAACACAGACAAACTACTGGATCAAGGCAGTGATACTTCAGCAGCTCCCAGTGTTCTGCTCGGTAAAATGACTGTTTTTGTCAGTGGAGTCTGGTAGTGTTTCTTTTTAAACAAAAAGGAACTCTCTCTTTAATAAAAAGGTCTATCTCTGTATGAATCCTATATTTATTTATTTTTGTATTTTTAGTGAATGTTCTTTGACATGGACAATTGCCCATTGGATTACATTGTAGCAGCTGCTCGTGGTGGCCAGGTGCACTGTTTTTACACTCAAAAACAGAGAAAAATAAGGCCCATGTCCAACAATACTGAATACTAATAATATAATCCTGCTTCTTGGGACCTTCTGGATATTGGTTTGATCTGATGTGATTGGAATATGTGTCATTACAAGGAGAAAAATACAAAAACAGAAGTGAAACACATTTGCAAAAGCATCCACAGCTGTGAGGGCAAATGTCAAAGGATGGTCAAATGTGGCTGTAGAATTTAAGGACTGGATTATATATTGCAAAACTGTCTTTATGCACATATATAATTAGGACTTACTGGAAAAAGCCAACACTACACAAAAAAGAAAATCCTATAGCCAAAGATAAAACTTTTCTGTTACACTAAGACTTCTGCTGGACAAAGACTTTGTGTTTTTAAAACCAAATATTTAATGAAACAAGAAAATCAGCATAAATGACTATGAATGGTTGCATTGTGTAAATTCAAGCTGAAATGTGGACAAAGGCAAAGAGCAAGACATGGTGAAATCACTTCAGGGAAGTTTCCAAAAAATATGATTCACATTTCAAATCAGCTGCGCCCACGAAGAATTCACCAAAGAAAAGTTATGAAATATTCATTTTACTGTAACTGTACACACAGTCTGGTTGTGATTCACTATTGTTGATCAGAAAATCAGTTGATTTAAACTAAGAATGACCTGAATAAATAATCACCATCATCTGTCTAGCTGTAAAAGAAAAACAACATATTACTGATTTGAAGCGTTTTGGTCGGTAACAGCTGTTTATGGTTTGATTTCTGATGTGGGAGTGTGCAGACAGCAGACTGAGTGTGTGTGTGGGAGTGTGTGGATATGACCTGGGCGTTACTGCATTGGCTAAGAGTGTGTGAGTTTGTATGGAGAGTGAGTGTGTGTGTGCATTAAAGACGTACATTGTCCAAATACAGACTCATCTGAACCCCTTGAGTGTGTGTGTGCAATAATAAGAAAGAGAAGAATCATAATGTAGGGTGTGTGTGTGTATGTCTGTGTGTGAGTGTCCAGTCGGCTGTGAGTGTGTGAGGTTGACTCAAAGCAGCGTGTGTGTACTCTGCTGTGGCTGTGTCACATTCTTGTCATTGATGTTTCAATGAGCTGGTGTCTGTTCAAGGTAACTTCTGCTCTTCAGCCTCTGAAGAGAAAACACACACACACACACACACACACACACACACACACACACACACACACACAAGACCACTCCCACAGTGTCCTACATACAGGCGTTTTAGGGTTTTCAATAGTTTATATACATCAGCCACGACATTCAAATCTCTGACAGATGAAGTGAATAACATTGATTATCTTGTTACGATGTCACCTGTAAGGGGTGGGATATGTTAAGCAGCAGGTGAACAGTCAGTTCTTGAAATTCATGTGTTGGAGGCAGAAAAAATGGCAAAGATAGAGATCTGAGTGACTCTGATAAGGGTCAAAGAGTGATAGAAAGACGACTGGGTCAGAGCATCTCCAAAACAACAGGTCTGGTGTTGGGAGGTGTTTCTTGGTCCAAGGAAGGAGAACCGGTGAACCGGCGACAGGGTCATGGGTACTGACAGGCCTCGACTTGGCCTCCAAATTTCCCTGATGTGAATCTGATTGAGTGTCTGTGGGATGTGCAGGATCAACAAGTCTGATCCATGGAGGCTCCAAAGGATCTGATGCTAACGTCTTGGTGAATCAAGACACTCCACAAGACCTTTAGAGGTCTGCAGAGACCTCTAAAGGTCTCGTGGAGTTCATCAGAGCTGTTCTGGAGAGACAAGGAGGACCTATAGTCATAGGCAGGTAGTTTCAATGTTGGGGCTGATCTCTGTATACTGTATCTATACAGTAAAATGTCTTTATACCATAAAGAAACTTGAAATAAGCTTCTGCCCATCACTATGCTCAAATGATTCTTGACAGGATCTCTGTGCTGCTGTAGGGAACACTTTAAAAATGGATGAAATATAAAATATTTGGTGTATAATAAAAAATGAAACATACAGTGTATCAGCACATCAGATCAGAGGGTTGGTTTATTTGATCTGACCTAGTGCTGAACCTCTAATCCCAACCAAAGATTTGGGTGTTTATGAAGGTTTGGCAGCAGCAGGATGAAATTTGAATATTTGGAAACAAGTGTTGAGTCTGATTATGTGTCGGTTCCAGTTGTACGTGAAATCCTTGGGGAGAAAATTAGTTCCACTCGTTACTGCATGTTCTACCAGCCATAAGCTCTGAGTCTGGAACTTCAGACTTAGTATTTGGTTTTCTGTTTTAATATCTAAATACTTTCCTCTAGGGAATCTGTCAGGTTGAGGTTCTAATTTCACTCGAATGTTGTGGATTGAATCTCCCCTGCAATACACAGAAGTTTGTTGAGTAAAAGAGAAACAGAAGAAGAAAAGCTTGGTGAATATTTAAGAGAAAATCTACTGGGACTACAAAATTAGAGTATTTTTGTGCAGAGAAGTATGAAGCATTGTCTACTTGACAGGAATCGCAGTGGTTCAGACCTTGAGCCAAAGAAATATCTACTGCATGTATTTTAAAACGAAATGTTTAGTATTCATTGGAAATACAGGTGGTAAACTTTCATTTTGATGGAGCATCATTTGTCAAATATTTTATTGATCTGCAAAATAGTTTAGTAAGTGCTTTAGAAAGAGTCTGTGCACTTTTCTATTAGCTGAGTAAGATATTTTTTCACTCCTGTCAAGGCTTACGCCAACCGAGGGAAAACACTGATCCACTTCTAACATTTATGATGAATTTGTTGCATATGTGTTTTGTAAAGAGGAAAGTTGATGAGTTTTCAGGAAAAGGAAAAGTTCCTGATGAAATCTTGACAGCTCAACTGAAATTTTATTTGAAAGGACTTTTTAAAAATAGACAGTAGATCTTGATCCAGAGAGAGTTCTTTTAAGGTAATTTATTCTATATGTCTGTAAGTCTAGACCACCTTTAGATCCTAAAGTTAAAAGAACAGCCTTTCCTAGATTTGGGAGTAAAATCGGTTTCTGAGCTGACTCTCAGATATCTTTAACTTAGGAGCCGAGCTCACTTCCTGTCTGGCTGCTGAATCCCTTTTTTCTTCCTGATATGGTGAGTTTCTTTTGGAGATATTTGGAGCTATTAGCATTCACACAGACTGATTCTTTTCATTTCAGCTGCTGTTATTTCACACCTCTGTCTACAGCCTGAGGTCTAGACTATTTGTTTCAACCAGACTGACTTGGCTGGCTGTCAGCTGCCTTTCTCAATCACTGCATGTGTCTCTATAACAAAGCAATCTGCATGTTTAAGGAGAAGCCAGTCAGGATCATTGTCACTTTTCAGTACAAATAAAGTGTTAACCAGCAGGACCTTTAAGAGTTACCATTAACTGATAGCAGCCTTGCAGAAAAGCAGCCTGGATTATGGAAGGCACATTTTTACGTGCAAATTTCTGACATTTTACGACCTATAATTTTCTTCAGTGTCTGTAAAGTTGGGAACAGGCACACCAGTTCTCACCCAAAAATCCCTAAAACTGCAAGAATTGCTTATCAGACTGCAAAGCCCTTCTTCTATAAGCCCTTCTAAAACTTTGGAACACTAAAACTCCAGACTGAGGAAACTCTTTTTTGTGGTCAGCAACTCATTAAGGAGGAGTGTTTTATGAGAGGCTTAAAAGAGTGGCACCACCTCAGACTGATGCAACATACAATAGCTACTTGATATTAAATATGGGAGGATTACAAAACTACAAAATTATAATTTTTTGGTGAGAATTTGAGACTGGAATTTAGCTATTTATTCTCCTTTTTTATTACTGTCAAATCAGCAACAGACAAAAATCATTTAGATTTAAGTTAATTATTTTTATACTGGCATGTAAAAAAATCATCCTGCATCAAAATTCTTACATAAATGTATCATAATATCGTAATATGGAGCCTGTTCATATACAGTGTATTGTACAGTACTAATCAGGACTTTTATTTGCATTCACATGTAGCTCTCTAACCAGTACTGATAAAACTCCAATCCTTCCCAGAGAAAGAAAGTGTAATCTAAATTGCTGTAAATCATTAATAACATTATATCAGCTTCCTGGTGTCAACCCCTTTGAATTTCCTTGGTAGTGACCTGTGTTGATTTAAGGTCACACCTACAACTGAAATAATACAACAGCACACATGGAGCTGCGAGTGGGAGGGGGGTGAGGGGGGGTGACAGAAGTTTCAAAAAAAAAAACAGTGAGACTGAGGGTAACACATAATAAATGGACAAAATCATCGAAAACTTACTGTGGAAGATTGCGACTTAAAAGAAAGACTGAATGACAGTACTGTAGGAATGAATGGATAAATGATTTACTTAGCATTGAATCATTGCAGAAACCTAATTTACACTTATTTTATTTAGCTCTGTTTATAACTGAAAACAGACACAGTTAAAATGCCTTAAATCTCTTTTTCTACTCATTAAAATAAGAGATTTAAGGCACACTTAAATTTAAATTACATGTGATTCATCATCCAATGTTACTGACATCTGTGATAGTACTGAATTAATCTTATTACCTGTAACCTGAGAAGCACTAATATCAGGGTTGCGTGTGACACAATCCAGCACTTTCATCACAGGAAACCATAAACATGACAATAATATTTTTAGAGTGAATTCTAAACCTTGCAAACATGGCTGAGAGATGCTGTGGACCAATCAGATCGCTCCTCTGAAGCAGCTGGTTGTGTAAGGACTGTGGTGTGTTTCCTACATGAAAGTCACTGCTCCACACACCAACACAGCAGCACACTGTCATGAGATACAGGAATAGAGCATGACTCATGTGAGAGAGTACTGTAGACACACACACACAATGCTAAAATATTCACATGCACACAAACAAACAGCGTGTACATACAAGACACAAGGGCCCAGTGAAATCTGCACGTATTGTGTGTGTAAGACTAAATGATTACAAAGACAGAAACACACAATTACTGTCTTCAGCTGATCTGCATCATGTATTTAATATCTAAAAATGTACCAGAGATCAGACTTTACATCTTGATCTACAAATTACCAAACAAATATAAGACATATGTGAGCACAATCTGAATATATGAGATAAACAGAACAATATAAAATACTAATTATTCAGCTGAGTAGGAGGTTGAGACATATCTTCTGTGAGAAACGATTTTCAAATGATCTTCAAATGTTAACATTGATTAAACGCGCTGCTTAACTGCTGTTAGTCGGGGAATTTTGCATTGTGGTATAATGATTTACCAATGTCGATTCTCTGTCAGGTTTTTCAATAAAGTTCTACAGATTAAACCAGACACACACCCAGGTTCACTATATACACTACACACACACACTGTGTCCAAAGCCTTAATCACAGGAAATATAAATACACATGGATACACACACACACACACACACTTTTTCCCCACCATATGCTTGTGTGAGTGAAGTAATGCAGTGTGACTGCAGGAATCTTGACTGAGCAGCGTGATGTTGCATGTTGTGATGCTGCTCCATCAAAAAAACATCACACAAGCTGCTGTTTCCAAAAGCTGAAAACCTGCAGCGTTTTATTTCACCAAACTGTGATGCCACACAGCTTTTAAATTTGAACAGTCAGTGCTGAAGTAAGACTCCAAAGGTTATTTTTTTTATTATTTTATTATTATTTGGGACAAAAACACTGACAATGTCCTTCTCAGAAAAAACATCAGCATTGTTTTTGACTGTTCAAACAGCTCACAGTGACTGTGGCTTTGGATAAAATAGCAAAGCAAGAAGTGTGATCGTCTCTTACAGCTGTGAGTCCGGTCATAAAAAGGTCTGACATCCTGTTTCCTACCAACTCTCAGTACTGATCCAGAACCTCAACCTCAAATGTGGAAGATCAAATATTTATGGACTTTGTGGAGTGTGCAGGAATTAGTCAAGGTACAAGACAGGTCCTGCATACATGTACTATATCTGTACATAAAAGAGTATTATCAGTCTGCACTCATGCAGTGTGGTACACGCTGTATTGAACTGACCCCTTAAAAAAGGTCTCAACTCCTGATGATTAGGACAAGATTGAGCTCATAATGAGATGCACCAAACAGAGGAATGTAATGATAATTGGGATGTTCTGCAAAGTAACAGTCAGGGTTATGAGTAAATGCAGACAGCAGTAAGTGATCACAGATAAAGCCCTAAGGCTGCTTTTGAAATTTTATCTTTTCATGTACAAAAAAACAAATCTCCAGCAGCACTCACTGAACTAAGTGTTTTAAACTGATCTACAGTTCAGCATCAGTCTGAACTCTCTGGGTCTGATTCCAGCAGTTTAATCTGCAGACTGTCACTCACTTAGAGGAAGATCGTACCTGAAAAAACAAAGTTACACAGAGAAACAACAGGTGTTCAAATGACAGAGGCTCCACTCTCCCTGTTACAAATCAGCTGTTATTTCAAAGTAAAGTAGTTATCATAATGTTGTTTACTGTGTGAAACACTGTGTACAGATTTATGTCAAGTCATCATGAAAATATCTGCAGCCTGCACAGGCAGAAACAGTCAAATTAAAATATGCATCCCACACTAGTCATAGCTAATATGATCATGTTGCTTTTTGTAATGAAAATGATAAACAGTGTGTTCAAACGACATCATCTGTGACCAGGTGATTATCAGTGCATCCATTAGTCTGATCGTCTGAAAATGTTTCCTGAGGCTGAAGCTGTCGTGTAACTGTCTGGCATGAATTATTCCAACATTTGAAGATTTTAAAGTTTTACATCTTCCCCTCCCCGGTTTATTTTTATGTCTGTGTGTATCTGTCATGTTCCCGCTCTCTCTTATTCTCCTCCTCGCTCTCTCACTCTCTCTTTTCTTGCCTTTCTCCCCAAGGTTTCCCTTCTCTGGAACATCATGTAACTCTCTCTCTCTCACGCTGTTTTTCTGCCTCTCTCGTCATCTCTCTCTTATTTCCTTACCTCCCTCTCTTTCCACTACTCTCTCTCTCCCTCTCTCAGCTTTATTTTGGTTGAGAGAGATAATCCCTGAGTCACATGGAGAGAGAGAGAGGGAGAGAGGGAGTGAGAGAGCAAGTATTTCTGAAATGTATCACTGGATTCACAAACACACACTTAAAAGCAAGTGCACAGAGAGAACAGAGGGAGATAGTGAGTGTGTATTTTGCGGTGGCTATAAAGAAATAATGCCCATTTGAACTGAACTGAGAGGGTGAGGAAGGTAGAGAACAAGTGAGAGAGAGAGACCTGAGTTGGAGGGTAAACACACACACACACACACACACACACACACACACACACACCAAACCTCTGCCAGCCAATAGAAACAGCTGTTGTTGGACAGTCACCAAAACATAAGATTAATCTGAGAGAGAGAGGGAGGGAAAGAGGAATGAGGGGAGGGAGAAAGAGAGAGAAGAGAAGGAGGGAAGAAAGGAGAAGAAGAAGAGGTAGAGAGAGAAGCAGAGAGCAAGGATGAGATAAAGGGGAGAGAAAGAAAATGAGAGTGGGGAGGGAGAGTGGGAGTGATGGGAACAAGAAAGAGGGATGAGTCATGGTTAAGGAGGAATGAGGAGATAAGAAAGAGGGAGTGTGTGATGGGAAAAAAGAGAGAAGACAATTAAAGAGGAAAATAACACCCAGATTTAGCTTGAACACACACACACACACACACACACACACCCCCGACATATTCAAAAAATGCTTTAAAACCCGCAGCACCCCAACTCCATCCCACTGCAGTTACACATCACTGCTACACACCAGACAAGTTTCAGCTGTGGTTTTCACTGTTTTACAGACCATCTCATGCATGTTTGAGGCTGAGAGTGTAGTACTACACTACACAAATATGATGGATGACTGGATGAGTTCAAAATGAAACGATCAACTACATCACGTCAACAACTGCAAAAGAAACATCCACGCAAAAATGTCTCCAAACAGCACCTTCTATACGTTCACAGGTGAATTTCATGCTTCAGAGATACACAAACAGACCTGGCTCATGAAGACGGTGCAGCTGCTGAAAATTGCTGGGGTCACCTGTGACTCACAGAGCCAGTGTGTATAAACACACACTGTCTCCTGCAGTCGTGACAGAGCTGTAACGTGACACAGGCGGATGTTGTGGACACTGTTGAGCTGGACGAGGCTTCGGTGACCAGGCACATGGAGAGGAGAGGAGCAGAGTCACTGGTGCTGATTAGGAGTGATCATCGTCATCGTTCCTTAATAAACAACCACTGATTGTCTTCAGTTGTTGATAGCTGAAATAACTGCAAATTAACACAAGTCTGTGTGGTAGATATTCACAGCCTGAAGGCCACCACGGTGGCTGAGAGCTGTAACTGTATCAACCGTTTGTCTGAGTGGTAGGGACTATTATTTTCACATTCAAATAATGCCACAGATGTTTCACTTTCAACACACAATTTTCTCTGTTAATATGCATAGAAATGCAGCTGCAATTAAAAGACTGGGACCAGAGTCAATAGGTTATTTACAAACTTAAATTTGTAGATTACGTGTTCATTTACTATTTAGAAGAGAGGACGACTGGTGGTTTACTCTCATTAGGCATTTAGGTTATACGCAAGTATGCACATATGCATATGTTTCTGTGTATCGTGTGTGAAAGTGTGAGTGAGTGTTTTTATTCAGAGGCAACACAAATGAAGTGACATGATCTAATGACCTGAACACTGCCATAATGAGAGAAGATGCAGAGAGAGAGAGAGAGATGGAGAAAGGGAGAATAGCCACTGAAAGGGAGATAAATAGAGAGAGAGGAGGAGGAGGAAGAGAAGAGGGGAAAGATTGAAAGAGAGCAAAATGGAAAGGAAGAGAAATAAAGGGAGAGAGAGAGTGAGTATTCCTCAGGCACCTGCCCCTTGCTCGCTCCATTGAGGGAGAAATCTCCCATAATTACCTCAGAGCCCACAAGACCACACACACACACACACACACACAGGATGGAGAGAGGAGGAGAGAGAGGGAGCAAGGGGGGAAATCCTCATATAACCTCGGTAAATCCATCCAAAATGCTGCAAGCTGACAGCTCAGGCCCTCGCTCACTCACTCAAACAAACAAATACACACACATGCACATAAATACACAAACAAATACACACACGTGGGAACAACCAGAAGATGCTGAGAGAGGGGAAAAAACAAAACTGGGTTAGAGAGAGAGAGAGAGGGAGTGGAGAGATGGAGCGTGCAAAGCATGATCAGGAGAGAGAGAAAGAAAAAAGTGATGAAACTGAAAAGAGAGAGAGAGAGAGCTGACACTGAAATTACACACATGTACACAAAGAAAAGGAAAGATGGAGGATTTTTCCTCCCAAGCAGATCTGCACAGATTAAACAGAAGCTGGTTCACACACAGCGAGTGTCTTTTATACACACAAAACAGAAAATCACTCAAAACCTGCAAAATTAAACCAAAAATAAAACATTTCATAGCTGCATTTGACTGATAATTTGTATTTCCTGACATACAACTTATTGTTTTATTTGATTTTCATATCTTATTTATGAATATTCAGATAAATACTTCACTCCCTTCTCAACTCCCATGTCCACATTCTGTGAAAAGACGAGCACTAACACAGTGTCAGCAGTGTGAGTTTGATTCCCACTGGGGGCACACCTGTGCTAAAAGGCACTCTGGATGTAAAGTGCACAAAATGTGTGTAATGCTTCACACAATCTTTGCTGGCTGTCACGTTCACTTTACTTTCTATGGTTGCTGTTTTCTGTGTTTTCCTCATCAACCTGTCAGAGTGCTAACAGGCCCTGTTGCTAGGAGATGGTGTAGGTGACAGGTTACTGAATTTAAGTCTTGTGCTGCAGTTTCTGAACTTGGCCATGTGATCACTGCTTTTACTGTTTCTCTACAGATTTCCCACCAGAAAGAAGAACTTGGTTTCGAAGCATGTTGGCTGAGTTGTGAAAATTTGTCGACGTAGCCGTTAAGCTAACTCTCTGAGCTCACTGAAATGGACTCAGTCATATGCTGTACACTGCATTACAGATAAAACAACCCCTTCTCCTACAAATCACATACAATTCACTCTGCAACTAATCCAAGGGAAACATAATGGAGTTGTTAATGTATTTGGCAAGTTGCCATTTTTGCTATTACTACATAGCTTATGTTAGCATTAATAACGGTTTACAAGACACATTGCGAATTCAGCATCAAACTTTATTCCTTTACTCGCCAAGTGATAGCAATGTTAACTCTTGTTTTGCCTCTATTTGTGTCACTTCTTTTCTTCTACTGATGCTAACCAGCTAGCCCCGGCCTGTCTCACGACTTTCCGATAGCAACTCACTGTAGCATCCAGTGTACCCTGAAGAAGCAGGGCACATTCTAACCTCTTACCTCGTACTATAAATGAAACAATGGCTAAAGCTCTTAGCAAGCAACCATCAAAATCACCTTCCACATGAGCCACATGAGCCATCCAGCCATTAGCTTTACTGAGTATTTAAACATAACATGTAGGAGACAGGGTTGAAGCAATCAATGGATAAACACTACAATCCTGGCAAGGTGTCTGTTCACCGTTGTTCTGAGTCAGTTTGAAAGATGATATTAAGCTGAAGGTAACCATAGCAGCAGTATTTAAGCTTCATTTAACTGTCACTGGTGAAATAAACGTAACCATGGATTAAACTTTAACATACATTTAAACATGTGTGGTTAAGGGAAATTATATAATAGTAATTCATTAGCAGAGTAA
Source organism: Lates calcarifer (assembly GCF_001640805.2). NCBI lineage: Eukaryota > Metazoa > Chordata > Actinopteri > Centropomidae > Lates > Lates calcarifer. The sequence goes on along the minus strand of NC_066840.1, from coordinate 23,433,858 downwards.
AAGCAGTTGTCCCAAGACAGGACAGACTTGGCAAAAATCCCTCAATTATAGCTTTAAGACACCAGCCATCATATACATCAGATATTTCTAAAGTAACTCTGTGTTCTTTCACGGATACTTCTACAGTGATTCTATCACTAGTTTGTAGCTTTGATGATTAAATCTGCTTTAGTTTTCAGTTATCTGAAGATTATTGTGTTCTTATCAAGCAAATTGCTGAGCTGGTAGTACTGCTATGTGGATATCAGAACACGAAGTTATAAATGACTCAGACTTTGTATCGGCAGAACTGAAGATTTACTTTGAAGGTGCAAATAAAGAAAAACAGAATATTACGTGTCTCAAACTTCACTTATTTTTGGCATAAATGCTCTTATCCACAGTGGTTTGAACTGAATGAACCAGTGAGGGTTCAGGACAGCAGTCAACACAAAGAAAACACTAATACACATTTATCCATATCCATTAAGACATCTGTTTATCTGATGCTGAGTTAGCATTTTCAAATAAAAATTCAATTAGTTTACAACCTTGGTTTCATTGTTGTGGCATTGGCATCTTCATTGTTAGTTATGATAACATTTTATTCATCAGCTTTATGATGGCATCTCCTGCAGCAAACATCAGATAAGATCAATTTAACTATTATTAGTAATTCATTAATTTAGTAGTAAATATATAATAGTTTAAATAGTTATAATTAATTCAAATTATGTCCTATCTTAAGATGATTCATCCATGGCCTTACCAGACCTAAAGTGAAAATTGTGTGATGGTTATGTCAGGCTAATGTGGGTCAGCCACAGTTTACTTAAACCTATGAAGTCAGACAGGTTAGTGAAATGGTTTGACTTGTTTAAAACCTGAGTGAGAGTTGCTGTGAACAAATGTTTATTGTTGAACTTCACTGAATTGATTGGTTGGATTAAGTTCCTTTGACATCTTCATACTTCTGATAAAACACTTTTTCTATTTGAACTTAACTTAAATTCTACATATATAATCTAAAAAAGATCTAGAATGCATTCAAAATTTTATTCTTAATTTTCAAATAGCTGCGGTTAATCTAGAAACAAAAATGTGAGATATATATCCATATGAAGCCAATAGGAGAATTCGAGAGAAAGAAAATTAAAGGATTTTATATTGATACAGAATATGAATGCACTAGACACTAGACTTTAAACTAGTTCTTGAACACTCCACTTCCCACGTCACAAGCAGTGACAATGACATTTGGAGGGTGGAATTTGTAACTTGCCTGTCGCCCTGACCTTTGACCTCATCACTATAGGTTGTTGGCGATATGAGCTGTGTTTCCACTCGTGTTTTTATGCACATTTTGAAGTATCGGATTAGAAAAGGTTGATGGAACCTGCAAAATTTGCACAAGGAAACTTGCTTGCTTGAGGTGTCTTTTGCCTTTTTCAGAGAGTTTATTGGTGGATGGAAACACCTTGTACAAATAAGCTCTAACAAACATTTAACTCACATGACTGATCAGCTGTTTCTGTCTTCTAGACAACAAGAAGAGGAAGTTGTTGTTTCTGGCGTCAACTTCCCCAATTGAAAAAAAACTCCTGAAGCCCATTTTTCTCTCATTGATGGCCAAGGTGACTGGTTTTGTTTCTTTGAGGTTTTTTAGCGATTGGCAAACAGCTTGTTCTGTTTCCAGTTCACGACTTCTACTTCATCTACTCTTAATTAGAGCCATGTGTAATGTAGCGTACATCGCCACCTTCTGACAATACTACGCAGCCTAGTTTATTTGCTCCAAAGTTCAAATTTGATGGCAATTACATGGGAACACGACAATATAGATACTGATGCAGTCACACTTGTTGCATGTAAACTTGAATGACAACATCAGCTTTGACAGTCAGTGTAAAATATGCAGACCAGGTGCTTTGCAGGTAGTAAAAACTAACCCAGATGACAGAGCGGAACTTGAACTCTGATTCCTCTGTGGCTCTGTCATCATTCCTGTGTCCCTTTGTACCGGAGACAGTTTAAAAACAAGGGTCAGTAAGTACACAGGGGAGAGAGGAATGTAAAGTGTATTTATGAAAAGCAGAGAGATAAGATGCAAAAAAAAACACCCAGACATGCTGAGCTGTGCCTAGTGATGCATAATCTAAACTTTTTTGAGGTTGAAAAAGTTGGTCTTTTGAATTCATTTTAATCTCGCCCCCATAACCAAAGCAGATTTAGAAGGTGAGATCAGGACAGCATTAGATTTTCACTGTGATCTCTCTGATCCTAGAAAATTTGGTATTTTTCTGTCAGAATTTTCTTCTTCGTTTGGGTGGAAAAGCCTGTGAAGCAGCATTTAGTCCTCCACAGTACAACTCTCCCCTGAAACCCAGAATGATGAAATACTTTTAGGTGGTTGGCGGCTCCTTGCAGCAGGGTGAGGTGGTTTCATCACAGGTTTTACAGTGTGACTCCCCCTGAGGCTGTGGAGTTAAATCTTCCCACACCAGAATGATTTCTCTGGTTAGCTGGGACATCAGAGAAAAGTCTGTTACAGAAGACAAGCTGATATCTAATTTGTTCATAAACGATTACTCATATATTACTTTTACGGGCTTAAACCTAAATCAACAGGTTTACAGTGGCCTGTGAGTGACATATATAATGAAGCCATGTTTTCCTAATAACAAAGTAAGGAATATAATTACAGCAAAGAACCACAAGAGACATCTAATGAGTTAATATATCACCATGTGGGTTTATAAAACTGCCTTAATGTTTATATTTAGTCTGCAGAGGGGTTTATAACTTGAGTCTGGAGATTTTATAGTCAAGTTTTTATTCTAAATGTGGCAGAAAGTGAATTTTGAAATCCAGAAATGTTGAATAAAAACAAAATAATCACTGGACTGGTAACAGTGAAGATGTTTGATGCTCTTATCTCCAACTTTCATGGACAAAGCCAGCTTATGAGATCTGAGAACCAGCTGAACGAGTACGTACTTCCACTTATGTCCAGGACACATTTGCATGCACACTGCTAAAGGATTGTGACCATATGTGGACTGAATGTGGTCTGAGCAATCAGGTCTCAATGAGTCTTGGATGCATTCACACCTGTACTTACAGCCAACCACTTACCGGGTATGAACAGTTGCTATGGAGGTCTCATGGAGATAGCTGTAGTGTTGCTACGTAAGAACTACACCATGAATCCAAAACCTGATATTTTGTATTGCATTTGTTAATCTTTGTTACCAATTATTCAACCAGGAGAGTCTCATGCTGTCTCAAGCCATAGAAGTGCTTCAGGTGTCAACAATGTAAAATCCTGCCCCAAAGAAAAAGAACCTGAATGTCCTGGTTTGCATTTTATCTTCCTATCAATACCTTGTACTGTAGCAACATGCCCACACTAACACAGCCCCCCTTAAGTTGTTTTTCCAGAGGGATATTATCAGCATGAATAACCCTAACGTATGATTGCGAAACCGTTTCAGACATGAAAGCCAGAATAAATGAGGCTGACTTGACTTGACTTGAAGTGATCAGATGGTGAGTTTGTGCAACGGAGCAGGTCTTATTTAAGGTCTAAAATCACTCTCCGTGTTACAGCTCGGGTGTTTTTTCAGGTCAGGTGTGTTTTTTTCCAGCAAACATCTGACAACACAATTAATTTGCCTAATCTCCATCCTAATTACAGCGCTGGCAATGACATTTAGACCTGTATGTGGCTTAGCCCTTGAAAAGGCCAAGTTGTCACCTCACAAATGTTAAGTAAAGTTAGTTTTTGTCATCATATCCCCTGATTAAATTATCAAGTGTTTTAGAGCACCTTCGACTGACATGTAAGACCTTGCCTTCTGATAAGCTATCGGCCTCTCCTTTCACTGGAAGGTGAGTTACAACAGTCACTGGAGCACCCTTGAGCAAGGCATTCGATCTGAAAACCCCTCCCAAAGCTGAAACCTCCCATTGGCTGAGAGTGGAGCAGTGTGTAGTCTATAAAAGGTGATAAATAATGTTGGAATGGCATTTGGATAACACAGTGGTGAATGAGTCCAGACCAGATTAGTAGTTTGTTTACTTTACTTTCATTTTCTTATCTGGATCTGGAGCTGAATCAGCTAAAAGGGTGGACACACATTATGTTTGCTGGGTGAATTTTGACTTGAACATAGGAGATACAATCAAACCAGTTATGTGGTTCAGGGATTAGTTTTGTCCCTTCAGGTGTTAAAAGTCAAATTAAAGGTCACCTGAAATATGTTTTTACAAGGACTATCGTGGTTACATATGTGAACAGGAGAATTTACATCCTCTTTAATTGGCCAAATGTGGGTAGGAGTGTATTAATGAATAAACTTTAATCGTTTTAGTGCAGAGAAGGAACTTGGCTGAAGTTCACTTCACAGTTTGTTCTCCTACATCTCCCTCTGCAGAGTTTGCAGTGTGTTGCCCACATCTCTCCAGCCATTATTTCAACATTACTTGTCCTTCTCTGCCCAAATTGCAGCATTAATTAGGAGGGCAGTTTGTTTGTTGATGGATGTGCATTCCTAGTTTGCTACAATCACATATAACAGTGTATTTTTGTTTTGCTTTATGCTTTATTCAACCAAATTTGACTGCTGGACTGCTGATGCAACCTATGTTTATTCACCACAAACGAGCAATGTAATTTAAGCTGAAACATTTTAAACTTGCACACACACATTTTTTAAATCACTTTCTTGGCTGTGTGTTCACTCTTGTCTTTGCACTGACTTTGCTTGCAATCATGCTGCCTCTAAAACTCACAGTCAGTCTTTTGGACTTAAACTGTATTCTACCTCATTATCTGGTTACCCTCACACCAACACACACAAAAAAACCTGGCTGCAGTAAGAGAGAGCATGTAAGGCAAGAAAAAAACATGCTGTTATTTATTTATGTTGATTATCAAAAGATGACCGCAGGCCAAAAGTCCTCTGAATGTTAAAAGTAAATTACAGCAGTTGACACAGATAGTGGGTGAATTACCTGCTCTCTTTGTGTGTGTGTGTGTCAAGAGAGAGAGTGAAGAAGATGGTCATGTGTTATATTGATTTGTGAGCTCTTGTGAATTTAAATGAAGCTATTAAGCTCTATAAAAACACTGTTAACTAAAACTGAAAGTACACAGGGTTTAGGGCTCATAAATCAGCATAAGGCAACACACACAACCACATAAAAGCTCAAGTTCATGTTCATTCTGTTTGAATCTGTTTAGTTTTTATCTGTTCAGTTCATTCAGATATTGGATCTGGTCCAATTTAACTAAAGCCGCTCAGTTCAATTTTATTCTAATATATTTTATTCTATTCATCTGAAGAACAGAAGATAAGAAGAAGGAAATGAGGGGAAACTGGTGCAGTCAGTGAATGACAGGCTGCAGAGATGTAGAGGCAAAATACAAGAGATGAAGAGGAACAGAGGAGCTGAGGACGAGGAGATTTGTTGGGGAAATTACCAGAGAATAGGGAAGAGGAGGAGGAAGGAGAGGGAGGAAAGGAAGAAGGCAGAAAAGGAGAGGAGAAGAAGGTTGGAGGAGGGGTGCTGAAGAGGAGGAGCAGATGTAGAGAGTGATGTTCAAGGAAAAGGGATAAAGAAACGGTGAAAGGAGGTAAAATGGAGATAAATAGCAGAGGAGAAGGACAAGTGAGAGGTGATGTCAAGGGGAGAGGAAGAGGAAGCTCTCTCTCTCTCTCTCTCTCTCTCTTCCATCCCTCCATCAGGCTTTAATCTCTCTGGGTTGAGAGGATCAGAGGTCAACCAGAGGACTCTTAGTGAACGGTGGGAAAAGGATCTGTCAGCACACACACACACACACACACACACACACACACACACACTGTAACGAGGGAGTCAACGAGCAGGGATTTATTATTTTTTTTTTGCATTTATATATATATACTGTACAGGTAATATACATGACCTACATACACAGCAGAGTACACACTTGCAGTGTTGAAATGCAATTCAGTTTTGCATTCACATATCTACTCTCTCTCTCTAACACACACACACACACACACACCTTCAGTGCAGTGTGTCCCCCCTCTCATGTGACTCAAGGACAAGTATCAGTGGCCGAAGGTCAGCTGGTTCCACATGAGCGGCCGGCATTCCAGTAGTGTCACTCTCAGCGGTGGTGTGTGTGTGTGTGTGTGTGTGTGTGTGTTGGTTGGTTTGCATTTTAACACAGCAGGAGCATGATTTTGACTTTGAAGGGGACTCTCTTTCTTTCTCTCCCTCATTAGCTACACTGCAACTGAAAGTGTGTGTATGCATATACATATGTGGATGTGTGTGAACATGAACCCTGTCTGTGTGTGTGTGTGTGTGTGTGTGCCTGAGTCTATGGCTCGTCGCAAGTTCCCATTAGCGCTGGTATTGACCAGCGGTCGGTATTGCACGTGACTGTGTGTGCTTCTGTGTATGTGTGTACCTGACAGTGTGTGTTGATACGTAGTTGTGTGTGTGTAGATGTAGCTGCTTGAGGATCTGCTTAGGTTTCATTGTCCATTAGTATGCATGTTTGACGGACCGTGTGTGTGTGTGTGTGTGTGAAAGGTGATGATAATAAGGCTCCATCTAATTCTGCCGGCACCAAGGCCATCTCAAGGCCACATCACCTTCCTCTGGAGTGTTTTCTTCTGGATCGATGCTCTCACACAGCGGAGGAGGAGGAGGAGGAGGAGGAGGAGAGCTGTGGTCACAGGGACACAGGAGAGCTCAGTCTCAGCCTGGCCCAGTTTAATGTACTTCAGCTTAAAGACGACTTGCTTAAAGATCAGACTTGTAAGCGTTACAAACAGGGGAGTGGAGTTGGAAAGATGTGTTCTTTAACGAGCAGGGAGGCTCTGATTTTTAAAAAGAGTAATCAAGTTACAGTAGGATCCAGAATTTTTGGAGCTTGACCTCTACAAAGGACTCAAAGTCTCAGCCTCTGCTGCTTTAATTCAGACCATTCTTTTTTTTTTTTAATCTGCTGCTCACAAATCTCCTAACTTAATGGAAGTTCAATACAATGTCACTGGAGTGCTCTTTTAATATGCTTTGCTGACAGAAAAGAAAAAAATGAGACTTTGTGTCATGAACACACAGTGCAGTCAAGGGTAGCCACTAACCAGTGGCGTAGCCAGGGGGGGCTGGCTACAGGCTGGCCACCCCTATGAAGACTGTCTGGCACTAACTGCAATGATGGACAAGTAAAAATGAGCTGAGTTGAGTGTGAGAAGCACTGTAGCCTTTAGGGGCTGCTAGCTTGATCAAAATGAAAAGTGTGCAGCCACGATGAATACAGATGATTCTAAACTTAGATTAGGATTCAGTCTTTACAGTGTGCAACATGAAGTTAACAGTGTTATACACATTGTCTCTGTTTTGTGAGTCCTCCAACATGGTGGCCTAACTCATGCAACCATCACTGACCTCCCTCCGAGCAGCAGAGACACCTCTGCTGACCTGTCTCTGCTTGCTTGCAGTGCAGTTGCATCACATGTAATTTCATCTGCAGTGATGCAGGGGGTTCTTGTTTTTACCACATCATGCCTAACGAGGGTCGGTGGGAGGCTGCCGCCGCCCTCCGAGCCCTCTTCTGATGAGTTAATATGCATACCCACAGCCAGGAGCGCATTTACTGATGGGGAAAATAATGATGAGGATATTCCAAGTGTAATTTTGGAGCACAGGACAGGGAGTGCAGGTCCCATTCCCCATCCCCCTCCTGCTAATAACTGCTGCATGGAGTGGTCTATACCATCTAATAAAACACTGACTCTTATCTCCACAGAGGTGATTTTAAAGGGCATGAAGATGACCGCAAATTATCAACTAGACTTGCTTTTTATTATGCAGAGGAGAGAAAAGTGAGAAAACAAATTCAGAAGTGCAGAGGCATTCATTATGTATTTTTCACAGTCTCTGTCAGAGATTAAACCAGGTAGACTGTGGAGTAATCTGTGATACTGTGGGTGGAACTTTTTCTTGGATTTCTAGCTTTGGATGATTGTTTTCATTCAGCACAACGAAACTAATATACAGACCAAGTTCTTTTGCTTTTCACAAACAAACAAAGAAATCATGGTCAACTCATTCCTGAATGCTGGATTAATGCTGGTCAAGTTGGCTTTTCATGGCAGGCAAAAATGACCGAAGAGATGTTGTTGTAGAAGTTTTTAAAGCACCACAGACAAAATGCTTCATTTGCATTGTGGGTGGCAGCAGAAATCTCACACCGATACCTCAAAAAGTGGACAAATGCAGTAGATAAACCCACAGCTCTCAGCATGGTGAGATACCAGCTGATGGAAGAAAATCAAGCAATGAACTGAAAACCTGACAAAAATGATTTAGCTAAAACTGATGTGTTTCATAAACGATGTTGTTCCAGTGATATTCTGGTGATATGATGTGCAGCCTGAGATGAAGTGTGTCCACATAAACATAAATCATCTCCAAATCCACTGACGAGAGGAAGTTGTCATATCAGCCCGGTAGTTTTCCTCTCAGACTCAGTGTATTGCTCCCATACAACTCTATTATGACAGTTGGCTTGGAGGAATTCAAAACAAGAACGCCTCCAGTCTTCCCCATGGGCAACCAACCTCCATAACACACACACACACACTCAGACATGCATGTAATGGTCACACAGACGTGCAAAATAACAGACGCACGCACACACGGCAGCCCCCACCTCTCGTGTTTTCATAACGCAGTGTAAAGGTTAAGTCTGGCTCTGCTTGTTTAACGTGCACACACGCTTACACACACACCGCTGCCTAGGTGGAGAAAAACAAAAAGTCCTAACGCTTCCTTTAACCCCTGGCAGGTGTAGGGGAGGGGCTGTGGGTGGATGCATGGATGAAGGGGCCGATAGGCTGCACAGGAGGCTCGAGCCCTCAGGCAAGGGACAAACAGTAAGAGGATTGAAGGGATATGAAAGTGAAAGGGTCAGTTCACTAAAAAAAATACCTCCCAGAAAATATTTGTGTATATCTCTAGTGGTCTACAGCCTGGATGATGGGTTTGCTATTGCTGAGGGTTGGAGGTCAAATACAGCTGAGACTTGTCCCATCACAGAAATACAAAGGAGGTTGATGGAGTTTGTTTGCATTGCTCAAAGCAAAAAGAGTTGTCAGAGTGTTTTTCTGACATTACCAAAAAAATAGCTCCAAATGAGAAATACTGACTGTGAGGTCTGTCTTTGTGACTTTTTACACTTGATATATTTTGTTCATTGTCTCAGTTTTTCAGTTTGTATTTTGTTCCCTTGTTTCTGGAGTTCAACTCTTTTTTTTTTATTATTATTCTTGCCTTCTTTCCCATGTTTCTGTCTCTCACAGCATGTGTCGAGGACAGCTGGAGTCGCTTCAGAGAACAGCCTGAAGACAGCTCCCAGGTAATACCACACTCTCTCTCTCTCACACACACACACACACACACACACAAAGACAGAGACATAGTGACTGCAGTCATGATGGAGCCTGGAGACGGTCATAAGTGTGTAAGCACTTAAACATGCATTGGTAATGCACACATACATGCAATCAAATGTGCACACATCATTGTATCACATAAATGCATGCACCTCCCTCCCACACACACACTCACACACACCACTAACTTGACACTTAAAGTAAAAACTTCTACTTGTGTAGTACTGACAAAAACATGGTGGCTCCTTGTCAGACTAAAAAGTAGAGGAGACACAACTGGAAGAATAAAACAGTGACACTGAATGTCAGTGAGGTCAGGGGGAGCAGATGGTGGAGAGGTTTAACTTTCCAGGTTCACACCAATTTAACCACGACCAAAACCACTGAACATGTGATAGGTGCTTAAACTTAAGTGTCAAATAACTTTATTTACAATGTTGTCATGTAACCAACCAATACTTTTATTCCAATGTAATTATTCATTGTAAGAATAAGATAAAACTGAACAAGTACAAAATTAAGCTGAACAGATTAGAGTAGAAGTAGGAGGAGAGGCGGTTATCCATGCTGGTGGCATTTGTTTATGGTTTAAACAGTGTGTGTGTGTGTGTGTGTGTGTGCATGTGTGTGAAGGTCACCATGTGTGTGTGATAAGTGTGTGTGTGCGTGCGTGTATTTCATTCTGCTCATGTGATACACTCTGCAAACAAAAGAGAGCAGACACCAGCGGCTGCTCCCTGTGGTATGATAGTAATACAACACACACACACACACACACACACACACACACACACAATTCCCTGGCTGAGAATGATAATGCAACGGTCAGACGAAGGGAGGAGACAGGCGGGTGAAGATAGCGGTGGTGGAGGAGAAGATGTAATAAAAAAAACTGAAAAAAGCACAGAAACAGACAAAAATAGAGAAAGAAACAATAAAGTAAAGGAAAAGAACCTGAAGAATGGAGAGATGGAGTGGGACAATGAAAGGGAAGCCTGAGTGTTCTCCTGGCTGGAACAAGGTTGAAGACCAGAATAGATCTGCTCCCTGAATCATTTATCAGCCATGCTAACACCAACCACCAACTCTGCCCAACACAGGAAACCTGCCGCCAGGTTTTACCCTTTCAGCTGCAACATGAAACAATGAGTGTGTGTTTATGTGCTAATTAATGTTCCAAACTGATGGTGAAGGCCAGCGTCAGGTAACCAGGACTTGTGTACTGTGTATATTGTGTTGTATATGTGTATGTTTACATGGCAGGATCCTTGAGTGATCACGGAGTGTGTTGACCTTGATTTAGCAGAAACTGTTTGTATCCTGAACATAAAAGCAAACTTCTACAGTCATGCTAGCATCTCTGTGCGGCTGTACTAGCCTGGTTTATACCTCTGTCTTCTGTGAGTCCACATAGGTATGCATGTGATCACATAGGTATGGCATAGTTGCATACACTGTAACCTGATGTGCACACAGGGCGCCTCCCTTCATAGCAAGACAGACCACAACAACTGTGATTGGACACACTCATACATGTCTCTCAGTGGCCAAAAAAAGCACTGAAAACATTCAACATGATGCACTTAGTTTCAGTCTCCAAGTACATGAAGCAACTCATCAAAGCCTGCAGCAGCTAGCTAGCATTTTGGTGGCGCAACACTGACACACCAGGGCATGAGCATAAATGCTGACGACAGTGTAGGCTATGCATCCATCCTACACAGACGTGTAAACCAAGCTTTGAGCTAAATGCTGACAGGCTAACTATGAAAATGCTAACGTTCTGATGTTTTCGCAGGTCACCATCTCAGTTTAGCATGTTAGCATGCTAACATTTGCTAAATAACATAAAGTATAGCGAGTCTTATGGGGATGACATTAGGTTTTGCAGCCACTGTATCTGGCAAATTGAAATGTTGCTGTAATGTGCTAGCATAGCATATTTGAAACTTCTTATTTGAAATGTTGGTGTCCTCAGGGTTCATCCTGTTACTATTTATATAGTTTTCATTTCAGGATAATTTTGGTTCCTCTTGTTTTTCTTATGACAGTGTGGGTGAAAATGTTGAATATCTGATTAGAGAAAGGTGGCCTCTGTTTTGGTACTTTTGATGCTGTTTCTGTGTCGCTGTTAATTTTGGATAGTAACAGGAAAGTGTTGTTCCCATTCAGATGAAGTGAAACTAACACCTCTTTTTTTAGGAGTGCACCTCCTGTCCTGCGTGTTAATGGAGGTCTCAGTTTTAAGAGCGTTGGCTGTATTTCACTCAGAGGTTAAATGACTGTCAGCCTGGACGGTAGGAAGTTACACATTCTCCGTGGGAAATGTGTGTGTGAGAGAGACTGTGAGTGTGTGTTTGTGTGCCATGACAGATGAGACAGCACAAGTGCTAGTGTTATGTAGTGAGAGAAGAATACAGAGAGAGAGAAAATCAGAGGGGACAGAATGTCACCAGAATGATATTAATAATTACTGAATAATATATTTTACAGTCATGCCAGAAAATCTGTTGTGAATCTGTGCTGCATCTGAGAAACTGATACAGACGATCAAGTGTTTAAGTCCTCTTTTATATAACTAATCTACATTGTTTAACATTGAGAATTTTTATTTTTGTATCTTTATTCTAAATTAATTCACTTGTTTCAGTTATTTTATGTCTCGTTCATCAGAACACGAGAAATTAAAATGACTGTATTTTCACGCTTCATTTTGTACAGAGAGGATGCTCTTAATGTATATGGTATTCTAATTTTAGTCTGACATTTTTTATCTGTACAGTGCATCTGTGCTGTAGTTCCGCTTTTCTGCTGAGTCATTTAAAAAAACAGAAAACCTATTTTTGGAGTGCAACAGCAGAGCCAGCCCCATCAACGTGAATGAGAGTGATGAAGTGACACCATTGGTCAGCAGGCTGATTGTTGGAGTTTCCCCATTGGCTGTTGCTCTTTCAAACTGATTTGGTGCAAACAGTTTCTATTGCATCATCAATCGGGCGTTTACAGGCAGCGTTGCCATAGATCAGTTAGATTTAGAACTTTTCAAGGCTTGTTTACTGTCCCGTTGGCCATTTGAGACCAAAGCAAAAGATGCACACCACAAAGAAGCACAGTGACTCCTCCATGTGTCATTGCACAGTGGGTGGCAGTAAGGTGGTATGGTGACTACTTACACCACTGGACAACAAGTTAATAACAAGGCGACACATTTATGCCACAGCCAGTGATAGCTTTTTACATTTTGGGTTCTCCAACGGTCTCGATCCCCACAAAGGTCAGCACTGTCAAGACGGTTTAGGTGTGGTCAGAGGTGTGAATCTCAGTTCACCAGAGTTGAACTCTATGTGAAAACAGCACACAAAATGAACTTACCTACACAAACTCATCAGCTAAACATTAAAAACAGTGGATTTCAATGATTAGATTCACTGCTATAAATGTGGATCTGATCAGGCTTTGCTAACATGCAAATCCTAAGTTGATTTGAGGCTCTGTTTACTCAGTGTTTGTGTGCACAGTTATATCAACAGATATGAAGCTGCAAATATGAAGTATGAGGATGTGTGTTTCTGCTTGTGGCCTAAAAGGGTTTTACAGCATATTTTCCCTTGATACTGCCTTTGTTTCAAAGCTTACACTACATCTATTGACTTACAACGACCTTGAGTTTATGACAGACGATAATATTGTATATTGACTTTAGGGTCATAAATACAGCTCTTGTCTTGCACACATCCCATTCACATAATTATTCCCCTGAAATATTGGCTTTATGGGAAACACAACATGGCTGTTAGCACACATAAAATAGGAAGTCACATTCACAGCACATTTCCCACATACTGCCCTAGTTTCACGTAGCCTTTAGAATCAGTGTTAAAGTTTTACAGCTTGTTTTTAGGGCACGGGTATGCCTGGCCCCTTCATACAGTACATTGCTGACCTTTTCTTTCTATATATTCCTGCTCACACTGACCAGTTGTTGCTGACTGTCCACAGAGCCAGGCTGGACACCGAGAGGAAGCCTCCAAACAGCCTCTCAGCGCCTCTTCTGAATCTCTGTTAAAAGTGTTTTAAATTGCCTTTGAACTAAATTTGTGTGTGTTTTGCCGGGTGGATGAGTATGAGAGGCCAGACACTCCAGTGATCTTAAAATGAAACTGAAACACATCGCACGTTTTTATAGTTGTGACAGCGCTCACACAGATACACACAAACTACATATCCTCTCATCTCACCATCTGACCTTGGCTCTGATTGGCTGCTGCAAACACACCTGTCAGTCTCAGTGGGGTGCACTTCTTGTTTGGTTCCTGGGCGACGGCTTCAGCCAATCAGGATGAGCCATGCCTCGTGCTCTGCACGCCAGTGGTTTCACACACATTCCCACTGACAGACTGTACTCACAGTTAATATCTAAATAATTTACCCGCTTTCTTATTTCATTTATAAGCTGTTTTTTTTTTTTTACCGTTTACAATACAAAATAGTCATAGACAAATTCAAGAGCAATCAAAACATGAAACTGAAGTTAATAGATTAATTTTTAAAGATGAGATGAAATAAAAAACGTGAAAGTGGCAAAAACAAAACATACTTTTACAGTTTATCCTGACATGGATCCTTGACTTACTGCAAAAATAAACTATTCAATATTTAATGATGATGTTGGAATTCTGAGCCCAAAATAAAATCATCTGTGTGTTTTTGTGTGATACTGCATTGCTAATGAGACACAGTGGAGACTTGTGTTATAGTATTACTCACCAGAGTTTGCTGCATTAGTACTGCATACACACACACACACACACACACACACACACACACACACACACATCTTCTCTGTTGATTTTCAATCTGATGCTACAGCAAGACACAGCACAGCACAGTTCATCACATGACCCCTGATAATCTCCAAAATCATCCTAAAATTTGCAATGAATGAGCAGAGTTTTCCAGCAGATAACAATTATGATCAATAATAATAAGTATGTAAAAAAATGTGCTTGTTTATATATAATATATTTGGGCTTTTGTCTGTTTCAGACACTTCTTTGGGCTCTGATGAGTTGGGATGGAAAATTATCTTTATTTTTGACATTTTATGGAGCAAATGACGACTAAATTAAAACCATTTCATTATTTGATTGATAAGAAGCCATTTCTGGGAGCATTTAAAACTGATTTCTTTCTTTGTAAAAGGCTTCTACACACTTAAATTGGTAATGATGAACACTGATGTATTACAGACCTTTAAGCCTGTGATATAGCTGCTTTTAACTGTGTGTTTGCATGTGCATGTTGGCTACCCAGCATTCCCTGCTTTCATTCTGAGCCTCTGTCTTTTTATGTTTCTCTGTCCTCCTCTCTGTAAGTTCCCTTCCATGAGAGCTGAACTTTATTACACTAAATATTTCATCTGTCTCTTCATCTGTCTCTCACTTACTCTGGAGTTTCAGCTGGAGAGACACTGAGCACCGTTTAGATGCTGCTGCCGCTCATCTCTTGCTCTCTATCTTCTCTCCAGTGGAGCAGTGACTCACACAGTACAGCAGAACTTCACTGTAAATCTCAGATGACTAATGCATACATAGCAGCCCTGCTTTTCCTCTTCACCTCCTCCTCCTCCTCCTCTTTTTCCTCACCTCAGCTCCCCGTCACCTGCTTTTACCTTTCTGCTCCTCCTACACCCAATTCAGACTGACAGCGACAAACAAGGGATGAACAGAGGCACGAAATTCAATTCCTTTCCTGTGCTGGCTTTTTCTCCTAAAAGTCAACTTTCAGGAAATATCTTACACGATGCAGAAACGTTCAGGAAGTATCAAAAAAAAAAGGAACAGCTTTTTCTTCCATGTGAAATAAAACCAGTTACTCAACAGCATGATTTCCTGCAAATTAAAAATGATGGCAGTAACTTTCAATGACATTTTTCTTAGCTACTTCCTCTGTGCCCTCCTAAAGGAGTCCAAAAGTGTTCCTATGCTGAGCTCCAACTGATAATCCTTCCTACAGTACATTTCTGGGTCTGCCTCCTTCCTGTTTGGACAGAACCTCCACAGTTAAACATCTGAATCAGACGTTCAAAACCACCTCAACAAGCTTCTCTCAATGTGCAAGACCAGTGGTTCTAATCTGATAATTCAAGGTCTTCAAGCTGTCCTCCAAGACTGAGCCCAGACATCTGAAAAAGGAAACTCATTTTGTGTGTATGTTGAATCCCACTCAGATCACCACAGTAAAACCACAAGGAAATGTTGCTGTAAAGGAAAAACCAGGTATTTTTCAACCTGAAAAACACAGAGAAAGCAGTGGATGCTTCCTGATGCTTTCCAGACGAACTTAAATGTTACATAAATCATTTCAAACATTTGTCTCTGAGTCTGTACAATAGTAAACTAATAAATTAAAGCCCTGGATTAACCGGATAGGGATCTCATTTCAGGGCAACTTGCCAGCTAGCCAAGCTGGCTGTCTATTCATCTGCACGTTGGTTTGTTGTGAGATTGTAGGTCACTGTCGGTTTAGCGTGTGTCCATACCAGAGAAGTTGTCGCAAACAACAGAGGATGGTTCGTGCCTGTGTATTTTTGAATTCCTGCTTGACCACGTTAATGATACACTGATTTAGATTCAACTTTTTTCCATACATGTATTATAGATACAGAAATTGGGGATTTGTTACACCCAAATCACGACTCACAACTGACCTCAGTAGCCAATCAGCTGCTGCTTTTGGTCCGCTTCACCTGCTCCTCATGATCACCCTGTCATATTCCCCCTCTGTACCTCCTCACTCACACTGCAGATACTGCAAAATATACAGGACACACACACGCACACAAACAGAGTCAAAGTCATTTTCACAAACATTTTACACACACTCACAAATGTGCTTATAAAGAGCTATATATTTGTTATTTTCTTTCACTCTCCCTCACACACACACATGCACACACACACAGTTTTCCCCATAAGAGCAGTCCAATCTATTATTGAGTAGACCGCCGTCATTTCAGGGCCTGAAGGTCACCGGCATCAATAACTCTGCTGGTAGCCACTAGACAACCATACTATACACACCCACCCCCCCCACACACACACAGCTGGTCACATGACGGAAACTCACTGCCAGCAAATCTAGATTCAACAAAAACCCAATGTAGGAGCAGGAATCAAGGCTTAAACAAACGCAATCCAATGTCTTTTAAACTTGGTGTCAACCTGGACTGCCAGCTGTAAGTGTTGGATCTCACTTGTCAGGTTAGGGTGAGTGTCAAGTGGAGACTGCAGATGATTAACGCCAATGATTCTTGTGTAAAATAAGTCAAATACATGCATAAAGGAAAAGGGATCTAACATCTTGTGCTGAGATATCGAGCCTCCTTTGGCTGCTCCTGTGTGACTTTGATCCGTTGGCGACTCGGGTCGATCACAGCTCCTTATCATGAACCACTTGATCTTTTGACAAAGTCGTTGTGGCGCGGCCATGTGTGTGTTGCTGGGAGTTTAACGAGGTGCAGCTCGGTTATCGGGCAAACGCGGTGTCATGCTGCTGCTGTGTTGCTGTTAATGGTTTGCCTTTGAGGAAACAGAGTGCTGCAGTAAGCATATCAGCAGCAGGATGGGTGAGCGACACACGGCAGCAAAGGCGTGAAGGGCGAGCAGGAGAGTGGGAGTCACAGAGGTCAATGGTGTCTGTGTGCGAATATGAGAGAGAGAGAGATGTGGTTTATGCATTAACTCCACATTCAGTGTAATTCAAGTAAACATGCACACACACACAAACGAACACACTGGTACAATAGTTATTAAAGTGTCCTGATTGACCTGCATGTTCTCAGAAATGAGTAGTTCATGTTTTACAAGCAAATAATTAAAATATATTATAGATCCTGAAGAATAAGTAATGGTGCAGTCTACATAAATTTGCATTAAAACATGTTAAAGGATAATTCAGTTTAATGAAGCTACTGGTGATGTTCTATCGTCAAGTATTTGTTGTGCTTGTTTATAGACAGCAGTATATTTTATGGATGTAATGCTTTATTGTAAGGTTTATTGTTTATTTGATCCAGAAAGTTTGTCATCGCAACACAGTCTGAATATAGTCTGGTTTTTAAAGTTTGTGCGACAGTGTGTCCACAGTGTGGTTATTAAACTGAGACAGAGAAAAGCAGAGGGAGACAGTAGATGCATGTAAAACTGAATATGACTACACGTCAAAGGCTATCTGGATTCATGAAATGCTCTGTGTGTGTGTATGTGTGTGTGTGTGTGTGTGTGTGTGCGCTCAGATTTCAGATGTGGGATTACAGCATTTTCATCTGGCTAAAAAGGGCAGAAGGTTCAACATCTGACCACTGCAGTGACTCTGTACAACCAGCACCGCTACGACTATTACTACTGCTAATACTCCTAATGCTAGTACTACCACTGCTGTCACTACTGCAAGTACTACTACGACTAGCACTATTGTTAGATAATAGTACTGTACAACTGCTGCTATTACCACCACAAATACTATTACATCAAGTACCACAATGACTAGCACTACTGCACCATTACCACAACTTATAGGACTACTACTGTGATACTACTACCACCACTCCTACTACCTATATACATATACCTACTACTATTAATACATCCACTACTACCACTACTATTACTTTATATTTGTCCTACTATCAGTACTAGCACTACAACTTCTACATGTAAGATCCTACTACTGTTACTGTGACTTATACTACTACTAGTACTTTTATTACCGAGTTAGCTATTAGCAGCTACTGCTACCTATGCTATTTCCACTACAGCTGTTAATTACTACAAGGCCCACTGGAACAACTGCAGTGCTTCTAGAAGACCTGCGCTACCTGAACTGCTCTATTTCCATGATACTACTACTTCTTCAACACCAAATACTACTTCTAATGTTATTGCTATTGCTACTACTGCACTACTACTTCTCTTAAAACTACTATTACTCTTGCAACAACTGCTCCTGCTGTCATTTGTTCCACGTATTACTACTAATACGCATGGTTTAATTCTGACATACTAAACCAGACTGGGAGCTAATCACTGAGGAAGATGTTCTCCCTCATCGTCATCATCATCACACCAGCAGAACTGGTCCATAAGGCAGACCAGCCCCCCTTAGTTTACCAGTCTTTGATCCTGACATCCAGCCACTCGTCTCTCCGCCTGTCTGTCACAGCTGTCAGGCTGGAGGCTGTGCGCACGCCTGGCCTGAGCTGTCAGTCACTGTGACCTTTGACCTCGAATGTGTCACCCATCATCAGCACTGCGGCCGTCTTGTCAACAAGAAACACACACAAGACACGAGCGTTCTCACCTTCTCTCCTCTGCTTTTATTTCCTCTCCTCTGTCATTCCATGACTTCTTCAGCATCAACATTTCACTCTTTCTGTCATCTGCTGAAACTCTGATCCTTCAGGGCAGTTTGTTTTACCAGGGCTTTTAGCTGAAGGATGGAATTTGTTCAGTTTATTTATATATTCCCTTTAAAATGATTTCAGTATCTCAAATGTCTGTAAATGTGGCAGCAATGAGACACTGAAATGACAATAAAAGCAACAAAATCAGAGCATGAATCATGCAGGGGAACAGGAAAATACTGACACAGCAATACAGTGACCTCATCCAATATTCAGCACGTGCAACCAAGAAAAAGCAAACAAATGAATAATACTGTTAGCAACCAACTGTGCCTATAGTCTGCACTGATTTCTCTTATCTGGTCATCCAGGTAGGATGACAGGAAAGACAACATGTTTGTCACTGAGGACGGTAAACGTTCATTAACAGTACATCTACAGAGCAAGACAACAGTATTTTTAAACAGCAGGTCAGGTTGTTAAATATTGCAGGGAGTAATGGAACGAGCAGCAGCAGCCACAGCGAGCTGTTAGATGAGGAGCTGCAGGCAACAGGCTGCACACCTTTAACTCCTCAGCAAGGTAAACAACTGTACTGTGCCCTGCTGTTATGTGGAAAACAACGTGTGAAGCATGAAATCAGTTCACAGTTGAAATTATTATTGACTGACTCCTTTATGAAAACACAGTGAGTTTATCTGGGAGCACTGTAAACGGATACACCAGTCGCTCCTCTGTTAGTAGCTGTTGCAGTGTTAAACCACAAAACAACTGAGTGCAGTTTAACCTGATAACAACAAAAAGTAAAACCAGTTCACACATGCAAACACACACACACACAATTACAGAAACAAAGACACAACAGGCATTCATCTAACTGCACATAGAGATGCATAGATTACAGCCACACACACATTACAGTGTGTATGTATTGAACCGGAGGTCACAACCCTGTTTCACCACTGAAGTGGAATAGGAAAGCCCTCAAGTCTAATTTACAATAGTATTGATCTTTATGGAAGTAGGGCAGCACACACACACATGGCATCACACTCACATTCATCTGTTCATTTACACACTGACATACATGATGTCACTGGAAAACATGTGTCTGGGTATGCGTCCCCTGTCATAGTATAGTACAGTAGAACACACCCCACCCACCCACTCAGTCTCTGTCCATTCGTTCACCATCAGACTGTTTACAACCAGACAACTGGCTCAAACACACAGCATGTTTTAGATGCCTATGAGGTGTTGGCAGTTTCACCAAGGAGACATTTCCCCTCTAAATGATTTCATTTAAATAAGTGTTCAAGGCTCAAAGATGTAAAATGATCCAATATTTCATTAAAAGAAGAAAATATTACAGAAGAGTCAATGCTGCAGAACAAATGTGGGACTGAACAGATGCCTCCTAAGACTTACACAGTATTATATATTACTGGTGCATTTGTATTTGGTTATTGAAAAGAGCAACAACCAAAACGAAGAAGTACATTTATTTATTACAAGTTGGATCTTATTTTCATAGGTGTGGCTATATATCAGTTGTAGCACTGTACTCACCAAATTCTGGGAACATGGAAGACAATCTGACAGGTTGTAAACAAGCCAACAAGTACAGTAGGTCAAAGCTAAACCAGAAAGTTGTTCTGTGTTGTATTGTTGCTCTGGATGTTTACAACAGACTGGGTAATAATTTTCCTGACTGCTCATCAGCTCTTCTGGCTTTGCTTTAGAGATGTTGTTGTGTTCCCAAATCTCTGCAATTAGCTCAGTGTGTATAATGTTATCATTCCAGATAATAACGAGGTGTTCAACCAGTTGATTGACATTAAAGTAGTTAAAGGTTAGGAGAACTAACTAGTGTAGTGATGCAGCTTGCAATGAGGCCAAATAGACTGTAATATATGCTCTTACTGTTCAGATAAACTAAGCCACAAAAATAATTTTGCACTCGTCTGAACTCGGAATCACCTCATCACCGAACACAGCGTGGCTGCAGTTGGCAGCAGCTTGCCAGGCAGATACAGATGTTCATGTTTAATAGACGACCAGAGAGGAGCAGCATGAATTCAGTCTGAGATGAGAGAGCTGTTAGCACATAAACACACACACACACCACACACACATACACACAGAGAAAGAAAATGTGTTCTGGGATTGCAGTGTATTGACTTCGGTATAAATCTTGGCAAATCACAGGCTGTCCACACGTGCAGGCATAATGGGTATGGGTGGACATGCACACACACATGCACATTAACACACATGAACACACACATACAGTTACTCATAAATACCCAAACATCTAATAGATGGGATGCACGGTCACTGAAAAACTTCCTTGGCTTTGAAGAGACAACAACGTGTGTGAACACAGAGGAATGAGAAGTTGAGCAACGAGGCGATGAGTCAGGACAAGGAGATATGAAACCACAGGGTCGGAGGAATGAAGAGAAGAGAGGAGGAAATATGAGGAAAGAGATGATGGAAAATGCAGAAGAAAAATATGGGGAAACTGCAGGAAATAAATAAAAAAAAACAGACATTTGTGGCACTGTACCTGTAAGATTACTATTATTAGTGTATTAAATGTAATGCAGACCACCGATATGACAATATGGATAATATCCCTCAACCAGTTGATTGACATTTTGTGTTTGTTCATATAGCTAATGTGAAATCAAACACATCTTAGTTTGCCTGTTACAGACAGGTGACCAGTGTAACCAGTCCAAACCTGATGTCATCTGATCTGGACTGAGCCTCTTATTCAAAGGTTTATCTTATGGAGTTGCTGTACCTGTCTCTACCAACGCTGTGTGTGTGTGTGTGTGTGCTCAGCTATGAAAGTAATCTGGGCAAATGTCCTTGAGGAACAAGGTCTGAGTGTTTACAACAAACAGCCTGAAAATGGGCAACATTAATGCATTTAAAGCATCTTCTCTTTGTCACATGCTTTACAAGGGGGGTCTGAGCTAAATGCTAATGTGAGCATGCTAACATGCTCTCAATGAAATGCTTATATGCTGATGTTTAACAGGTTTTGGTGTGCATACTGATATTTGCTGTTTTGACTTAACACAAAGTAGAGCTGGAGCTGACGGGAGCTTCATATGTTTGGTCATAAACCAAAGTAATGGACAGATTTTGATGTCCTAGTAGCACTAGATGGAAAAGGATGACCGGAGTTCATCCTGAGGGCGATATGAATTTCCAGTGAACCAAACTGCATGCAAGTCGTAATGATAGCACTAGAGGAAAACACAAAATCATGCCACTAGCATGACTAAAAAATAAGTGTTGTAATTGCAGGAGCAGCTACATGTTAAAGATCAGCAAGATCTGACCAAGAATAACTGGACAAAAAAGTGTCTTTAAGAATATTGCACACATAGAAACCACTGTCAAATAAACAAATGATTGGTATTGATCAGTTCTAGAGTAAATATACAATGTAATCGATCAACCTACACCCACTCTGTCGTCGCCAACACTGACTCACGGACAGACCCGTGGGTCGAACTGTGATACAAATTATGAATGGGCATCGACCACCTGCTTGTGTAAATGTTTGTTTCTCTCTCCAAACACACACTCAGTGACCTATGGCTTCATCAACACATTTGTAACGCACTGAGAGATCTCCTCACCTTTTCAAGATTAAACGTTCAAATGGGATTTTCCTCCTTCGCTTCACTTTACTGGCGCATTTTCCAGCTAAACATTGTGAGTGTGTGGTGTGTGGTAAAAGCTCATCACAGAGCGCTAATAGGAAGTCTGTGTAGGAGATTGAAACATCAAATGATGCCTCAGTGCATCAGGGAGAGACAGACAGACAGAAAGTACACTGTTTACTGGCATGTATCAATCTGTTGAGGACAGGAATTTACAACTCCCCACAGCCCCTTAGTGGTGACAGCTGGGCACCGCAAGTGGACAGAAGAGTGGCCAGAGGGAAGACAGTAACAGTAACTCAAGTAAAAACAGACAAATAAATAGATAAATAGATTGACAGATAGATGAATAGCATGTCAGACTATCTCGTTTTACCAACTCTCCAAGTTGGTCTGGTCCTGAATGAGCTCATCTGTCAGTGTCGACGCACTGTAAACACACACATTCTCGCACTCAAAGACAGAGAACAGAAGGAGCAAACTCCAGCATCCTCTGTCTGCGTTGAAAGCCTACCAAGCAAGGAAATGTTTGTCTTGTCTGGTATCTGCTGAAGTTATGTGGAAGAACACAGGATTGGAAGCACGGGATCCAAAATATTCCCGGTATGATGTCTCCACAGCAACTGTCTCCCTGCTGGATAACACAGCTACATATTAGATATGATGATTACCTGCCATTAAAATTGCTTTACACAAATACATCCTGTGTATCTGTGATGACTTCAGAGAAAAAATAAATTCTGAAATTGCCTGTTGAGACATGACAGCACTCCCTCGATACACGCTGCCTTAAAAGTTCATTCACTATGGTTGTCACATTAATGAGTGCACTCCCTTGGAAGTTATGGCCTAACACCACACTATTCTTTATGGCTACCAACCTATAACTGAACCATTTCCACAACAACTGAGCAAACTCCATCCACCAATGAAAGTCTATGAGATGCAGCTGAAGGCTCCACAAAGGGGTCAGTAAGTGGACCTTGAGTTAAGATCTCTTTTAGTCTGGTTTGCATTTCTAAATCCCTATACATGATATTTATTTTTGCTAAAGTGCATGTAATAAATCCAAATGAAATCTGTTCATTATCTCATTCACCTCCAAAAAAGTGACTTTATTTTGCCATATTAGCAGACACAAGCTAATAAAAACAGTCTGGCTGTGCTGGCTGACCAACAAGAACTGTAACTACATTAGCCAGCACAGTCTGCATGTTAACAACTAACCTTCAGTTAAAATATCTGTGCAAGGTCAGAGCAGGGACTAATGTAGCTACCAAAATAAGATAAGCTAACTTGGTTAGCTTGTAAACATTAACCACACTTGTTATGGCCTGTCTGCTTGAGGAAAAATGCACTTACTCACCAGTGAGTCTGCATCCCACTAACTTTCCACAGTCTGTCAGTTTAATCTGCCAGAGGAAGGTTAGAGATTTTACTTACACAACATACAAAACCTTTGCCCCACAAATACCATCCACACCAAGGCTATTACAGTAACAGTAATGGTATGTTCCCACCAGCCTGCTCAGTTCCACTCTGTTTGTGCTGTTTGCCAGACACATACTCAGCAGGTGGAGAACACATAAAAGAATAAGAACAGGACTACAGGTGTGGTAAGAGGCACAGGTAAATCAAATTTTGACAAAACAAACATAATTCTAATTCTGTTGTCTTGAAGCCATTAATTCACAATTCAAATGGAGTCTTATGTAATTACATAGTACAAAATAATCTGATCATGATCCATCCAGATCATGGAGGCAGTTGTGTTTCAGTATTACAATTCTAGCAGATTTTGGCAGAGCAACAGCAAATCATGGCTAGTTGCCAAATGTCATGTTTACAGTTTTGCTGACACTAATATACAGTGTGACTTACAGTGAGTGCCACTGTAAAATAAGCTTCACAGGAAACCAATGATGAGGAGTTCATACTGCAGGTCTAAGGTTGCAGCACCTTGGCAGGCTGTAGAACAAATTTAGTTTCAGAGAGAAAACAGTAGCTGAGCAATGAAGCATAAACTTTTTCTGAAGGATGAAATAAGCAAAAAGCCTGGCTGCCACAAATCAGGTCCTTTTTAACTTAGAACACAGCCTGATGGTAGCAGGTGCCATCATGTGATATTGTCTAGTTCTGCAATGGATTTAACAAAGTAAAAAAAAAAACTCTACAGTAAATTGTTGAGTCAATATTGCAGTGCTGCTTCCCATGGACTCTGATCTCCCCTATCAGGCTCAGCACTGTTTGGCTTTTGGTTGAAAGCCTTTATGTTGGCTGTTTACACTGCAAACAGTTTTGTTGTTTAGTGACAGAGTGTAAGTCTGTGTCACTGTTGACATGTAAGCCTCATTATGACAGACTCTGATGTGTGTCTTTACATCTGCACGTAGTTAAACAGATTTAGAGGAAATATGGTCTGATGAAAGCAGCAGAGTCCAAACATTCTTCTTGTGGACACTGCATGAGTGTTTATGTTTATTACAGGTTTATGTTCAAGCGTGTGATGTCTTAAAGGTGCTATATGTACGTTTTTTTGTGTCTTTATCACTTCCTTTCCTCTACAGAGGTTAGCATGCTAACCAGCTAGTCCCGGTCCATCCCATCTCGTAATACCACTTCTTCAGTCTGCCATCAGTCCAACATGAGAGGAAGAAGAAGTAGTGATGATCAGAGGACGTATTTGAAATGTATTCTAAACTCAATTAATTGAACGCGCAGACAGAGCGACTGTTTGCTCAGCTTGTTTCTCTGATTACTGAAGATCCAGACGTCTGATGACTAAAATCCTCATCTGGTTTAAGATTATAGTTCGAACGTTATATAAAGTGACTTGCTTTGTGACAGACGTTTTGGTGCATTTTTCATTTTGGCAGAAGCACTAAAATGCTTTGAATGATACAGTATGAGCATGTGTTTGATAGCGCGTGTGCTAAGGTGCTTATATCTATTTCCATCTGTGTGGGGTTGAATACCTACATGAATTGATGCGTGTGTGTGTGTGTGTGTGTGTCCAGTCTGGCCGGCAGCCAGCGGAAGCATGTGGCGCAGGCTCGTTCCAAAAAGCCCACTGTAAGGAACGGGCTTAGCTTTAAACACTTTGAGATCCAGCTCAGGGATTACAGTCACGCTCTAACAGGAGTTTACACCTCCATCACCATCGCAGCCAATAAACAAATTCCTCACTGGAAACTAAGACACTTCAGGGTGAGAGAGAGAGAGGGGAGAGCTTCTAAAGATTAACTGCTCATTCAGTGGTTATAAATGAATCTTTGTTACTATCTGGGAGAAAAGAAAAGAGCTATTCTTTTCTTCTCAACTAAAGAAAGGAAAACAAAATCTTTTTAGTAAGTGTTTTGCTGAGTAGCACTCTGTCTGGGAAAGTGTGGCAGTATGGTGGTGAACTCAGGTATATGCAGTCAGAATATGCTGACACACTGTCTGTGCTCACTGGCGTCAATCTGATAACATCCTGTAAAAGGGAGCAGTGAGTTTAAAGAGTTTGGTTAAAGCTGTACCAGGCTCTGAAAATACACCTGTCTCATTTAGATAAACCATTACAGACATCTGTGCCATCTGTGGATTTGCATAAATGGAATTTTGGGGCCATATTCTTGATAACTCATCATGAAATTGGGGCCGTATACATTAATTTATCCAATCAACTGGGATTTGGGGCGTTTAGGTCACTCCTCCCTTCATATAGAACTAGTTGTTGTACTAGTAGTTGTAGTAGCTAGTGGAAAAACTTTGTTTACATTTCTAAAAGGCTTAGTTTATTAGTTTCTTCCTCTTTGTCTCCTGATCTAACAACACAGGTGATGGAGGTGTGGGTGGATGTATCGCTCTGTGTTCTCCCAGAACTCCTGTTCACAAACCCAAGTTGAGTTTTTAATCGCTGCAAATGATGAATAATTTGATCAAGTGATCATTCACTGTCCATAACTTGGGGACAGGAATTTCTATTTCACACTTTTATGTTAGTTATGGAGCAGAAAATGTGCAAAAGCGCTTTGTGTGGCTTTGAAAGTACAATGTTTCTATAGTTTAATGTGTTGGAACAGAATGACAGGGCAGGTCTTGACTGGAAAGGTCTTGGGTTGAGGATTTGAATGAGACTGATAAAGGACTGACTGGGTCACCACAAATATACAAGTATACTCACATTTATGGAAAGAAAATTTCACAACAGGAAGAGGAAAGAGCACAGCATGCAAAAATGTGTTTTTAACACAGGTCAAGGCCACAAGGTAACAAGAAAAGGCTTTTATGTAAATTTTATGAGACCACAGACTAGAAATGCTTTGTTTGGTTTTAAATAGGTAGACCATGACCCAGTAACACCAGGAATAAGAGCCCCATCTAGTACATTGCCCAATAAGAAATAAATTATTTTATAATCTGGGTGACACTGCAATACATTTCAGGGAGCTTTATGAGGAAGGACACTCACAAAACTTGTTTCTTTTGACAATCACTGGTCTTAATATTGTCTTTTCTCAGCCTCTTCCTTACCCTCCTGCTTGTAAAGAACCTTCAGCTGCTTTCTCAGTGCGATATAAATAAAGCTTTATTATTACCCAATGCACTAGGACAGTAAACTGGACACTTAACAGCTATGTTTAAGCACTCGAGGATTTTCTGTACTGTTCAAGGGCAACTCAACAATAGATGCTGAGGGAGGAAGGAAGCGTTACTCCGTAGTGACCTTGGTATTCAACCAAGTAACCTTAACAGTCATGAAATTATTTCCTCAAACACAGGCCTGCTGGTGTTTGCTGATAAAACAAAGATTTTCTATGCTGTATAGCAGGCAGTTCGAGTTGAGCAATAAGGTGTCCCAGCAAAAATCACTGGGGGTCCAGTACGTGAGTATGTTATCAGGGCGTTGGTGGCCCACTTGGGGCGCAAAGTCAAAATAAACCCCACACAAGGTAGGAGGTGACTGGGATCCATAAACAGCAGCAGGGGGATCCTAAAATAGCGTGACTGCAGCCACTGTCACTGTTTGCTCCCCTCTTGACCCTCAGCTTCCTCAGCACCTCCTATCAGCACCTCTACATGCACACAATAGCATGCCTGTGCTCATACCAGCAGAGAGATAAGTGCACCGACACACATGTACACAAAGTGCTGCGTGATCCCCTGTGATCTTTATACAGGGCATCTTTTTCATGGCAGCAGCATTCTCCATGTGTCAGGCCTCTTATGGACTCGACCTTCGACTGCTGATCAACCTTGAATGACCAGCTGCCCGGTTGGCCTGTGAACTGCTGTGCTGACTTCTTGTCTGTGAGACTGGGTGAGTGACATGTGAGTCGTTGGCTGGTTGGCTGTAGGCCTTTTCCACTCTGGTAACTTGACAACTTGTAGCTATTATTACTGGTTCTGACTTTGTTTCTACTGTGCCCTGTCCATTTAGGAGGCCCATGTAAAAGTCATTATGTATAAATGTGAGAAAAACCACTTATTCCACTGTCTGTGCAAGGCAGGTAGTCTCCTACCAAACACATGATATATCCAGGGCAGCGCCACCTTTTCAATTATGTGTATCCCAAATGGTAATGCAAGGTAGAACCTAGATCCAATCACTTTTAAAAGCTCAGGAAAAGGCCCAGTGGGCTGTTTGCTTGATTGACTGACAACTGTTTGTCTTGCATGCCAATTAGCTGTCTGTCTGCAGCGATAGCCCGTCCCTGTGGACTTTAAAGTGGACTGCAGAGAACTTTTTTCAAGGGTGCTCATCCAGAAATACAAGATGCTTGGGTGGATATGACACAAGATGCCCAGAGCTAAAACACTGCGAAGCCATTCATTTCAATCAGGAAAATGCACTACAATTACTGAGAACACGTCCAGTGTGACTGCTACCTTGAAGCCATGAGGGTATAAGTTACCATGCCATGCATGCCATAGATCATAACCCAGCAGGCTGTACGTGCCTACATGTACAGCTCTGTCTGCTCTGCTTTCTGCATCCATTTTGGCCTGTATCAGTGCTATTACCTTGTCTGGTTGGTTGCCTGATAATCCAGCTGAGCGGTACACTGGGAGGAGGACTGGTTGTTGGTCAGCTGAATGTTTGGCTTTATATTTAACAATCTGACTGGAAATGAGGCTAGCTTGCTTGCTGACTGGTTGTTTGCCAGCTGATGTTGTGGTACCTTGGCATGCTGGGTCGTTACGTGGGTGGCTGGCAGGTTGGTTGGCATCCCCTGTAAGTACACTGGTGGGTGGGTGTTGGGCTGTCAGCCTGATGTTCGCTGGTTCGCTGTTTGACCGACCAGTTGACTAGATGGGTGGATGATTCGACAGCTGGCTGTGGCGGGTAGAAGTAATCAGAGAGAGAGTCTGTATGAGAGAGAGAGAGAGAGAGAGAGATGCCTGAAATGTTCATGATTGCAGTGATGCAGTTTGACATGTGGAACTCTAAGTGTATTAATCCAGCGCACTGCAGCCCTGTCACCATGCATCTGTCCACCCTGCTGACACCAGCTGAGTGTGTGAGTGCATGTGTGAAAAGTGCTTTTGTTCAAGTGTGTTTGTCTATGTGGGTGTGCTCACAAAAATGCCAGAGTACATGTGCACATGCATGCATGCATGCATGTGTGTGTGTGTGTGTGTGTGTGTGTACTTATGTGTGAACGCAAGTGAAATCAGTTCCACCACAGCTACTGAGTTTGTGAGGTACACTGTGTTCCCTTGGCAATCTCAGAAATAACACAAATTCTCTCTCACTGTGTCACACACAAAACTGTATGCTTCTTACTGTCATTGTCTCCATCTGTGTTGAATGCATGAATTACATGAGTCACACACACTGTAAGTCAGATTGTTGTATTCCATGTGCCAATTTCTTGTGACATCTGACATGTACCGAGCGCTGCTTTTATTTGCATCTCTATAGTTGGGGATTTAAACACATAATGACAGAATGATGAAACATAACCTGATCCAGAGAGATGTGACAGCATGTGGCTGCTTTAGTTGGCATTGATCAGAGCTGATAAACATGACCAAAGCTACAAAATAAGAAACTAAAATGATCCTTTATGATCTTTATTTGACAAAAGAGCTGTTTTTGGGAGGTTCCATCTTTGTTTTTTGAATTACTGGGCAATATTTTTTGATGTGGCTGACTGTTTCTAGGCGCTTAGTAGAACAGACCTTAACTCCAGTATTTTTGACCCTGGGTAAACAGCTACTGAGATGTAATCCAATAGGCAACTGTCCACATCAAAGTACATCCACTAAAGTGGTCAGATTGTTATTATCATTGTCTGGCAACATTATAGATAGGATTCCTACAAAGACAGAGCTTTTATTAAAGAGTAAGATCCTTTTTGTTTAACCAGAAACATCTCTATATATCTCTACCAGACTCCACTGACACTCACTAGTTAGTTTGTGTTACTGTGTGGTACTTTTACTTATGTAAAGTATCTGAATGCTTCTTCCACCACTAAAAGTCACACAGTAACACAAACAAACTAACAGATCAAAATCTGGTTAAACAAAAAGGATCTTACTCAATCATTTACACCCCAAAACAAAAAGGCCCAGGTTCAAAAATACTTGTTATCATTTAACGTGTCCACTGCAGAGACATGGACATAAAGGAATAATGAGGTTTTATATGTATTTTATACGGCGTGAAGTGGTTTGACCTCCTGCCTCTCCCTGGTGAAGCGTGTCGTTTATGTGCTGCTGGTTAAGGGATAAAAAACGATGTCAGGAGGAGTGTGAGAGGCAGCTGTGAGCCAAGGCCAGCAGAAGAACATCTTATTGACAAAATCACTTAAGCTCCCTCCCTCTCCCTTTCATATTGATATACTGGGAACCTTTACTGAGCTCCTCTGTCCTTTCTTCTCACCTCCCTACCTATTACCTTGCTTTTTTTCCTCCTCCTCTCCTGCCCTCCGCCCACTCCTGTCTTTACAGTGACAGGGTCTTTATGGGTTTAGTGATAAACGTGACCTCCTCTTTCTCCTTTTCTTCCCCAATGGTCTTCTTCATCGTTTGCCTTTCTCCAATTTTCTCCTCTTTCTGCCTCATCTTTCTCTTTTTCCCTCTTTTGACCACCTTGTCCTTCAACTCCCCTTCTCTTTTTCCTCACCCCCTCTTCCTCCTTTCCATTCTGCTCCTCCTCCTCTCCACATCTTTTCTTCTCCACCTAATTCTTCCCTCCACTCCACCTCCTTTTACTGTATCTTCCAATCTTCCCCTTCTTTTTCTAAGACAGATAGCCACTTATCCTTTTTTTATTTCAGTTTTTTAACAGCTCATTGAGGTGGAGCTCGGAGGTGAGTCGAGCGGAGCAAGGTCACAGCAGGATTTAGCTCTTTCTAGGAAATAAGGGGGAAGGAGACTGAGGAGAAGAGAGAGAGGCGGAGGGAGGTCTCGACCTCTAGTTATTGCCATGTTGTCTGTTTGCAGCTTCACGTGTCACAGATTACAGGTAACAAATCAAGTGAGACTGTTCTCACCAGAAAAACAAAAGCGTTGGTGGTTGTTTGTTTAAACCCGTTCTCCTGAGAAGCAGCCGTTTGTTGATGTGCAAATATTAACTGTTGTTCTTAGAAATGTGACATATCTATTGATTTGACATTTACATAATCTTGCATTTTGTTGATGCTCACTTACAGAAGACACAGCTGTACGATACAATTACAATGGCTTGGCAATATTCCTGTGACTCAAAAATGACAGAAAGAAGGGAGGAAAAAAGACCTGCAGAGAGGGAGGAGGGATGATTTGCAATAAAAAGAGAATTTAGGAGTGATAGGAAATAGATGCAAGTTGAACTAGACGACTCTCGCTGCACTGATATACTATGAAAGTGTCAGGTCAGTTCCATGTGTCAGATTTTCCCTGGAAGTTAATTAGGTCTTTGTCACCCCATGACCAACTCTTCTACAAGTTTCCTGTTAAAATGTGTCTGAGATTTTTTCTGCTGGAGGACATGGAGACAGAAGTGGGTCAAAAACTATGATCTCTATCAACACTTTCAGCTGAGGCTGTTTTCCACAGAAAGCAAAGAGACTCATAAAAAAAGAGATTAAATAAAATATATTTGTATTGTTTTTATAAATATCAACACCTGTCAATATAATAATAGATTGTTTAAGCCACTGTACTTTAATATTTAGCTTTATATTTGCACCTTCTAGCCCTACTTTGAGCACGGCTTGATGCATGTGATGGTTCCAAAAGCTGAACCAAAACAGGCCTTTGTTTTTTGTGACAAAGAAGCATGTATGGAACTGACGTTGACACCTGTTGGAGCCAACTGGATCCACAAAGCCACTTTTTCACCAAATTAGCTCTGGTTCTTCAGCCAGTCTCACTGATTTAATTACAGTTCTCACTTGTAATCCTGCTATTTTTGGTTCCAGCTGGGAACCAACTTTTTGGATCCTGCACCAGTTATTTTTAGTTCGCAGAATGGTTCAGATTTAGGTGTGCAAAACCAGTACAGAACCAGTTCCATGTCAGTGGAAAAGGGGTATTAGAGTGAGAAAAACAGTACATTAGGTATCAGCGCTGTCACCAACATGAGAGACACAGGGAAATGAGCCGATCAAGATGTCAAAGTCATTCTGTGGCTCCCTAAAATATCACTGTGACTGTAGAAAACTGAGAGACAAATTAGAAGTTATGAAACAAAGTAAACACACTGTATAAACCAGAGTAAAGTCACCTGTTCTAACATCATATATGAGTCTATAAAGTAACAAGTGAACAAAAGGTTCAGGTTAATTTGTGCACTGAGTTAAAGTAAACAATGCGTCACACTACACAGAGTAAAAATAAAGTTAGACTGCAGACAAAGTGACTCACTGTGATTATTTTGAATATTCATTCAGAGATATCACATAACATAACAGCATTAAGCTCAGACTGTATTTAGTTTCCCCCCATATTAGAGCTGAGATGCCGCTCAGCTGTGCTCACTCTGTGTAATGCAGCACACTGTAAGACGGCTAATGAAGAGTGACAGTTTGGGCTGTAAGATGAGTGATAAAGTTGTGTGTGTGTGTCTCTGCAGAGAGGCAGAGGAGGAGGTAGACAGTTTATATTTGTGTGCACTTGCGTTTGTGTGTATGCGTTTGTGCATCCGAGTGTGTCTGTGCTCTAAATTTAATGACAACAATCATCTGATATGTTTGAGAGTGTGCGTGTGTATATTTTGGTTTGTTAGAGGAAGTGTGATACGGATCAGTTTATGGAGAGTGTGGGAGTGTTATTATTTTTTTAACCTGTATTTATCCTGCTGGGGGCTGCAGCAGCACTGAACTTTATATTAACACTGTCATCAAAAAAATGACACACTGTCCTTTTGTTTCACCTCACCTGGCCTCCCAAGCACACCTCCCCAATTAAAAAAGGTTGCTCCCTAATTAATTTAAGTACTACCTACCTACAGAGATACAAAGTTGGACGGCAGCACCTTTCTGGAGTATTTCTCAACTGTGAATTAAAATAAAAATTCATTCAGATTTGTTTCTGAGAAATCATGTATGTTGGAGAAATTATTATCAGTTGGGAGTTAACTCTGCAGTCGCTACTGCTCTGAAACAGCGGCATAATGAATCAAGCTCTTTGGATACAATAGTGGGAGGATCATATAGTGATAAAGATGGGCCGCGATGCAGCTGCATTACCTACATATATGGTAGTTACACCTCTGCTTTGATCTAATATTAACCTAGAATCCAAAATGGAACAGCAAAATGTTTCATCAGGAAATGTTATTTTAGAGTTGGAGCCTCTCTCCTTCAGGTTTTATGTCCACAGACTTTGTGCCTTTGTGACTTGTTATCAAAGAACCTGATATTTTAGAGAAAGTGATGGGTAGATCAGTTCCAAAAGTATCAATAGTGGGTCTTTTTAGAAAGCATGATGTTTCATGGGAGAGGGATCAATAGCAGACGATAACAATGCAGTCTCCTTCCTTTGTGTATTATGCAAATAAATTCTCATTCTTCCTCTTGCTACTGAATTGCTAAATCCACTCTTAGTATCAAAGATCAGCTGTCATGCATATAATACCCTGCTGCAGTGCTGCACTTTAAACTTGGCAAAAACAGAAACTACATCAAATATTCTCAGATCTAGTACTAGCAGCAAAACTGGGAAAATACAGAAAATTAACCATGAATGACTGTGAATTGGGAACACATTTATTGCGCACACACACACACACACACACACACACACACAGTCACATTTAAAAGGAGCTGGCGTCTCAGTGTCACATGCCAGAGATGGTGAGAGAGCTGAAGATGAAGGTAGAGAGACATTTACTAATAGCTCAACGAGGAAAACAGCGTCGACACAGCAGAACAGAGCTCCATGAATAAATGTGTGTGAGTGTGTTTATGTTTGTGTCTGTTTTTGGTGGTTTGCACGTGTGTTTGTGGGAAAGTATACTGTACACACAGAGAACACGGGAATAAAGTTAGAACCACTGACCTCATTTTACTCACAGTAAGGTGTTGATGTTTTTAACGTGACACCACTGCCCTGACCTACACCAAGAGGCAAAACAAACGCCACGTGGCTGCTGTGAAGGCCAGTATAGCCAGTCAGTGGCACCCCAACAGCAACATTAAACAAAATCTGAAAGTTTACAAATACCTGGTTCTACTGTCTTCACACAGATAGTAGCACATTTAATGACTGACAGACGCACTAACATGGGCAATGTGTAAGAACTGAAGACGAAGACGAGTCAAGAAAAAGAGAAGGGGAGAAGCAGTCTGAGGAAAGAGTGGAGGAATGGCCACAACACAGGTTTACATCCTACTCACAGTCACTACTTCATCTTCTCATGTTGGACTGAGTGCAGACTGGACGCTACAGAGACTCACTGTCACCTCTTGAGGTACAAAGGAGACAGGACAGGGCAGGGCTAGCTGGTTAGCATGCTAACTTCAGTAGATATCTCAGCAACACAATACATAGATGTCTTTGACTCGGCATCAAAGTTGTTATTTAAGTTCATTTTTGAATGTTTTAAAGTGAAATACTTCCATATTGCTCCTTCATTTGAAGGGTCTCAGTAAGCCACTGAGCCAGAGTGCATAATGCCAGGGTCTCAGAACTGGAAAATCTTAATGATTGCAGATATTCTTAGCATTACAATGTCAAAATGTCTGCTGTAGAAAAGATGGCTGAAAGAAAGAAACAAAGCGAGAAAGAAAGGAGCTGTGGAAATTAAACTAACAGGAGGCTCACAGAGCTGTCAGTCATCACAGTCAGAGTCCTGAAAAGAAGTTTAATCAGCCAATCCACTGTGTGTGTGTGTGTGTGTGTGTGGTGTGTGTGTGTCCACTGACTTTAAACTAAGTCACCACTGGGTAACAGAGATGCACAGATGTTTTGAAGGGAAGCAGCTCAATTTAAAAAAGGGCAGCATTGTATTGAAAGGGTGACAAAACTCAATGGGAAGACTCTTCATCCCATAATGATGTGTTCAGGTTTTGAATGATGCAGCCCTCTTTCCATTTCCTGCACAGTCACATAAACACATCCCTCAACTTAGGCACGAGTCACCTCAAACTGATTTATCAAAAAATAAGCAGAGGAACAAACTAATTAAAGCAAAACAGGATGTGATGTAGTGATGATTTATTAATGATAAAATGCTGCATAAAGCTTTTTAATTCCTGGTGACACAGATGTGGAAAGGATATTAATACCATGTGTCTGTGTGGTTTTATGTGTGTGTATTAGTTTTTGTGTGTGTGTGTGTGTGTGTGTGTGTGTGTGTGTGTGTGTGTGTGTGTTCGTGTCATGTCAGCTCAGGCCCAGCACCTCTCCATCTCCTCGGGGGGTTTGTCTTTGGCTGCTCCTAATTTCAGACATCAGCTGTCACCTTAAACACAGCCACACACACACACACACACACACATACTTTGCACCTCACTCTCACGAGTGTGTTGTGATGTTGTGACAGTGTTGGTTGCAGCGTCAGAGCCAATCCAGAGTGTGTGTGTGTGTGTGTGTGTGTGTGTGTGTTGTCTCCCTTGCTTTCCTCCTCTTTGACTATAAATCATGACATTCAGGATCAGCTGTAAGTAAGGCAGCGACCACACAACACACACACTCACACAAACTTCTTGCATGCAGAGGCACAGATGGCTTGCTCTTACCCTGAGGCTGCCATTAGCAACATGAACAGTTTGGTTGACCGTTGTTGCTCCTAGCATACACACCACACACAGATACACACACACACACACACACACACACACACACAGAGGCAACTGCCGAACCAGGATGAAGACACAACATGCTGGTGGAATGAAGATTACAAACCATAGTTCTTAAACACACACAAACACTGATGCTGTTGTTTTTATAGTATTGCTATGCACGGCCACATTTAGACAAAGGTACACAGAGAGAGAAGGTGAGAACACACACAATGAAAAGCAGGCGTGGATGTAGGCGGGGTTCCTGATTAATCTGCACTGTCTCTCCTCAGTTAAATTGTTTTCCAACTTTTTCAATTTTGCTCTGCAACAAAAACACATTCATGCTGCATTACTCATCTGCTGGAACGTATTCTTCTATTGCAGTTTATGGATTTCAAAATTGTTTCTCCCTGGCAACAAGTTTCTGAGTAAATAAAAAGAAAGACATCCTAACCAATCCTTGTTGATTTGATTGTAAATCTGTTTGTGCAGATTGTCCAGTAAATGAATTCAATCATTCATTCCGTGTAAAAAATACTAATCAATAAAACACAAATTTGTTTACAAAGGTCCTAAGAACCTGACTATTCCACTTAGCCAGCTGAGTCAGGAAGGCTGTGGCTAGATGATGGTATACTTGGCTGTGTTGTGAGGTGTGGATTTGGGCTCAGATTCAGCAGCACTGGTTCTTAGGCTCTCAAGTTCATGGCTTGAGTGCAGTTCTTCTGTTGTCCTCTAGGCGGCAGTGTGAACTGTGTGCCTATTTTTAGCTCAGCTTCAACTAGAGGACAAGATATTTATAGACTGAGATCTGTTCACTGTTACTGCTGAGGCTCAGCCACACACTCAAACATGCGCACACAGGCATGTCCATCCTCCCACACACACTGGAGGGCATGTACTCGCACACACTAATGCAAGACTAATTTCTAAACACACACTCACACTCATACATGCAGTCATTCAGAGGCTATCAGGAGCCTGAAGGAGTTCTCCTGCATCAAACTGCTGCTGACAGAAAAAGGTTTTGCTGACGTAAGCATTAATGGGCACGACGCACACTCACATAGAGTTCATGCCACTGTTAAAACTAAACACACATGCTTGAATGGACACATATGTTGAGAACAGAAAACCACACAGGAAAAGGTTGCTATCCACAGATATGCATGGGATATTAATGCATGCACATGTCCATTTCTACACTAACACACACAAAACATCTGAGCGTCTACACCCATGCAAGCAGCATGCCTTGATGTGCCTCAGCGTTTGTTCACTAAGTGCTACTCTAAAAGCCCCCAAACCAGCTCTCCGGTTCACACTCCAGTGCCCACTGAAGCCGGCTAATGCTCCCTGTGGAGAAGCTCAGCACACACACACACACTCACACACTCATCTGCTCAGATTCCACAGGCAGCTCCAGCCTTAAACACAACAGATGACATACACTCAGCAGACATGATGCTACAGCAGAGCATGGAGGTTATAGCCATTAAAAAACCACAGATACATTTATTAGACCAAAAGATGATTTGTTTTAAATATGAATGTGCATTTGTTGGATATATTTCAGTAGACGACGATCAGGAGAGAAAACAAGATGAGAAAACTTCTCTCCTCATCTCCATTTTCAAACAGCTTAAGTATAACTACTGTAGAAGAAGAGAGGCTTTTTGCTCACTGACTAAAACTGCAGCAGCTTTTCTGAAGAGTCTTCACAGGCTGTGAGGCTCAGGTCACAGAAAAAAAACTATTATTGCTGCATGGGATACAACAGACTATTGAGTCAAGTACATAAAATGAAAGAGAGTCTCAGCAACAGCAGAAAATGCAAGTGAACACTGATGTTTCCATGATGCAAAGCACCGAGGACTCTAACAGAGGTGTATCACACCCCCAAAATACTTTTTTAAAAAAACATTGCGGGGTTTTTGGCTCTACTAGCATGTGTATGAGGATGCACATATACACACACACAGGCATATAGTTGATGCAGTACATTCTCACTAACTGAAGAGGGCTTTGTGGTTTCACAACAAACAGTAAGTCATATAATAAAGCACAGTATGTTAAGTTTTACCCACAATTAACCACATCTTTAGGGCAGCTGACTGAGATGCCACAGACTATGTAAACTATCAAAATGATAGTTTCTAACCTGTCTTTTCTGTTATTTTCAGCCATGCTAGAGATAATTACAAGTCCTAGCATGATTGAGTTACATATATTTATCAATCGATGCTGTTTTATTCCCACCTCCTGTTAATGTTAAACTTTGGTCACAAAACTTTGGCAGAAAATTGGGGCACTGTATGCTACACCTGCCCAGGAGAGTACAGTCTCTTCCTCTGAGGAAAATAATTGTCTTGCTCTGCAAAATGTTTAACTACCATGTTTGACAGTCGGTGGTGGTTACGTCTCAAGAAATGCAGCAAATATATGGGCAAAAGGTGGGGAGGATAAGTACTGTCAGCTGATGTAAACATGGAGACCCAGTCACAAGCTAACAAGGCAGGATTCAAAGTCAGCTTTGTGAAATGTTTGAGGACAGTGTGTGCATCCATCATGTCTGTCAGGACTCTACAGTACACACAGCATATATAAGTATTTGTAAAAAGTAGTCTGTCTGCAGGTCTTGGGAAGTACTACTGCACTGTGGATAAGTTCTGATAAAGAAATAAATGTGGAACATCTTCTCTGAATACAAAATAGAAAAATCCTGAATCCATAAATTTATTAAAGTTGAATGCTAAGTTGTTGGGAGTACTCTTCAGTATTGAAATTTAGCCAGCTAGCCTATGGTAAAAGTAGCAATGACATTATATCACCAGTGAGAGGCAGCAATGCGCAGCTAGCCTGGTTCTGTCTGAGGTTAATAGCTTACGTGTTGCTCGCTAATTAACACTTTACCTCATTTCCTTAACTTGTCCTCAAACAGAAATGTAAAGTTCACTGTTTACCTTTAAGGTCCAGAGAGTGTCAGTCAGCCAAAGTCAGTATCCAAATGTGTTCGAGGAGTTTCCGTTTCCTTCCACTGTACGGAAAAAGCATCCAAAACATCCCGGGTACGAGCGCTGCCATCTTTGACGGGTGATGTCATTTGGAGTCAGAGTCTGCGCAGTCGTGATTGGCGGTTAGAGCGGTTGAACCGAGGCCCCGCCCATACACCTGCCCGACCAATCACGAGTCAAAGTAAGAGCTGTCAATCATGACGCTTATTACGATATCAAATAAGTAATTAAAACCAATCCGAGAAACCAACACTTAACTTACTTAGCGTAATTAAAACATTAAAACTACCTTAAATGACGAAAATCATCTTTGGGATAAATTTATTTGACGTTTTTAATCTTTTAATTAATTGGTGGTTAATTAATTAGTTTCAACAAGCCAGTGTGTCTTTCAGTCAAAACTTCTTCCTGCAGATTTGCTCAAACTCCTGTAAGTCTTAGTTTTTCCCATTATCACACTGAAACAGCTTACAGAGGCAAAACTGCTGGCTCAGTTTCTTCTTCCTCCTTGTTTGTGTTTTCATGTCATTAATATTTGTCATCTTGTGTTTTTCTCTCTTTCAGTGCAAATCAATACTGGGAGTTATCTGTCTCACTTTCTCCATTTAGCGTGTCTTGACTCACCTCTTAATCAATAACACGAATAAAGCCAGCTTAAAAATAAACTAAAATTATTCTATTAACAGACAGACAACCCATTAGGGCTCGTGTGGCTGGATGTTTGCTGTCTGATGATGGCTGAGAGAACAAAACAGGTAAAAAAATATATCTGACAGCCAGAGCAAAACATGAATTAGGTTTTAGGATTGGCTCACAAACAAAACACATGGTATGTTGGGAATATAAAAAATGCTGTCACAACATTTTTCCCACTTTTATTTCTCTGGGAAATATTTGCCTCCGAGCTGCTTTACATTCACACAGCAGGTGAATAGTACACTGAAGGCAACGCTGAACTCACCCAAAACAGAAACACTGCTAAACACAGCACAGCATATTAATATATATATGTGTGTGTGTGTGTGTATGCTCTCCGCTAGCTTTCTATTGTGCATTTATTTTGCACTCCACTGTGCTGAAGGTGTATGAAGATGAAAGAAATACCTGTGAGCGGTAAAAGCTCACACCTGCTGCTCTGGAAAAAACAAAATGACTAAGGTAGCTCAGAGAAAACAGGATTTGAGAATTGTTTGTGCTGGAAAATAAGAAAGGGAATAAGTCAATAAACAGAGGAAGAGGAGAAACACAAATAAACATGATATTTTAGATGAACTGCAGATGATGTAGTGACAGCTGCTGTGTAAAGAATCCGACCAGTTTGGGCAACAGGCCTGTTCACGCTGCAGAGTCCGAAGCCTGTGGGGAACTGAGTTTATTCTGCAAACATGTTCAGTCTGTAAGAATCTGACAGAGAGTAAACTGCTCAGCTGACACTGAGTTTCTGTGCCTTGCTGAAGGGCACCACAGTGGTAATTGTTGGGTAAGAA
The DNA here is from genome assembly GCF_001640805.2 of Lates calcarifer. Lineage (NCBI taxonomy): Eukaryota > Metazoa > Chordata > Actinopteri > Centropomidae > Lates > Lates calcarifer. The sequence continues at coordinate 23,393,632 of NC_066840.1, read as the reverse complement.
AGAAAACATTGTTGTCAACTTCAGAGTTGAAATTTTCTTAACTAGTCTGTGACTCAAACAGGCAATCTGTATTCTACTGAGAGAAAATGAGTAGATGGATTTCAAAAAGGCTGAATTTTATACTAATTCTAAGGATGGTATCTGTGGATGGATTATGAGAAAATGAGCCCATGTGTAGACATTTTGTGTCTATTAATTGACTGAATTTTTACCAATCATTTATTTCATAGAGACAGTCTGTTCCTGGTGGCCAGTTTGGTAATCCATCCATGAATGATGATTTGCAGGTCAATAGACTGGAATAAACTTGAATGAAAAGTCATTTTTACACTTCTAGGTTAAATATAATCATTGTTTTTAACAGCATTTCACATGTAGTCATGGTAAGATCTGTTTCACAGTGAAAAACGATGTAACCCCAAAAAAATATGTAGGCTACTTTTCAACCAAATTTAGCCTGGTGTTAACCTAGTTTTTACCAAATCTGTGTTTACAGTCTAAGTTTCCAGAGCTTATATTACTGAGTCATTTTCAAACTTTAATGACATGTTTGGAAAATGTTTTGATTTAATGAATTACCTTTTATCAATTTTAAATGTCTTTTTGGATGTTATACCTGTGTGAAATGACTCGATGACACTGAACAGGTTTCTGTTTAGTTTTATTGAAGCCACACAGTCAGTTCACAGCTGCCCTGACTGCTGCACTGCACAAACTCTCATCTGCTGTGTGAATACGTGTGTGTGAGTGAGTTCAACATCATAACTTTGGCAACACTTCAAAGACTTCACGCTTCATCTCAGGTCATGTAGCCCTGTGGCGTCAAATAATTTAAAACAACAATCCAAGTAAACACAGTTACATAACAATAAATTATAAACAGACATTCTGTACAGACTGTAAAACTAGATCATCAGCAGGTTAAACATGTTACACTTGACATGTTGGTTTGACAACAGGTTAATAAAAATCACAGGTGAACTGAACATTATGAACAGAATGTACAGGATTTGACTTGATTGTGATTTCAGATAATACTAATACTGGCAAGGATAAAGATGGAGGTAACACACACACACACACACACACTCTTTCCAGTTGCACAATGAAATACTCAAGCTCCCTTATCAAACACAACGGAGGTCTCCTGCTCCCTCTAGTGGTGGATAAGTGAAAAACAGCCTTTGGTAACCAAGGCACAATCACACACACACACACTTTTCTGTAAGGGCATCACCACACATGTAAAACAACATTTCTGCCTTAACCACTGACCATAACCTACATATTGTCCAGTTTCTGGTCAAATATAACATTTTTAATAATGAAATCCACCCTTTCCTGGGTCATATATTCTCATCATATGGTTCTCAATCTTTGATTTTTGCATTATCTACACTTTTGGTCGGGTTTTCTTTGGGAGTAAGAAAATACTTTTAAAAAACTAAAGAGATTTTAAATTTCAGGGAATATGAGCAATAGCAGCTTCAAACTCTTTGTTTGTCATTGGGAATAAAAAAAAATACTAAAAACAGTGATTGAATAAATCAGAGATAAAAGATTTAATGCCATTACCTATTTTAACAACATTTAATGGCTGAATTGTTCCTTTCACCTCAAACTGACCTCTGAAGAGGTGAAGCAGGTAAAATGTTCTCAGGTTGGGGGATTTTCTTCATTTTCCTTCATCTTACTAACCTCGAGGACATTTGGTATTTGGGTATATAAGTACTATCACATGCATGCACTCTCTCTTTCTGTCCCTCCTGCTGCTTTGCTCCGTCTTGACATTCAGGCTGATGGAAAAAGCTAAGCTCCAGCTGAGCAGCTCCAGATCCCAGCCTCCCTCCCCCTGCTTCACATCCACAGCAGCTGATACAGCCCAATCTAATGGGAAAAGACTCCATTTTATGCAAAAACATGCTCATGTAACAAAAGGGCTAATTGCAGGATTGTCATTAGTAACCATTTTAAAAACTGAGTTGTCATTTTGGAGGAGTGAAAGCAAAGATTTTAATGCTTTTTCCCCTTCAAAATGTCTGTGTTACAAGGTAGCAGCATATTATACAAATTACGGCCTTTTAAAGTTCACATGCTAAACTTGTTAGCAAGCTATTGCTGGTTTACAAATCCAGAGTACACAGAGCAACATTAGTGTTTATCAGAAGTCAGTGGGTTTACTTGAGCTGCTTGCTGCTAATGAGAGCACAAACTACACAAAACAGGAAATCTGTGATCTGTAAAACCAACAGTGAGATGAGAGATGCTTTAAAAATGTGTAGAGCTGAGCTGCAGTCAGATGGATTCATCACTTCAAGCAACTCCTTTCAAATTGAGCAGTGATTTTAGTCCCTGTAGCCATAAAAATATTAACCAGTCCAGCCTGAAAGGTTTTGCCAAAAACAGTAGGGGAATTATAATTGTTTTTGTAAATGGCAAGGAATGTGTTAGTCAGTGCTGGAAGGAATTTCTTTCTGCAGGGTTAATTGCCAAAAAAACAAAAAGAAAAAACATTTTAAAAAGTCTCCACATATAGGTAGTTGGTACAGTTTTGATTAATGTTCTCCTAGACATGCGGAGATGTTATGTTTGGGCACAAATATATATATTTTACTGATTTACTAGTCAGTCTGTTAGTTGTGAGCTCTAAACCTACCAACCACAGACTGTTTGGATATTTTGATGATGCTCTAGATCCTTTCGCCATTAGACAATGTTTTTAGAGTTGTTTTCTTCCATAAACACATAATTTACATGCCAACTTTAAGGGACAGAAATAAAATGTGTAGAGGAGACATTCACCCTGGACTGTGAGTGTCATAAATAGAGGAGGTTTTCCAGACCATGACCTCTGTTATGAATGCAGGTCTGTACAGAGCACTGAGATAATGAAGCAGCAAATTTCCACTAACCCTCCAAAAAACAACTTAATATCTGCTGTAGCTAAATGCTCTCAGAGTCCAGCCAACTCGAAGAAACGCCACACAGAGATGCAACCTGCATTGATTGAACAGTATCCATAGCAACAAGCATCATCAGGTGTCTGTGAATACAGAAGTAGGTCGCTTGCACTATTTTATAACTATGATTTGAACCTTTTCAAGCCAAAAGGAATAGAATTCTCACTGTATTGAGGGCAGAGGGAATGAAAGCACAATGGTGACACTTCACTTTTACAAATACAGGAGTTAATGTAGGAAGGGAAGAGTGAATTTACATCAGCTTACGGGCAGAGAGGGGAAAGGGAGGAGGCTGAGCAGGAAAAATAGATTCAAACTAACTGAGTAACTCTGTCTCCTCCCTGCCTGCTATTCCTCCTCACGTCTTTCTTCCATTTTCCCTGCAACTCCTTCACTTCTTCATCTCGTATGAATTCCCTCCCTGTCCTCCTCTCCCCTCTCTCTCTTTCCCTCTCTCTCTCCCTGTGTCTCTCTTCTGCTCGGGCCTGGAGACATTTTACATTTACATCACATTACACAGTCTGAGATGATGAGAGTGCTGTGTACCTGTCAGTCTTGATACAGTGCTGCTCCTGCCTCCAGGTGAGGAGGAGGAGGAGACTTATCACACACACAGTCTCGCACACATGCACACATGCACATACGCTCATCTGTCAGCCCAATTTCAGATCAAACAGATGCGCGCACACACACACTTTTTGCTCAGTGTGTGTCTAAGTGTTGCTGTTAGCTTGCTAACACATGGTCACGCTAACAAGAACATGCAGTCTGTCTTTTCCAGTTCAAGAGTCCCACTGAGGATTGTGGAAAACGAGTCGAGGGTCTTCATGTCCAAACTTCACTGCTCAGATGAACCCCGCTCACCTTCAAAACTATTTTCCCATCATCTCTGGCACTTTGAAACTTTGTCCATAAAAATTTTGCAGTGCAACTTAAAGATCATCTTTGCATCTTTAGATGCAGGGTTAAATTCTGTCTCTAGAAGTGTACACCTGCCCAAGTGTCTGTCAGCAACAAACTAACTCTGAGGCAGCTGCTTCCTTCATTTCTTTACCAGTGAGCCACATAAATTAATACTTAAAAAGGATTCTGTGGAGCCAAGGCCAGAAAAATCTTAAAACACTGTTCACGTATCAAAGGTTTTCCACCTTCATTTATATTTTCAGATTGTTCTACAGTTCTGTCCACTGGCAAACTGTACAAATGTATAAACGTTTTCTGTTGCACATGCTATAGCACTTTTTTTTGCTAAGATGTCCGTGTAAAAAATAATAATAATAAAAAAAAGCTTAAATTTGTTTGTCCACACCATTCTGCGAGACTTGTGCCATCTCCACTTCAGTGAACACTTTTGAAAAGAAACTGTGTGTTTTTGGTGTTGGCTCAGGTCTCAGTGCAGAAATGGCCAAAGAGAAGGCCTTTACTTGTGAAAAGGAAGTTAACTTAATCTTTTTTTTACTTTCCTTGTTATTTGCACAAGAAATCAGTGTAGGAGACACATGAAGAGAAATTCCAGTTGTGTGACTGAAAGCAGCAACAGAATTTGTCCTTTTTAGCGCTCACACAGTACCATGGCATAATTGTAGATTATTCAATGGTTCTGATGTCTGTTTAAAACACTGAAAACCAAAATAGCTGATGGTCATGATGTAGATAATGTACATGCTATTGTTTCTGTAGTTCTGAGAAGCAGATGCAGCTTCATTACAAAAATACTGCTGTAAGCCTTATAAAGACAGTACTGTTGAAACCCTTGTCATACTGTCACACTGATGCTGTACATGCTGCTATTTTTCACCTCTGGCCCTTTTCCTTTCTTCCTTCCAATCAGAAGGACTGGAGAAAGCCAGCTGGTGGTGGTCCCATCCCCATAGGCATAATTGTGAGGTAGTTGGAGGGCACGTAGCCTCTCTGCCCACCTCTCACCTCCACCAGGCTCCATTCAGGGTTCCCTCGTTTGTCGTGGGGCTCCAGGACACGGACCGGCTCGCCTGCCCGGACAGTAACTTCATGGTTTCCTCTCGCTGTGAAGTCATAGGCTGCCATCACCTGTAAGAGAGGATACTGAGTCAGAAACAAAAGTATATAAGCTGTGCCAGCTACCCTGTGAGGCAGTAAACAAAAAGATACGTCTGAAGGAACAACTCTGTTATTCTTCGATCCTTACTACTAGTGGGGAAAAAATAGAATGTTTAACTTCAGTTGGCATCACAGGAAAGATCACGTTGTTACTGACTTTAAAATGATTTATCCTCTGTAAAGTGTCCAATTTTAAAACACACTATCACACGTTAATTACTAAACTTAGGCTCAGCTCTGATTGGAGATGAATGCAAATGTTAGCATGTTAGCATGACTAGAGTAACCATGTTATCATAAATGTTAACTACTGGAATGTAAGGTGATAATATCGAGAATATAACAATTAGCCTGTAATATTTGAATTTTATTAAGCAAACTAATACATACACTTAGAATGTTAACATATGTTCAGTTACTGGACAATAGGATAGGATAATTGGATATTAGCTAGTTAGCAAGCTAACATAAATACACAGCATTTTAACATGCACACAGAAACCTGGCAATAAATATTATTATCATGTATTGACTTTTATGTTACATTACTGTTTCTGCACAAATGAATGATTCTGTAAAATTAAAAATTAATCATTTGGATTATTTTCTATTACAGGAAAAATAATCCAATTAATGATTGAAGTTAATGTTATTCACATATGAGAAGAGCTTGTTCTTGTGTAATGTCTAACAGTGAAAGTTAACTTCCTTGAACTTCAGTTTAATTTCATTTACATCTGATTTAGCCTACATCTGACATATTGTGGTATTAAAATACCTGATGACACGATTTTATTATAATCTTTTAAACATTTTATTCCAGCCTAGTTGGTGTGGCAACAATGAAAACATTTAGTGTGTGATTTTAGCTAATTGTCTGAGTACAGCTGAGTACAAAATTCACAACACACGACTTCAAGAAAAGAGCAAGCAGGAGAGTGCACACCCACAGGTACAACTGCAAACACACACACACACACAGAGACACACTAACACAACCACAAATCATTGTAATATTCTCTGAAAAGGTTAAGCCCACTAGTTATGTCTTGACAAATCCCATCTCATCACCACACACACATGCGCGCAGAATGAAGGCTCCCTAATGAGGCCTGTGTTGGTATGACAGAGTGCCCCAGCAGTGCTAATAGCTGAGTTTAGCCGGCTGCTCTGTGTCATTAACAAACCCTTCACCTCAGCTCACCTCTCAGCTACGACATTAGCTCTTCCCTGACGGTCTACACCAATTAGCATTTAATTAACATTTTGCCGGGCAGAGACAGGGAGCACAGAAAATAAAAAAAGTAAAGTGACCATGGCTGTTGGCCACGGAGCGATTCATGTTACTGGAGCTGGGCGGATATTTGCTGCAGCTAAGTTTCTGATAGGAAATGAAAGAGTGTTGAGAAGCATAGAGCAGCTAATCAGCACCTCTTTGTGTTTGTATATGGTCATGACAACATGGTGAGAGACAGCGTTAACTGAGACTGCCTGCATATCTACATAAACAAGACTAGAATTTATTAAATCTAATGTTGTTTTCCAGGATGTCTGCAAGCAGTAACGACACTGCTGCTTCCAGGATTTTGGACAGAAATGGGAGGAAATTAGAGATCTGTATTTTCCACATACACATCTCCAGGTGAATACATATAGACAAACAATCACAATCACAGTCACTGCACTCTGTCACAAACCACAGAGAAAGTTACAGCCAGGACACATTTGGCACCTTAATGATACAGCTACACCCTCATATCTGTAAAGGTTGACAGCCATAAATCATTTCTGTTTTTGTCCGCCATTAACAAAAGAAAAAACAAAATTGCTGATAATATTTTGATAATCTTTGTTTTCTGCAGTGGAAACCAGTGGGTTAATGTGGATGAAAGAACAGACAGAAGTGAAAAATCTGTGGTTTTCAGATTTATCTGCTGTAGTGTGGCCTGATGGTGTGCATGTTTTGTGTATGAGCAGACTCAGGGTCACGGTACATGGATGATGGGGAGGTTGTGAAAAACTGTCTCTGTAAGGTCACTGGAGCAATCACTCACTTTAACAGGCAATGTGGAGACATATCTTTCTCACACACACACACACACATACACACAGTCTAGTCTCCATGACTACAGGGGACATTATTTTGACTTACATTCATTTCCTGAAGACTTACTCTAACCTTAACCTAAACCTAACCTTACCCTAACATTAAAACATGTCTTCATCTTAAAATCTAATGATTTAAATAATGGGGACACATTTCATTGTTTTTTGTCCCTATAAGGTACAAAAGTCCCCACAATGTGTTTGTTAAAACATATCTAGGTCCCCACAACATGAGTAATACCTGGACTACACACACACGATGCCAAACGCAATCCTGTGTCTCATCCACTCACCTGGCACTCCTTCCCGCTCATGTACACAACCACGTAAACCATAGCATTTACAAGCCACGACACACAGCTCTCACACTCATGTGTTGCTAATGTAAATCAATCTCACAACACATACACACATGCACACACACACTCTATCTCAGACTGCAGCACTGCGATGCATAAATTAGCTCGCAGCCCTTCACACAGTAACCCACTTACAAGGTTAAACAGCTAATTATGGACCTTTACATAAATAACACACACACACACCACACACACACACACACACACACACAATCTCTCTCTCTGTCTTTCCCATACACATTCCAGGATATGAACACAAGGATTGTCCTTTCCTTTTTTCTTCCTTGTGAACACACACACACACACATACACACAGTTACATGACAGATTGATGATTCCATTGCAGAGCGTCGTCACATCGATAAGTGAACTCTTCAGATACACGAGTCTGTAACTTTTAATTTAGAAAATTAACATTCACAGTTTGGGTCTGGTCTCAGATATTTTAAAAACAGCACACTGAGTCTCTGTCACAGCTAGTATAACTGTCACGTATGGTCCTTTAAATTTATGAGTTTCACATGTCTATATGGACAAGGAGCACTTGAGCTGCCTGGTGATGAATTAAACACTAATGATGCCCTAAAATGAGCTGATTGATTCCTTAATTTAACATTCCTGTCAACATATTTCACATTTTATTTTATTTGGTAATAAAGAATGCCTCTTAAAGCATCCAGGAGTTAGGGTCCTCTCTCGTAAATATGCAAATTTATGCAGCAAAGTGCTCCAGCATCTAATCAGAACATCTGCAGAGAAGGAGGAACCTGTGTAGTTAGAGTGAAGTTTCTATCATGTCAATCAGTCGGTCAATTAATCACCTGGAAGCAAGGCTGGCTCACGACCGTCAGCGGCCGGCTCTCTGGGGTGTAGGAGTGTCTTCTGAGTCCCGTCACACCATCTGGCAGGGTCAGGTGTGGGGAAGGGGGCGGGTCCTCTGCTGGCTGATGATAGCGAATCAGCTTCGAGGAAGGAGCATAGCCTCTTTTGCCTGCGTGCAACATGACGACAACATGGGGTGCATGTACAGGGTTAAAAACGAAAGTGTGGAATGTATTTTGTTTTAAGGATGTGTATTCATTCTGTAAACATTTCATGAAATCTAAAACAGGGCTTAACAAATGTAAAAGTATTTATTTTAACTTACATGCTGGTACAACAACTTATAAACCACCTTAAACACTGCAGTTTATCAGCCAGTGCCTGTTAGATAAACCAGGCTTAACCTTTAGCAAATACTACCTGTAATACAGTAATCAACCACAAGATGACACCCATGAGCTGCATTTAAGAAAAGCTGCACTGGATTCACAGTATTTTTTTTACACAGGAATGAACACTACCCTTGGTTTTTCTCTTAACTTCTAGCTAAAACGTACCTCTTTGTTCCACATATAAACTGTATGCACAGTAGGAAAACCACATCCTCCACATATGTAAATGTGCATATGTGTTTATGATTGAGTCATTCCCTCCAGATACATAGCTCCTTTTCTCCATCCAATGGTCAGGATCACAATGTGATCTTCCATATTTCATTTAGGTATTTTCATGAGTTGCTCCCAAACCAGAATAACTTGAAGTTCATCCTGAGCCACAGCAGAAAAAAGACCTTGAAATAATCTTTAGAATATTTGTTCATACCTCCAGCATCAACCAGCCATCTCCGTTTGTCTCCACGGCTGTCGGCCTCGCTGATAATGGCCACCAGCTCCCCTTTGGTCAGGTTCAGGTCCAGGTCCCGGCTGCCCACAACCGTCCCTATCACCTGGTAGATCTTTCCTGAACCGTGCTTATCTGTTAGCTGCTTCAGACGGCGCTGAAAGGATGGGCTCAGAGGCTGACGAGGCAGAAGGGAATGAAACTGATTAATTAGACCAGACAAAGGCAAAAAGGACAAGACAGGCCTGAGCTGAATACAAAATGATCAGTGTAGTGAAAAAGAAGAAATAAGTGCCTCATGCCTCATTACCTGTGTGGACTTACATGTCCATTTGATATAGAGTTTATTTCTATTCAGAAACTTCAACTTAAAGGGCTGTTTCAAATTATTTTCTTGGTATAAAACAGATAATATTTAGTTTCATCATTTATAGTAGAGAAGATTAAGTTGCTGACCAATCAGAGGTCAGTACTTAACATTTGTACCTTAAATGCTCTTTTTTGTTTATCAAGAATAAAATGGTTGATGAAACGCAACGAAACACATTTGAAAACACAATGATCTTACTCAGAATGACAGGTGAGGATAACCATTAACCATTTCCTATCACTGCAAAGTGATTAAGAATGTTGCAGAACAAGACTAGGAACATTCAGAACCCTGCGCTCTGTGACTGATTCATGATCGCACGAGTAACGTAAAACTGCATACATGAATCACTATTATGACTGGGCAAATAATCACCTGTGGGAAGTTGTTCTAATCTCATCTAAAACATTACATGCAACTTGGTCTCTCAGCAGGTTATTTATGCAAGCTGCCTGACAGGTTTAAGGAATGTGACCCCATTCCAAGATGTCTGACAGGTAGCTGAGCGGGAAATGCAAGCAGCAGTGACACGTGTTAAAGAAAAGTTGCCAAATTACTTCAAGAAAAAGTAATACTGATTGACAGCTCTGGAGGCAATTTGGAGATTAGTCTAGTCTCATGGTGCAACATAGAGAGTCAGAGGATCAATCATCATTTTGGTTTATTCTAAGGGGACCAGTCATAAATGTCTTGGCTAGAGTTGGACTAAAAGACCAACGTCAGTGTCCTTACTAGCACAGATAAATAGAGATCTGGGAGGATTAGAGTGGGACACAAAGTTAATACACAGATACAGGCTGAGAGGGAGAAGCTGAGTGGTGTCTAACCAGACAGGATGTTTAAAACTCCCTCTGCTTTATCGGTTCTGGCAGGTTACATGCAGATGTTAAAAACATTCAAATATATACCAAGTGATGTCAGCTGTATTTAACATCCCTCACTGCAGTATTCTCCTGTTTTTGTTATGGAAGTTGTTGTGTTGCGTAAATGCATTGTCTCGTGTCAACACCAATCAAACAGCTCATATTTCTTGTGCACCTATTGTGTTCTGTGAAGAAAAGGAAATGTGACTGAGATCTGGTGACGAACAACAGCTTGTTTTAGCGTTACTGGTCAGTCTTAGCGTCACCAGCTGTGTCTGTTATCATTTTATCTATCCTGGATTTTGGGATCACAAAACTAGACCAGAGTTTTACAGTGATTATCAAAGAAAATCACACACAGACACTCAACGACACAGCAAAGCACAACGGAAGACAACAGCACTGTTTTAACTCCAACCTGGACGACCGGGGCATTCAGCGTGTCCTCCACACTTCGACACAGAGTCTCCAGGCTCCTCGCCCCTTGTAACACCGTAGACTCTGCCCACTCCCAGAATGCACCTGGGCTGAGTGAGCTGTGAGGCAGCTGGAAAGAAAGAAAGAGATACAACAGAGGGACAGAAACAAAATAAGTGCAAAAATTCTATTTAACCTTTTGCAGACACAAATGTTTAGATACAGGATTGTCTACCTGTTGTGCAAAGCTCTGGAAAAGTTGCTCCATGTCTGAGGCGAGGTCTTTATGCAGACAGCTGAACGTCCCCAGCATGCTCCAGATCATCTGCAGAGCTAAACCGTTAAACTGAGGAAGCTCATTAAGGAGCAACGTATTGATTGTTCTGAGAGGAGAAGAGAAGAAAAGGAGAGGAGGAGGTTTACGTGTCACAAGTTGAAGCCAGTGAGAACCACATTTTTGAGGCAATGTCAACTCCACTGCAAAAGACTGAATTTAATATTGGATGTAATCATGTTCAGCCCTTTCATTAGATATGCTCTACAAGCTCAGATTCAATTTTAACCTCATTCGTGTCCAAAGGGTGTAATTGTGTATACTGTGATGACTCATAGGAGCAGGCTGTAAAAACAGATAGTGGTTTTACATTGACTATGACTGGCTGGCCTTTATGGAAGAATGTTCTTTAGACTCTGTGGCTTGTTCATAATGTTGTAAATGCTGTATTGTGAGAGAGGTAGGTGTAGTAAGTTGTGGCTTCAACTTCAAAGCACCTCAATAATAATAAAATAATAATAACAGTAGCCAGGTCAAAACCAAACTCCCATTTAGCAAAGAAGGAATTTGTCCTCCTAGCTCAGTACATTTTCTACTTCTTTACAAAGTGTATCTGTGAGAGAAGGTCTGCACCTTTGTACCTGCTGCTGGCTCAACATTTTGTCATGAGTCTTACACCCCGGCAAAATGTGAAAATAACCTTTTCTTTAAAGAACTCTGACGAGTGTTCAGGGTCAGGCGAACACTAAGAAATGTTCAGGTTCTGGGTCAAGACTCCAATATGGACAGATGCGCTCACTCTCTCTGTGGACTGACCCTCTAACCCTCAATTACGTGACAGGCTTTCCAACCTCGAGTTCAGCCTGTAATTTTAAAACAATCTCTCTCTACCTGTACGTGTTGGCCACAGCCTGTTCCTCATAGCTCAGATTAGACTTGGCTTCTATGACTTCATAGTCGAGCAGCTTGTCCAGCCTTTTCCTGATCAGGTTCCTCGGGCCCACCAGGAGGTCACGGAGAGCACACAGCGGCTTGTGGATTAACGTCCTCATCCTCTTCTCCTGGATGCATGGATGGAAGGAAAGCAGGACAGTCAAAACAGCACTGGACAGCAAAATTAAACATTCAAAAACACTAAGAATGTCAAGTAGACTCACAAATGTAGGAAGAATCCACTGTCTAAGAGCTGTAGTGATCTCCTTGTAACAAATAGGTGCCTTCTCTCCATCCATATCAAAGTCAAACTCCTCTGTTTTACAGGCCAGGAACCCCTGAAGACCAACACAGAAGAAGCTGTCAAATCCTGCTCAGGTGTCTGACTTGTGTGAGGCTAACTTTGATGGATTTTTGATTTGGGTAACTGGCTGGGCCTGGCAAAAAAATTGGCTTTTGATTAGTAAGAGAACATGAAAAAGACGAGGGATAGAGTGGTGATTCCTGTTGGCTTGAAAAAAAACAGGGAAAAAACAGTTTCCACACAGGATAATTTTAGAGTGGAAAGGTACACAGAAACCCATTCGTTTGACCTCAGGGACTAGAAGAGGGTGTGTGTGTGTGACTCACTGCGTGACAACATGTTCAAGAATAAATTTCCAGTTATGTTCCAGTTCTGCATTATTTACAAGTCTTTGGAATTGCTGCTAAAATGTGAACAGGGCAGAATGAATATGATGTCCCCCTCACCTCATATTTAGTATATTACTGGATATTGTAAAGGACTACACTTCACCTCAAAACGTTCTTGTTTGTTGTACTCACAGTGAATATGAGGGATTGAATTAGTATGAAGTGGAACAAAGCTGACAAAAGCATCCAGGATATAATATTTCTGTTGTGTGTGATACAGATTTTCTCATTAATGTATGTAGCAAGGAGTTGCAAAAAGACAATTTGTAAATAACAGTCCTATTATTGACAACTAAACCAAAAGTTTTTACATTTTTTGTTTTCATCTGAGATAGGTCTCAAAATTACTGCGCCATACTGAAAGGTGTCAGTATGAAAAACATAACAAAACAAATAGAAACTAGAATTCTACTTTGCAGTTGTATGCCTCCGCCAACCAGACCAGCTGCAGTTAATTAGCATGTGAAAAATGTGTTTGTGCAGTTACAGTGACCTTTGACCAGCAAAATCTAATCAGTTCATCTTTGAGTTGAAGTGAAGAAAAGAAATCCTGGGATATCTCGTTCATGAATCAGAGTCAAAGTGAATGTCTGCACCAAATTTGTAGAAATTCCCTCAAGGTGTTACTGAGAAATGGCGTTCATAGTAATGGGACGCACGGTTGGAGCAAGAATCCAGGGACATAATGCCTCTGGTCACATCAGTCACTGGTGCAGAGGCGTGTCAAAATTCAAATTTACAAATGTAACCAAAATGTGTTTGAAATAAACAGGAGAAGCACTGGCTCAAAGACATGATGTTGCCTTCACACAACACTCAGATATGAGGGAGAGCAACACTTTACAGACAGTGTGATAATCTGCAGTGTGAATGTAAGCAAAGAAAGACATATTTACAGCCGCAGTTTCCTGCTTTAACCTGGGGTTTAGTGCCTTGCTTAAGGGCTAATTACAATTGTTGACAGATAAGTAAGTAAATAAGATATTTATTATGTTCTTTCCTTAACAGTCCTGGATTCAAAGCAGCAGCTGCACACAAACCTAGTATTCTTACGATCAGGCATCATAGTATTCTTATCAACAACACAAAGTCATAACTGCAAATGAAAAACAGATTAATTCTATGATTCATTAACAACTTGAAACGTCTTTACGTTCGAGTTACCACCCGAGCATGTAGAATCCTCTCTTGCTTTACAGGGTCTTGTAATATTTTAATTTAATTTAAACCATAGAAATAGGTTTACAGTTATTAGCAGAAACACGTTAGATGAAATGCATTATCCATGAGCTGACCTTGCCTACGACATTTGCAGCTTACCTGTAGGTGGTGCAGGTATGTCTCCACATTCTCAAGGAGCTGCAGGATCCCATGCTCCAGAACATAAAAGAAGCCTTCGACGGCGTCAAACTCCTCATCAACCAGCTACAACATAACAAACAGAGACGACTGCATGTTTGTAATGATTAAAGACAAAAAGCATCTTAAGCTGCAGTCATTACAATTAGTTGTACCAGATCTCAGATTCCCTGTAAACACTTGTTTCTATGAACACTGTACATCAGTGCATTTTGTCAACTTGGTTTTTAGACATGTTTCTCCTTACAAGCTTTATCAGTTCAACACAACAATCATCCTTTATTATTAGTAACACACACCCAGTGAAGGTGCCTCTTTCCCATTCTAACCTCTCAAGGTGTGGTAACAGTTGCTTCAGTGCCACCTGAACAGCCAGCGTTCGCCAAAATCCAACAATCAAAATGAAGCCACAGGCGACCTGTGATGATGTTCATGGATGTGAAGTCTTTGATCAGACCTTAAAAAGCTTGCTCTAATCACATTGTAGCAGAGTGAAGCAGGCCAAAATAAACAGCAGGTTTAATAACAGGTCATGCTGTGTGTTTTCTCTGCAGGTTAATCATTTACTTCTGCAGTGTAGCCACAGGGAGGGTGAGTACTGGAAGGATATTTATGGCCCAGAGGACCAGAAGAGTTTGCAAGAAGCATCCTGAGACATTACTGTAATGTGTTGCTTCATTCACTCTTATGGGTTAGGCTTGTCTCTCTGATGCCAAACTTCAAACATGAGATGGTGATTTGTCAGGGTCAGTTACAGAACATCCTGAAGTTGACAGGGATCCTAAGCTGTTCAAGGACACTTCAACAGACAGTGTGTTATTTAAACTAGGGCTATTAAACTTCTGTCCTACCTTTGGTGCTATTCCAGTCTCATGTTTGATTTGCTGGCTGAGCCTCGCTGTCTTCTTGGCAATGCTGTGGGAGTTGAGGCGGTTGATCTTGTCCTTGATGGTTAGGGTTTCTGTCTTCTTGTATTTGTCAGCTATAAAACACAAGGAACGGTTTATCCAAGGACAAGCTAGAAACACAGATGGCAACTTTACTGGGTTTGGTTTTTGCTCCAGCACAGCTGATTTTCTCACAGCAAGAACAACTTTTACATGTTTACGTGTTTGTAGTGGACAGTCTTGGCAGAGCCGTGTCTTACCAACTTCTCTGAAGCGTTTGTACTCGTTGATCCGACAGTTTAAGGCAATAGAGGTGTGAGCTGTCTGCTCCAGCAGCGCGTAAGCTGGGTGAGCTTGGTCGGTGTGTTTCTGAATGGTCTGCAGGAGGAGGGGGTAGCGGGCGATGCGCTGCACTGGCATCACCAGGAAAAAACTCAGAGAAGTGGCATTTACATCAGGCCTGCAGACATGAATGGCAGTAGTCAGCACTCAAACAATTACACTATTGTTTATCTGCTTGTCTTTTTTCCATTTTCTCTCTTTCAATATTCTTTTTAGAAGTTTGGTCTCAGTGTAAAAGAACAGGAAACGATATAAACCTACGCTGAGGCTTTGATGACTTTGACGATCTCGTTCCAGAGCCCCTCCTTCTGTTTGTAGCTGTTCTCCACCACTGTAATGTGGTTGTAGTGTGCCAAGTATTCCTTATAGGCTGCCTCAATGTCTGAAGACAGACTGAGGAAGGAATCACCTGTCAGGAAGGAGAAACACATATTTACTCATTTACATACAGAAATCATGGTCAGAGCAGAACACAGGGGTAAAGTATAATTCAGCTTTTCAGCTAAGGAACCAACACCCTTTTGTTGTCCAGTTAAGTGCAGTCATGGTTGTCATGCAGACTGAGAAATTTAGTAAACAGCCTTCATTGTAGGCTGAAACTATAAATTGTTGTCATGGGAAGAGACCAGTCTAACCATGTTAGATTTAGTTTGTTTCATCAAGGTCATTTTCCTCTTAAAGCTGGGGTGCAGCACTTTTACTTTCCCAAATGAATTCACACAAGGTAAATTTCTCTGTATATCGTAGCATACCAGAGGTTTAAATCTGGTGTCTGTGGCGATATTCCCATGTTGGCTTTAACTGTACTGATGCATTTTGGTAGATGTAGGTTATAGCAGTTAAGAGTACTGTGGAAAACCTAGGAGGCGTCCAAGAGAATTTTCTGGTGCTCCAGGTAAAAGTGAAACTTGCCACTCAGAGGAAGGATCACAGTCTAAAAACAATGTTTTTGTCCTCAACAGCGAAGACAAACGCAGAGTAGTTTGTGAGATTACTCTCGCTGCCATTGCATCACATATAAAATGGACTTAGAGACGTCTATAACCAAAAATCACAAATACAAAAAGAACATTGTGGTTCAGAGAGCTTCTCAAACAGTCACCTCTCACCCTTGGGTTCTAGCTCATGCAGTAAAATATAGCTGACATTTCTAGGTATACAGCCTGAAGAATAAACTCTACTTGCACCTCCAGAAACCATTCTCACACTGTAAAATACCCTGGGTAAACTCATTTTCATTCTCATATGCCTGTGAAAACCACATCAGGGAACAAGACGTGTCAAGATTTTGTTTATTTCCTGTCAACAAGTGTGATCAGAGCAATCAATCTAGAAAGATAATACTTGTCTGAAACCAGCGACATCTGCAACACTTCCTGTTGGAAGTCTAAACAGGCTCATGCTGCCAAATGACAATAAGAGTTCTGAAATCTAAGTGACTTTAAGTGTAAAGTTTTTTCCCTTACAGAGCATCTCCAGGAAGCGAGGATCTCCAGGCTGAACCTGCTTCTGGTCCAACATGCTGAGGAATCGACTCGACACTTCAATCACCTCGTCGATGTAGAGAAACATGCTGTCCAGGTTGGCTGGAGGAGGCTAAGGTGGGCAGGCAAACAAAAACAAAAACACACAAATAAATCTAATGTACAACAGAAATGCACTGTCCGACCACAGACCACAGAAAAAAAAGATTTCAAAAGTACAACAGAAAACACAGAAGCCTGTGTTGAGTCACATTATTTGCATTGGTACTTAGCACATATCTACAGTACGTGTGTGTGTGTGTGTGTGTGTGTGTGTGTGTGTGTGTGTGCGTGCTCCCTTTTGTGCAAGAAAAATGCTAATGCACAGCTGATAAGGATCCATTTTGTTTTGCTCCATTCTATTCTAATGAGACAACAGTGGGGACACCACTGAACAATCTGCACATTGCCACAGAAAACAAACCAGCAACTTGTCTCTCTCACAATGGCTTCATTTTTCTAAATGTATTCTGTTTTTCTGTCCAGTCCTCCTCCACTCCGCTGCTTCTGTCAGTCTTTCTGTCCTCCTCCCATCTATGATATTCCTTTACTCATATTTTTATTGACCTTTTCACCTTCATCTTTCATTTTATTAAGCCTGATAATTGACTCCACATAACACAGACAGATCTCTTTCTCAATATCTATTTCATCAGCCGTCCTCCAATCCAGATCATTAGTCCATCTATTCTTTCTCTCTATTTCCATTTCATTCTCTGTTCCCTCATCTACTGCTCCCTCTGTGTGTTTTAATTTTCCTGCTCATCCACAGCTCAGTCCTTGCAGCCCATAAAGCCTGATTCCATTATGTTTTACGAGGCCTCATTTCATTACCACAGAGATAATAAATGATTATTTTGCAGTAATAAGCAATACCTCATATGTAATGAAAAGCTAATGATAATAAACCATCGAGTGGCCTCTGTATAACAGTACCTCTGGATGCCACAGTGCCAATTTAAAATGTAGTGATTACTTTTTGTTTGAAAGCAAAATGAAAATGGCTGTTCCTTCATAAACAACGAAAACAAAGTAATTAATTTTCTGTCAATGAACTAATCAGTTAATTGATTAATTGTTGGAGGTCTATGTATGGGCCAAATTCCTCATTCCTTGTTTGCATATTCAGAATTTATACTGTGATCCTACAGCAAAATATTTAGCATTTAGCAAATTGTGGGCAAAGATACTGTATGAAAATAATGGCACTTTAATAATTAATTTGCACATAAAGCAAAAATGCTGACCATTCAGCAGTCAGCACGTCCACAGTCTATGAAATTCTGTGCTTTTCTTTGTTTTATATGATTGACAGCTGTATATGTTCACATTATGGACTGTTGGTTGGAGGAAACAAGTGACTGAAACACATCACTTCGGGCTCACAAGAGCTGAGATTTTCACATTTCTGATATTATGTGGATGACAAATAATCAACAGATTAAAGGTTGCTGCCCTAACAATGCTTCTAACACTGCATTCACACCTGTAGTTTCTGCAGGTTGCTCCTGATGGTCACTGTGCTAAGTTGCAGCAGTCGAAGATAATTCTTCTCTGAATGGACCAGTTCCTCTATGGCCAGCAGCTGTCTCTGGGCTGCTCTCTCTTTAGCTGCCGCTTCCTCCTCTTCAGATTTCTTCTTGGCCTCTTCGGCCTCCTGTGCTAACCTCTCCTCTGATATCGAACTCTCGAACTCTGAGAAACTATCCTGTGAGGAGAGTTTTGAGTCGGTCACAGTGGAAGTGTTCGAATCTTCAATTTCAGAGGTCTCGGCTGATGTTTCAACAAGCACAGATACGCCTGACTTCTCCTCTGTGCTGAATGTCTCTTCTCCAAACTGATTTTTCTCTGTGGTTCCATCCTTCTCTTGGAGCTTTTCTTCCACTGGATCTTTCTTGGCGACCTTCTGTATGGCTCCAAGAGGTTTAGGGAGAGCCAGTGTGAAGGAGGAGGGCTGAGGCCTCCTGGGAACCTCCATGATGGAGATCACTGTCAGAGAGAAACACAGCAAATTTAACATGACTATGATACATCTGTATGTGTAAACGCAGCCATAGTAGGAGCATGACACGTTAAATTAGTCCATGACATCTGCTGTGCTGCTGGAGACATCCAGTACGACATAAATAACCTTTTCACTTTTCAGTTTAAGGGACCATTTACAACATCTCTGTTGTATGAAGAGACTTATTGTCATTCAAATTCAATTCCCATTGTCTAACCTTTACTGACAGTGAGAGAAGAGCTCAAGACATTTTTTTCTAAACATCTGGTGCCTGGTGATAAGTCTTCCACAGGAAAATTCCTTGAATTTCTAGGCAGACAATAGAACATTCCTTCATTTGATTGAAGGTTTATCTTTTAGAAATGAAGGGCGAAAGAGCCAGAGCAGAGTACATGTTCCAAAGGGCAAGAAAAAAAGGAACAAACATGTTGAGAATTATCACTGAAGTTATACCTGTGTTAACTTTATAACTGCATCAATCAATGCACAGAAACATGTAGTGAGGGGAAATGTATTGTCATGGATCCTCTGAGCTGGAACGCCATGTGTGTGACCCACCAGGAGGCTGGCAAGCTGCTTACAGAGCGACTAATGCTGCCACCGCTGTGAAAATTAGCCATTACATGGTTCAGCTGAACAGTCCTCTGTGGCTTTAAAGGGCTGACTCTAATGACAGTTTTATTTTTGACTCTGTGATTAAATTATAATCTCTGTGAGAGGAGTTACTCATGACAGGACTTTTAAAGTCTTCCATGCATCATAGTGCAGCCTAAACTATCTGCTAACATGTTGCGTCACTACATAAAACTGTTTCACATAAAGAGGGTAAGTTTAGTTTCAGATGTGTTGTGTGTCTTTCACTGTCTGTTTGAATTGAATGTAAAGTCATGCTGTTAAACTGTGACTGAGTATTTCTGTCACTCACATGATGAACTGATATGTTCCTGCGTGTCAATTCCTTACAACTGTTTCAGTTTGTACACAGAGTCTGTGTGAATCTACACTAAAGATCAGATCAGTATGTTACTGAAAATGTTTCATTTCTCAGACAGACTCATCTCTCCCGAAAGTACCTCCTCCCCTGACACGGACCAACACCCTAACATGCTGAAATAGCACTTATTACTGTGTTGCACTTCTTGAATTTATCTCTTTGCACTTTGCCTTATAGATTTAGTACTTAGTATTCACTTCAAGGTGTCCTACTGCACTGAAGCTTTAGTGCTGTCCCTCACTAGTGCGTCACTTTGGATAAAAATGTCTGTAATGAAGGTTAAAATGTTCGGTTTTTGTTTTAGACAGCTGTTGATTAAACTTTATTGAAGGTGCAGTGATGTTAAATTGTACTGCTTTATACTGAGCAGTCAGTTTCTATCTAGGGAATACAAGGGCAGAGAGTAGTCTGTTGTACAAGACTGAATTAGTTTTAGCTTGGTGTATTATGGGTCTGAAACCTTACCTGCATGGCTACACTAGACAGCATTGTTTTTTTTTCAGGTGTGGTTATCCTGACTGTTGTCATTCATTTTGATCTAATCCTCCCTCACAGATTTATCTTTTCCCTCCAACAAAGGTTTAGGGGTTTAGCAGCATATGGTGAACCCAGACTTGGGGATAACTGAGACTTAACTTTAATTTAAGCTCTTCACATGTTACTTGTGTTTAGACTAAATTTGACATTTGAAATCTTCTTTTTTGAATGAAAAACATTCTTATAACTCTAAATGTGCTGTATTCATACGAGGTTTTTTGGTATGGTTACTGAAACGCAGGTATCAAATAAGCGCTATCTATAAGCTCCTTCTTATCCACTACATTACAACAGCTATAGCAAAACAAGACTGATGAATCACAACCTGACACAAAAACTTTCTTTATAACTCAAAACAAATGTGTCACCACTCGAGGTTTTGACATCTGCTGCCAACAAGCCAAAACCAAAACCACAGCACACTGTCCACCATCCTAACAATAACAATGTGCATGAAGGTGACATTAAAGAGTGTCATTACAAAGCAGTTACATGAGATCAGGCTGTTATTACCTTGTGCAGAATCTCTGATTCAGCTGCAGTGCAGCTCAGTCTCCCCTCTCTCGCTGTGCTCTGTCCCAACTGAGCCAGAAAACTGCTGCAGAGGAGACGCTGCTGCATGGAAAACACAAACACACACGCTGGTGTAACTTTCTCCTGTGACTCACAAACAGCAGGCTGCTGCTGGGCCTCATGTGGCTGGAGTGTTAGAGTGTATATTCACATGTAAGTGTGTGTGTGTGTGTGTGTGTGTGTGAGAGAAAAACAGTGTGTGAGTGTGTGAGGAGAGGGGGGATGGGAGTGGAAAGGAGGGTGGGCCGGCTGTTTTGTAGAGGAAAAAGAGGGGAGGGGGGAGGAAAGGATGGCCACACACACACACACATTCACACACTCACACACACAAACACACACACTCATGCTGCTGAATAAGCTGATTGACTGCAGCAGCTGGTGGGAAGAGGAAGCGACACTCACCCAGGCAGAGGCTGATTTGCTGACAAGTCTTCCAAGTGGAATGAAGGACCAATCAGTCGACACCTTGAGAGGCCTCATGAAACACTAAACGGACCAATGAAGGCAGAGCGTTGACGTGATTGAAGTTTTCCTCTCACAGGAAACAAAAGCACTGCGGGACATACCATCCACTTCCAATTGCAAAGGGATTGTCCAGATTTTCTGGAGAAAAGGTAACAGAAAGAGATTTACAGCTCACTGCTTTGGATGTTCCTCAGCCGGAAATAAAAGATTTATGATCAAAGTTTATCTCAAACAATTAAACAAACATCTAAAGGAACTGTTCACCCACTGAGCAGCAACTGGTTACTACAAATGTATTTAAATGAAAGTTAAGAGGACTGTGATATTCTACGGCATAAACATTCACTGGCAACAGTAAAGGGTAAAGTAAATTCGCCCTAAAGGTATCCAGCCATGCAAATAGACTTTGTTTTTTGGGTTTTAAGTTGAGACAACTGTCACACTAAAATGAAAGAGAACGGAGATTCACTTGTGGTGCTAAAAGAATTAAAAAAACAACAACATCTGAACAAGACTAAGAGCCAACATCGACACTAGCAGCTGTGTGATGCTGCACTAAGCCATAGCACTGCTATGCACTAAAGGCTAATAACGGAATGCTAATGTGCTGACTTTTACTACATTAACAATCTTAGTTTAACATGTTAGCATGCTAATATTTGCTAACTACTGCTAAAAATAAAGTGATGGGAATGTCATTAGCTTGGCAGGTCTTTGGTCAGTGGGGGTGATGAAAGTTGAAGGATCATCAAAGTTACTTACTATTAATTCCTGAGCAAAATTATTGGCAGTCCATCTTATATTTCGCATTTTCACAAACAAAGTGATGGACCAACAGACCGACACATCTCTCAAGCCATTCCACCAGCATGTCTGTGAGCAGTTTCACTTTCAGGATGTATGTTGTCAGCAGAAGTGGGACAGTGTTGTATCTTATGTTTTGGCTCCACACCACAAAATCAAGGTGTCATCTGTCACAGTCTTAAAGTAAATCTTCCTTCAACACAGAAAATCTGTTGTTTGATACAGTGCAGACAGGCCATGTCCAAAAAATAACAGGGTGGAGATTTCATACTGACAGAAGAGGCAAGATGTAATCAGAAAGTCTTTCATTTTTAATCACTGTCATCTTCCATTACACCTTAGATGTGTAATCTTCCATTACAGGTGTGACAGATGTATTATTTGAAGAGGAAAACGTCAACACTGTGACGTCAACACACCTTGTGCACTTTGTGTACCAGGATGTATTGTTGAATTTTCTGTTTTGTGCTGCTCTGTATTCTATTGTTGAGTTTTCTCTCTTTTAAAGGCCCATCAAAGGGACAGGGAATACCTAAGCTAAATAAGCTTCGGCTATAAATACATGTGACACTGGTTCACTTACGTTCTTGTTCCTGTACAATTAATATTATATATTGTATATAATGATATATCTAATGAATGATTACTCTGTTTTATAGGCACAGCATTTACTAAAAGGAAACTGTGTTTTAGTATTTTTAAATATAATTCTTTCTTAATCTTCAGATGACAACATGACATTTATTCACTATTTCTCCTTAAGAACAACAGTGAACCAAACATACACTCAAATTGCCTTCTTAGTATGTGCTTGTGAGAATAATAATAGAATATGATGTTAGCATGAACCCAGCCTGAGACAATGAAGGAATTCACTGCAGTCAGACTTGATAAGTCTGGAATGAAGGAGGCAGAAAGGCAGCAGCTAATCTGGTTCATCAGATCAGTATGTCAGGGAGGAATGCTGCAGGACTGGATTCTTTTTACCAGCTGACTTATGCTCATTTCATGACAACCTAAAGGTGTGCTGCAGAAGAATAAAGTGACGTTACACATCAGTCATCAGTCATCCAATTCTTTGTAGTGATGCATGACAGTGAGCATCTTTCGCAGAGCCCAAATCTGAAAATCGCTTAATTCCTAGAAAATATATCTCAGCCAAAACTGTACAAACTTCTGGAGCTGTTGTACTTTTTGTTTCTGACAACAGAGCTAAACCACTAAATCCCTCATAAACCCATATTATCTTACTGTAAATAGAGTGGCATCAGCGTACATGTCAGCTGACAGGTCACAAGACTCTCAAATATCAATACAAGTAGTGTTAGTCAGCATATTAACAGTGAATTAATTTTCTGTCTATAGTTCATAAATACTTTACAAATCCTGGCTCATACTGTATCACCCTGTCCCTGATGTTGTTCCCCATCTGCCCTTTCAATAAAGGCAAAAAAGGTCTTCGACTGAGAAAATAATAAAAGGAATGACGACACACAACTCAACCTTGGCTGCTTTTTGTTTAGACTTCAGCTCCAGTCTGATTGCAAAAAGTCCTTAAAAACAGATTTTAATTCAGGACTTCCTTTGAGTTAAACACCTGTAAAAATAATCTGTGATTTAGTCCAACAAGATGGGCGCACTTCCCCGTAAATGACTTATTGGACAGGAGAGTTGTTGACTTGGTAGGATGTCCTAAATTTAGAATCATGTTTACTGTAACTGCAGGGTTAGACTAGTTCCTGTGCTGTAATAGCTGGGTTGGGCTAATCCCTGGCTATGATATGTGTGTCTTCACATAAAGACATAATTCAACTTTAGAGGTATGCTCATTGACTATTATATGACAGTGTTTCATATCAGATGTAATGCAAGCCATTATGGTTAAATGGTACACCCTGGGAAACCAAGGTCACCAGGACCTGCCACAGACTGACTCTGGTTGGACAACGTTTTCATCCTGCATCAGTACAGTGTTGTTATTTGCTGATCTGAGAGTTGCCAAAGTGTTAACAACCCATATGACAGTCCCCCTGCTGCAGGCTGAAAGCCAAAGAGCTGAGGAAACATAACGAAGCTGAAAACGAAAGCTGTGATGATTGCATCGCGTCAGCTTAGTCGGCATTGAATACACTCAACCACTCATTCTCATGTTTCCACAGCATTTTACTGACAATGAGTGAAGGATTATTTTAGGTTGACTGTGCATGACAGCAGATTAAGGGAGTGATCACACCTTTACTTTGTTTTCTTTGTTCTGAACTGCAGTGGGCGACATTTACATTGTCTTATTTGGTTTATTCAGGTTTGAACATTGTAAGTCGCTGACCCACAAGCTGCTTCATTATTGATTTTTGCCTGATTACAGTGAGTTTATTCTACTGCGTGTTGAAGAATAAGCTACACCTGCTAGCTAACCCTGATTTCAAAGAAGTACTCACAGGCACTGCAAATAAGATATGCAAGAAAAAGTCAATATTACTCATGGGACGTGTCCACAAACAGGAGTCAGATTGAACATTTTCTTCCTTTCAAATTAAGAGTCCTAATGCATAGCCGTCAAAATTGTAGTATTACCTATTGAATGCCTCTCAGGTAGTTCCTCAGACTTCAGAAGCAGCACAAGGAGGGTGAAACATCCTGGTGACCTTGGCTTCTTAATCACAGGAAAACTGCCATAAACAAATTCAGACAGACTAAACATCAGTGAGTTTACATCTCCGTCTGTCCCTGTCTGGAGTGAGCAACCCACTATCTCTCATGCAGCTGGTGTACAGCTGACCTTCCTGTCTGTCCCATTTTACATTAAATCAGACAAGAGTATCTGATTTAATGGTCCACTGTACGTTCATAAAGTGGTTTCTCATGACACAGATTTTACAGGTATGAAACTGGACACTGGAAATACATGTTTGTGGCTGACTACACAGTCAATATGTGTGTGGAAATGTTCCGTTTAAAGCAACAGGTGGACATT
Organism: Lates calcarifer; assembly: GCF_001640805.2. Taxonomy (NCBI): domain Eukaryota; kingdom Metazoa; phylum Chordata; class Actinopteri; family Centropomidae; genus Lates; species Lates calcarifer. Next base: position 23,368,453 of record NC_066840.1, on the reverse strand, counting down.
TTACAGGGATGTACTTTTTTTTTTTTTACCCTCAGGCAACCGCTAACCTGGTGTCAGTGAGAGGCGTCCTTCCTACATGCATTCTACCATAAACAGTGCCTTAATTTAACATCATACTGCCCATTTTAATAGCATAACGTTATGTGTTAGGGCAATGAATGACACTAGCAAAACAGTACATGTCTGTTTTGATTCAGTATGAGTGAGGGGAGATGTGGGCGGACACCAGTCCATACGATACTTACATTTATTTGTTTAAATGCTTTTTAAAATGTTTCTAAACAGCTCTGTCACAAAGAGACGTGTCTGCTGGTGGATTTTAAACCAACTGACTGTCGCTAGCCAACTGCCGCAGAGCGGGATAAAAACAGGTAAAACCCTCGTTTGTTTAAGATTAGGGGGGAAATACGGTTTGTCTGCTGCCTCGTGTCTGAATGAAAACAGGAGAGAATGACAGAGAAATGCGATAAAATGTTTACCTGTCTGTCACCGCCCTCTCATCGCGTACTTTATCCCGCTGTGATGTCCTGAGCTCTGCGTGTTTCTGAACACTGAACTCCCGTTCACCTGTTGTCAGTTAGCACCCAATCAAGCTCGCGACAAACCGACAACAACAACAACAAACGAAGATCATGACGTCCGGTCACTACTTTACAAAATAAAAGTCATGCGGAAGTGGTAATATCTGTGTTGTTTTCAAAGTAAAGGAGACAAAGATTCTGTTTGTCAATTCCGTAATGGCACCTACACACAAATATGGTAACATATACACATGTATACAAGGAGAGAAAGCTTAATAGATAAATAAAGTTTTAAAAAAGTTGGGTTTTCATTGTGAGACAGTTTATGTTTAGAATGTTGTGGGAAACGATCCAAAAATTACACTTAAAAACAGCGGGATTAAACGGATAACGCTTCTCATTGCCTCGTCATTGTTTTGTTTTTAAAATACATTTAAAAATCATTAACCAGTTTTCCTGGATTAAAAAAAGTCCCTGTATTTATATTTGATGTATGTTGACTCCACTCCGCCAGGGGGCGACACCGACGTGACCTCACGTAATTGCGTCAGAGGTGAAAGGTCGTGAGTCTGACAGCGCCACATGTATATTGTTGTGTTGTTGATGCTGGACATTTAAAAGGTTTTATTTCTTCAAGGTGTCTCTTCTCGGTGGGTTTTTATTGTTTTCTTGTGACATTAACAGGTTTCATAGCTGTTATATTCCGTTAAAACAGCTTAGCTTCATTAGCTAGCATGACCAGTTCTATTTTCGGACAGCATGCACACTTTTATTTTAAAATACCATTAGTTTTGTGAGTAAATCGTAACGTGAAAGTACATGTAAACTAACACTGCACTGTTATCGTCGGTTTATGTATTGATTTCTGTTATTGATGCCGTAAATGAAGCATTGGAAGAGCGTAAAGAAAGTAGTTAACGTCTTAGTAATCTATTAAAATAACTCTGTAATTGAAAACATGTTAATGAACTTTTAAATCGTTGCATAGGGGCGTTAAAAGTTGTTGTATTAACAGGGAGAACACACTGTTTTTTCCCTTATTAATGCTATGCTGATGTATCACCCAGCTCTGTCTGTCTATGGTTTCATCACATGGTTGCTGTTTCGGGTCTTTTGCAGCCTTTGGGTCCAGACTCAGGTTCAGTGTGTGTTCTCCGTCCTGTCCTGAGGTGACATGAGGAACCTGAAGCTGCTGAAGAGCCTGCGCAGCTCGGAGCTGCAGGGTCCAGGCTCCCCGCAGTTTTTCTCTGTGCGGGCCGACACCGGCTCACTGCTGGTTGCCTCTCAGTACTCCATCACAGAGTATGACCCCCGGACTGGCCAGGTGAGCTGGTGATGATATACTGTACTTGTCTCTTGTGAAATCAGTGCTCAAGACTTTGCTGGTTGTTAGTTTTTATTCTATTTAAAAGCACACTAACTCTGTTCCTCATTAAGTTTAATTCACTCATCTTTAACTTTCCTCCATCGTCTCCTGCAGGTGGTCAGTGAAGCCTCGCTGACAGCGGATCGGTTTCCTCCCGGAGGATGGCAGCGGGTGTGGTGGTAGGACTGCAGGACCTGGCTGAACTCGAGTCGGCGTGTTTGGCCACAGCTGGTGGTGACGTCGTCCTCTTCAACCTCAACACGTGCCAGGTCAGCAGCTCTAAGAGAACTGGAAAGTGAGGACATTTTGTCCGGTCCTCATTTCTTCAAAGTGCTGCTTGAAGGATAAAAATATGCTCAGGTTTTGATTTAAGATGAGGATAAAGGACGAAGGAATGCGTTATGTCACAAAATATCTGTGATCATGTTCCACAGTTGGAGTGTGTTGGCAGTGTGGACAGTGGTCTAACATCGATGAGCTGGAGTCCTGATGAGGAGCTCGTCATTCTCACCACCGGTCAGTATTTTAAACAAATGCTAAAAACTTTTTATTCATACGATTGTAACTGAATTATTCTGAATCGGCAGTTAGAGAGATTGTTCTGAATGAACAAATGAATAAATCAGTAATTATTTGTGCTCACAGGTCAGGAAACAATCATCATGATGACCAAAGACTTTGAACCGATCACTGAGGTCGGAATCCACCAGGACGACTTTCGGTGAAGGTACAGTGGCTCTAAATGGACTGTGCTCAGATCAGTGAGGGTCATGAGATGATTTGTGGAATGTAGAAATATTTGTAAAATGACGATGATCCTCTGTATGTGTGTGTTTTTCAGGAAAGTTTATCACAGTGGGCTGGGGGAAGAAGGAGACTCAGTTCCACGGCTCAGAGGGGAAACAGGCAGCGCAGAGGAAGATCCAGGTCAGTGTTCAACTTCAGGAAACGCCAGAGTTTTTTTTAAATGGCTGACGAGTAATGAAATAATCTTCTGAATGATGTAAACTTGTAACACAGGAGGTGCAGCCAGCCTCCGGGTGGGACGACCGCAGGCCGCGGGTGACGTGGCGAGGTGACGGTCAGCTGTTTGCTGTCAGTGCCATCTGTCCTCAGACTGGAGCCAGGAAGGTCCGGGTGTGGAACAGAGAGGGTGTCCTGCAGGCCACCAGTGAGTCCATCAACGGCCTGGAGCAGGCGCTCTGCTGGAAGTAAGAGCGATGATGAAGCAATTTTCTTTTTTTTAAAGCTTAAGTTTGGGATGTTTTCCTTGTGAAGAACTCTATTAATGTGTGAAAGAATATGGTGTATTTGCTGAACAGGTACTAACTTACATTAAAGAGTAGGCAGTGTTAGCAGTTGCCTGGATGCTAGCTGGTTTGGACTGACTCTTAAATCTTCTCCTTGGGTTTCAGACCCTCCGGCAGCCTGATAGCGAGCACTCCAGCGTCACCCCAACAAACACAGCGTGGTGTTCATGGAGAAGAACGGACTGCTGCACGGAGACTTCACCCTGCCCTTCAGCAAAGACCAGGCCAAGGTATTTCAGATATAAAACCATCAGCAGGCAAAGATCAGTGGTGCAGTTTGATTATTCCGAGGACAGTAATATCAGATCATTACACTGACGTGTGTGTTGTAGGTGAAGGAGCTGCTGTGGAACAGTGACTCCACAGTTTTAGCTGTCTGGTTGGAGGACATGACTGCTGGAGAGGACGGACAGGTCAACACCTACAGTAAGCTCAGCCAAAGTTGAACTCTGATGTGTAATAACATTATTGCTGCCTGCCTCAGTATCTGTTTTTAATACTAACACTAGGAGTCACTAAAGTCTTCCTTTGTCCTTATTAAATAATCAGTTATTGAATGAATGAAGAAAATATTTATCCAGATCAGATGTGTTTCATGAGTCGTGTGGTGAACTCACGTTAAACTTGTTGATGCTCCCTCTGCAGTCCAGCTGTGGACAGTAGGGAACTACCACTGGTATCTGAAGCAGAGCCTGGACTTTGGCAGAGACCCTCAGAAGGTTCCGGTCTGTGTCTGTTGGGACCCTGAGCGTCCCCTTAAGCTCCACCTGGTGACACGCAGCTGGACCAGCATCACCTACGACTGGGGCTGGACGACGGAGCGCAGCCCGGGCTGGACGCCGCTGACAACGCCAACGTGGCGGTTATAGACGGAGGTGAGGACCGATGAGAGGAGGTGGAAGTGTACAGTGATTCAGCGTGGTGTTAATATTTATCTGATGCCCCTCAGATAAAATCCTGGTGACGACCTTCAGGCAGTGTGTGGTCCCTCCTCCCATGTGCTCATTCGAACTCCAGCTGAAGTCACCAGTCAACCAGGTGACCTTCCTCTGCCGACCTCAGAGGACCAATCAGCTGGCAGCATTCACCGCTAGTGGACAGATCTCCGTCTACAGCCAAGGTGGGTTATGCACTGTTAAAGTAAAGTAAATGAAATGTGGTTTGTTGGAATATTGAGTAGAGGAGGAGAATTTCTCTTTTGTTTAACACCTTTTCAAGTGAGAACTAACTAACTAAAGAAAAAAACCTGTATGTTATTCTTTTATTTCACCAACATATTTTCTTATTAAATCAGATTCAGGAGACCAGGCTGACAAAACAGCTGATGGGTTTAGGATTATATCTCGTCCCCTCGTCCTCCAGAAAACCTTCAGGTAACACAACAACCAACGATGCACCTGACTGTGTGATCCTTGTAGTCTGGCAGCTAATTGCCTGAGCTTCACTTGCTCAGCCTGATTCGTGGTTACTTCAGTAATTTGAAGTATATTTTACTTTCCCCTGGTGCTCTTTTTTCATTGTTTATTTTGTTTTCTCGAGTCATTCTCCTCCTTGTTCGTCCTGCAGTGTAGCATCTCTCCAGGACGACCCTCTCTCCCTGCGGCAGCTGCTGTGGCTGGAGGATGAGCTGTTTTTAAGTGTCAGCCCTGGTCTGCTGCCGACCTCCTCCACCCTGCAGATCCTCTGCCCTGCTCAGGACGCTAGTGACTCGCTCACTGTCAGGTCAGCAAACTCAACTCATCTATGTCCTGCAGAGCTTGTAAATAAATGTGATGATGCTGTAATGAAGCTTTTTAATGTTGCTATTTGTGCCCCAGGTCTGAGATAGAGGTGGACGGTGTTGTGGTCAGTGTGGTTCACTGTCCTCAGACTGGCACTGTGGCCCTACAGCTGGAGGACGGACAGATCAGGAGAGTGCTGTGGGGTCAGTAAACGACACTTCTGTCTGCTTTTTCAAGCTAAGAGATGTTTATTTGAAAAATTGACAAAACGGCTAAAATCAGATATCCACACGGGACAAATGACTGGAATAAAGTCTGACATTTTCTTCCATTTTTTCCTGTTTAATTTCTCTGCACATGTATTGATGCTTTTCTCATGAGAATTGTTTTTCATTTCTGCCCAGACTGTCCTGAACCATCAGTGGAGGTTTGGCGTGACTCCAGTGGATGTCATATCAACTTCCCTGTTCCCTGCGTTACAGACGGCCCTCTGCAGCATCAGTGGGGAGGTACAAACATACTGACTCATACTTACATGATTAATCATAAGTGAGTTCTTCTATGCAAAACGCATGTTTCTCTTCGCTTTGCCTTTACGTCCTCAGGAATATCTGCTCGGCCTGACAGACAGATCGCACCTGTACGCTGGAGACACAGAGGTATGCTGTCTAATTTGTTTCTCCAGCTCTCAGTGTGTTCGTGGGGAGACAGGAAGAAACATGGCTTCTGGGATATGTGTTCATTTATGTCTGCTTCTCTCTCAGCTGGCCTCCAATGTTTCTTCCTTCGCCATTTGCAACGACTTCCTCCTCATCACCACACACTCCCACACCTGCCGCTGCCTCCAGCTGAGCACCCTCACTGTCAAAGGTAAGATGGAGACACATTAAACACACATTAACATTTGTACTGTGTGTAATGTTGTCGCTGGTATATGTAATGGTGCAGCTGAGTCAAATGACCTTTGTCGTGACAGGGCTGCAGGCGGCTTTGGCCTCAGATGCAGGTCAGAATGACGAGACGCTGCGTCGGGTGGAGAGAGGATCCAGGATCGTCACCGTAGTGCCTCAAGACACCAGAGTGATTCTACAGGTCACTGTCACTACTTTCACTGTTTGTACTGTGAAAACCAGTTTAGAGGTATTTACTGTCTGATTCATTCTGGTTTGTGTCCAGATGCCTCGTGGGAACCTGGAGACTGTACATCACAGAGCACTGGTGTTGGCTCAGCTCAGGAAGTGGTTTGACAGGTGAGTTTTCTTCCATTATTGAATCTGGTCTTAACTACACCACAGCCATCTGTAGCCTTATATATCCAAGTTTTACATACAAACATGATCTTCTTAACCTGTGAAGATTATATGCAAACTAATATCTGGAGCTCAGTCCTACATGTTGTTTTCTGTTTTTTTCAGTTTGAGGTTCAGAGAAGCCTTTGAGTGTATGAGGAAACTGAGGATCAACCTGAACCTCATCTACGACCACAACCCCAAGGTTTGTATCAGTTTTTAATGTGGAGAGCTTTAATTTAGTTCACAACAAACAGGTAATAAAATGTTCACAGGTTCATTAACAAAAAAGCACTGATTTCTAAAGTAAATAAACACATACTGTGCATCTTCTAAAAGATAGAGTGCATTAAGAACAATAAATATATTTTCCTTGTGCAGGTTTTCCTGGAGAACATAGAGACCTTCATCACACAACTCAACTCCATCAACCACATCAACCTCTTCCTCACTGAGCTCAAGTAAGACTTTGTCAGAGCTGAGATTTTCACATTTAAAAACCTCTTTAAATACATGCATTTTTCTTTGGTACCCAGGGAGGAGGATACAACCAGCAGCATGTACCCCCGACCTGAGAGCAGCCCGGTGCAGCCTCAGCCTGCCCCTGGGCAGAAGAAAGTGGATGTGGTCTGTGATGCTTTACGGACCGCCATGGAATCAATGGATCCAAACAAGTCAGTGACATTACTATTAAAGTCTTTAGACATACATTTACAGCAACACTTAGATCCCTCGATAGCATTCTCCAGGAGAGAATACAGCGATTAGGTCAGAAATATGCTGTGACTTTATCATTTGACTTCACCAGTGGAACATAAAACGATCATGGTGTTCTCCGTCCAGGTTCTGTTTGTCGATACTGACGGCTCATGTGAAGAAGACGGTTCCAGAGCTGGAAATCGCTCTGCAGAAAGTCCACGAGCTTCGAGGTGAGCACACACACACACACACACACACTGCTTTCATGCTCAGTCATTGCATCATTAAGTGTGTGTGTATTGGTCCAGAGAACCCTCCTGAAGCTCCAGGTGCTGTGAGCGCTGAAGAGGCGTTGAAGTACCTCCTCTTCCTCGTCAACGTCAACGACCTGTATGAACACTCTCTGGGAACGTATGACTTCGACCTCGTGCTCATGGTGGCCGAGAAATCCCAGAAGGTACGGGACGAGCCAAACGCATACAAACACAACCATGGTCCTTTATTACACACAAATACAATTACAAGCTGTAACTGCTGGATGAATTAAGCATCATGTTGTCATTCATTTCTGTTTGAACCCCTGCAGGACCCCAAAGAGTACCTTCCCTTCTTAAACATGCTGAAGAGTCTGGAGCCAAACTACCAACGTTACACCATCGACAAACACCTGAAACGCTACAAGAAGGCCCTGATTCACCTCAGCAAGTGTGGTCAGTCCCATTTGATCCAACTCACAGCCTCAGTTATCCATAGATCATTTTAATAACAAGTCATTTATTCCACTTTATGTCTACAACGATTTGTAAGTCTTCTCTTAACCAACAGGAACTTTTACAGAATGGATCTCCCACAATTTAGAAATGTTTAATGATGCATCTTAAGATCATTGGCCATTAAATCTTCCTCTCAACGATCTGGTATTTTGTGTTCAGGAGAGGAACATTTTCTTGAAGCTCTGCAGCTGGTGAGGGAGCAGAAACTCTACACCGAAGCTCTGAGACTGTTCACAGCGAACAGCGCTCAGTACAAGGTACAGACACAAACACCCCCGGTGCTGTTTTCATCTGTCAGTCTCTGAGTTTGTCACGTGCAGTAATGAAGAATAAGTTACAATAAAACACATCTCCACTGGACCACAGAAAGTCGGCACAGTCATCGTTACAGAATATTAACATTTGCTCACCAAGCTGCACATGAAACCTGAGTTCCACCTCCTGAACTTTGACCTTTGACCTCCAGGCTCTGAGCTGTGCCTATGCTGAGCACCTAGTGGAGCAGCAGCAGGCGGAGCAGGCCGGCCTGTTGCTGTGGCGATGCGGAGAGTCAGTCAGCGCCCTGCAGGCGTTCGCCAGCAGCTCCAGCTGGAGGAACGCCATCTGTGTGGCTCAGCAGATCCCGCTACCGCCTGACCAGTTAGCTCTGCTGGCCCGGGACCTGGCAGGTAACCACGGCAACGTGATGTCAGACTGACAGACAGAAAGGCAGCTGTGTGCATCCTCACATATAAATCCTAAATTTCGTTTCTGCTTCCCTCCCTCAGAGAAGCTGACCGAACAGCGGCGGTACTCAGAAGCTGCTTTGCTGTTGGACCAATACGCCAAAGTAAGATCCTCTGCAGCAAAGAGCAGCTGCTTGAGCAAAACAAAACTCCCTGTCCCTGTCCACCACTGAAGGTCTGTGTTTTTGTTTCCAACAGGACTGTGAGGAAGCCATCTTGGCTCTGATCACTGGTGCAGTCTGGGAGGAGGCACTTCGATTGGTTAGTGATCTTTTCCTTTTCACTTTTTAAAGATTTCTGTCATTATCTTTTTTTAAAAGCTTTTTCTTAAACCTGTTAAATTCAGTGGTTTTCTTGTGAAAATTGTCAGACTGAAGCACAATCCTTTTCTGGATTCTTTGCATGTGTGTGTGTGTGTGTGTTTTTGTCTTCTTCAGATTTACATGCACAACAGGCAAGACATCACTGAAACCAACCTGAAACCTGCTCTGTTAGAAGGTAAGAACAGTTCAGCAGTGTGTTCACATTTCAGAAAAAGGGAGAAAAATGAGGAGAGAAGCCAAACGAGCCTGAAACATTCTGATGGAGGACAGTAGTCTTGTTGTGTTTGTGTGTTGTTCTAATGTTGTCATGTTGTCTTGTATCAGCGGTCAACACCCAGACTGTCTTCCTGGAGGCTCAGGTAGCGACGTTCACGCGGCACAGGACCCGACTGGCTGTGGTTCGAGAGCAGAAAGAGAAGGCCAGACTGGAAATGCTGGGTGAGAAGTACTTAACATGTTTGATTGATTTGAACATGTTATGATTTTATGTATCGTCTGTCTCTTAAAGTCTATTTAAACCTACATTTTCCTCCATGTTGTCTATCAGATGAGGACGGTCCAGACTGTCCTGACGCTGAGCTTTACTCTGAAGCCAGCAGTGTGATGACCGGCTCCAAATACTCCCAGAGTAACTCCCGCATCTCCTCGTAAGACAAATCCTGGTGGTTTCTGCATTGTAAATGTGCGGCCCATGTGATAAATGATTTCATTTTGGTTTTTGTTCTCGGTCTGTTTGCAGGAGATCATCAAAGAACCGGAGGAAGGCCGAGCGGAAGAAGCTCAGTCTGAAGGAAGGAAGCCCGATGGAGGACAGAGCGCTGATGTACGCCCTGGGTGAGATCATCACCACTGTGGACAAGATGAGAGGTACACACCTAAACAACATGAGGCTCTTAGTGTAGCAGCTAGGGATGATGGGAAATGATGTCCTGCTTTGAAAACCTGCCCTCACAAAATCTAATCTATGCTGAAATATTTAGTCCTACTTCAGAGCAGTTTACTCTGTTACAGTGGTAATTTGTTCCCCTCACAGAGGAAGTGCACAACCTGCTGAAAGCCCTGGTGCTGTTCCAGTTTGACAAACAGGCAGAGAAGCTGCAGCTGGCCTACGAGGGCGCTCTGCAGATGATGGAGGCAGCAGTACCTGAGGTGTGGCCAGAAGGCCTCCAAAACAACCAAGCTCCGGTAACTAGAATACCAGAAATGATCATTATAACATCAGTAATATGTCTTCACATGTTCTTGTGAAATGTTCAATTAGTTTTTATTTGTTGATTGTTGTGATTGGTTTAACATCTTTGGAATCACAGTGATAGTTTAGTTAAATCAGAATCAAAAGACAGTGACAAGACAGCAGAAAATAAATCACACTTTTTCTATTAACTAAAAGGGAATAATAACCTGCACCTGGACCAACAACACTAAACAACAAACACTAAAAACAAAGCTAAGAGTCAAAATACATGCACGCATTCTGGGAATGTATGGCGTGCAGGAATGCAGCATTGTGTTTATGTATTATTAAGATTGTCACATTTTTTGTAATCAGATTTTTTTATTTAACTCTCATCTCATTCCTGTTTTTCAGCTCACTGGGCCAAACTCGACTGCAAACAGCATCATGGCTTCTTTCCAGCAGCAGCAGAGACCTGCAGCTTCACAACCAGGTCAGCAGCATTCATCGTGTTAAATGAGTTTTTGTCATCTCATTATCTTGTATTTTCTGTTTCCACGACTTTATTTTATTCTTTTAATGCATATCTGGCCTCTGAACAAACAGCATTTCATTTCATTTTTTCTTTGTAGATGCTGAGGTCATGGCGCCACCAAAGATGAGAAACGGTGTCAAGTGGAAACTCTCTATTCTTAAGTAGTTTATTTCTAATGTTTTTAAATGTAAAGTCAAATGTTAATTATGTAATAAATAAAGATTCAGTTCATGTCTTACCATATTCTCTGGAGTTGAGTTTTTTCTTCCAAACACCTTGAAATTGCATTTAAATGTTTGTTACTTTCCAAATTTAAGCTGTTTTGTACAAGTCTGACAATCTTAATTTGATATGTGCTTTTATTTTGAAATTCTATCAATTCAGCCCCCTGTTGAAGAAAAGGAGGTGCTCTTACTTATCTGGAACTGTGCATCCTCCTCCAGGGAGAGAGAGTCTGAAGTTAAGTTGGGGTCAAAAGTTTTGTTTTTTGTATTCGTGAGGATTGAACGCCTACATTTCTGTGTACAGTCTCTCCTCATGTTTACCTACAGTTTATCTAGGAAAACAGACTGACTTCTCATGTAAGGAAAATCCTTGTCCTAAAATAGCCTCTGATATTTACTTGTCATGCCATCAAAGCACATGAATGTCTCAAGTCCAAACCAAACACAGCAGAGCTGGAGACTGATGTGACTTTTAACAGCAACCATAAATGTGTCCTTAACTGTTCTGCTGCTCCACAGCAGGAGATTGTTCATATATCAGGTGTGTATTTGTACAGGTGTAGTGGATAAATAACAGACTGCATGACTGCAGTGAAGAGCAGTTGTCTCTGAACCCACCAGTGAACTGAACAAGTCCCTGCTTTGTTCTCATATTATCCTCCATTCTTCATCATCACACCCTCTTTGCCCGTTTGGCAGCAGCAGCACGTCTCTGGTTGATAGCCTTGGTGGTGACACGGAGCTTGCGTAGACGTAGCTGACGCAGCCTGAGCTGCAGGTCCTTGGGGAGTTTCCCCCCCTTCGCCAAAATGTCTTTCAGCCTCTGTTTGGGCATCTTGGTGAGGCGGAAGTCGCAGATTGTGGGGTAATGGTCGTACATGACTTGGCAGGTGCGGGAGGAAGGGAAGTATCCCTCTGCGCTGGCCTGTTACTCTGTACTCACCAGGATTCAGCAGCCGCCAGTAGTCGCCATCAGCAACTGCAAAATAAGACGGTGGGAGATGGAAATCTTGAGCTGTAACGTGGAGTAACACTCAGGAGATCTGATGTGAGATGTAAAACTATACCTGATCTAATATGATGATCAATGTCGTCAACTTTTATTATGGCATCTGCTATACCAGCCTCTGTGTCTTTGTCCCGAACTACACCTTTAATTCCTCGGTGAACCTGAAGACAAAAGGTCAAAGGAAGGAAAATGAGACACCCCGCTTTATTGGAGCTGCAGATATAAAACAGCAATGCATATGCAAATAAATAGTGTAACTTCCTGTTTTGCTCATACAAGAGATTAATCTTCAGTTCTTTTCCTTAAAGAAAGAAATCTGGTTCAAATGAGCCTGACCTGCTCCATGTAGACCAGCAGAGACTCTCTGTTGTTCTCCCACTCAATGGGAAGCTCGCTGGCATGAGGAAATTTATCACAAGACAACTCCACCGTCACCTCGAAACAGTTAGTGTGGAGGTAGCTGAAGTCATTCATACCTGCCAGAGAGTGAGTGTAACAACAAATATTTAACTCAGTCATTTGTACTCAGCGTTTGCTTCAGTTAAATGTCACTAACCTTTCTGACGTCATCGAGGTCAAAGGTGATGATATAAAAACACTGTAACACTACATTAAACTAACTTTAGGAAACACACACTTTCTTACTTCCTGGTACGTTGTGCCAATCGGCTCCATTGATGATGTTGTTATGTCTGAGGAAGTCTTTGTTGTGGCAGGGCCGCCGGTCTGGGTTGGACATCACCTGGTTACATGAGATAAAATAACTTGATAAGTGCAGTAGTGGGCAGATCAGACTCCTTCCTGTAGTGTTTTAAAACGAGAGCATTATGTGCCAGTAGGAGGAAGAGTAACCTGATTGGTGCTGGCGTACGCTGTGGCCAACCAACGGAAGAAGCTTTCATCAGCAGTGGGCGTGTGCTCACGAGGTGCCCAGTCCCGCGTCATGTCGAATGGGTAGGTGACCACCAGCTCTCCGCCATGGAGGTTGGCGCTAAGGACAAATGGGATGTTCTGCATCCAGTTGATGACAGCTCGGGTCTCTGACGCCACCTAACGTTGGAGGTGGGAAGTAAAGTCAGAGAGGACAGACTCAGCTTTCACTGATGCTGAAATCTTAGATGTGTGTAGATTTTAGTGTGATTATAGCATGTTCAAAATGATCCTCATTAGGTAAGATTTGTTTGTAGAAAATTAATCCAATCCCTGAGGAAATGGATGCAGTTTCCCAGGGATGCTGTCTGCCATGCTGTCTTTTTTGATATGGCCATCTGGGGGCGCCAAAGTCATAATTTTCATAAGCTACATATAGTTGCTTTAATGTAACATGTAGCAGCATTAAGCCGTGAGGCTATGGTGTAACCATCCAAAGAATAGGACTTATTTTCTAACATTACTGTGCTTTTAGTGTGAAGTGTGTTTCAGGCTCACAAAGGCGTCCTCAGAGGTGTACTGCTCGGGGATGGGGAAGTAGTGGTTGATAAGTTTGGACCGGTCCGTCTCCAGCTCGATGGCATTCCACATCACTGAGTTGAGGTCAGCGAAATTATGGTTCATGTCTATTCCTTCGTAGCTGTAACGTCCCAGAGCCCAACCTGCCAGCTCAGAGCCCTGTGGAGATAAAGAAGGATGGAGTGTTTCAGTTATTTCAATTTAGCGTTTGATCATTTCATTCATCTGCAAAACACAATCTCTGACTAAAGGCAGCATCGGGCACCTTTTTATAGGCCATCTCGTAGCCATCAGGGTTCATGGAGGGCAGGAGGTGGATGCGAGTCTCTTTGATCAGGCGGACGATGCGCTGGTCGCCACGCTTGTATTCTTGGCACATGTATTGCATTAGATTGAGCAGAAGCTCCCGGCCCAGCACCTCGTTCCCATGCATCCCTGCGACGTATCGGAACTCTGGTTCTCCTGCAGGGGGCGCCAACACAAAGACAGGTTCTAAGACCTGGATCTATTTCCTGTTCTGTGCACATACATTACACTAGCAAGTAGCTCTGAAATCTCACACATCCTCCTGAAGACTGTTTATGAGGAGGAGGTCCAGCTCACCTCTCTGCTAATGCAACACTGGGTTTTTTACACTGTGGACCTGAGAGTTGGCTGATTGGGGTTTGCACATATCAGCCTGCCTGAACACAATGATGCATTTTGAATTCATGAGGTCTGAACAGTCAGTAAATTCATATTTACTGCCTATTTTTGAGCAATTCAAATAAATGAAGTGAAAACTAAATGTCTATTTACTCCTAATCCTAATACACGTGTGTTTTGCTTCAATAACTTGAGCTGGAAAGACTTCTGAAGATCCTGAATCTGCCTTCTGATCATTTATCAGCATTTATGAAGTGAACAATGTGCTGTGGTTTTGGTCAGTGGTCGTTTTTTCAGACTTCGCCTGCTGGTTTCACTGCAGCATTAAAACTTTGAGACACACATTGTGCAACAAGCTGCAAAGTTTTGCTGAAAGACATTCATGCAGTTACATAATCTGTGGAAGCAGAGGAAGATATCTGACTACTTTAATCCAGTTTGCATGTTCCTGCTGTAACCACTGAGATGGAGGATAATGTGAGAAAACAGAGCTCAGTCAGTGGAACATAAGATCGCACCAAACCGACATCTGGTCTTTGGAAAAAGGACTGTGGTGGACAAAAAAAAAAATCAGGTCAATGACTGAAGAGAGTGGAGGGAAAAAGTGATTTGTCCCTTCCTTTGTAAAGGCTGCCAGTCCTCTGTCAGTCCTGACATTAAAATATACTAGACAGGAAATCCTAACGTGTATCTATCTTTGCATAACTTCAGTAACTGAATACAGATTTGAAGGAGTGAATGGATGAGCATGCTCTCCCTCTGCTCCCCCATGCTGCCTTCACTGCCATGTGTTTTGGCGGGAAAACCTCTCCACTCTGCTGCCATGTGGGCAGAGCTGAGGAGGCCAAAAAAAACATTTGTACACCTCAGAGCAAACGAAGAGGAACTCCAATCTGGGCAGGTTTGTGTTTCACACAGTGCTGGACTGTCGAGTTCAGCTGTGGGAGACAGTGGCAGCCACTGTAGAGGTCTCCTCTGACCCCCTGACCCTCTGATCGCTCTGTGGATGCAAAGCAGGATCTGCCCCTCGTCAGGTGAAATGATTCCTCACTGGAGGAGAAGCAGCGTGGCAGCAGCTCCATGAAAATCTGATTTGCATTATTTTTTTAAATCAAGATTCATGAGGAAAGTGAGTGAAAAATAATGAAGCTGACTTCACAGTAAAGGCCAGAACAACTGGAACAACAACTGTTAACTTCTGGTTAATGAAAATAGTGAAATCTTTGAGATAACCCATGTTGAGACTGAGAAGAATTTTTGTTGTTATATTTTGACAGCGTGTCTCACCCAGCTCATGTTTTCCTGGGTTGTCCGAGATCTCCATGACGTAGAGCTTCAGACCCATGTAGCTCTTTCCGATGCTGTAGATGCGGGTGATGTCAGGACACTCCTCGTTCACCGACTTCATCAGCTGGGGAGAAAAGTCCATTTTATAAGTGATGTTTAATTAATTGTGAGCTCAAATCACAGTTGGGACCAACTGCACAACTTTGAACTTTAAGTTCAATGTCGTGATTCTGTGAAGAACCCACTGATGTTCTGCTCATTGTATTATTGTAATTCACTGAAGGGAGAGTTCACTATCAATTTTATAACATAGGAGGAAAACAAATATGTGAACTATAGTCTGTGTTTATTGGGTGCGACACTGATCTGTCTCAGTTGTGTTAAAATGCCGAACGCGTCTCCACATGTGGAATGTGGATTGGTGGACCATCAGATCCAGGACGGTGTCTTCAAACAGACCGCAGGTAGTGGCAGCACAGTGAGGACACCGCCATGATGGAGTGAAAACTCCCATAATATTTGCTTTGTGGTCAAACTAAGACACACACACACACACACACACACTGTGGACAGCTTCACTGTAAAAACTAAAATCTGAGAAAACTTAGAAAAAAATGTTTCCTGACAACAGAACTTCTTTATGAGACAAAATATGAAATGAATAAAAACAGAAATTTGAAACTTATTGTTGTTTTTTAAACACCATTGTTAAGATGCTCTACCTTTCTCATCTCCTTGTAGTTGTGGTGTCTGAAGTCCAGTTTGTCTCTGGACTCTGTCGGCTCGGTCTGCCATGCGTAGATATTATTTGGATCTATGAAGTAGGAGAGACGTGTGTTAGAGCAGCGGAACAGTGTTAATAACTTGTTTCCAGCGGTCAGCAGCCTGCACCTGGGAGCGCGCAGCCCAGCACCTCGGCTCTCAGGCAGATGTCCCCCTCTGTACCGTTCTGGTACCAGGTCTGAGGGTTGATCCGGATGTAACGTGCCACAGTGGATGTGTTGAACAGGGCGAGGACGGGTGTCTCCGTGTACTGGTTCCCTTCAAATATCTTTAGGACAGGGAGAAATATTAGAAAATCTAACCAGCCTTCAGTCATTGCAGATCATTCGTTTTCACTCACACTCGTGCTTTTCAGCTTTTACTCTTTTGTTTTGAGATTTTTTAAACATCGTCTCTGCTCTCTGACAAAGTACAGAAGCTGTTAACTGACTGAGGAATATTTTCTTATACTTGTTTGCCTCCATAAAACTCTTGCCTGCCAGGCCCATGGAAAAATTGAAGAAAAAAAAAAGGAAACACTCATGATGGACACTTCATGGTCAGCTGTGGCTGTGGCACACAGGCCAGAGAGACCAGTGAAATAAACAAAGCTGACCAAAGCTGTACAATTTCCAAAACACACACACACACACACACACACACACACACACACACACACGCACAGGCCTGTCTCTGAGGAGATAATGAAACATTTATAAAATCATCGTGTAACAAATTACAGTAGCTCTTCATCAGTTCCCCAACATGGCGGCACATCCCTCATTAACCAGACTTTCCTTTACAGGCCTTTGTTGGAATGGAGGGAACAGCTTGTGGGTGAATTACACTGTGATGACTTTCCCTCTTATTTTCTTCCATAAACTGACGCTGAGCATCTGCTGCACGAGTTGAACCGAGAAGCATTCGCTTCAAATGTTAGACAGTGTTTATGGGAGAAAAGAATTCAGTCTGAAAGATGGAGAACAATACGTCCACTCACGGCCTCCTGGGTCCCGTTCATACACGGCGTCCAGACCAGCGAGTCGTTACTGAACTGCACCTTGTAGGTGTGGACCAGGTCCCAGCTGTGTGTGAACAAGACACGTGCATATTATATTACATGTCATATACAGAGGAACCTTTGTAGTCCAAGACAAGATGGACATCACTGCTTTTTTCATTTTGCTTTACAAAACTACATCTCCCATTGTCCTCCCTGATGCTGTATGACCTTTGACCTTCAGCAGGCTACACACCTCCAGATGGAGCTGCGGCCCTGCAGGATGACGCCGGTGAAGCGGGTCAGGCGCCGAGCGTCGACCTCCAGCCACTGATTCTTGTCTCTGTACTGAGCGCACCAGGCTCCATCATAGATGTCTCCATCCTCTATCCCAGACTGAAACACACACAGGAAACACAGAGGGTCCAGACCGGATCAGGTGTCACTCTCCCGTCCGCGGGTCGCACGTTGTTTAAAACGCAAACGCGTCTTTTGTGGGCGTGTTGGTTGTA
The DNA here is from genome assembly GCF_001640805.2 of Lates calcarifer. Lineage (NCBI taxonomy): Eukaryota > Metazoa > Chordata > Actinopteri > Centropomidae > Lates > Lates calcarifer. The sequence continues at coordinate 23,351,129 of NC_066840.1, read as the reverse complement.
AAAAGAGCTGTGGCTGTGCTTGTTAGATTCAGGCCCTGCGTCATGTTCGTCTGTGGGACACAAAGGAGGACTCAGTGTTTGGCTTCAGAGGCCTGATGCGGAGCTACACAGCGGCAGCACGCGCGAGGAGACACCAGCTGATAGAAACTGGCGGCTCAGCTCAGGTGTAAGATCACCTGGCTTTTAAAGGGAATGGGAGCTGGCTCTGATTGGTTAATGACATGCCACACCTAAACGCGCCCTATTAAAAGACTATAAATACCTCCCTGCAGCGCCTCGCGCACGGCGCACCTGCTCCTTCTTTCGCCGCCGGAACAAACGAACGGTTCAACCAGAGCCCTCAGTGACAGTACAGCTCAGGACACAACATGTGCTGCAGTGGGTGGAGCCTCTGGTTTGGTGTTAAGGTGTGTGCTCACCTGGATGTTGAGGCGGCCGCGGTGGGGACCCAGGCCTCTGCGCTTGAAGGAGGACGCTCTGAGCTGACCGTCTTTGACTCTCAGTGACTCCAGACCCAGCGGAGGACATTCTGAGTCAACACAGATTTAGTCACTGATACAGTATGATTATACAGTGACAGCAGAGCAGCAAAGTAAGTGGGAGCCACAGTCTCAGAGCTGCAGTGACAGTGGTGGGTCATGGACGTTAAGCTCTGTCCATTCAGTCCCCTGCAGCACAAACAATGACTCCACGTTAACTGTTAGAAGTCAAATCAAGTGTAAACTTTTACCAGGAGAAAGAAAACTCACTGAACCAGCTCCAGTCCCACACACTTAGCTGCTCTGTTTACTGTAGTAAGTGTATACACACGTGCAAAGTACACATACTGTACAAACACAAACATTTACACTTATATGTACATATACAACACTTAGCATATGTACACACACTTTGTGTGTGAAGATCAATTCCCCAAAAACAGAGTTCAACAGGAACCAGAAAGAAAATGAGGTATTTTAATGTTATATAATGCAGATGAATTATATAACACTGAAGGGGACTGCTCACGTTATTAATGTGACAAATCAGAGGAGACAGACTGAAGAAAAACTGAGTTTAGAAACATCATAAATGCAGACGCCTCAAAGACTGAAAGTGATGTGATCACAAACATCAGATGAGGAATTACTTTGTGCTTTTACTTTTAGAGTTTTGTCGTTCGTATCGACGAGTAAAGGCTCTCAACACGTTGTATTTAAACGTAGATTAAAAGTGAAGTGAGGAGGAGGGCAGGGAATGGAGAGAGCGCAGCGTTTCTTTAAACCTGTCCGGCGTCCTCTGCTGCTGTGTTGAAGTCTCAGACAGACTCTCATTGTCTGGGGGGTTCAGCTCGGTTCAGACTGCCTCTTCCTGCCAGGGAGCTTTACTGGCTGCTAAAACTGCTCAGGCCACCGTATAGAAGCAGCATAAATGAATGCTAAACGTAGGTGGCATTTCCTTTAAAGACCCTTTCCCCCTTTTGCCTTGTAGTCCAGCTGGATCTCTCTCTGAACTTTAAAGAGTAATGTCTCTTTGTTGCTGTTGACCACTGGAGTCCTGCCAAGCCACAAATGTCTACTGAGGCTGAGCCAGAGAGACTTGGCAAACTGACAACGATGCCCAGAAAACACAAACTTTTATTGTGCGTTAAAGCAGCCAACAACCCCAGCTGATCATCTGGGTAAATAAAGTCCACCGGGTGAAAAAATAAATCAAGGCTGTTTGTTGGTTTGGGGGCAAAACCTCTGAGCACTTGGTGGTCCTGAAACACAAACAGGGAGGTTGTTTTGTAAGAAGAGGAGCATTATTTGCTCTCACCGGTCTTTGTCTTAATCTGAGGACGTTACCGTTTCCTATGAAAGTAAAAGAAACATAATATAATATATATCTAAACCTGTGTTTTCTACTTTTACCCAGAAACTCTTCTCCATTTCTTCTATGTTTCAGCACATGGCCTTCAAAAACTTGATTAGAATTTACAATAAGACTACAAAGGCTACACTGACAGAAGAACAGAACATAAAGTGCTTTATAAACCATTATCACTCTTCCTCTCGTGTTCCTCTCAGGATTTCAAACTCAAATTTACCATCTTTCCTTCACCAAAGAAAAAGAAACCGGTGACATCTCACACAAACAGATTCCCTCCACAAAGCTCGGTAGGAACAGATAATATCATTAGTTTGCACTTTCACACTTGTACCTACTTTTCCACCACGGCAACTTTCCTGGTGTCTCACTCACAGCTAATCGTACTCCTGCCTGGCTGACAGGCCTGAGTGGGTTTTAATGAGGATCAGCTCTGATTTGACATGACGTGACAAGTTGCTTACTAAGCGTTTATTTCCAGCCGACATGCACAAGCTAATCTCTGCTCCCCCCCCTACATACACATTATATATACACACACACTCCCACAGTGGGCTCAGTGGGAGTGTGTGTGGGCTCAGACATTCAAACCAAAGTGACTGTACAGCCTCAGTGTGTGTATGAAGATGGATCTCAACAATGTTAACAATTAATCCCAAGATCAGGACTTGATTCTAGGGTTAAGGTTAGAATGAATGTGACTACAGGTAGAGAGGAAAGAGAGAGGGAATTAGTTTCTTTAACACGTATAAGTTCAGATATACAGTATGTGCTGACTCAGCGTGGGACCCACATGAATCACATCTGGGTCTGGGTCATGGTGTTAAATTAGCAAATAGTTTTAGGATTTGCTCGACGCTTTCCTGCGTGGGTTTACCTCAACTGATAATTCTGTGTCAGTAAGTCAAACTAAATAACCTGAGACCACTTGAATTGTCCTGTTGCAGTAAACCCCACTGAAAACTGTTTGCTGCTGATATCTGACCCCTGTCTGACTGACATACTGTATACTTTAGGGCTAATCCCAGTACATACGTGGGACAGTTTCCGTGCTGGCCGCTGACCGGCTCACACTTTTTTTGACCTGAGGTTTGGTTTTCTTAACAACCTTTGGCTTCTTGGTGACGGCTTTGGGTTTCTTCGGGACCGTTTTGGGCTTCTTCGTTACGTTAACGCTCCTGGTGGATCTCCTTGCTATAAAAAGGCAAACCATTTTATGCACGAGGAAACATACATGTAGAACTTCAGGTAAGTATCTGGATAAAACTTTAACATTGGTTGGAAAGTCCATCTGAAACCATGAGGGCTGCAGCAAGCAGCACAAACCAACTTTAAACCCTGAGAAGAAAGTGCTGTGCTGGAGTTTGGAGCTGTATATGTTTGCATCTATTTACATTTAGGCCATTTAGCTGCAGCCACAGCTACAGTGAACGTACAGTTGAATTCTTGTTTGGTTTTGAGGAGCCTGAGGGGTCTTGTTCTTCGTTTTTTGGGTCTGAGGCATCAAAGCGAGCATCTGGTTTTCATCAGTAGAAAGCACATGGCTGAAATCTCTCAGTGCACACAGGGTAGAATGTGGAACATCCTCCCCCAACCCTCGGACACTGACTCTCTGACCGCAGATATGCAAAGACCAACAGAGCTCCTTTTACACTCTGAGAATCTGCGAGCCTCTGGGGAACCCTGAGGGATACTTTGTCTGGAAGTTGTTACTGAAACCCAGCGACTTCATCAGCGACTAATTAATCAACAGGACAGAGACCATGGTGACATTTTAAAGAGCTTACTTATTCCCAGAACCAGACAAACCTTCAGTTTTACATCAGCATATTAAAAACATATTTTCTCCTCAGTTTAAAGTTTTGTTTACTTTGTTCTCGGAGGTTTGTTGACACTTTACATTCAAAATGGTGCTGTTTTTTCCACTACAGCTGTTTTTGAAAAGCAAAGACACATGAAACCAATGAACAATGAGTTAATAGTAATCTTATAACACACATTAAAAACTGCATCCTTAAAGGAGTATTGAATGTTTTAGGACAAATCAGAGACTTAAAAATCAATATAGAACAGAAATGATAATAAATGATTAAAATAATTGATTGATATCCACTCACCTAACTCCAGAGGACCTTCCTCTTCTTCTTCAGCTTCTTTTCTGGGAGCTGCTCTCTCTGCTGTTTTACCTGTTTCAGTGGTGGTTGTTGGAGGTTTAGTTGTTGACTTGCTGGTTGTGAATCCTGTGGTGGGAACATCAGTGGTGTTTGTAGTTTTTCCTGCAAAAGAGAGGCTCACAGTTGGAGTAAGAGCTGCATCAGGGTCCACGGTGGACCTGACTGCAGCTGTGTCATCAGCAGGTCTGGCTGAAATGAGGACAAATGATCCATAATGCAGAAACAAAAGCAGAATGAAGTGCAGAGCTCCTGCCATAGTAAGTCTTCTCTGCAGAAACACCACCAACACTAAACACTCATTCAACCTCCCTGACCTGCACTGTCAAGGTGCCTACAATGCAAGAACTACTTCCTGTCACAGATTTAGAAAATAAAACTTTTCGGTGATAGAAAGTACGAAGGAAAATAAGTGTGACTCAAAAAAACGAATCAGCAGCTGAAAACAGATGAATCACTGCAGTCATTTTTAATGTAAAACTCCTCTAGCTCCAGCTTCTCACATGTGAAGATATGTCACTTCTCCTTGTTATATATGAGATTTTAGACAAATGGTTTGATAAAATCAGGAACATGCAAATGTTGTCGTCTGTTGTGGAAAACACAGCAGGCAGACAGAACAATAATTAGTGGGTTTATCAGTGACAAAGATAATGTTTTTACAGCCCCAGTAAAAAGAACAAGTCTTTCACAATGTTTGTACAAAATCTAAAACATAGTAGGAAAGTGACAAATGCATGCTTTTATTTTGAAGGTGTAATGAAAAACCTGGAATTCCTCTCGTTGGATGACTTGACTCTCCACTCTGCAGAGCTTCTGTACTAACAGCTGCCCAACCAGAGTTTATCCAGGGATCAAACCCAGTCAACCGTCCTCTTCATCGAGGAGCAGAGTTTACAAACCTCTGTTACACAGTAGCAGCATGCATGGCTGGAAAGTCTGGACAGACACTCAGGTCTTTCTAAAACTCCTACAGAGATGTTTAATGATGGTTGTACAGTGACATCTGGTGTCCTTGTTTCTTGTTTCGTGGACAGTCAGATTAACTTCAGTTTCATCTGTTATGTTTCTCCAACAACACAACGTTCAGATGCTCATTTACTGTTCTGGTTAAATAGCTTTAATAGCACAGACAAGAGGTATTACAAGGGACATCCAGGAGGTTACAGAACCTTTGATTTGTGTCAATTACTGCGAATTCATGCACTGAAGATTTGAGAGGTTTCCAAAATTAGCCAGGGACAGTCAGCTTCAGGGATAAGAAAATAAAAAGAGCAAATATAAAGCCTCCAAATGTATTCAACATGGAGACAAATATCTGACAACAGAATGACTCCTAAAACTGTAGTTACAGGTCACACTGAGATCTCTGCTGACAAATAAGAACTGAGTATTTCCAGGAAACATACTTTTTGCTGCTGCATTTCTTGCCGTGGCTTAAAGACACACCAACTCACAACTACACACTATTTAACCAGGTCTTCTTGGAAAAAAATGGTATTAAAAAATATATTTACAAAAAAATTTCCAAAACAAAAGTTAAGTCTGGTATCTACACTCCTCAGCCCAAACATCTGACGGCTCTGCTCCTCCCTCTGACGTAAGAGGGCTCTGAAAAGTGTCTGTGAAGCTCCGGTGTTGAACAGCAGAACCTTATCTATCTGACCAAAAACTGAACATATGTAAAGAATAACTGCGATGGGCTTTTCTTCTCTAGCTGCACAGGTATGGAAGCACCTTTCCTGAGTATGGTTAAAGAGTATTTGCAACAGTCAAGTGTGTTTGACTCATATTTTCAAGAATTTCTTTCCAAAATCAGAACACAACACCCACTCTGACAAACTCATTAATGGTGTTGGAAGTTAAGCGTATAAGAAGCAACATTTCAGTGTGGTGAAAAAGGTCACCAATAAACTTGGACCTGACTTTTGCACAGTATTTTAAGAAGTGGACATTCATTTAAAAACTAACCTTTACCCTCAGAGGTGGAGCTAAATAAGGCTCTGCTGTGACACCAGCATAAAGTCTCAACATTCAGCTGCATGTTCTCAGTAATACTACAAGCATCTATACTCTCTCCATTTTTATTCATTACACACACAACCAGGTTCAAAAGGAAACATGCAGCTAAATGTGTAAAACTGAGATCATCAACATGTGCATCCAAACCTGCGAGTCCACGTGGACCTGGGAGCGATTCACCAGGGCTGCACAATGACAAAAAACAAAAAGAACAGGGCAGAGCAGTGTCCAGAGTGAGGAGAGCAGCTGCTGAGTGAGAACGTCCAGTCTCAGTTTTGGGGTCAACACCTCAAGGCTTCCAGAGCTTCAGCAGGCCGTCCTCACTGTAGGTGGCGATGAGGTTCTGGTGGGGGTGGTGGGCGATGCCGATCACATCCTTTTCATGTACCTAGATGAGGGAGGAGTGACAGGTGAGTAAGATCCTGGTTTAAAATGAAACATGTTCATTATACAGCTATTTAAAGTCTGACCTGCTCTCTGAGGTAGTTCGTTACCAGCTACAGTGACAAATTAAAGTACAGTAAAAACACACATCACATTCTGAAAGTCAGGATTAAAAAACTCAGCGCAACTGTTCATATAAACAAGATTTAACAAGCACACCTGTTGGGATTCTGGTAAAAACTCAGTACGTTATTAATTAATATTTTATTAACACAAACTAAAACGGATGGTACAAATACATACACTTTAATGCTGGTGGTAACTAAACGCAGTAAAATACGGGAAAGACATGCTCAGCTTTTTGTTTCTAATATTATCTGCAGCTTGTCATTTCTCTCTTTGTTCATGATGAAGTGGTTCTGACACAGGAGCTCCACCTCCCACCTTCAACACTGAGATCAGCACTTCACAGTCAGAACGTTTTACAGCAGGAGCAGACGAGTGAAGGAGCTGTGATATTTTTGGACACTTTGATCTTTGCTCCTGAGCACTGTAACGTACCGTCAGCGTTCTCTCCAGTTTGCCGGTGACTGTGCTGAAGCAGTAGAGCACAAAGTCTTCGCCCACGCAGTAGATCCACTCGCCGCGGGGCGACAGAGTGCAGCAGACAAAGTCACCACCTTCCCTCTTACCGGAGCTGAAACTCCTCACGATCTGCACGGGGAGAGACACAGGTGCATTTAAACACACACACAGCATAAACGTTAGAAGGCAGGCGATTTATTAAAACAATTTCAAAAGTCTTACTATTTGAACTAAATCCAGATGGCATGAAGAGAAGGTGCAGAGCAGCTCATGAGCTGGGTTTAGCAGCATTAAGTACTTCATGATTGAAACTGACCTGTCCCTGCATGTTCATGATGACCACAGTGTTGGAGCGGTTACACACTACAAAGTGCTCCGGGTTCTTGGGCAGCAGGATGACGTTGTTGACGGTGATGTCGGTGCCTGCTGACGTGCCCAGAGGTTTGAAGGTGTTTGAGCACTCGGTGGTCTTCATGTTCCACACCTGAGGCAGGTTGCAGAAAGGACACGGGTCATTATAAAACAGACCTGTGATGCTGTTAGACCGTTAGACTGAGCTGCTGCTCTTACCTTCACTGTACCGTCGGAGGAGGCGCTGATGATGTGGTGGCCGTCTGGAGTGAAAGTTGCCTCGTTGACGAATGAGGAGTGACCGCGGAACTCCTTAAGAGTTTTACCAGACTTCAGTCCGTGGATTCTTTACGCAAAACACACAAGGATAACATTCACAAACATTGCCTAAAAAAGCTGCTCAGTTAAGAGCACAAGGACTTAATAATTACCTCTACAGACTTCCATAAAGTGTGAAAGAAACTAGACAACTGAAGGCGTCCGATATGAGCTCACCTGATTGTCTGGTCAAAGGAGGCGCTGAGGAGCTGGCTGCTGTCTTTACAGAAGCTGACACATGTTACTCCTTTACTGTGGGCACGTTCAAATCTCCTCAGACACTGACCGCTCTGAATCTTCCACACCTAAACACACATATATTGTAGAGGTGATTTAAGCTGCTTTCTCCTCGTTGGTATTGGCCTGCAGTAAGTTATGGGAATCCTTAGGAGGAGGAGGAATAAAATAAAGTTTGTCCTCTACCTTGATCTTTCCATCTTGAGCTCCGGTGGCCAACATCTCTGTGTCCCGACTGAAGCACATACACAACACTGCATCGTCCATCATCATGAAGTTATCCTGAGCCTGGTACTTCAGATCCTGCAGGTCACAGTGCATACAGTTATCTCAGTGAAGCAGAACTCTAAATGTGGTGTCATGTTCAACCAGGGAGTAGATTTCGACGTATTTTTCTCGTGCATCAGTTACCTTTCTGATTTTGCCGGTGGTGAAGTTCCAGACCTCAATGAAGCCGTCCACAGAGCCAGTGACCAGGTACTGACCATCAGGGGAGAATCTGGAACACTCTACATGAGATTTCTGACCAAACTGTGGAGGGGAGAAAAACATTCAACATCACAACATGATCACGGCACAAAACTGATCAGAACATGTGAAATTAAAACAACAGTCCGCTCAGTTAAATACACAGTTTAAAAGCAGTGAAGCAGCCCGTTAACATTTCTTTCTTCCATCCATCCTTTTCGGACAGTGTTGTACCTTGATGTGTCTGGTGAGCTGGGTGGGGAAGCGCTCCTCCTCCACATCTTTGACTGCAGCTTTACCCCTGAACAAGTCGATGGTCATACCAGGAGGCAGGAGTCCCTGATGCTGCTGCCACTTCAATGACTGACAGGGAGAGTGTAGAAGTGGACAAAATCATCATTAGAAGTTTTGTGTGGACAGGTAGCATATGCATGGAGAATATTAAACCTGCAGGTTTCTCGAGTACCTACCTGTCCCAGCAGAGCCATAAGACGAGACGGTGGCACCACACTGACCTCCCCAGCCAGGGCCTGTGCGATGGCTGCTCGGCGTTTCTCTTTACTGCTGCCGTCTGGGTACGCCTGGATGACAAGAAAAAAACCCATCCTATTAAAAAGTCCAAAGGGCACAGAACATGTCCATGATGATAAAACAGCTGCAGGGTTTTTGGTATTGATCCTACCATGCTCCTGCACGGATGAACAAAGATTGGATTTCGTTGCTTAGTTTGGACTCACCTCTCTGGGATCGAAGTAGGAGCGAGCCAGCAGGTTCTCCAGGTGGATGTATCTCTCTGGTTGGGTTTGTTTAAGCATGATCATGGGGTCGGTCTGTCTGAGAAGTGAACGAGCTGCTCCCAACTCTCTCAGCTCGATCAACTCCAACACAACCTGTTAAAGAAACAACAAAGACAGTTGTAACAACAGCAAAACAACTCTTTTTTCCTCAGATGATTAACTGAAACACCTGCACTTTATCCAAACCTCACCTGTTCATAAAGGTCTATCAGGGTCTTATCTGGTAGCTTGAGGGACTGGATGGCTTGCAGGACAGTATCCCAGTGACCGCTGTTTATGTCCGCCACAAAGCTCTCTATGCTGTCCACGGTGTTCAGAGACACAGTGGTCTCCTCCTGCAGGGTAGCTAGAGTCCGGTGCAGGCTGTTTTCTTTCAGGTACTGCATAATCAGACGAATCACGCTGTGGGAAACACAAATGATGTAAGTCAGTTGAACAAGCAAGAGAGTGGAGTTTAGATCAGTAATAACAGCAACATAAAAACTAAACTTTTTATTTTTTTTCAGTCGTTTCCCTCTTGTCACCTCCAAAGTGAAGAAGGTGGACATTGCTGTATGATGTTTGTGATTTACGAACAGTGTCTCTATTAACTGCGTACATTACAAAGTTTATGTTTCATTCGTAAGATGTTTGTTTGTTTGTTTGTTTGTCTGTTTGATTAGTTTACCTCCCCGGTCAGAGCAGTTACTGCAACCGGCAGTGCGACCTTAGCTAATGCTAACTTACTCTAACTCCACTGTCTCTAAACTCTGTTTACACCACAGTGTTGCACTGAAAACAAAAAAGACAAAGAGTGTAATACTTAAAATAACACACTGAAATTACTTCTACTTCCACACACAAGAGCAAACAGCATCCGTACGGGGATAACTGAAAGTTAGCTTAGCTTAGCTTAGGGCGCTAACGCCAGCAGAGGATGAGGCAGGCCTCATTTACAGAGAATATGCTCAAATGTGGAGTTATAAACGGGCAGTTTAATCTAAAATGTGCTCTGGTTTAAGAGTAATTAGCTGGACTACTTACTCTGCGGATTCCACCTCCAAAGACATGATTATTTAGCTTAAAATAGCACCCTCGTCTTTAACTGCAGCGAAATCCAGTAGCACGCAGGACAGACGCAAACACGGAAGTAGTGGGAGGAGTCAGGGATCTTCAAAATAAAAGTCTCAATTGCGTGGAGGTGGACCATTATTTTGTCGTGGTTCACACCACGCGATGGTATTAAGATTCAGGCCCAAGTTCAAACCTCTGAATCAACACAAACTATCACCATTAATTTGAGGGTGCTAATTAAATGGTCATTTAAATTTGAACTTCAGAATCTATTTTGTCTCCAATACCACAACAAATTAGAGGCAGGTTTGTATTACATACAATAGGCTGTTACTGTATAGACAAACGTATTATGCACACAGGTTAGATCTAATAAAAACAACACCTCTACAATGTGGCAACGACTATATGTGGCAACCTACTTTTGTAAAGCCTGTTTATCTGGTTTAATACACACCATCAGTTATTGTTAAAATGATTCAAGGACTATCAGAAAGTGATACAAATGGATATCAGCAGACTTACTCTTCAGATGGAAATTAGTTTACCTGGAGAATATTTCTACTATTTTGTCAATAAAGGTTTCATTGGACTGTCTTTTTCCTGCCTCCTATATGAAGTCAAATCACACTATCACAGATAGGGTTGTGTCCTCTGGGACAAGAATCTATAATGAAACTATAATGAGTCTTTTGTCTTCATAAGCATCTGTACTCAATGTGCACAGCCCTCCACATTTGCTTAGTGCCCTTCCCTGTTTATTAAGTCGATCAACAGGGGGTGCTCTCTGCACAGCTGTGGCTCCGAGGCCCTCTTGACTCCCTTCTCTCTGCCAGTGAAGGTCTTTCAAGGTTATGATGATGATGATGCTCAGTGCAGCACCACTTCAGTCTGCAGTCCCACGGACTGGGTTTGATTGTTTTGGGCAATCATGACATAATCCCACCGTGAGCCCCGTCCACACTGGAAATGAATTTGGCACCAAGAACACAGCAGACATCGCTCGGTTGCATTTGTCTTTGCAAATGGAGAAATGTATTGGGACACGATGAGGAGAAGCGGAGCGGATGGGGAGGGGAAGGGTGGTGTTCTCGCACAATACCATAACACAGCAGTCATTCTGAATATATTAACACAAGAGCAGATGAAAGACGTCAATATAATTTCGCCGTCTTCTGGCATGACAAAGCAGAGGCTGCTTGGAGAATGCTAAGCACTGAGGGAGACACCACCGCGCTGGAAGAATGACAGCGACACAAAAGGCTGTAATGTAATCACTTCATCCTTTCTGAGAAAAACAAAGAAAGTTCTAAATTTATGTGAGGTGCCAGTCATGGTGTGCAATAAAATTACCCCTTCCATTATAATTAGAACACATTACCACCCCAAAGAAATTTAGCCTCTTTGGTCTGTCAGGAAGGAAACAGACACATAAATGATGTTTCCACCTGCTCAGTGATGGAACACTACTCCAGGACTCACATGGGATCTGCATCTCTTCTCGTTTATGATTCCCACAGTGTTGTTATGCTAAAAAATGTGAGAGGAGGTGCTTTTCACAAAATGAAGTCCTGATATTCATGAGGCATACCTTGTCAACTATTCAGCAAAAAACAGCAGAAGGCATTTATCTGCTGTTCACTGCCTCCAAATCCCCCCCTGTTTTTGCAAAGAACTACAGACAATTTGGCATTCCTGGCACAATCTTCACAACAACGCCAATCTCTTGTGTTCTCATGGAAACCATTTACAATGCTGAACTGAAATGACCACTTGGCCACACTGGATACTCACAGCTCTGACTACAATAACCAATCAAAGGCACAGAGCTAAAGGAGACGTATTTAATGACAATAGGGTGAGGAAGAAGTGGAAGAAGAGGAGGGAGGGCAGGGAGCTGGAGATCCGTCCAAGGCTGGATCTGTTACGACACACCAGACAACAGTCCAGCTCTATAAACTTGGTCCATCCTGGATTTGTATGTTTCATTTTTAATTCAGCATGGAAAAGACATGTAATGTTTCCTTCTACCTGCGAAAGAGATTCAGTGCCATTACTTCTTAATGAGGACAAATCCAGATAAGAATAAGTTACAGATGATAGTAAATCTTTGGAACGTCTTGTCAGCTAAAGAGGGGATTACAGGTGTGCTGTTGCACAGGCTTTTCTGAGATTTGAACAGCAAAGATATTTTGCATGCACACTGATTTTCAGCTAAGCTCTGCACATTCACAAACACTGAAATGCAGATATGGAAAGAAAAAAAATGTCAGGGATTTAACTCAGGATAAGATGTTGTACCACACATTCACAAAATAGGAAACTACTACTTGATGTAGCACTTATTTGTTCACACTGATTAGACAGAACCAGATCGACCATACATGACATGTAAGTGTAAAAAAAACCCTGAACGAGTTGCTATGAACAGTGAGTGGAGGGTTTTTCATACAATGCTCATTTTAAGTAACCAGAATAAAAACAGCTAAATGAAACAACAAAGCCTCATTGGTTTTGTTTGATTTTGTTTATGTCTCTTTAAGAGCTTTGCCCTCGAGTGTACCTGGTGGCCAAACACAATGAACAAGGGTCCATTAATTTGCTGCTGAGAAGCTCCTCACAGCTCCTTGCTAATGGCTGATTTCTCCGCCAGTCAGTCAGCCCCCGAGTAAGGAGTGGTAGTGGGTGGAAGGTGTGTGTGTGTGTGAGAGGTTTTGGTGATGGGGGTGTGGAGGGTTATCGTCCAGGCGGTAAATCTTGATGGATCTGCCCCTGTAGGCTGTTTGCTGCTTGTATCTGAGTGCCAGTCCAATTGGCATGTCCATTATTCTCAGTGGACGCATTAGAAAGCCAAAAGGGACTCATTGAGAAACCCTTATTGATATCTTCAATCTTGTTGACAGGAAAAAAGGATAAGGACCAACACTGTAGCTGAAGAACTGCGTTCAGTTTGCTGAAGAGGATGTGCAGAAAAAAAACCCACACAAAGACACAGAATTGAGTTCTGTCATGCCATAGCAGCTTGCATTGGAGCGCGATGAATTGCAGGTCATCAAGGTGATAAAGCACTGAGCTGGAAATGGGATTGTGCCTGTAAAGCGGCGTACCTGGGAGCACACATGTGAACAGATACACTGTATGTTTGTCTCTGCGCAGTCTGGATAAGATGAGATACACAGCAGGGCACATTTCTGCCTGTGACAATGCAAATAAAAGCCTTCCACCTCCTGGGTGAATGCCACTGCCTCTCCTCGGTTGAAAAGCTCCTGGAGCAGCATTGTATTTACAGGGAAAAAAAGAAAAAACACCCACCAAGTGCTGACACAAGTGAATGGTTCTGAGAGGGGTAAGCTCTCTCTTTTCACTTACTGGTCTATCTCTGCTTGTTCCAGCGCCTGCACTCATGCAAGTCTGACATCTACAACTTGAGGCGTCTTTTTTTGTCATGTTGTTTAAGAATTCACTGGAGGGCTTTATGGACATTCAGGCAACATACCAGAATCTTTTCAGCTGGAGCAGGGATGAAAGACGTGCTTCTGGAAGCTTCTGGAGGGTCACAATGGCTACGATGAGCTTTGAGGTGTGAAATATCAGCCAATGCTTAGTTGCTGAAGACGCAATAAAAGCTTGCGTAATGGTCTGTAGTTGCAGGCATTATGAGTCAGAAGGAAAAAGTAGTTTTTGGGAGATGAAGATGGAGAAACAGCAGTAGTTTCAAAGGTTTCTGACTCCTTCTGAGGCTGCTGGAAAATGCAGAAATCCTGTCATTACTTTGATAAAACTCTGAAGGCCTGCTTCAAATGAACTTGGCCATATGATGCGTTATTTGAGTATGTTTGAAGACAAAAGTCCAAATAGCCACAGTCTAAGTTGGGATATGGCTGATAACAAGAGCTGTGTGTCCTTGTAGTCTCACTGAGCTAAATTTAAAAAATGGAAGGAAGACACAAACTTTAGGGACAGTTTCTCCTTGAAAACATTTATTGTGTTGCACTTAACTGTAGTAACAGAGTTAAGAATGAAAATGAGAGTTTAGGAGAGAGAGTCAAACTGGCTGTGATCGTCAGATTGTAGTAGAAGTATCTCCAGGTAGTTGACGTAATCGGATACAGTCCTCCCTGATTCAGACGTCAGAAAGTCACTTTCAGATCCTGTTACGTGATCCACAGTCACTTACTCACTTATGCACAGTATTTGCAAATTATGCTCTAATGTGCAGTTGCATGTTTGGTATGAAGACAGATAAGGATTCCTTACAACTCATGAAAACTTACCAAGCACTCACTGCACAGCTCCACTGTGGCAGATTGACTTGTTTGTCTTTTTTTTTTTTTTTTGCTCAAATCTTCCAGACTTGACCCGACAACCTTCTCTTATCTTTAGAGAAGCACATTCCACTCAGGATACTGTAAAACCCTCCACGGTGCAGACCCACAAAAAGGCTCTGATCATTCTATTGAGGCTCACAATTAAAACCTAATTGTGTTCAGAAACCTATTCAACGGAGCTCACAGCAGGCAGATCCGGCAGGTTAAAATGAGGTTATTATGCAAAACACAGAAGACAAAGGGAGGCTATTTGCAGTTAATTAACGTGGTAATTTTCTTAGTAACTGTCTAATAATTTATACAGCAGAAGGGATGCAGATACTCTCTCTCCGCTTACTTCTACTGCCTCGTTTGTAACCTGGCTTGACCGTGCATTTGTATGCCCCTCACACTCTTCTCAGGGAGTTATTGATTCTCCGGGTCTCGCTCATTGGCATGCACAGGCACGATAATAAGTAAATCCATCTTCTGTCAGTCCCCGCTGAAGGGAATGCAGTCTTAAGGGGAAGAGGGCAACACATTGAGGTCTTTTGTTAAAGATTACCATCACATTGTTTTCTCCTGTACTGTTCCAAGCTGAGCTGCACCAACGCATGAAGCGCGAGGGGACTCAGACACATTTGGGATATTCACCGGCGCAGAGAATCCAATAATAGAATAAATTCATCCGTGGTGGTTTAATTAACGTGTGCTGCTGGAGTGGAACAAAGCCAGTTGATGGGATATAAACACTCAAACAAAGACATGAGTACACTTCATGAGACAGATACACCTGTCTGTCCCACTTAAACATACACAAACCCTGAAACCCGACAAAATACAGACATGTTGAAATGTAGTTCATATCCCTTGCCTCCTACTTGTAGTGCTATACATACTGGGCGTTTATGTAGCATGTTAGCATACCACAGTCCACTTGGCCTCCAAGACCCCAGTGGTTTTGAAAGGAAGTCCTCAGCATTTTACTCTTTGCTGATTGAGGCTATTTTCACTGTTCCACAGTAGCGTATCCCAGCATGGAGCTGGTTTCAAGCAGAAATAATGGGCCATGGACTGTCAGTGTGCCCCATGGCAGTTGTCATCTATAGAGACAGGACTGGCGTGCATGGTTCCTTTGCAAATATTGGATTGGGCTGGAAATCATTGGTGGGCTCTTCAGGGGGGCGACTGCAGAAATGGAACAAGAAATCTGAAATGTCACTGCCTCTCCTCATCTGTCCTGTAGCACCACTCTGTGTTACATTACTTTTTCGGTGGCATTTGTCTCCATAAGAATGGGCCTGAGTGTCACAATTGAATGAACGTGAGGGAATAACCCATTTGCAAAGGTCAGAGCCTGATAATGAGAGCCAGATGGCCTTTTTTTTTTCATATCTGCAGTTTAAATCTATGATGCATGATATAAAATAAAATGTAATTACTGTCTGTCGAGGTGAAAAGACTTGCAGTTTTAGCCCTAAAGAAATGTAGTAAGACTTGTATTTACTTCTGCAAACAATAAAACTCTCAAAAACTCCTCTGGGTACATTTTATTGTATTTCTTTTAAACCATTTTCTCACCATACCATTTTCAAAAACATGGATATTACTCCTAACACATGACTACAAGTTCGTCTTTCTTGTACTCGGTGTTAGCTCGTTTATAATTTAGCAGAACTGAGAAAAAGGTCAGGAAAAACCTGCCTGGATTAATAATGTTCCTGCCATCTAACCACAGTATATACAGTAAGATTTATCAGGGATGTACTGTAATGATGGATGTATTCTGAATGCACATTCAGTTCCATAAATCCAGAGTACATAGGTTAGAAATAGAAAGTTAAGATGATTCTCTCATCTGTCCCACTTAAAGCAATAGTCTGATATTTTGTCGCTCACTTTCTTGTCAAGAATTAAATGAGGAGATTAATGACTCATCATCAAAAACCTACTGAAAGATTCACTAGGAAAAAAACAGTCACTAGGAAAGGCAGGAACACTTGACTACATGCAGTTACAGAGGGGAAACAATTAGACACAGGAACAACACATCAGTTCAGGACAGACACAGAAGTGTGAAGCTGAAACAGGAAGGAGAGGTTAGAGTCACCAAAATAAAACAGGAAATACTGAAACTATGTGATGCAGGACATGACACCCACCTCATTCATTACACTAAACTGCATCATGTTCAATATTAAATACCTGTTTCAATCCACATTTTCTCATAAAAGCAGCAGTTAATCAAATGCAATTCATACTCCATCAAATCATGACTGTCAGCCTGATGATTTTGTGCATTCAGTTGGTTATCGGTGAAGGTCCATGAAGGTTTGTGTTTCAAATTAAAAAAAAAAAAAAAATCTCTCTTTATCATCAGACAAAAACACAAATACAAAGATGAGCTCCAAAAACGAGGATGCAGTTTTCTTTCCTGTGTTTGAGCGTGAATGGTCACTGATGCAGAGAAAACACCTGGGAATAAAAACGTGTGCACAGATGTGAATGTTTCCCCAGCACACACACACACACACACACACACACACACACACACTCAGGTGGATTGGAGTGTGAAGTAGAAGAGGCAGAGTGTGTGAGCATCCGTCAGTCTCTCAGCCCATCGCAGAGCTTCAAAGAGCCTGATCAGCAGGACGTGAGGAGAAAGAGAAGCGGGCCGGCTGCTGTATCATATGGTATTATCTTCCACAGCTGTGTGATGCAGGCGGAAGGGGCCGCAGACATCGATTGGTTCGATGTGATCTCGCACTATACCATCACATTACTGTAAATCTAATAGCTGTCTTCCCAGCAGACTGGAAACAATGATTTTTGACCTCAGGCTGTAGAAGATTTAGTAGTAGAGAGCTTTCTTTATGTGTTTATTTAAATACACTAATTCATATTTAATCCATGAAACTCACAGGTTGATGGTGTGTTCACTTTGTACTGTGTGATCTATGAAGGGTGAAACAGCGGTCAACTCACGAGGGGCATGATCATCATTTCAGAAAGTTTCTGATGCATAAACATTTGGCTGCGAGCTAACTGAAAGGCTGGAACAGACCGCGCTCTGTTGTTTCAAGCTGCTGCCGCATGAATGTTAATTACTGATTGAAAGACTTGGCCTGAGGCTCCAGAAAAACATCTGAAAGTTTCATTTATTGTTTTATTTCACAAAGTTATTAAGTGGATGGTTTTTATCTGATGTGGTTCGATTCAGACCAGTTCACCTTTGTTTAAAGCTCGAGGCCATGTGGAGGATTGGAATCTAATTTGGAATAAGTCCTTATCATGGCTACTTGTTTACACGGTTACCTGGTTATTTGTTGATATGAAACCTGCAGATTACTGCTTTTAGACTCACAGGGAATCAAACCCTTAACCTTGGCAGTCTTTTACACATTGTCCTCCTCCCCCTCAGCAAGACATTGAAAATAAAGAATGCTGCACAAGCTGCTACAAGACTCCTGCATTCTTTAGTCAATATTATCTGAAAATCATTATCAATCCCATTTTCCTGATTCACTTGTGAGTGAGGCATAAGAAGAAAAAAAATATCCGCGGGCTTCCTCTGCTGAAGAGAGAGATTATGTAACACTAAATGTCTTTTGTGGCTGAGGAGAATGGAGGGAATGAATGATGTCAGGGAGCAGAGGTGTTTCTAAACTTCCATTCAGTGGAGTAAAAAAGCCTATACAATGCTAAAACCCACACGAGCCCAGCACTGGAGAGCTGATAAGACTCAAAGGCAAATCCAGTGCAGTGGGGCGCCAGCGCTGGTTTCTCCCAACAGAGAGGGAAAAGCCAGTGTGTCCAGAATTAATAAGACATGAGAGGCGAGTTTGTGACTTTAAGGTTGTTGGTTCTGGATCCAAAGCCCCTAAACTTGGCAGTAAGTGAATGAAAATTTTAGTCTCAAGGTTACACCACTGTGGTTTGTTTCCAAATATCACACTGAGGGAAAAAAAAAAGTTCTTGTAGGTTGTCAAGCGGCTGATTGCAGAGATTAAACAAGAAATCAGAAATGTCACTGCTTATTTTCTCTGTCCTGTGGCTCTGCTGCTCCGACTCCTCTACTTCTAAATGAAAATGGCATTTTGTCTGCGGAGGAATGAGCCCGGCCGTCAAAATTTAATGAAATCAAGGAACTATCCTGTTTAGCAAAGGGCACAGCCTGTTAATGAGAGCTGGATGGTATTTTTCATATCCTCATTTCAAATTCAATTTTTATGATGCATGATGTAATTATGATAGTTTATTATATGTTCTTATAATTGGAGAACCAAATCAAGTCTTTTAATTTCAAGGCCCACTTGCTCACCTTTTGTGGGGCTTTCAACCACATTATACATTTTTATAAAATAAAATTATAATAGATATATCTGTTGTCAGACTCTTATAATAATCATGTTTTTGACACTGACAGGTTCAAACACTTAAGAGGAAGTTTTTTTTTGCTCTATACTGCACTAATTCCAAAGATTTTTATATTTATATTTAAAATAAGCCCCAGGTTAAAAATACCAGAGTTGTCCTTTAAATACTAGACTGTCCAGCTTGAAAAAAAAAAAAAAAAAAAAAAAGCACTTGGGAAACTGCAGATTTCTTATGTTCAGTCCTGACAGTGGGAAAATCAGCAGAAGTCAGAGCCTCTGGGCTAAATGATGTGTCCTGTTGACTAGTGTCAGAAAAACCTGACTCAGTATCCTGGAGGGAAAAGGAAAATCCTCCCAGAGTTCCAGACTCTCTCTGTATTCTCCTCATATGAACCCACTGTCTGTATTCATAGTCACTGCAACATGACACCATACCATTGTATTTAGTTATTAAACATCAGGTCTTTAATATACTTTCTATCTTATTGCAGCATTTATTCATATCCTTTATTGCCTTTTCATTCTTATTTCTTAATATCTTCAGATCTTTTTTTCGTGAACTGATGTCTCTATTCTTCTCTGCTGCTGCAAACCTCCCTCAGGGATCAATAAAGTTTATTTTATCTTATCACGTTTCTCCAGGGAAAGTCGACTGAGCAAGCACACACTTTATCACTAATGTGATCACACTCAGTCACAGTTAAATGAATTCACAGCAGGACGCTGCCTAACAAAACCACAGCTCCACTTTGGTGTCTGCCTTGCTCAAGGGCATTCTGACGGTATAGTTCTGAGGGAGGTGAGTGTGTCTCACCAAAGCTCTAATATTATAATATCATTTCTCATTTCTGATGCAAGTTAACTTTAGTAAGCCACAGGATCAGTGAGGGGAGGTTTCTCTGAATGGGATTCAGACCTATTTTTAGCCACTGCTTTTCAAGAGCCCTGTTTACTTTGGTAAAACTATGATAAACAATTAATTACTGGACAAAACCAAAGTTTTAATAAACCATGGTTTTCCCTCAAGCTGGGTATTTTTGCACCGTGCTGTTACTGCAATAAATGTCTGAGCTGTCGCTAAATCTGTGTCACACATTATCAGGCACATCGTGTTATCAGTCTTCACTGGACACCTCAGCTGACGGGTCACAGTTCATGTGGCCTCCACTTCTATTTTCATCAGTGTGGTCTAACTTACTCTGGCTACATGCAGGTGTTGTTGAGGCAGGGATCTCCTGCTTGTTTGAATCTGAGACGAGGCAACTTCTACATCCCTGCAGCAGAGTTAGAAGTTAAACCACTGGCTGTTGAGTTGTTCTTTAACGTGTTACAGGGTGGATTTTTCACCCATTGCCATTTCTTTCTCCCAACAGTTACATCGCAGTTTAGAGTACAACTCTTGAAATCCTCCCAGTGTTAATAATTTGTGAACAGCTGTGGATTTTAGACTTGGCTGGGGTCCTCCCAGCACAGTTCAGTCTTGCTGTGTTAATCACTGTCTGATCCCTGAAACTCTGGGAGATTTTATTCTGTAAGAGAAACATCCAGAAAATCAAGCAAGTCTGCCTGGTGGTTAAGTGTTTCTGCTCTTACAGTATATATGAGATTCCACTAATATACTTTATTATAAGTCATTATACGAGAGCCGTTTTTTTGCCACCCCTCTTGACAACCCAATTTTGTAATATCCATTTCTCAGACTGACAAAATGCACATTTTGTCTTCCCATTGAATTATTTAAAAATGAATTTATTCATTTCATTTTCATCCCATTTGTTTTCCTAGCTGCGAAGCCAGCCTCACATCTCTATATATCATAAAAGGTTTAATCAACTTTCAGGGTGGACGTTAAATCAGGAGGCACGGTGTGGGAGATATACTTCATCTATGGACACCATCCTCCATAGTTTGACCTCCACAGCAAAACTATATGAAAATAAACCCACTGAAATGGCACAAATAGCACACACACACACACACACACACACACACACACACACTTCCCAAACCTAAACTTTTCATTTTCATCAGTGCAAATGAGATCAAGCCCCGATGCTCTCCACTTAGCTTCGATCTGACCCCCTCTGTATGACATTTCTCCAGACACTCCAAAAGTGTATTTCTCATTAACACCAATGACATTTAGACTTTTTGGGGTTAGCGGCTCTCTCATAGCACAGACTGTATCAATAATTTATAAGAGGAGATAAAATTCGTGTCTATAGGGCCACATTCAGATAAATGAACCTGGGCCTCAGCTGAGGATGTAGCAGCAACTCAACCTTAAGTCTGAGCCTGTTTTTCATTAATAATGCAGAGCTGACTTAAGGAGTGAGTCAGTCTCATTTGCAGACTAGTCTACACAACATTTTACTTAATACTTTGAAGTAAAAGTTCAGATTTGAGATAGTTATTTGCTCTCGATGTTGTTACTCTTGTGTCTTTTCATTAAAGTTTTGCTCTTGCTACATTTGCTGATGTTTTGCTTCCATCTCTTTTCTTCTACTTTTCTATTTAATGTATTTGTATTGTTTTGTGCTAAAGTAAGGAGAAAAATATGGTACCTTTGAACCCTCAAAGGAGATCCAATCTTAAGTACCAACTAAAACTTAAGAGAGACTGAAATAGAATCAATAAAGGATTACAAACCATACAGATTTGCTCATGTTCCTGGTGGACCCAGCTTTACTAGACTACATCATGTCACTCAGTCTGCACTGGGGGTGAAATATGGCATTCATTAGAAAAATAAAAAAGTCCATTAGATGACAAAGAAAAGCTGCAGACATGGGTGACAAATTCCCTCCTTTAGCTTTAGCAGATCTTATCTGAAAAAGGACGATATCTCATCTTCTTGCTTCTTTTATCAACTATCAAACTCATTCTCCCAAAGTCGGCCTCTCTGCTGCCGGGCTGCAAAAACATGACAAACACAATCAGAGCAACTCAGGGGAATTTCAGGGCAGATTTGGCTTGATATTAAAGGTCATCTCATTTTGTTCTGATTAATTCACTCCCATGTCTTTTACACTCTTGCGCAGCAATAAATCTTTTCGTCCTTCTTTCCTGTGAGCTCCTTCTCATACACTTACACAGTTTTAATCAATCCTCCATCATGTGAATATAATAGTTATATATATCCAAATTGCTTCCGCCCCTTGGAAAATGTTAAGGTGATAGCACATCACCCTTCTCATTCCCTACAGTGAAACAGAATTAGTTTAAGTCCAAACACAGTGTGGAGGAAATCCCTCTCGTAACACCAGCGCAATCACTCTTGGCTATAAGTTCACTACCTCCACTCCATTACGCTTGATGATAGACTCCTAATATCCATCTTGTTGAAAGGCTCCTTATGATGAAAGCATGCATTTCACTGTGCAATTTACACCGCGCAGTCAATGAGACTCAAAGTAGTCCCTCGGACAAAAATCAATAGCATTTTGAAGGCTGTGCTTCAGTTTTTGGTAAATTATGGTGCATTCGATAGTGTTCATCTTTAACGCTGGGTGAGAAAATATCTTGATGCAACTCAGTTTATGCACTATTACATTTTTGTAGCACAGGACATCTGCATTTTCTCTTGTAAGAATACACTGAAAAAGTATCTGCTGCTGAGGGATATGAGCTGTGATAGCAGTCGTTATTGAGACACAGTCCATCTTGCACCTCTTTATATATGACAGCTGCATATTTATACATCTATGGAGCAACATTAGCATTCAAAAGGAGATATGTATTTGCACATAGCAAATACAAATCCAATATTAATTCTGCTAAATGCTCCACTATGTTCACCTGAACCACAACACACCTCACACTCAAAAGTCAAGGTCTGGACCACAGCGTGGATTTGGAGAATCCTTACACTCCATGTTCCTACATGTTACTGGTGTTAATGTGTTGTACGGTGATAAAGGGAACAGACAGGTTTGACTGCTAAAGATTTTTGCATTAGTTAGTATTGATGGTAAGCCTCTTACTGGCACTGTAATTTTGTATAGCTGACCCCTGCACTACAGTCATGTTTTCATCATGTACCAACATGTCTTTTCCCCCAGGACAAACATGGATTGTTAAAACCTCTCCATAAATATTTCCTCAGACCAAAGTTTAGCAGTCTCCTGTATTTGCCTTAAATTTGTCCTTCTCTTGCTGGCAGACAAACGATGGTTCAAAAGCATCTTCAATTTTAACTCTTATTCATTATTTTAGGTCTTGGGCAGACTTCCATGACATAGTGGCAGGGAGAGAGATTTCAGAGAGCATCAATCCATTATCAAACGCTCTTAATGGGAGTGTTTTTCCCGGTGCTCTGGTGTATCCATTAGGCAGTTAGAAGCTCCTGTCCTAGTGTGTGTGTGTGTGTGTGTGTGTGTGACTGTGCATAAAGTCATCGGTCTCCTCCTGGTGCAGGTAAACAGCCCTTGTTAGAGACAGAAATGTTACGATGCTTCCTCCCTGCGGCGAGTCATTCCCCGAGGATCGCCAGTCAGCCTCGGCTTCCCCCGTTATCCCATGTCCTCTCATCCTGTAGGACAATAAAATAGTGGCTGTTGAATAGCTAGTTGATAGCGTAATCAGATGTTGCACACACGTTTGGTCTCTGGTGGCCATGTTAGAACAGCAGTGAACATAAGTGAATGCATTGCTCTCAAAATAGTGGCCTGGATGCAGATTGTTCTCGCTGCTGAAGTGCCACTTTATCTCGTAGCAGGGTGAAGAGTCGTGCCGTGAAATTCACTTGGCTTTTACTGAGATTTGATGAATTTTGTTTTCATGGCAATTTAGGACACTGATCCTGTGCTGCGATTGTGCAGTTTCAAAGCGTAGAATGAGTTTGAAAGAGGTCGTGAGTTCAGGGCTGTCACGAGGGGAAACTTTTATTTACCTGATTCGCCCACGGAGGATTAAAAGTGTCATGTCAATATCTGCTCTCAGAGATACAAGGCAAAGAATTTCACAGTAAAATATGGTTTCATTCAGACTCCATTAGACTCAAGGCCAAACGAATGCTGCAATTGGTTTGATTCCATCTTAGCCTTTTCAGGTCAGGGCTTTATTTTCAGGTTCTCTCCTCAAAAAGGATTTTTTATTAACATTTATTTTCCTTTTTACTTCATAATAACATGGTTTTTGAGATGTTCCCTCCTTCATATCAATATCTGAGTTTCCCTAATCAAAAGAAAATCACAGCTAAAGATTTTTAGCTTTGAGTTCCTTTAAAGAACCAGTATGATAGATTTTACTGCCTTTACTACAATTAAAATGGTTGTAATTCAACTTGACTAAACCTACCAATACAATTAATTAAACATTAATCAGTTTCATATGATTTGTCTGATATGTATAAGCCTGTTGTCTGCAGCTTTTCATCATTATTTCTTTCCTCCCTTATTAAAAGTTTTAGTGATCAGTGGAGGTTAGCATTTGTGCTAACTTACCTTAGCATTGGTACAACTGCAGGAGAGCAAACAGTGAAGTGCAGATCATAAATGATATCACACCTGTTTGTGGTTGAGGAAGCAACTCTGCCATCACTGCTGGGTGTGGTTGGTGCAACAGACTCGAAACCTTCCACTAGAGGTCAGCTCGGTCACTGTAGTCATGCCTTAGACCTACATCTGTACTGAAACACTTTACTTACTGTCCCCTAACACCAGCTATTAAATGTTATCCAGACCTTTCTGAAATGATGTAGAAATGTACAAAGAGAACAAATCTGTGCAGCTGCAAGTGAGCGAGAAAATAAAGAGAATGACTGTGCTTTCTTTGAATAGTTGTGTGAAACACAGGACCAGCTTCACCACCAGGCAGCAGCTCTCCTCCTGAATGCTGGTGACTTATTGTGTGTCCAGCGAGAGATGAGGAGTCGGGATGCCTCTGTCCACTCTCCTGAAGCTCATGAGTGCACTTTCATGTTCAAACCGCAGAGCTGCTGGGAAGCTCCGTGTCTCCAAGCAACTGTCACGTTGCCCTCTGAGGGGAGCGGACCATGTGGCAGTAATAAGAAATCATGTCACTTGTCCCAAATTAACTAGGTTACAGATAAATTAAGGCTGAATATCTCTCTTTAGTCAGGAGTCCACAGAGAGGCACACGAGCTTATGTCAATGAGATATGTATCACAGACTCGTATTAGTGCTATTGTGAAGGGGCTGCTGTGATTGTGTAGCTTCGATAACGTCAGGGGAATCATTTCAGCCTGGAGTGAGGGAGGGAAATCAATCTCACTATCTACAAGATTGCTTTTTTGTGTTTCTATTTTTCAGCGTATATAACTGAAAGCCACCAGGAGCTGTATCCAGATATTACTCCCCTGTCAGTCATGTGGGTGGGCAGTTGGCTGATGTGAGTGTGTTTTGTCCACCTGGAAAAAAAAAAAAAAAAAAAAAAGAAGTGAAATAATTATTAACTTCCTCTGTTCAGCGCAGATAAACTGCATCACTTCCTGTGTTACCAGAACAAAACATCAGAATACTGTCGATGAACCAGACGTCTCCAGCCTGGAGCTCATCAGCCGCTGTGGTCGGTGGATGAAAAGGTCATTTTCTCAACTCTGTGACAAAGACCTCAGTCCATTGTCCAGAATGACAGTCTCAGCTGCAGCGAGACAGATAGATGTGTAACCTTTATCTCAAGGTGGTGGAGAATGACGAATGAGAGTGCGGGGAAGATGGAGCGATCAGCGTTATCAGTGTTGTCAGTCCAATCTCCCTCCATCAATGATCTGGGGAGGCGGTCGGCTACCATTAGTGTGTAATTTCCAGTCCTGACCATGGGACTACAGGGCAATTATTTAGCCCCAAGGCCACCTGAGAGGACTGGGATTTGTTCTTTGCCATATGAACCAGAACTCTTCAATCATTTTTATAGAACTCTGTGAGAATTGATGTTTGGTCTCTGTCCAATTTACCCATCTCTGTTTGTGTTTGGTTTAGTCTGGTGCAGAGTATAATTTTCCATAAAACAAAGAAAACATATCTGAACAGGTCGAGACAATTTTACATTTTTGCGAAGCACTTTTCACCTGTTTTGAGATTTTCCTCTCAGGTAAATGACGGCTTGAAATGAGGTGGATCACTCTACTTGTTAAAGCCGGAAATTTAAAACCCAGCTCCACATAAAATAACTTCCTTCGTCTTTTGTTTGACATGTTTTCGTAACCCCACTGGAGTTTCTTTGTCTCACCGACGGTTTGTGTTTTTTATTCTCCGCCTTTTCTTTTTATTTTCCTCTCAAGTTTTACTCCTTTTATGTGCAAATAAACCTGAAAAATTCAGAAACCTTCACTCTGTATTTTGCTTCTCTGAATTTCAAGATAAAATGTGTCATCCTGCACCTTTACTGAATGCAGCCAAAAGAATAAATGTACATATATTTTCACACATTTTAAA
The DNA here is from genome assembly GCF_001640805.2 of Lates calcarifer. Lineage (NCBI taxonomy): Eukaryota > Metazoa > Chordata > Actinopteri > Centropomidae > Lates > Lates calcarifer. Next base: position 23,324,815 of record NC_066840.1, on the reverse strand, counting down.
TTAAAATACAGGGGGGGAAAAAGAAGGGGTAGATCCCAGCCAGGATATAAATCAATGTCACTGCATCTGTGTGGTTACATTATACTGTCAGATAAGTCTTGTGCCTCTGTTGACCCCCTCCACCACACACACCCTGTCAGTCTGTCACCACAGCTCTGTCTCGTCTCCCTGTCGTGACAGACAGGCAGAACACAAGCCCAGTTTCTCGCTGCCAGCCTGAATCCGTTCAGTGTTCAGAGACTCCATGTCACAAAGACACTGACATCATCTCTCTTGTTGTTTGAGAATTTATGTCCCTTCATCAAAAACAAGTTTTTTGTTTTTTGCTTTTATGCTTGCTTGGAGATTTGCGAGCAGCAAACGTATGGGCCGTCGTGTTCCAGCACCGTCACGACTTTACAGCCTTTACAAAAAAATAAAAACAAGTGTGGCACACAAAAGCAGCGTGAGCTCGCATCTTGTGTCAAAGAGCTCACACACTGTCGCCGCTCGCCGTGGTATTTCTCAGTGTTGCCACATGCCAGCTACCGCGGCGTCAAGTGGGTGGAACAAATGTCAGGTTTTTATAACCTTTATTTAGTCGGGAAAAGGTGATTCATCTCCAATAACATGTTGCTGTGCATTCACGCTGGGGAGCTGTTGAGTTTAAATTCAACCTATGGAGCAAATGAATGTTTGTGGATTGATAGAGAGCACTACAAGAGTATCGTGTGATTCATTTTCCACATTCAGATATTTTTTACTCCCTCAGGATTTGAACCCAGAAGTTACAGGCTAACATTTCTAAAAGCTCCCGTATATATTTATATTCAGGCCAACCCTACACTTTTATTATGTTCCTCAAGTGGTCATTTACCTGCTCTACCTTCCACAGAGAAAACACTGGCACACTGATGCTGTGAGGGCTGAATTTATGAGTAGTATGCAATAGTTTGATGAGGGGATTAGAAGGGAAGACAGGCAGAGATGTGGAGGTAAACCAGCTGATGGTGAAGGAGCTGACACTGAAGTCCTGGGCCTAGGACTCCAAGACTCCTGAGAGACAACAGGTAAACACAAAAGAGGATTATTACTAGAGCACAAGATACAGAGAGACTGAGCAGCACAGCCACAACTGAGTCGAGCTGAGCTGGGGTTTTTGAACTGTGGCATGATGAGATGATTGTGAGCAGGTGTGGAGCTGAGCCAAGAGCCAGGTGAGTGAAGCCATGCCCACGAAACACAAACACACACACACACACACACACGGACAGACAAGTGAGGAGGAGACACGGAGAAACACAAGGGAAAAAAAGTAGAGTGATGGCCGAGCTGCCTGGTTCAGTCTCATTCAGAGTGGAACCTCACACTGCAGGATAAAAACAAATATGTGAAAATGAGGTAGATGAAGAGGACTTGATATGATTATTGGTCCTATCATGGTGACAGCTAATTCATAACCTTTTTTGTACCTTTGTTCCATCTGTTAGTAGCTCTGTTCTCGCCTTTCACCCACACCTGCAGCCTGTTGCACTGAACACAAGTCTGACTGGAAGTTCAAGTGTAAAGTCAAATACTAACTGAGTGCTTGTTAACTAGTCAATAAGCTCTCCATTTGCAGTACTCACCCATAGACTCTACTCACACTAACATTTTAATAAAGTGATGTTTCACTAAGTACATCATTCAGATAATATGAGAGAAAGAAACTACATGTTAACTAGTGATGGAGGCCTATAATAAAAAGAGTGTAATGTATAGTAGTTTCTGTTACAAGTAACTAGGTGATGACACGGTCTTCACAAGTGAATGCAAAATAAAATCGGACCTGTGGCCTTTTCTGTTCCATATTCCATTAATTTTTTCCCCAAGAAAGCCTCGCTTTTACCTGAACAAATTTCAAATCCATGCCGTTCGTTACTGAGTTACTGCACCTACAGCAGTAGTCTCAAAACATATCTGATCTGAAGACATAAACATAATTAAACTAGAATCATGTGACAGTGCTACACATATCGGTGTCCAGCTTTGGTTAAAGAAAACAAACTTTCAAGAAAACTTTACTGACACAAAACTGTTGCCATGACTCAGGAGTTTTACTTGAGGTTGTCAGAGTCGACAGTTGAAATTGGCCTCACCAGCTCCAAACACCCCCATCACCTCTCTGCACACAGAGAAAACCTCAGTGTCAAGCTGCTTCACATTTGAAACCTGAGGTCTGACTCACATTTTGTGCCTTTTTTTTTTTTTTTTTTTTAAGAAATCAAGCTCATTTCATGAAGTTTTCTGAGAGTAGACACAGAAACATGGAGGAAAATTGGGTTCTTTAATACTGTAAAGTCAAGACTCTTTCGACGCTTTCGAGGATGATTTCCTGTTCATATAATGACTCAGCGATCGTCTGCTGTACGAAAAACCTCAATAATGATGAGGAATGACATGAAAAAAAAATGACACAGCATGTCACAAATGGCTCATTCCTGTTATTGGTACAACAGCCTGTGATTTATCTAACAGCCTATAATTTCTCCCTCATAGCAAGCTGGGGTCGAGAGAACAGGCAGGACCTGCGATTGGCCTATTTATAGTGTGTGTGTGAGTGTGTGTGTTTGTATGTGTTTGTAATGAGAGTCAGTCAGTCAGTCAGCAGCCTGATATTTGCTTCAGTTGGGCGGGATCACTCTCTGCCACCATTAGTGGAAATGTCAACACTGAGGTAAAGGCCCTGAATAATTTACTGTGACTGTTATAGACAGAGTGTGTTTCCAGTCACGCCATCGCCCTCCCTTTACATTTTCACAGACAGAAAACGCTGCACACACAGTATGGACGACAACAACCTCCTTCATGTTCTCTCCTCATGTTAGAGGCAGCTCAGTTGGCTAAATTGGCTTTCAGGGTTAAGTAGAAACATGTCATTCATCTTGGTGAGTGGTCGCACATCTCATCTCTAATTAGATGTCTAGGAGAGATGAGAGTGATGCAGTCAGTGGTTACTGCTGTGACCACAGTCCATCAAAGCTCACAGCCAATCCAAGATGGCGCCCTGTCCGTGACACAGCCCCTGGTGTTTGTTTGGTTGGAATTTATGTTTTCTTCCAGGTGTTTGTGTTTGAGTCAGCTCCACTGATCAGAAATAATTTATCGCTGGCAACATTCCTGGTTCACCAAGGTTCAGACAAGATGGCCGTATGGCAGTGAGTTGTAGTTTAGTGCAAAGAGAAAATGGCTGCAAGATTCTGACTTTAAAACAATTGAGACAGAACTGAAGTTTCTGGGAGACCTGCCAAATCACCTCGGAGAGTAAGCAGTAAATCAGCACCAGGTGGTAACATGTCTTAATGATGATTGAATCACCAAATAAAGGGACGGGTCACTGAATTAAATATTCAACAAATAGCACCAATGAGGAAAATACTAATGCTGATCCTGCCAAAAGAAGAGTAGATCTAATTGCTTCTTTCGGACATCATGTTTCATCAGAGACTGAAAAAACAGCTACATCTGCCCTCTCAGCACAATATCTCAGCCAGTGCACTGAAATCACACTGGTCGATAATGAAGAAATAAAACCTCAGAGGTGGCAGCCAATATCCTCTTTGGGTCGGTCACTAATTAATTTAGTTTTGCCTTTAGACCCAGTGTGAGAACCTATTAACATAAAGCGGTTTAGAGCAGATTTTCTGTGGTGTCTTGCTGTAGAGCTTCTGAATTTTTAGCTTCTTAGCAAATTTCAGTAAACCATCCGGTAAACAGCAACAGATCAGAAATATTTGGTGTGAAAGTGCTAAAATGTCACCGTGGTGGCTGCAAGAATCATTGAAAGTTCTTGTCTTTTGTTAAATTAGATGTTTTGTAATGTCAATTACTCAAAAAAACAAAGATCCTGTCTTCTAACAGTGAACTGTAGCAGTGGATAAGCTGAATATATCAGGAGCTAGCCAATAGTTATTGAGTCCTCGGTATTGATCAGCTCCTCATAGGTATATTGCACTCATTCTGAGCAACAGCATGGCCCAATAAAAGCTGAATTATGGGGCTCTTACAGTTAGAGGACAAATTGAAACAAAGCAGGGTTGCACACACACATTATTGTTGTCACTGATGAGGACATTGTATTAACTTGCATTAATTCCCTGGAGGTGTTCTCCAACCTTAGTGTGATCCTCATTTTAAGATAAACCAAGATGCCTTAACCTTAACATAAATTGTTAGCCTTATGGGGGAATATTCCTTTGTCCCTACATGGAAGGTGAGTCCCCACAATGTGAGAAGAAATTGCGGTCCTAACCCTGATGAATGCCAAGTGTACAGTGTATACACACACCAACACTAACCCACTGCAGATACACATGCATGCAATACATGAATATGTAACTCTGTCTCTTTTAAATTACATTCATATAAAACTCATTTGCATAAGTTAATACATTTTGGGAGGAAATGTAATTCTGTCCAGATTGTGTTCACTGGCAACAATTTGTTCCACTGCAAAAAAGTGTGATGCACACACACATTAATCTATATGCTGTACATGCATGTTTAAAGGCACAGAGGCACACATATACATGTACAAACAAGGAGCAAGTATATGTGCTTGTGCTCTAATATCTCTAATGTTTTACCCCTAACCTCAAACATTAAAACTATATGTTTAACCCTAAGTGTTACCCCACACTGTAACCTTCAGCCAATACTAAAACCAAGTGTTAAAAGATAGAAATACAAGAAATACACACAGTTTCTCTCCTGTTCTTTGTCTCTCTCTGCCACCCAAACACAACAACATACACATGGGAAGTGAAACTGCAGTTCACGGCAGAGCCACAGCTTGTGTTTGTATGTGACTGAAGAGGGGGTGGGCGATCGCATCCACTGTGACAACAGCAAATAAAGCTTTTAAAAACACTTTGTCCATGCTGCATCATCTGCTCACCGTCCAACGCATCACCCAATGACCAAAGAGAAAGGCCAAGGACGCAGTGTGGAGGCTACAGTCTCATTAGCGGGTGAATGGTATACATGGTGGGGATGATAAGCTCTGACATGAAAGCCCTCTGACCTTGAGCCAACTTTCTGTGGAAAGGCTTTGAATTAAACAAGACTGGGTGTTTGCCTTGAGAGTGGATCCCTGTCATCACTATCTGCTACTGACAACAGCAGAGTGTCCGTCACACACGGGGAGCAACAGAGTACAGCAAAGTGTGGCGTCCACTGAGGCACAGAGGCCTGCAGGCTGTTGTGCCTTTGTGAAAACAAGGCTTCCTTCAAAGACAGTTTGTCCGACAGGACCTCGTACAGTGTGTTGTGAAGAAGAAGACGACGCTGCGTTGCTGCAGTTTGTTTGAAACCACAGCGTCCACTGGGGCAGGATGCCTCAAGGCTGCTGGGAAACAGTGACAGTGGAGCTGCTTTCAAAAATAGTTTTTCCAGCCAAGCCTCACATTGCACCATATACACAGAGGACTGTTTTTTATTTACAAGATCCAGGACTACATACAAGCTGTCTGATGGTGCCTGTTCCTGCTCACTTTGGAAGAAGATGGGATTTTAAATTAACAGAGTAATGAAAGATGAGTTTGAGGTCCAGGATATGGCAGGACTTCAGGGCAGAGTGAAGCACAGATGTTTGATTGTCAGGAGGATCAGAGGTCCCTACGTCAGGAGAGAAAACAGACTCTGACCAGTGGGATGCTTAATGGGAAATGGGCGGAAAGGAAGAAAAACCACGCAGACCTCAGAGACAACAGAGCATTCACACACAGATTTAGATTTAGACTAATCTGACTCAGAGCGTATTTTACTCAGAGAAAAAGGAGGTTATACACTTTAACTCACTGTGTATTTCATGAACCTGTTGCATAGTGAGTAATTATTTAATAAATGTTTTTCTGCATGCAGGAATTATATGACCTCAAAGTAGAAAGTAGTCTCTGTTAAAATGAGTGTAATGCAGGTGAAGCTGTGGATTTAGTGGTGAGAGTAAACTGAATTTACGGCTGCATGTTCAGTAACAGAACTGCAGACTTTTAATGTTTTCATACAGGAACCATAGTAGCAGTGTTTACTGTTACCTGTATGTGAATAAAGGTGACACATAACATACTGGCAGCCTGTCATTTTAACTAAATGTCATGTATTTTTCTTGGAAGATTCACCAATTACTTTCAATTTCTCTTCTTCTTCCATCACAAATTGTATTACGTGTGAATTAAATGTCACAGTCTATGGATCACATTATATATGAAACTGTGGGCCTGTTATGTAGCTGCAGTGTGTGTGTGTGTGTGTGTGTGTGTGTGTGTGTGTGTGTGTCATACCGTCACAGGACACCTATTGTGATTTTCTTCTATCAAAAACATGTCAGCCCTCACTTGCTGGTTTCTAGTTAGTGTCAAATGCTGAGCTGCTGGACCAGAGTTTGTGTGTCTGTGTGTACTTGAAGCGGTGTGTGTGTGTGTGTGTGTGTGTGTGAAGGTGAATGTGTGTCTTTGCTATAGTGTTATGGTGTTTTGGAGACTGGTGCGTGTGTGTGCATTTAATGGTTGCACATTTACTGACCTTTTGGTGTCCACAGGAGTCCTCTGAGTCTGCAGCAAGGAGGAGAGGAGACGAGAGGAGAGGAAACAAGAGTGAAGGAGGGGAGGGGAAGGAGAGAATGAGAGGAGGCCAAATCAAGGAGAGAAAAGAAAGAAAGAGAAGAGCAAGAAGCTTAGACAGAAATTAATTTGGCGAAATATTTTGGAATAATAAGATGACTAATTCTGACTCATTTGAGGGGCAGACATCTGTCCTCTATCTGAGCTCTTACATCCTCAGATATTATCAGAGTAAATCATGCAGTGTAGCTTCAGAGAGCAGTCACTGAAAATTAATAAATGGAAATTCAATACAAGGAAATGACTTATAGCTAATGTAAACACAGCCTGACCCACAGCCAACCAGTTATGCTGGTGGCTAATATATTCTAGTCATGCTTTGGCCTTAAGGTGATCTTTGACACTTTACAGTCTGGTGAGCATTCTATAGCATTGCATTATGTTATGTACAGGGGTTTTCTCATTTTGAAAAGCCTTGGCCTTAAACACCGGCAGTGTACTACAGCGCTGTGAGAGGACTGCAAAGAGTGTGGTTTGTCTGATGAAAATGACTGCAGAGAACTGAGATCATGATTCATGGTGACATAAAAACGCAATCTGCTGCAATGCAGGTTCACTCGGGAGTCAGGAATCATGAGGGGTTGTCGTAGCACTCCTGCAGCTGTTACTAAAACCATACGAGTATATACTGCATGTTAAAGTGATGGAGAGCTGAATAGTGTCTGAGAATTAACAGGAATAAGGAGAATAAGGAGAAAAGGTTCATCAATGCGTTGGGTTTTCTGGACGCCCCTGCTCAGACCAAATATGTTTCTGTAGGTAGCCAATTATGAAAATGTTCTACTGAGGTAAAGCCACATCAAACAGGAGGAGAACAACATCTCTTACAAATGGAAATTTAATCAAGATGAGCGTTCTAATAGTGGATCCATATCACGCCAGATCTGTGGCTCCTCCTCGTCTCTTTCAGTGCACAGAGGACAGCAACAGACCCAGGTCATGTTAGAGATCTTAATCAGGGAAAAACATTAACATAACAAGGCATTAAAATGTGCACAAAGCCCTGTGAGGTTCATGGGGATTACTGGCTAAGAGCAATGCTTCCTGGAAACAATCCCAATATAAAAGGTCAGAGATATTTAGGATCCTTGAAGACAGATCAAATATAATTACTTTCACTTGTCATGTGAAGGATGTCAAAATCCTGTGAGCCTGGAGCTCTGACTTTTCACAGAATCATTAGTGTGTTTTAGAGCTTATTGGTGTGTAATGAATTTGTGAATCTGTCTATAAAATCAACACATGTACACATGTATATTCTGTACAAGGTCTTGTGTTGTTCCAGCGGTCCACAGCTGAACTGGTAAAACAAGGAGATCACTTTAGCTAATTAACATGAGCTAATGTTTTGACAGGAAGCCGCAGGTGTTCCCTGCTCACCACAATATCCCACAGTGAGGGATAAAGGCTAACATATGATCTTCACTCCTACTCATTAGATGACCTTTCAAACGATTGCCTTGATTAAGCTGCACATTAGTCACGTACTTCCAGTGGAGCTGCACAGTAAGCCCAGTAAGCCAGGAAATCAACCTCAGGGACAGAGTGGTGAAAAGTCTGCTGTTCAGTAGCTGGATCACAGGAAAGTGTTTCAAACATTGTTAAATATATTTGTCTGTGAAACCTAAAGAGACCAAAATGTTCTGTTTATTCTCTGTAAATATGTGAAATCTAATTGATAAATTCATGCTGCTGTGCAGTGTGGTTTTATTTCACTGTGAACACACCCAAACAGACAGACTTGTTTTTCTTTCTGTAAATCAGACTCAGAGCAGTATACAGAAGATGTGTGGAGAAGAACATTTACATTTGCTCTGCCTATATTGGAAAAACAAACTGTAATGCTTCTGTAGGTTTAGGGACGCACAGGCTCACGGTCGACAGGGAGAATTCAACCCAAACACTGTTTTTATTAATCTTCTCTTTCAGCCACAACATCATAGTAAATAAACACTAAACCTTTTTGCTTTTCTGCTTCCTCTTTAGGCTGCAACACCTGCTGAAAAGATACACAGAAATAGGAAGGTAGTTGGTATAGAGATATCAGTGATGTCCTAACAAAGTGTCAACTTTATTGTCATAGGGATGTTTTCATGGGCCAGTGGTTTATCATCCACCTGCCATCCACAAACATGCTCAACAATTAATGCTCTAAACCAAAGTCTAAAAGACTTGAACTTCACATCACATGTGAGATATTGTTCAGAGACAACAGAACTTCCTAGTGGTCCTTCTGGAGCTGTTGTGGTTCTAAACTAAAAGCTGAAAACTCCAGGAATGTACCTGTTCTCACTCATCTTCTCCCTCATGCCAAGTTAAGTCCCCCAAAACAGCACAAGCAATGGTTACACCTGCTGCTGCGTTTCGATCGATGTCTAGCATTTCCCACCCTCAAACTGAGCTAATCCTGTGGAACAGTTTGTCACCATTAGCTGAGACGCTAAACAACGAGGAGAAATATTCTCTGTCGGCAGAAAATGATCCAATTTCAGCCACGTAGGCAGAAAATAAAGTTTTTCATTTCTAATTTCAGATACAGTTCACTTACTGAGGAACTGGGGGATTACAAACACAATGCAATTAAGCTAAGGAATTCCCAACTCGCTCTTCCTGTCAGACTCAAGCTCTCTGTCTCCTGGTATCTGTGACTTTTTTTTAGTTATTTCTTCCTCTCACTCTGCAGGTCTCCCAACGTGCAGCTGTCAGGAGTCGTACTCTGCTTCCCACGGTGCAATGCATTATTCAGAGGCCCTAGATTTTTTCATTTGATGTAGTTAAATTAAAATGACAGGTTCTGAGCAGGGCTATACAACTGTGGCATCCACAAAGTTGCACCCAGAAGCCATTTGTCACTGGATGCACAGTGGTGGAGTTGCAAACTTATCGCAAGCTCCAAGAGAGTTATGTCTGAAAGTGAACAAACAAAACCTGCTCACCTAAAAAACAAAAAAAAAATAAACCTGGAACATCCATAGACAGATATGGATGTTAGTAAAAGGGTCACATAAGGGGGCAAACCTACACTTTATTTCCAGCCCAAATTAGTAGCCAGCTTTCCTGCCTGTAATTACAGCATCCATCACACATAAAGAGGCCTGCCGTCACTGCTGACACCTTTAAGGCGGACATAGGAAGCACCGCAGCAAAACGGGCACTTTAATTACCCACTGCCAGCCTGCACAGATACACTGTCTGAACTTCAGGCCTCAAACGCACACATAAACACCGCCAACACAAGCATCCACACATGCATACAAGACACCCTCTCATTAGACTGATTAGCTTATCTTCACCTACGTTAGAACTTTTTTTTAGATTAATAAAAGAGTGACATTGTGGCTCCACTTTCAGTGTTCACTTTGACCAAACTTTAGAGCAGCAGAGTCACCATCTGATTTGTATTTTAAGATTATTTTATGTAAAATTTGTCAGTTGAGGATCACGTTGTGTTTTAAGTATTGTGTCCAGAAAGTTCTTATCTGTGGTTAGTTAGATTGTACTGTCAATGTAGCTGACTTACAATGATGTGCTTTGGTCTTACAACCTCAAGTTGTTTGTCCTCAGCCATTTACCTTGTGGTATTGCATACTGTGTTTTGAGCCTTGTCTACGTAATACTTATCTGCACATATCTAAACATCTAAGAGAAGGTTCATGATGTCCTTTCAGATTATAATCACCCACTTTCCACTGAGTTTGCTGTTGTTCTTTTAGGTAGTATACACTATTTAACCTGTGAAACATCTGCTTGCAAACCCTGACAACCCTTGACAATGGTGTTTTGGGCTCTTTTCTGCTTTCTCTGTGCTGTAGCTTATGCACACATGCAGTGGCAGTCGTCTAAGCTCACAGATCTATACATAGGAAAACACGCCAGCCTGCACTCACATATAAATAGACAAATAGAGAAACACATTGCATACTCTCTCTGTCTCTGTCTTTCACGCCAGATTAGTCTCAACCACAGAAATACAGAGACTTCTCTGCTGTGTGTTGTACTCTGTAATCTCCTGTGATGTTCTGGATAAAGCTGAAATGTCCTAGCTGTTTTGTTGTCCTCGTATCAGCTCTGTAGTTGAACACTAAGCCTTATAAAAAACATGTCAAACGGATATATACAGGGAATTTTGCATGCATCTGTGGAAAGTCATCTTTTTGTGTTGGTTCTTTTGAACAGAGAAGCAGTGGAAAAACACTTGTGCGACACTCTGCCTGTACATACTTCAAAGGGGATATGGTGGCAGTTGTGTTATTTGTGGTATTTCCTATCTGTCTTTGCCATATCCTAAGGCATCACATAGAGTAACTTTTCTTGAACATCTTATCATGTGTCCTCATCTCAGAGAAGAGAAGGAAAACTTATCTTCTAAATCTCTTATCAGCCCTTAACCAGAAAACTGTGGAGAGGCTGAGGTGGAGGTGGAACACACCAAAAAAAGTACAAAGATATTAAAACCATATATTTTGGATTTAACACAATCATTTAACATCCGCTGACATTCTGCTAAAACATCTTGTAGCATAATATTCACTTGTAGTGACTATTCTAACAGCACTTTGGTTGAGTTGAGGGAAAGAGCCTGGTTTGGTTTAACACAGAAAAAGTTCACAGTGACTTTATTTACATTTAACAAAACCACAATCTTTCCTTCACCTTAACCAAAATGCATTTGTAGCCTAAGCGTGACCAAGCTCTGCTCTCTGGCGTTACAGTCCTGTGCTTTGTGCTCCCGCCATCCACCTCCTCTGGGCATCTCTGCTGTCATTAATAAATGCAGCGCTTCATTCATTTTTAAAAGAGAACGTTGCCTCTGAACATAACGATCCAGCCAGTGATTATGATGCCATTACAACTGGGGAAGCAGTTCAGATGTATGTGAGTGTGATGTCTTGGAGACATGCTCCTGGGTTAAATAGGATACTGCTGAGTCTTTGTTTTTGAGATTAGGTTTGAGCCAAACACATGATTATCCTTTCTGTATCTATAGCCAGAGGCCCTGCCTTAGTCTGCGGTCATTAAAAAAACACTAGCTGGAAATGAAAATAGAAACAGACCAATGTATTCAAAGCACAAGAAGAAGAAATGCAGAGATGTGCAACTCAAAACTTTGTTTTCTCTCATGCAGCACTCTAAAATGCAATGGTAATGATTTGGAAAAAAGTACAACAGTAAAATATTAGCCTGGTTCCAGACCTCTGAATCACAGCCTGCATCTCTGATTTATTCAGAAATTCAAATAGTTCAGACGCTGTGCTCATTTATGGCTGTTTCCCTGGTTGAAAAAACAACGAACCAATCAGAGCTTTGTAAGTTAAAGAATTGGAGATGTCATCATCCTTTTCCAGACAGAAAACTGCCACAGAAACACTGCCAAGCACATCAGACAAAAATTAAATTAGGATGTTTTTTTATGTGTTAGCCAAAGAAAACTGACCCCAAACATAAACAGCATTATAAAGTGAAATCAAATGATATTTCAGTCTGATAATCAAGGCAGTAAACATCGTACTGTGTGAGATGAGGAGCCAAATGTGAGAGAGAACCACTGACATCAGCCTCCTAGTTGTAGAAGAAATGGTGAATTTCAGACAGCTACAATATCTCCCTCTTGCCAAAATAATTTGCAGAAGTGTCAACAAACTGGTGCCAGAATAGCTGCAAAGCCAACATCACCTGCACTTCAGTATGAATAAAGCTCAACATTACCACTAATGCACTAAAACTCATCTAATACAATAAGATCTACTAATTAAAAATGAGCCTGGCAGTACAGCTCATATATAGAATAACTGAATAACAGCCAATTTAGGTCACTTTTCAGCTAAGCTACTATGTTGGAACAATACTCACAACATGGTGTGAATTCAGCAATAGCAGGGCAATCAAAAAGAAAAATGACCACGTAAATCAACTCAACGACACCACAGTGAGAAGCATACTAATGCTGGTACTTTTTTTCTCACTGGTCGTTCACTACAAGTCATAATAATGCCTCCAGGAAATAGTCACAGACAGTACTCCAAAGTCTGGCATGACAAATGCTCTTGACTTCTCCTGGATACTCAGCTTTTATATGTTACCAAACATATATTAGGACCTTAAACACTATTAAAAACTCAACAATGTTGTCGTTTATTTATACTGTAAAAACACACATGTAGCATCAGAAGAGTAAGTTAAGGAAAACAAATCCTTATTTCATAAGTTATCAGATTTATGAATCCTGATAATGAAGGATAATGAGTAAGTATAATCTATAGTTTACCTTCCTTTCATTACCAGCCATCATGTGACTGTCCTGCACTCTTGGGCCTGAAACGCTCGTATATACCGGGAAAATAATACTTGAACGTCCTGCCACAGAAGCATACATGTGTAACATATTGAAGTAATTTTTTTATTTATTTTTTTTCAAAATACATTATCTGCACAGTGCTGTATGGTCCAAATTGATTTGTTTCTGCTCACTGCTTCCTAATCTCACTGTGGGCAATTTGCCTTGTTTACATTTACATTTATATTTACCAGGGACCATTAAATTTTTGAAGGAGACAAGCTCAGAGGCAGCAGCAGTGGCAGTCATGCAGTTTCCAAAAGGATCGTTTACATATTCTGTCAGTGTTTAAAGTTATCTTCATTAGCCAGACCAGGCCAAAAATCAATACTTCATCAGAGCTGTTTGGACCATGTCTGTGAGGAGCAGTGAGTGTGCAGAATTTCATCCACATCCATTTTTATAAACCTGCATGCCTCTCTCTCAGGAGAGAGCAAAACACAGGAGTTACACACTTCTACAGTGGATACTGATCACTGCATCAGGACTGCATTTGGTCTTCAGTAGTTTTTGTGCATATTGCAAATATATTTGTCAATTAGTTAATTTATCACCTGAAAATTCAGCGATATAGATAACATCAGCAAAGGCCTGTATGTTGCTTGTTAAGACATGTTTGCAGTAGAGAGGACGCCCCACTATATTAGTGTGGTTTATCAAAGGTATTAGTTTGGGGTTGAAGCCTGGCTGCGATTGGCCCATTCCTAGAACACACACACACCTCATACACACCCTGAATGACAGGCACACAGAGAGGGCCGGCACAGAGATTGACAGGGCCAGTAAAAACGTTATGGATTTTTTGACAGCCCACCGACCCACTGATGCAGCAGCCCGCTGGGACTTGTCCCGGTATGCCCGATGGCCAGTCCCACTATAGATGGGAATGGGTGTGGGGGCTGGGCCGTGGTGTTTCTGATTTGTTGAGAGAGAATCTCTGGAAGGAACGCCAGGCTGCAGCCCACTAAAAATCAACTTGACGTCGTAACAACAGCTCACATTTAGAAACAAATCTCCTTCATCCTGCTTATCACTTTTGCTGAAGCTGCTGCAGAATGGATTCTGTGTCGGGACAGGTGAGTGGATACATGGTCTGTAATATCACAGATGAAGGAAAAGATGGAGCTTGCAAATTTAAGGACATCTCTAATCTACAGATTACCATATTTAATATATAATATGTAGATTTATTATGTAAAATATTGTTTTGAATATAAATGATTTCCTCTTATTCCAGCAGATCCCTATTACCTCAAATACCATCACATTACATTAAAAATCTCCAGATCCCTCTGGATTTATTTTGAATAACTCGCCAACACACCCCCTCCCTCCTATTACCACCACCCCACCTCTTACCCCCAGGCACCTTAAGACTATATCCCTCCCTACTTTTTTATCAGAGACCTGCTTCATTGCCCCAGTTTCCAAAAATATGAAGATCTAACGCCGGGGAACATGGGAGACATGAACATCATGCGCCGCCTTTGTTCCCTGCACAACCCAAACACCGTGGGGAGCTTCAAACTCCCACGCAGAAATCTTTTAAATCTCCATCTCTGCTTGCAGTGAACATAGCGAACATTACAATGCAGATCACACATGTACACATACAGTACACTCACACACAGCAGGCTCAGTTTTTACAAGTACACTCTTATGTCACAGGCTCCAGATTGAGAAAAGATTTTCATTCCTTTGACGGATTCCAGTTGTAATGGGTGTTTTGGTAAAACTGATTATGTTGTATTCATGTTGGTAAATCACAATGAGCTAAAGTGAGAGATGTAAACAGAGAAGGAAAGAGGGAGAACACACACAAACAGTCAGACGCATTGCAGATGTACTGGGCGAGCAGCAGACGCCATCGCTGCCATCAAGTTTCTGCTCAATTCTGCAGCACTGGGGCTTCAAAACCCTCAGAATGCTTCTGTTTCCGAGCAGAGCTTTTAACTATTCCCTCTGACTGGTGTAGCACTACTCCCCTGCTGTGTCTTGGGATAGTGTTTCTCTTTTTTTGTGTGTGTGTGTGTGTGTGTGTGAAGGAGAAGTGAAATCTAATGACGCAGTGCGGCCGATCTTTTTCCACAGCGCTAAGGTTGGTGCAGTGGTTTTGTTGGGAGCACTGGGACACCCAGAGGTCCTCAAACGCAGCTTCAGGGGGTGCCAAGGCAAAAGAGGAATAGCTCAATTATTATGTTGAATTATGTTACTCAGTGTAGTGTGAAAATATTTTGTGGCAAACGCACAGATAATTATCTATGGAGCTTTTTAGCCTCTTTTAACATCTGTTTTGGTCTTACAGTCACAGCAGTGGAGTTCTTTAGCCCTGAGACAGAAATTTGAAATAGCTTAAACAATGTTTTTCAAGCTGAAATTTCTGTTGAAATGTTTGCAAACGTTGGTATCTTAGGGATTCTGGGCTGTTTTTCAGAGTATACATAGTGATGATTGCTAACCTATCTTGTTTTTCAGAGCTAGGATCAGAGTTACACAATGATTTCATACTGCAAAACTGCAACTATGCTAAGCATTTTGCAGCGTTTTGTCAAATGAGAGCTCAGCCATCACTTTTCCACAGTACACAGCCCCAAGCTTCCACAAATGGTTGAGTAAAATTGTGGCATAATTTGGTAATATAATGAAAATTGCATCACTTCTGATATTTGTCTGCTACAGCACCACAGATTTCTTGAATTATTTGACTTATTTGGGTACAAGTATACAAAGCTGTAACTACAGAGAGGAGAGGAGACAGAATCCCTGAGATCCAAACAAATGAACGACTCATAAAGGCAGAGAGTGTCCAGGTAGGATAAACTGTGTTCAGTGTGAAAGTTTAAAGTTCTCTTACTAGCTTGAAACATCTCAGTCATGATTGGCGTGATTACAGGTGGCACATATTGGACAAAATTTGAATTATATTTCATGTGATATAATCGATCTCTCCAGATCAAGTGAATGAGAAAGTTTGCTGAAAATAAGTAATGTGGCTTCACTCAAAGATTCAGAAATAGCGGCGATAAATGTATGCAAATCATGCCTTTAAAAGGGTGTATATGGTGAACCTTGCTGACACAAAGGTCTGAGCTTCAATCTTTAAAACACATTAGGGATTATGATGAATGATTAGTCAATGCATCGAATCGTTTCCGTCAACCTAATGGGAAGGAAATGGCAGCTCTGAACAGCAGGGGATTTGCAGGTCTATAAGTGTGAAGAAATGTGACAATGATGGTGCATAGAAACAAGCAGGCCCATTCAATACAGATTATGTAGAGTTGTCGCTAATCGCATATTGTAGCTTGTGTCAAATGCTGCGCTGACCTTATTGTTATTCTGCCAATAGTTTTTCCATTAATTCTCCAAACCTGAATGAAAAGATTTATCCGCCATTGTCAAGAAAGACCAATAGAACTTACAGGAAGCAGGTCATTAGTCCTCCTTAAAGTTAACTTTTCTCTGCAACTTTGCTCACTGAGAAGAACTAGGTGATTTTTTTTCCCCCATTGAACAACAGCATACTATTTTCTCCAAATTTCAGGACACCAGGATGTATTATATATAATATAGGCAGCTCTGTGTCCTGAACAGACACCAAGCCATGCTATGAATGATTGGATGATTTATGCTGCACTGAAATGTGAAACCTGAAGTGCAGCTGTAGTCTGAGTGGTGTCTCTGTTTGTGAGGAGGGGGACCACATAGAGAGGACTGGTATGCATCGCATGTGACTGACTCTAAAGCATCTCTGAGTTTCCAGGCAGCTTCATCAGCCACTCAGATTTATACGCTGTTGACTGAAGGAGAAGCATAACAACTCAGAGATGCATGGGAGTCAAATAAAGATGGAAGCTCTCAGCCCTCCGAGCTTTTTCTTACCCAGAAACTGATACTGGATTAAAATGCCAAAAGCATATTTAAATGTAAGAACTGTGAGTACTCATAATTCTGGGTGAAGGTATATCAGTAGAAGAGCAACACTGGGATGGTTCGCTTCCCACTGTGAAGCGGTAAGGATGAAAGTTAACACCTCCAAATATGAGACCAACTGTTCTCTGCAGCAAAACACTCGACCACTCCCTTCAGAGCTGAGGTGAATCACTTTCCTGAGTGAAAGAAATCAAGTATTTCAAGATCTTTTTCACAAGAGAGGGAAAGATGGAACACAAAATTGACTCTGAAGCTCTCAGTTCACTGGTTGACCGCTTCAACTCTCACCTATAGTCATTTGGGTAATGACCAAAAGAGAATCTCACACACTGTTCCCGTATTGAGAAGAGCCAGAATCTGATTTGGATCATGTGCATGCTCTTCTGTGGAGGTATTCCAGGCCAGAACAATTGAGACCCAGAACCTGCTAGAGGGATTATATATCCCATCAGGCCCAGGAACACACTGGTATCCCCCTAAGGACAAGACTGCTAGGGAGGAGGACATCTGCCCCATGATCTGCACCAAAGGATACTCGGGCTTTTGCCTTTACTTTACTTTTGTTTCTATTCAACTAAACAGTCCAAAACATTTTATAGGAAACAAGTATATGGATATGTTATTAATCGACATATCAGCAAGTCACAAATACACTGATACCAAGTCAGTGTTTTGTACAGTACAGACCTGAAATGTAAAAACTGACTGTTCCTTTCTTGCTGGGTGTAGTTAGGCTCAGTCTATACAATTATACAGTTACAGTATGTTTTAGGAGCTTGCATTCAGTACACCTGTCTAAAAGTCACACTGCCTATTTCCTGCAGTTTCTAGAAACTTCCTCTTGGGCACTGCAAGAATTTAAAACTTCAATCTATCCACGATCTAATTAGATGCCTGTTCACTCTGAGTTATAACCATTAAAAAGAGAATTCAATATTGTTATTTGCTTGTTGTGAAACTGGTTTATACGTGCTGAAATGCCCACTTAGTGTGAAAAGATGCACTCATCATGGAAGAAAAACCCAAAACTGCCAGAATCTGAAAGTTTGCTTTTCCAAAATGTGTTTTCCCATTAAGAGCGAGCTAAAAGTGCAGGCAGAACTGGCAACAACAGTTTTGAGACTATTGCCGTTTTGTTAGAGTACTAATTAGAATGCAAATCAGCGAATGTTCTGCCAGCAAAATGTTCTGTCACCACATCCTGCAGACAAAGAATACACTTTTTCAGTCATTACAGCTCCAATCAGTCGTAGAGCTGAGGAATAAAACATGATTAGAATGCAAATGGGAGTAAGTGTTTCTTTAACACACAATGTGGGCGAAATGATGAAATGTAGTCTGATAGTTAGAGTTAGACTTTAGCTCCAAGGTGTGTATGAATGAACTTTACTTATGCTGGCTTGTTTAAAATCAAAACATGTGTCATTTAATAACTTGACTCATTTACTCTTACTACTCTTCTACTTTACGTTGCTTCAAGTCATTTGGCATTACATGAGCTTTATTACTTGTATAATGAGTGCTTTGAGATGTGTGTCTATAAATCAATAAATGAGAGAAACATCCCTGTAGTTTTTGAATATTTATGCAGCAATATCTTCTATGATGAGGCAGCTCTTCCATTAGCAGCACGCTCGATGGAATAAGGTATTGATTAGACTGAACATGCCAAGAAAAAATCATTAGACTTAGACTTTATCTGCCAAATATTGATTGTTAAACCACTGAAGAATTTAAACTTTAATTTGCATTTTTGCCCGAGTCAAAGGAAAGAATATTTTGGTCATTTGGCAGCAAATGAATGAAAAGATTTTAGCTGACATTCAAATAAAACATGGTTAAAAGTTGATTTATATAAAAAGTATAAAAAGTCAAGTTTATATAAAAAGAAAACCTATTTTTTCCAATTTTTTTTCCAAAGCTGCAGCTATACAGTAGCAGCTGTCTGAGATAACATGGTTCAGGTCTGTCTCTCTCACCTCAGTAATGCTCCACAGAGTGCGACCCTTGCACAGACCTCTGTTGTAAATAAAAATGTGTTCTTAAATCGATTTTCCTTAAAAACTAAACAAGCAAAGAGGCCAAAGGCAAATAATGCTTTCAATCATCATGTCCCAAGAGTTTTTGGGGCTATTTACTGAGACCTGAAGGTCAAAGGGATATTGATTTTGGACAAACAGGACCCACAAATATTTGAGAAAAGGTGGAGGTAGAAAATAAAGGAGTCTGGGGATTGAAATTGCACTCTGGGTCGTGAGATGAGGACTGATTAATGATTTATAAGGAAGCTAGATGATATGCACCGTTTCAGCTCCTCTCTCTTCAAAATAATGTTTTTTCTTGCAGCGACCACATCATACTCCTGTGCTCTTCTGTAAAAACGTACAGGTTTTATTCTATTATGTTGCACTTTTCATCAGTTAAAAATAACTTGAACTGATTACAACAGATCTGCTGTACAGTAATGTAATCTAATGTATGGTAATGTAATGAAATGTAATCTAATTGTGCATTTGGAACAGATGGGGTTTCCTGTTATTGTCAGAATGACAGGTAATGACCGTGAAGCATTTAATCTCATCTCCATTTGCTTTCTACCATATGATAACAGAGTTGGATGCTGCTACTTGTGTGAATGTGAGGTTTGAAATTAGCGTCCTTTAACTCTAAGGTCACAGATTTACAGCCCACATCAGCCAGTGTTTGTGTTTACATGCATGAATAGTGGCTGAGCTCCGTTTACGGTTGTATTCAGGTTTAACTTGAGCCTCTGATGCTCTGCAGTTGACTCTTCTTGTTGCCGTGAATAAACCATTTAACAGAATGTTCCTGTTCGCAGCAAAAACGTCTGCCAGCAAAAGGTTCAGCTGCCAGCCACCCACCCTTTGACGGAGATTACTCCCAATACAGAGGAAAGAAAATGATGATCCTAATAGTTACAGCAGCAACTTTTCACAGGTTAGGAGTTTGTTGACTTCAAAATAATGCTGTGTGAAAAAAAAAGTGGAAGAATTGATGTTTCCATGCATTTGATTGTGATTAACAGTGTCTCAGAGACTTTTATTCAACTTACTATAAACTTCAGACGTCAAAATTACCCATGAGTAGTCAAATATAATGTAATAAAATAGACAACAAACAGACAAATAAACCCTTTAGAAGCTTCACAGATATCAGATATATTGCAGAGCTTTTGCAATAGATTACATTAGACTCTACAGGTGTATCTAATAGTCTAGTAATTTAGTGTGTAATGTGACCTACAGTATTATTATGTTCAATTTATGGATGCATTAGCCTCCAGTATCTATTCATTATAAAGTATATTATTCATTGTCATTTATCTTTAAATATGTGATTAAAAAAGAAATGTCAATACTTTAGGTAGCGCTTCATAGAATAACTTATATCCTGCAATATATGGCAAATATACAGTAATATATATGATTAGTATATTTGAAAACAAACGATTATACTAAATTGTTAAAAATATATAATGTGAGCCCTTTGTGTGTGTGTGTGTTTTGTGAGTGTGCATGTGCATGTAAACACTGTCAGTGTCTCTTTTATCTGTAAAGGAGAACAGTCCATTAGCAGAGCACATAATGGCTACCTGCTGACTCATTACATGCTCCCCACAGAGTACTGCAGGTGATTTTATTATTGTATTTATGTTTTAACTCCCACAGAGCCCCGGGGGTGTTTGGCCTATTTACAACCCAGTTTTAATGAATACGTTGACGTAATCAATGTTCAATTGCCTGGTGGCTCTGCCATTAACTGTACTCTGAATGGAATAAAATGTAGATGAATTAGGATTGAGGGTGATCATTACAGACATTCAACCTGTTTAACTGAGATACAGAAATTTTGCAGTTGAATTTTGTACAAAAAAATTAATTTTACTAAATTCAAAGTGATTTTTTTTTTTTTGTAAAACAGGCCCGTGTGTCTTCACACAGTTCTTTTTGACATCTCTTTCACTTCAGTGATGAAATGCCATCATCAACTACCACAGGCAGAGCGAGAGATCAGGGTGTTGGAGGAGTGTTGGACTTGCCTGTGGCACTTCAGTTCAGGGTGCCTCCGACACTCGACTCAAGAAGCTCTGAATCCTCGAACTGACAGCACACAGCAAGTGACTTGGGTTTGCTGCCTGCTGCCATTACAGAGATGCCAGATTACTCACTTTTTAGAGCAAAGACGGTTACAAAAAAAAAAGAAAAAGACCACAAAGATGTATTTAAAACAACTACATCGACTGAAAATGACATTTATAACTTTATTTTATTTTTTATTTCTAATTTTTATTTTATTTATAATTTAAAATAGCGTGTGCATGTACTCCAGAGTTGTTCAAACATGTAGACCAGGAAGGACACTTGGGATTGTATATGGCAAGTAGCATGCATTTATTTAATATGCTTCCAGTACTCTAGTAGGAGGCAGCCTAGATACGGGTTGGTGTTGGCTCTGCTGCCTTGATTTGCTGGCAAGAGAGTTGATGCTACAGCCCCTGGAGCAGAAGTGGAGCTAGTCATTGGTGGTGATGGGGAGGAGGAGGGGTGAACAGGAACGAATTGCAGCTACGGCAGGTAGTACGTTAAATATGCAGGGCAGAGATGTGATGTTAAGAGGAACCTACTGTAACAGAACAGTGGGAGATGGAGGTTAGGTGTGCTGGCAAAGGCAGGTGAGGGAGTCTTCTCAAGTAAATTGCCCAGAAGGAAGCTGCACAGAATATGATAAATTGCCTCAAGTGATGTCAGATGATTTATTTATATTACTACTTATTAGCTGCCCACAGTGACTATAAGTCCCAGATGATTATATTCACTAAAATGCTTCTATTTTCTAAGAAACACCAATGCTGAGTTCAAAGACTGCAGCCATTTTTCACATGGAAGTCAGTGGAATTCATTTTTCAAACATTTTGGAGTGAATCATGTGAAATGTATTACACCAACAAATACCAATTTTTCAGAAATTCATAACAGATTGCAGCACAGCACAAGGCTCGACTTTCAAACTGCTGTAAGATAGGAGGGTAATGACACTTTTTATTGTCGGGATTTATTGCGCTGGTGTAATATTCCTCAAAACGATTTGTTCTGAAATGAAGTAGCCCTGCTCGGCACAAAGTGAGGCGGCACTGGACAAAGAAATGCCCATCAATATACACGTAGCTGCTGGCTTTTCATCTCATATGCTATGCAAACCACGCAGCCTGCAAGGAAAACAACTGCACGAGAGAGAGAGGAAGAGTGACAGGGATGACTGGTTTTCTCTCTCTCTGCAGCCTCTGTCATTTCCCATGACATGACCTTTTTTAATGGATTTTCTCAGGCTCGTGTGTGAGGTAATATGATATGTATTCATCTGAGTGTGACTGGTGCCACATGGGACAGACGACTGATGGAGAAGTTGCTCATGTGAAAACATAACTTGATTTTGTCTGCAACAATCACAATACTCCAAATCCTCCCTGCTGCTTGTTTCCTTCATGGCACAGAGTCAGAGCTCAGGCACCAGCTTCAATCCATCCTGACGCTGCGGTTTTATATATTAACCTCCTGAAAAAAAGCTGTGGCTTTCTTCCAGAATACAATGAATCTTGTCATCTTGCTGCCAAACACATTAGAGAAACAGGGGTTTGTCAAAAATGATTCCTCATTTATCCAAAGTTCCTGTGTGTTCCTACTGAAGACAGATACACAATCTGACAAGTATCTTACTTGGAGCACACTAATGACTCAAAGTAATGTTGCATGTTGCAGTCACTCTGTTGATGTGATGTGCCATTTACTAATTAACAATGACCACCTGACCCTCTGACTGGGGCATGATATAATAGAACAAGTTCAAAAGCTTTCATGAAAGTTCAGGGGACTTTAAAAAAATGTTTCTGTTTCTTCAAATTAAAGTCAAGTTCTTGTTTTAAAGGAAATGATGAGAGCACCAGTGCACAAACCCTTTCTACCATCAGAGACCCGGTCAGCAGGTGGAAAGAGAGTGAGAATCGTATGTATCCTCCTTCATTACACGGTCTCAGCTTTTTTCAAAACTGATATTTTAACTGCCAACACTGTATATTTATGTGTTATCTGCTGGCCACTGTGGAGTACGCATGCACATGTAATCTTTTCTGTGCACTGAGAGAAAATCTTCATCAAATTAGCGGTCGCTGACACTGACTGGCTGATATACAACATTTAATATGAAACTGAACATATCATCAAATCATTACTTCGGTATAACGATAGAGCCAACCACTATTAAGTTTTCTTGTTCCATTATTTGGCTGGTGGCTAGTATTAATTTCCCATCTCTGGCCATGTTACTGCAGCTGGCCTGTATGAATCTAATCTCTCTGGGAGCTGCACTGGAGATTTTAATGTCTGTTTCTCGGGGTTAGAGGGAAGCTTGGGGCAAAGGGAGATAAGGGAAATACATTCTGATTCACTCTTTCAGATGAAGGCATAATTGAGTCCATTCGAGGCTTTTAGGGGGCTCAGATAGAAGCACGATGCCTGCAGACGACTGTGTAATATTACATTAGCCTGAGAGTGCTGGGAGAGCAGTCTCTGCAGCCACGGAGCTCGTGCCTCAGACAGGCAGGTATTTGCATAATAATAACACGGAGCTTCAAATGATAACATAACAATCAATCCATACATACAGGCACATACACATAAAACACATTTTCCCGTTGTTCTCATAATTATGCAAATTGTAATTTGTGGCAGAGATGAGATGAAATGAAATGGTTAAAAGAGGAACAAGTTGTCATGACCCCTAAGCTCGCAAAGTTCAGGTTTGAGGTAAAGATCCAAATCACCAAGGAATTCCAAGAGGTCCTTAAAGGGGCACTGGTCTAAGAACCACCCGAGGTCAAATAATAAACAGGCAAACATGCAGGGAAAGATACTGGACTGCTTTGCATCAGGCAACAAAGACAGCCTGACAAATGACTGGTTTACATACTGTGGGGCTAATGAGGTACTGATGGACAGGTCTACAGGGAGGAGCAGGGTTAAGGGACTAGTAAAGGCAGTACATTTTATGAGGGCAAACAGTGAAGAGGTGTTAAATGACGGGGTGCACTTCGATAGTGGTTTAACAAGCCTGCGGGGAATCCCCATCGCTAAATCTGAAAATGCAAGTGGACTTCAGAAAGATCAACTCTGGTGGTTGAAGGAGCAAAACAACAACAATGTAGACTCATGAAAGGTGAAAACCTGCTGTATTTTTATCATATGTGAATGAATCTACTTGATGAACACATATTTAATTGCGACAATGTAAGTGAAATACATCATTGCCCCAGACTTTGGTGATCAGGTGACTATTGTCATGATGTCTGGTGATACATGATATGAAGAGCTGGGTGAAAGTGAAGGTCATGACAAACAATGACTGAAATCCAGTATAAAGCTAAATACATGACCTCAGAGTGACTTGATCTTGTCAAACTGTCTTTCATTTATTACATACTTTTATTCTTAATAATAATAAATAATTTTATTCTATTACTTCACATGTCACTTATAAATCATTTGCACATAACCAACTCTAAAATGAAGCTGTAACAGTGCATGGTAGCAGAGAGAAGCCTCCAAAGGAAGCAACATACAGCCTATAAATATTCATCATGTTCAGAAGATACTACTACACTGAATGGTATCCATCACCATGGGAACCTACTGAACTAGTACCACTTTCTAGTGGAGGCAATGGAGAAAACATAAAAAAAATCCTTTTCACAAATATGTCACTCTGTAATGATATTGGATGTTTGCCTCGGCTTGTTTGAATTTACTCAACTTTTCTATGAATGCATAAAAAGTTTTTCGATAAATGCACAAACCATAACGAGACAGATGGCTATCTATATCAGCACTGATGATTTTGGATATGTGTGCACAAAATCCCACTGATTCCACATTTCATTATTTTGTTAGCTGAAGGAAGATCTGCTATTTCTGTGGAAAGGAAGGGAGCTGTGAAACCACTGATTGGAACACAGGTGAATTTCTATCTCATTTGTAGCTGTGGTATTCTCTTGTAGATCACTGATGGTGTCTGCAGGAGCATGATTTAAAATGTTCAGACTGTAAGATGTATTACATCTGTTTTATCTTTGAAAAATATCCAATTCATAAGTCACAAGTTTACAAGCTGATTCTCAAACACCTCCTAACACCTAATAACCTCACTCTGCAGTCTCCATGATCAAACAGGCCAAACCTGTCAGGAACAACAGATTGTTACAGCTCATTATCTCACCTGTTTTCTCAAACAGAAACCACATCAGGGTGAAAAGTTTACAAAGCAAGAGTGCAGGTTACAGACTTTTGAGTTTTGCTGACAGAAAGTAATACTGGTACCAACCAACATGGTTCAAGAGCCCCACAATCATTCAGTGATGCAGCTTCAGTAACGTTTATATGATGCAGTCAAGATGTTTCTGCTGCATGATTCAAATTCTGAGATGTTAGTTCACTTGTCTGGATTTAGCTTTGTCCAAAATGGACAATGCATCAGTCCATCTCTTTATACTTCATGATTTCAGTGCCCAGCCCCAAGCTAATTTGTTCCCACTGAAGATGTAAAAAGTTTAATTTTTGAGAAGGTTCAGTCGTTTCCTTAACAGTAGTAGTTCAGTAGTCTTTAGCCAACATCACTCAGTCAGGAGTAAATGGTGCATTTGTTGGGAACTATTTTCTGTGTGTCAATGGAAATGAAGTGCCACATCACCCAGTGCAATGGTGTGGGTCACAGATGTGTTTTTAATAGTTTGTGGACGACAGTGGAGCTCTATGCACAGAAGAACTTCGTCCTTGGGTCGTGTTGACAATATCAAAATATGGAATAAAGAATACAATCGCCAATATCTATGCTACTTGAATTTCATCACTTTTGCAAATAATGAGTTATCACAGATGTAACCTGGATGGTCAAGGACACACTGATGGCATTCGTTATCTGCACAACCACAGAGGCAGAAGAATATTCAGTATTCAGAACAACTTTTTAAATAAGTTCACAGTATTACAAGGAGAAGGAGAAGATGTAATAAGGAGCAATGCATAAACTAATACAATTCACTGATTCAGTGAGTGATTGTTTTATTATATTGCAATAGATGTTTATGGACAGAATCACAATGTAATTTCTGCTATTCAATACATTTTATTACCTTTCAATATATAATTTGCTGTTTATTTTAGCCAACCTATTTTGCAAAACAACCAAATTTGAAGGACAGTATCTATGGTGATGTTTTAATTTCATGCTGAGTTAACTAATTAATTACTTAAATTACATGACTCATCCATTGCACTTTTAGTCTTAAAAGCTGCAGTATTTGCAGCCCTCTCTCCTTTTTTGTGGGTTCATCTGTTTTCAGATTTAATGTTTTATCTCATCTGGTCTCTCATTTTCATTTTGGCACTAATGGAATACATTAGCTACTCTAACAAAGCACGCCTTTCAGTTCTTTCATACAGTAAAAAACTCCTCAGAAAGCTCACCACTCAGTGTAGGTGGTATTACCTTTTATCTGTTAAAAATAAGAAGATATGAAAAACACTTCAAGGGTGGAAGCAAACTGCTACAGTATAAAAGATTAAAAAACAGGGGTGAGTCTGGGCGAGCTCCCAAAGCTGGTGTGATACATGGTACTCTACTACTCCACAGATACTGTATCAGTCCCAGTGTACTAATGAGTAAAAGTTGAAAATAGATTATTAAATTCTCGCTTCTGTCTTTTGAAAAATGGATGGCATTTCTTCCAGCGCGATGACGAATCATTTTCATTTGCATTAACATCACATTCCTCTCACATACTTCTAATGTATGCTCTGGTAACGACAGCGACCTTCGCAATGAGCTGAGAGTCATGGTGTGCGAGCGCTGCCCTCATTAGCAGCCTGTACTTTTTGTCTGCCGGTCGTCTCCCCTGGGGAAAAACAAGCCCAGGAAGACACATCCTCCGAGGCTGCTCAGGTGAGAGTGTCCCTGCATGCTTTCACTGTCCCCAACCTCGTCCTTGTCCCTTCCTCTGAAGCCTGAGCAGGGACACAAATGTCAGCAATACAAGGTGCCAGACAGGCCTTCCCCATCTCCCTGGGTTCTGAGTACTATTTCCTGCTCATTAGGAGGTATAACAAGATTTCACCCTTCTGCCCAAATCAAATAAAGACTGTGTGATGATAGTCCTCAGTGACCTTAAGGCTCTTAATGAGTCTGACAGGACAGCATTCCTGCCTCCCCCTTGCTGTGTGTCGGACAGTATTTGTCTGGTCTTGGTGGACATCCTGCTAGTGCTTCCTAGAATATATGTGAAGTGACTCAATGATGTAAATAAGTAGCAAAGTTGCAAGTAAAGTTTGCATGGAACATTGCAAACAGATTTTCACTGATTTTTGCTTAACTCATAGCTGAGCAATTTAGTGGCCCCCTAGTGGTAGAAACAAGTACTTCAATTTTTATGGCTACAGTAATTGACCACAAGAGAAGTGGCCATTAGATGAAATAACAATAACACCTGTGTGACAGTGATAGTCAGCAGCTTAAACTGCTGGAACAGGCCCAGCAAGTTCAACAGTAATGCTGAACTGTACATCAGTTAGAAAGACTTAGAAATCATTAAAAATCAATTCATCTTTGATATCCAGCCAGGAAACTTTGAAATCATCAAGAATTATAAACAGAATTTGCAGTGTTTGTTACAGCGACAGCACTCTCTGCTCCAGAAGCCAGGGATCATGGGTAATACACAATGTTCAGCTTTGATATCTGTACATGAAAACTTTTTAACAGCCTGGGAGCCCAATTAATTACCACCAGAATTAATTATCACTTGTGGCTGCAGAGGGCGCTGTTGCTCAGCAAAGTTACACTATGTTGCTTTAATGCAGATATTTTTTTTTACTAGAGATCTTTAGTCAAGGTGAACAGCAGAGTGTTGGTTGTGGCTTAACAGGATAGTCTTCTCTCATGTAGTGAGATGCATGTATATAGGCTGCTGTTGGTCCTTGCTGAAAGCTGTGGCGTGCTGTTCCTCAAACCCATTCACATAATCCACCTGTTTTGGTGATTATGGCATGTAATGAGGTCATTTTATCTGAGTCACAAGTACGTTGCTCATTTCCAGATTTTCTAATTTTGTAAATGGAAAAGTACTCTGAAAACTAGTTTTCCTTCTTGTTTGGTGTTTTTCATCTTACCCCTGTCTGCTTTTTCAGGCTTGACATAATTTGGTTAAAATGATGTGCCCATTTACTGTCTGCACTTTCTGGTAGAGTCTTCTGCTCTTTTGACGAGCAGATGGGTCTGCCTGTATGTTTTGCACAGTGAGATGCATCTGACAAAAGCAACGAGGAAGAAAGCAGAGCCACAGTGTATGAAATTATCAGCATCTGCAAGGTGACGCTGTGAGTAGGCGCGCTCTTCATCAGATGCGTGCACTCCGAAATGTCAAGCTTGCAGGTGTTAATGTATCACACACCTTTGAAACATAATGCACTGTCCACTTCTATTAGGGTGTGACTCTATTCTTCATATTTGAGCATTCTGACCAGGCACCAGAATGTGTATTTCAGTCTTTGGCATTTTAATGCTAATCTAATTAAGGTCTGCATCTAATTGTATTGACATTTTTTCCATTAATTAAATGTTGGATTAGGCTGTTTTGTGTATGTGACCTCAAACAGTGCCTGAGGTCCATGGTTTAGAAACAACAGCAACAACAATAACTAAAGTTGGTGATGACATTCAAGAATTTTTCTCCAACTCTGTGTATTGAGTTTAGAAATTCAACACTTATGACTTTCTCTTGCACACCTGGGGCCCACACCGGCTCCCTGAAAGGCCACACACGCTGTCATTAAGTATTAATCATTTCTATTAATGCATTATGAGGGCATGGCATGCAAACAAAGGCAAACCTCCGCTGTGTTCCAGATTGATCATTTTAATTAAACTGGCTGGGGGACAAAGGCTCTTCAATGCATCATGGGAAACTGGTTATTTGTTATGGTATGCTGAAAGCTTTCTCAAGGCCTGTGCTGCGTATTGAAATCCTTGCTGTAGCAGCCAGGAAAGACTAAGCAAACTTTTTCACAAGGATTCCATTTTCCAGCCTTACACCACACCAAGTTAAATCTGGAGGGTTTGTGTTTTATCTTTATATTTACATTTTACAGCACATTTCTTAAAAAGTAAAATGTAAGGTTGTGATTTTTTTCATGCGTGCCAGGACTATTTCTGTCTTCCTCTGGGAATCAGCCAAAATGAGTCAGCCCTGATCAAACATGTTATTTTTACCATCAGTGGCCCCATATCCTACTGAGATTGACTGCGGTGCAGAGACAGCCTCTTTGGTTTCACACTGGCATGTGTGAAGAGCGGAGGAAGGTTTCCTACAATCAAGAAGTCAAAAAACAGAACCTGAAACCTCATCAGAGCTCTGATCCCAGGTCTGATTGCCTTTTCTCGTTTTGATTCAGCTGCTAAAATCTGCAGGCTGCATTCAGGAGAGTCACCAGGTGAGAACCTATTTTCTTCAGCTTCTCAGACATGTACAAGCAAGTCAAGGACAAATGGCACAGATTAATATACTACATGTCTGATTGCACAGGATTGCATGTGAAACAGCAACACAACCCTTTGCTATATCCAGCTTATACTGTAGATTTAATTAGTTTGAGATTCTCTGGGAATTGAGTTAGAGAAACTCTAGTTTCTTCTTTTTAATGCAATAAAAATGCATGTTTCCATTCTATTTCTCTAGTCTCTAGTTTTCATATAATGACTAGCAAATAGATACTGTAGTCAACCGGGAATCTCTTAGAAATTACAGACTGAAAATATAAAACCTTGGTGGTTCTTCAGTCACTGTAATAATGTGTATTTTACAAAAACCTGCTTATAGTACTTTAGTAAGTGGATTTGAACAGCATCATCTGTCCATCAAAAAGTAATGTGACCTGCTGGTGGGAACTCAAAGAACTCATTCTTAGAATAAGAGGAGCATCTGCAGAACTTGGCAAGACTTTCATCTTATTTTTCCCAGTGCCTGTTAGATAAAAGTGAGAAAGTGTAGCTGCACTCCTTTGTCCTGTGCAGCTGTTTATTTTTGTTCATTTAGTTCTTGTGTCTGTCTGAGTTTGCCTCAGTCCCTGAAGGGCTTCCCTTCAGAAGTTGAAATGTCTGATCCACCACGACACAGCGACAGCATCTTAGCGAACTTAGAATGAACCTAATGTAGGAGGAAATCTTCAACAGAATATCAGACATGAGAGGGAATTCTCTGAGCTCTGCAATATTAATATAGTGGCACTTGAACAGCATGGGGGTATTTTAGTCATGGAAGAGAAAGATTTTTACAATGAGTGCAACAGCAAGCCTATCACACAGTTAACAAATGAAAGGCAAGTGGTCTTTGGACATCAGAGAAGACCTTCAGTACTTCTTGGTGTGAGTTTGAGAATCTTAATAAACTGAACTGCACAGAAAGTTGTATTAGGAAAGGTTCTTGAGGGACATCAAAACCAGGAACTAAACTAAATGACTAAACCATGTGATAAATGGTCACAAACAAACTTTGAAAAATCAGAGATCAGAGATCATTTTCTTTGAAAGAGAGCCTTCCAAATGTGTGTGACCATTATAAAAATTATTCATATGACTATTTCATAATTTACCAGCCCTATGGTTTAAGTTTGGCAGCTTCCCAAGTACTTATATAATGTGAGGGAAAGATTGTGGTCATGGTTTAAAAGGTGCTGTATTGAAGAATTTGAAGTAATTTACACGTTAGCTTGACAGCTAACATGGACAAATTGGTAGCAAATTACTGTGTTGAATGGATAATGTCTGCTAATTCATCCCAGCTCCCAGGGCTGATTGGGCTTGTAACTCGTCAAGCTTGTGTCGTAACAATTCATTAGCTAACAAACCAACACCAGATCCCTGCAGTGTAGCTAGGTTACAGCTACCTAGCTAACCTTTGCTTGGTTGCTCAGTAACATTATCCCTCAGTAAACACACGGTGAGGGCTGGTAAAGAGACCGACAGGGGTGGTAAGAACTTGTGGAGTGAGAGTATCGACAAGAGCATGAGCAACAGAACCTAGACTGCAGTTCATTTAATGGCCATAGGTGTCAGTAATAACAAGGGTTTTCAGATTTCTCTGTACAAAAACAAAAGAGTCACAGGTCAAACCCACCACCCACCCTAAACATCTCTAAGAAGTTCTGTGGTGGAGAAGATTAGTCATTATTGACATGGCCACAAGAAAACTAATCATTTGTCATTTATTCACTGTTGTCAGTTTTTCTGCTGAGCTGGAGTCAAAGAGAGAGGTAAAAGAAAACATTACATTGACCAGTTTATTGCTCCTATGATGCTGTGATTCAGTGAAAAGTACAGTAAATCCACAGCACAGTACATGTTAGAGTCAGTCATTACAACACCCACCTTGAAAACTAAATGTACTCTCTGTTCCTGGATCTGCACTCTGCATCAGCACTACTCTACTCTGCTTTACATTGTTAGTCACTCCCTCCATGCTTACCATGCTTTGTGAACCTGGATAAATCCAATTAAATATTTATTATGTAAACAGCCACTTAGCTTTGCCTTTGTCGTGCATGTTTTAGTTTTCATCATTCCAAATGAAATATTCATGTATGTAACATATGATGCATTTAAAACCTTTTCCACAAGCAACTTCATATTTTTGCAAATTTCTTTCTAATGCTACAGACGTGAGAATCACCACAAAGCAACAAAAAGAGAAGTTTGGCAGCGTCTCCAATCTTGCTATAGTTGAAAATTAGCTTGCAGCAAACACTGGCATGTGTACACAAATGTTGATTAATGTGCTTTGTCCTTGTAAATAAATGAATGAATGCATCATGGGAGACGACAACGGTCAGAGAGGACGGACAGTTATTCATCATTAACTGCAGGTCAAAGATATCAGGACATAAAAACAGTCCAAAGCATAATAAATAAATAATCCTGTCCTTATTTCTCTGCTGAATCAGTATCATCAGAGAGAAAGTGGTCCACAACGGCAAAAGATTTTTATTTTCCATCCATTTACATTATTGTTCTAGACTACAGTATATCTCACTCACAACTCGTCACATATGGAAACTTGGTCAGAACCACCGTCACCCCTTTCATCATTTTTCCACAGGCATGATAGTCTGAAAGTGTTCAGTGCTGCATTGAAAGTAGACACATTAGCAGACCAAAGCCTGTTGCCTGCTGCTGTACACTGACATTCTGGCCTGAAGTCACAGTGAACTTTTTCTGCATTAAATCACAGACCACAATCTTTCCTTAACCTTTACCAAGTGTTCTAAGTGCAAGAAAATGCTGAATCATTGCAGTCTGTCTCTGTCTCTGCTGCAATGTTTTCACACCCTCCAACAACAATATACTGGCCATGAGTATGTGATGTAACCAGTCCAATATCATCATCATAATAACATTTGTATGAGGCTGCTACCTGCGTGTTGTTGAAATACCTGATTTCCAACCTAACCCTAACCCCCCTGATTGGCACTTATGATTGGTATTGCACCAGATGCCCTAGCCTTGGGGATGCTGGGCCTAAATGGCTTTAGTCTGACTAGGTGGAAAAAGCACAGCCCCCCCACAACCAGGTAAATGCTGGTGAGCTTTACTCCAATCTTAGGAGCTGACCCTGGTCCTCAGTATTGGCAATAGCCCTTTTTTGGAAGACTCCCTTCCATAAGAGCTCATCAGCACCTGGCATAATGGACCTCTGCACAATGATAAACATACTGCTCTTCTTGTGGAACTGTCTCAGAGGAATTACATATCTGGCCTGAAATTGCCTTTGGATCAGGGGAGAGTGGGAGGGGAGAAGAACATTTGGGCTATCTTGCTTAGCCTGCTGCCACTGCAACGCTGATCTGGATGGTTGGATGGAAAACTGACTGAGAACTTAGAACTGATATTAACAAGTTTATCTCCTCTCCTCAGCCTCTAATTATACATGCTGTGGAAACTCCCTGCAGAAATGATGATTCTTGTGCAGCCCACAATAACTGATGAGTCGTCATCGCTCCAACAAAGGGACCTATTCACAGACTCCCACAAGAGCATTAGATTTTACCAAACGCTCTCTTTCATATCAAGACAAGGAGCCAATTGCAAACCCTTCATACACTTCTAATAAACATCACCCCCGCGCCACACCCCACGCTCAACACTCAAGGGCGAAAAATTGGTTGTTTATCAAATGCCTCTCAAGTCTGTGGATGGTCGTGGTGGAAAAGAGAACAGGAGGAGGAGAGTGAGCGGATTTCCTCCAGTGGCCCAGAGAGATATCAATATAATCATGTACTTGCTCTGTTGTTGCAGCTTGGTCTCAAGAAAGTTTGTGAAATGAAGCACAAAGGCTTAAAATAACATGCTCTTTGCAGCAGAACTGAAAGAAATACTTTACCACTAATAAAGAAGGTGGGGACGGAGAACAAGGAAGTAGTTTAAAAAAAAAAAAACTTAACAGCACAGAGGATGGCATATCTCTCTTTAATGAAAGAGGACTCTGATCACAGTGCTGGGCACAGGGGTTGTGTGGGGGTGGAATACCCATGACATTTTCCACTGAAAGTCCAAGTGCACTTTCTTAACCTCTTAAACCCCACAGACCTGCCAGTGGAGTTCCATCATCACAAACTCATGCTGTGCAGCCAAAATTGTTCCAGTCTAGTGGAGATGTTTTCACGGACACCAAATATTATCAGGCTAAATTCAGGGCAAATTTGTATGTAATCGTGCAAGATGTTTATATTTGATACAATTGTGAAGCCAATATAACATGGGGTGTTGTATTCAAATATTTTACCCAATGTAAGCATTACAACAGCTTCTGTGGAACATGGTAATAAAGGAAATTATATTACTATTATAGAATGAGATGGTTTTTCTAAGTATCTTTCTTAAAGATACTTAAGGGGAGACCACACAGGTAAACTTGATGTTAAGGGATTGAAAACTTTAAGCAACACAAGAGTCATCCAGTTAGTCTCCAGTTTTATCTGAGTCTTAAGATTCCTTAGTAAAACAAAAATAAAAGCAGTTTTTAACTTGTGGTAACTTGGGTTTTAACTTCTCAGTCCCTGGACATGGACACAAACACAGCCGACTGTGATTAGACATCAGCACTCTGTGGCAGGTTCTCTTTGTTAACGTGTCAAAGTTGCCAGCTTTTCATAGCATTTCTGCTGTCTTTTCTCTCACAGTGTATTTCAGCTCCCAGCAATCACATTATGTTGTCTTCTCTAGTTAGTATATAGACTTTTGTAGCCTCACATTATTCCGAACATATCCTTATGTAGCTTCAAAAATAGACAGAGGTCTAATCAGTCAGAGTAACTGAAAACACCTGTGTGGGTGTGCTGGGTCCCGAAAAAAGCTACGAATGATGAATGAGGATGAATTGCAAAAATATCTTTAACGTCAAGTCCAGAGGATTTTTTTTATTTTGTGCTGGTGTTGAATTAAGTGCATTTTACATTAACCAGCATTAACCAGATGTTTTATATCTTAAAATGTATATATTATATATATTTATACTATAGGCTTAGGTATTTAACACACTGCAAAGTTCCAAAGGTTATTCTTTAAAGTCACTGTCTTAAGGTTTGGGGGGTGCTCCCAGTCAGCAGTGGTGAGTACCTACTGACTGTGGTGTTGGGGTATGAACTGGGATAAGTCTGATCTGTGGCAGCTCCACCTCGCAGCTTACAGGACTGATTGGATCTGCTGCTGATATCTTGGTGCCAGATAACACAGAGCACCTTCAGAGGTCTTGTTGAGTCCATGCCGTGGCAGGTCGGGACTGTTTTGTGGCATGTGAGACCAGAGATCAGCCTGCTGGAGAGGTGTTCTCAGTTCTGTCTCTATCTGCCTTGATATGAGGCGTCTCTGTAGGGATAAGTGCTGAGGATTTAAGATAGACTCCTAGGTACACCTATACAGGTGTTTTCACTTTGCCTGATTAGACCCTCTCTCATAGTGCAGCATATTTGCAGCAAATAGTGTGCTGTGGTGTGGTTTCTGTAGTGCTTTTTTAGATTATTTTAATAATAAAATACATTTATTACTCCCACAGTTTTCACTATTTATCCACAACTGCAACATCAAGGTTCATAAACTTTGCCTCTCTCACAGTATGTAATTAAAAAAAGTCACCCAAATGTCTCATACTCTTCAGTTTTATCTGAGCCTTAAGATTCCTTAGTAAAACAAACATAAAAGCAGTTTTTAACTCGTGGTAACTTGGGTTTTAACTTCTCAGCCCCTGGACACAGACAGACACAGCTGACTGTGATTGGCTGATTAGACATCAGCCCTCTGTGGCAGATTCTCTTCGTTGGCTGTTAATGTCAAAATCTCCAGCTTTTAATATCATTTCTGCTGCCTCCTTCATCAACAGCTTTTCAAGTGTATTTCAGCTCCCAGCAGTTACGTTATAATGCCTTCTCTAATCAGCCAGAGTAACTGAAAACACCTGTGCATGAATTAAGCGTATCTTACACTGATCAGTATTCAGCTGGAAAAGAAAAAGAGCAGTAACTGATTCGGTTAAACTGTGAAAATGTTAAAGGTATTCTGACTTCTCTGAGTTTTATTTGTTGTAAAATGCAACTGAAACTTTCCAAAATATATCTAAAATAGGGATTCAATGTAATGGTCCATGACTCAGAGTTTGATTTAGATTACAGCTGCTCCAATCAGAAAGATGATTGTGTTGCTAAGCACAATTACCCAAAATATATGTTTTTGTTGCATGGCAACATTAGTTGAGTGTTCTGTACTGTATATTATTAAGAAGCACTGGGAAATTCAGGAGTGTTGCTGCCTTGTCTTGTAAATCTCTGTAGAATGATGGATTTCATATATTTTATGGTAAAAGATCTCAAAATGTAGTTTCAGCCCAACTGCCATAATCATTCTGAAAATGATTCTGCAGTGGACAAATCATCTGATCCTGGGGAAATGAAAGGGCATGTGCTGAGTTACTGCAAAAGAGCTGTGAGCACATTTGTCTGTTTCTTTCTGTAGCTTTCCCTTTGGCTATAGTGAGCTGTCAGACTTAACGGGTGATGGAGTACACCTGCTACATTTCTAGAGTCGATTCCAACTGCTGGAGTTGCTGTGATTGACTTATTGACTCCTGTGTACACAGCGTCAAAAGGTTAAGCTGCTGCCGCTGTATCTTGTAGCAGAGTAACCCAACACTAACTAGTACAAACTAAAGAAACCTAATTAGAGAGCAACAACTAGTTTTGATCCTTTCAGGCTCCTTCTCATACAGTACCATTAAATCCACTCTCTGCTCAGAAGGCTGCATGCCCTTGTGGTTGGCCAGACCTCACTGCAAAGCCTCTACCTGTGACTTAATTTCTTTTTTGATTTTCTGGGCTTCAAACTCCATCTACTTTATCCTGCACAATAAAAGTAAGAGCTCAAAGAGATGAAGAATACCACTGATATCCTCAGCCTGGATTATTCCACCCAGCATTGGATTGTTTTCTGAAAACAGTGATGTCTCGATCTCAACGAGGCCTGCGGGTGGCATTTGATGGCCCAGCTGAACAATTTGGTTTTATTATGAAAAAAGGTCCAAAACTCCAGAGCAGCACTTCATGGTGTGCAATTTAATAATGCAAGCTCAGTCACTGTGAATGCACATTAATAAAGCTTCAATTCCTCCTGGTGTACACACAATAAAAAGCAACAACACCAAAGAGACTGACACAGCAGGGATTATTTGTCAGTAATTATATGTCAAGTTCTTTGTGTTGAATATTGGTCCTTTTGGCAGGTTCTGTGACTTGCAGCTCTACTGAATTGATTAAGTGTATTTTGCTTTGCTTTTTTTCTGCAGAGGACTGCATGTGTGTGTATACATGTAACTCATCACGTTGTTGGGACAAAAACATAATCCTCAAAAAGGTGAACTGTTTAATTCAGGGTTAATACTTGGTTTCAGGATACGTCGTCATCCCACATATCTTGTATACACCGATCAGCCACAGCATTAAAGTCTATGTGAAGTGACTTTAATGCATAACCACACCCCCGAATACTGTAACCATTATAAATCGCAGCGCTGCATTATCATTGGTACTTCTCTCACTTGATTGCGAGTTATTTTTTGCTAGCTAGCTACACCGTCGTCACGCAAATGCATCTTCCCTTGATGCCAGAGTTTGCACAACAGTTCGGTTGTTGCCTTATTTAAATTTACCACTGAGCTGAGCTGAGGAACACTACCAACACCCACAGGTGAACATCTATGCAACTCCAAGGCTGTTAATATCTATCTTTTAAATCATCCTAACAGTCACTGTAATGCAGCATTAGAGTGGGCGTGGTTTCAGCGGCTTCAGTGGACACGCCCCCAGCAGCAGAGCAGAGAGAGCTCCTCATTTTGTCATGATTTTGAAACCTATTTTTATAGATTTGCAGATTTTTTTAACCATTCAAATTTAGCTGGGTTGCTGCAGACCAAGCACACCCCTCCATGGCAACAGCACTTCCCAATGGCAGGGGCCACCCCCAGCAGGACAGTGCTCCCACCCCACCACAAAAACTGCTCAGAAATATCTCAGGGAACACAACAAAGAGCCCAAGGTGTTGACCTGGTCTCCAAACTCTCTGGATTGCAATCTGATCCAGCATCTGTGGGAGGTGATGGAACAAGCCAGATCCATGTAGGCTCCACCCTCACAGCTCCAAGGGTCTGCTGCCAGTGCCCCAGTGCCGGACACCACAGGCAAATATAAAGAGTAAAATAATAAACATCGGCAAATATATAAATGATGTAAGTATATAAAATTAGGTTTCAAAATTATGACAAAATAAGGAGCTCTCTCTGCTCTGAGACGCTGGGGGTGTGTCCGCTGCAGGCACGGAAACCACGTCCCACTGGAACGGTGCCGCCATGCAGCACAAAGACCGTTAACACTGTTAGCATCCTGTTAGCACCACGGCCTGAAAAATGTATACTAGCAGCCCAGGAGTTGTACAGCTGTACATGTTTGAGCCACCAAAGCCAGAGCCAAGTTCAGAGCCTGAAGACAATTCCTTAGTGATTTGAAATGAATAGAGATTAGAAGTTTTGTTGATCAAATGGCCTGTTTATATAGTGATGTTTATTCATACAAACAAGTGTGTTACTGCCTGACTCTAACCTCTTTGACGGTTTCTCTCCGATGACAGTTTGTAAAACTAAGTGTTAATGCTCTTCTTAATGCCTTTGTAAATTTAAATAGGGCAATGACAGAGCGGTTCTGCAAACTATACCATCTAGGGAAGATATATTTGCAGGACGATGGCATAGCTAGCTGGCAAAATGTCTAATGACTTGTGGTCGAGTGGGAGAAGCACTGATGCTAATGCAGTTCTGGTTACAGTGTTAGAGGTGTGGTTTTGCTGAGCGGTGGCTTCCAGTGCCACTGTTTTAGACCCGCCCATAAAAATCCTGAGAATGAAACTGATGGAAAACTGTGAAATGGTTTAACTCCACAATGCAGTAACACATAGTTTACAGTCTTTTCACACGTTTTCAGGAACTATTTTCTAACATAAATAATGTGTTTAATGTTGTGGCTCACAAATGGGACACCATATGTATGCATATATCTTGTGTTGACATCTGCCAATCATTAAAAACTGCCTGACTTAGTTTTGTTGATCCATCCAACCACCTATATTTCTCTGAATACTACATCATCTGACTTCTTTGCTCCCATCATAATTACTAGAGCTACTGCAGGTCATTTGACAAGGTGTACAATGGTAACCAAAACACAAACAGTAACTAGCATTTGCCTTCATCCTCCAACATCCAGGGCACACAACTCATCCTCTGGGGAAATTTGTGGGCTGAGCAGAGATCAGCAGCCACACTGGGGAATAAATGCAATACGTCAATGCCATCTCACTGGCTTCCCATGTTGATTAACAGGACACCTTGCCACTTAAATGCACAGATCAGCTTTGGCAAGTCAGTGGGGATCCTCTGATGTCTGTGAGTCGAGAGCAAGCACTAGAAAGCAAAGACGTATCAGTACACTTTCTATATGTGTGTGTGTGTGTTAAGAGAAAGGAGCATGTAGTACATTAGAGTGGGCCTGAGTTGCATTAACAAGACGTCAGGGGAGAATGTGTGAGAGAGAGAGGGGACTGATTGTGTGTGTGTGTGTTTTTGTGCTCTTGTGCTTGTTCCTCACAACAAAAGTATGTCCAGGAAAAAGTGAGGCTTTTTATGTTGTTGCTCCTTTCCTGACGTGAGCTCCCAGGCTTATTGCGTCAGGTTAGGTTTAAGGCAAAGGCTGAATTTAAGGTCAGAAATATAAGTTGCATTTGACGTATCAGCTGGGTGTCACTTTACCTAATGAAACAAGTTCATTTCATTCACGTTCATCTAAGGGGAACTACTGGGAACTGTTGAATCCACTACAATTACAATAATATGATATTATTCATGTGTATGATATACAACAGCCACTATATGAAACCTTTGACTTTTAATGTGATATTGGGACCTGAACAGTAGGCACACGTGATGCCCCCTCCCACTGTCTTGGAGGCAGTCCTCGCCAACCTCGGCAGGATATTGGCTGACATGGGAGAGATGTCAGCTAAGGTCGCTCAGCCTTGCCTTCCAGATCATAAAAACTGGCCCATGAGCTCCCTCAGTCTTTCCTTTCCTACAGCTAGCAACCACCTCTTTACACCACTGTAACCAATAAGTAAATTGATCAGAAGACATAATGCAAATCAGAAAAGTCCCACTGGGTGTGGAAGACTGCCACTACAGAAGTGGCTTAAAAAATCACTTAATGTGAATTACTATTGATCTTTGTCACTGATCAATAGTCATCTCAGAGGCTGATGGAGAAAGCACGTGAAAGCAAACGACCTCTGCTTTGGCCTATAGGCATTCTGGGAGGCAACCTGTGGTAACACCCTCACTGTAGGTTGACAGCTGAAGCTAACAGAAATGAATGGAGAGCAGCTACCAGGTAGTATGTAACATTTCTCCCTAATGTAAAATTCAAAACAGGTAAAACAAAAAAAACATTATGTCCAAAGAATACAATACAGAATACAGTTGTGTCAGCCTTTCATTCGTTAAAACAATTATACAAGGTTGCTTGATAAAGAAAGAAGAACCAGACAAAAAGTCGCTGCATGGCCTGTGTGCGAAAACTCCACTCAGCATTTTTCCAAAATGCAAAGGAGATGTGACTTTGAAGTTTAAGGACCTCCAGAAATCTTTCAAGGTGACATCAGCAAGAAATACAGAATGTGCTCAAGCTAATTCGCCCAGATGGTCTTTGATGCTTTATGTCAAAAGAAACCAAAAAAGATGAGAGAGACAGAAAAGGAAGCACTACTTTGGGTGTGTTTTCGCCTGTTCTAGACTCAGT
Organism: Lates calcarifer; assembly: GCF_001640805.2. Classification (NCBI taxonomy): domain Eukaryota; kingdom Metazoa; phylum Chordata; class Actinopteri; family Centropomidae; genus Lates; species Lates calcarifer. The sequence continues at coordinate 23,284,415 of NC_066840.1, read as the reverse complement.
CTTCACACAACCTTGACAAATGATATGTTCTTTGAAAGCTCTAAGTTTCCTGATTCTATGTATAAAAGCATTCTAGGATCCCAATATCACTACAACAGCCGTTGACACTGTTTGACAACATTTTCCCACACTAAAGGTCCTTCCCTACAGGCCTTACAATCCCTGTTTCATGCCAAAAAAATAGGCAGGACAAGAAAAATTCTGTCCCACTTTTACTCACTTTTGAATAATGGTAACCTTTTTCTTTTGGGTATATTACCTTCCTGCTTGTGCATAAAGCTCATGCGGTCTTGAACCACACACCAGGGTTAACCAACCTCATCCCATCTCTGCAGCAGTCCTACTTAATATAAGAATAAGACAGATGTATTTCAATATAAAAATCTTGCCCGGTGCTGCTTTAACTCGAAGAAAAGTGCTGTACACAATACAGGTAATACCCTTTGCTTTTACAACATCGTTTTATACCAGCAGGGATTTATGTGAACTCAGCTTGGTTTGGTGGGGAAATTGAGGAAGTCTAATTACCTGAGTTTGGCAGATTGTTCAACCTTTTGTTACAGAGATTCCTCAAATGAAGCGGTGAGATAAAAAAGAAAGCAGGGATTAAAATTCTCTACATGCAGCCTAATTCCAGGAAACATGTCAAGTCCCTGCTATACAACTGAATAGTGGAGGGACTCAAGTTGGCACGATTTTACATACAAATGATAAACCAAAGAACATCCGTGAATGCTGAATGGGATGCTAAATGAGATACAGCTGAAAGGGTGTAAGATGTGAAATTTTAGTGTCACAGCTTTGCATAATTTTACTGACTTATCATCTATCAGGATAAAGTTTAATGCCGTATTATATTTGGTGTCACTAAAAAGATCAGCCTTGCAGGTTAAACCTCCCTGCAAGCAAGATCCAGATAGAGAAAAAAATGTTATGAACTGAGAACAAAAAGGGCTCTCTACAAACCAAATCTGTCATATCACACACAGGACAGCCATTTTGTTCACTGGTTGTAATGCAGCAGCCATGCTGGGTCAGTCACAACATTACCACCACCTGGCAAATATTGTGTAGGACCTCTGAGGGTGTCCTGTGGTGTCTGGCACCAGGACATTGGCAGAGGATCCTCCTGGGTCCTGTGGGTTGTCCCGGCAGAAGATGAATTTCTCTGCATTGGAGTACGACCGATTTCATAGACTTTGTTCAATTGAACTGTACATAGATTCAATGAAAGTCCCACCAAGTTGTTCATAAATGAAGCGATGCAACAACAGTGTTGCTTTGCGCGACGACGTCACACGTTCAAAGAGACCACAACAATGACAACACCGTTGTCCCTTTCAACATCTCTGCTAAAAGATGAAGAATGACTTGAAGAATTGAATTTCACTGGCGCCACTTTTGGGTAAAAATATCCTTTATCTGAAACCACCTTTAAACCAGGATGTGTCAGGGTCCTATCAGCACACTTACATGCTTCATTTTTGCACTAGTGCCTCTCTGATGAGGGTAAAAATAACCTAACCCAGAAAAGATGCCTGTTTTGTATTTTGCCCCTGTCCCTTACAGAGTATGTGTGCACCACTGACATGTTCAGATGTCTGAATATTATACTGTAACAGTGATGTAAATATGACAAAGAACAATATGGTCACAGACACATTAGATTTCCCTGTAGCTACATGAAAGGAACCCCACTGGAACATTTTGTGATTTGTCACATGGATCCACTTGGATGCAAACCTGAACGCAACACAGACAAACCAAGAGGCATCAAGCGACAACATATTCCATCATATTCACGTTATATTCTGCACCACCGTTTTAAGTGCACGCCGAGTCCCTCTTCCCGTTGCAGAAAAGGGGGGCGGGCTGTAGGACGGAGCAGCCAGCCAGCGTCAGGGCTGAATAATTGATCTCTCCCTATCGGTCAGGGGGACGTTAGTGGGACGTTTCTGTCTCCATCCCTCCATGTGATTCAGTCGCTCCTTCCCATCACGGTGTGAACGACAGCTGCTTCACCCTCCGCAAACCACAACCACCACCACTACCCACCCCCCCACCCCATTCTACTCCTCCTCTTTCTCTCTACGTGTGTGTTTGTGTGTGTGTGAGTGAGTGTGTGTGCAGGCAGGAGGAAGCACCAAGGACGTCCTTTTTTTTCCAGCCCCGGGAGCCGGAGATGCGAGGGACGAGCAGTTAGATTAGCCTGTGCTGCTGTTGCCTGCTGCAGGATAACTTGGTTCCGGAGGGTGCTGCAGCTGAAGCTCTGCTCTCTGATCCTTGTTTGGTGTGTGAGTGTGTGAGGAGGATTTCAGCCAGTCGCCGGACGGAGGTAAATCGACGCTTGATGCGGCTCCTTCAGTGTAATTCAGCGGTTTGGGGAGCTGTCCACTCGCGGTGGTGCTGAAACCAGCCTCTGATTAAACGAGGAAGTGCATGTGTACAGTATCTCTGCTTTTACACCGTCTCCGTGTCTTTGCACGCAAATGCACAATCGTGTCGATTTTTGTGAACACATTCACCGCACATTCACTGCATATGTAGCTGTAAACATGCATGTATGAGTCGCTGCATCGCTGCTTAATTAACGCACTGTACGATGCCGGAGTGGGATGGCTGTGTTCAATGTCCCTCCAATGGAGAATGGAAAGTTTTACCACATGATCAGGAATAATACACAGCAGTGGTTCAGTCCGGCGTCCACATGCATGACAACAGACTGTCCTGCCAAGCTGAGGACTTGCACCGTGCACTTTCTCCAAACTCGCTCGCCTGCGGGCAAAGCTCGGCCACACAGAGGTTATTACTGATTGTCGTGACACATAACTCCCGTCACTGCCTGACACCAAACACCCAACTGTCCGGATTCTTTCAATAAAAGCGCCACATTTGCGGGGAGATAGAGAGCCGTAGCTGCTGATTTGGTCAGTGGATTGTAGGTGTTTTTGTGTGTGTTTTCCGTTGTGTGTAGGTTGTGTTTGAACCATTGACCTTGGTGTCCTTCAGTTGGCGCATTGAAGAAACGTGCCTAACACACAAATGCAGATCCTATAAGCTTATATGTGACTGTTCCGTGCAGGCTGTAACTGAGGCTAAACGTGGAGTCATTTCAGAAATGATCGTTTAATATTTATAGAATCTTTATCGTCTGTAGTAATCTGAAGTGAGTTTGTAGTCATCCTACATATTGTTATTTTAAGTCATCATTATTCCAGCATTGTATTTACTGTACAGTCACTACTTTTGCTGTCTTATTTGCATTTTCCCGATCAAATTTTGAATTGTTGAAATTGGTCTGTTTCATCGGGGAAACGTCTTTTTTTGTCATTTTCTTTCCAGATCTGGCAACAAAGGACTTCTACTTTTCCGCGTCTATTGAATGTAACATCGCTCGGATAAGGAAGGCAGGGAATTAAAAGCCATCATCATGAATTTCGTTATGAAACAAGCGTTGGGAGGTAAGTTTGACCTTTTTTGCCGTTGGGTGTTATTTGTGTGTGAAAGTGCTTTTCCCTCGAGCTGTTATTTTTCTGTCCTAAACTTCTGTCCGACCTTTTGATATTCAGTGACTTCCCAATTTCGCGTCCTGCTGCACAAATTCGCACATCATTACTCTTCGATCTTAGACAGATGCAGCGGAGGAAGTCCCTCTATGTTTTATTTCTTTTTTCCCCCTTCTCATCCCTCGGTGCTTTTTGCGTTTTTTCCTCCACATCTGCTGCTGGGTCGCTGCGCACATGGCGCAGCTGACCCTCGGGGCACACTGAGTACAGCGTTACAGTAACAGGCTGGTGATTTACTGAACCGCTGTGGCCAAAAGGGCATTTCATGTTCCGGTAAGAGTAACCTGCTTACCAGTAGGTGTTGAAACATGTCTGTGCCGTGGCTCCGTCTTAACCATTGATCAGTGCTGTGGTGCCTCTTGACTGGACGCTGCAGTCACTCTTTATCTCGACATGCTGAGTACACATATTCCACCTGAAGGGGGAAAAAGATAATCAAAGCAGAATCTAATCTTCAATAATTTCATTCCAGTATGCAGCATGTGAATGGTTTTCTAATTGCTTGTGCTGCAACTGCTCCCTGGACATGAGATTATCATAACAGAGTAATGAATTCTGAAGGAATATGAACTTGTTATCATGTATGAATATGCAGATGGTGCAGTGGAAGGTGAAAGGACCTAAGTGGTTTTCACAGAGTGCGCAATGATTTGTCCGCAGTGGGCCCTCTGAGTGATGTTTGCACAGAGCAGAGTGGAGATAAAACCCTGCCCTGCTGCTGTAGGTTTCTCCATGAGGTGATCAGACTCTGAGGGATCTGCACTGAAAGTTCTTTGTGGTTCTCAAACATAAACAAGAAACAATCGAAGTTAAAGTTTAAAAAAATATCCTCAGGTATCATTTATTAAAAAATCTGAAGTTCAAATCTAAGCTACCCTGCTTTATCAGATCATATCTGTTTGGGAATATCCAAGACAACGTTAGCAAACACCCTCAGAACCGTCATCACTTTGACTAAAATGTTGCTGAATCCTGGTTGGCGCGTGGGAGCATGTGACAGCTCAGTTTTCCAGCTGAGCCCTGCCCACTTGTGAATGTGAACAGCACAGCCAAAACCTCCACAGAAAATTGTGTTTATGTAAGAGCCCATGCTCCATAGTTAGAGACTGACTGTGAAAATATGTTGCTGTTTCACACATTGCCTTTTCTGAAATGGTGCCATTAAAATCTACAAAACTGTAACAACTGTTGCATTATTGGAGCCATGGGATTCTGTAACTTTGACGCTAGAGAGTAGAGTTTCCTATCAACAGTCAAACTTGGGTTCTTTTAACCATGAAGGAGATTTCCCCCTGAACTTGACAGAATACACCACTGACATTTGAGCATCAAATCTCCACTGCCTGAAGGCTTGAAAGATGGATCTGAAATTTACTCGCTTTTTGCTTTGGAGAGGACAACAGCTGTGACAAAATGTTCATGGAAGCTTCTCAAACTAGTCCTGCAGCATAATCCACTTCTCCTCTGTTGATCCAAACACTCATCAATGGGCCATAAAATGAAAAATGCTCTACTTCCAGTGGAGCTTTTGAGCTATGAGGAGGCGTGGGTACAACACAGCAGTATATTCAGCTGTGTTGTGGAGAAACCATTAATAGAGTGCATGGTGTGCCACCTGATACCCAGGTCTGCAGTAAAAAAGCACTGTCAGAATTTATGACATCTCCACGTAATTATAGTCCAGTTTGAACAGTGCATTAAGATTTCAGTATTAAAGTTGATTTATTGTCGTTGCAAAGTACAAGTACTAATGCAACTATAACTGCAGTCTTAGAGGAAACAGTTATAAACTCTGATCACCACTTTCAGTGTCACACAAAAACGTTAATTTTCCTAAGAAACATCTGATACTTGAAGTAAAGAATGGTGCAAAGATGAGGTTGACTTCCAGCTACGCACATACAGTACACTGCTTGAACACCTGTTCTCCATTACATGACTCAGTGTAGCATGTACATGTAGTCGTCACTGTCTCCTCTGGCCGGTCAGTCTCTGGAGGTGACGGTGGATCTGAGGTCATGTCACACTCAATCTGCACAGTGATGTTAAAGCACGAGGCAGAACAGGAACCACTTCATTACACAGCTACTGAATGTGATGTTTCATCTTGCTTGTTGTAGTTGTGTCGACACAAAGCCACTTTGTTCTGATTCATTTACATTCTGACATGTTACTGGTGTTATGTTGCTGAAGTTATCTAATGTGGGACTTCTGGTATTGACCTATTCAGATAATATGGTAAGACGTTTAACTGAAGCTAACTGAGCTTGTCATGATATCAGCTGGGCAGGAGGTTTTCTTTGTTTCAGTGAAACCACCACACGACTGCAGTGTGTTGCCTTTTTCCTATTGTTTACATTTTGACAGGATAAAACAGGCCTGCCTGCTCCTCTTCAGTTTGTCCAGTGAGGGCTCTGTGAGGAGCGCATGATTCAAACACATTAAAAATGTATCTGGCTTGAAACTTCTTAGTTAACTTTTACGTTTAATTTTAGATGTAAAGCCCAGAAAATGCATACTTTAAAAATGGTTAAACATGTACATGATTTGGAGTCAAGGAGCTAAAACTTGTAACCACAGGTATGTTGCTTTAAGGCTGCTGGTCTCTGTGGCTGTGTTGTGTTTGTTTGTCTCAGGTACAGTAGCTGTGTGTGTGTGTGTGTACGTCGCGTGTGATTCGCTGCCGGTGAGTGTGTTAGTTGGAGTCCTGGGGAGCTGCGGGTGCCCACCGCCAGGCTGGTACAAAGCTCCACGTCAATAAAGACAATGAGTCAAATCCGCTGAACTGTGCATAAAAGAAATTTCACACATGAGGAAAACCAGGCCGTTTGTGCCAAGGTCTTCACCTTAGGCAGAGTATTTCTTTCCATCTTGGGGAGCACGTTTTTTGTTTCCTTCTTAAGGAGTAATGAGTTTTCAGAGCGCAGTGGATTAGCTATGGGCTATTATCTCACTTCTCTCTCTCTCTCTCTGCGCTCTGAGGAGAAACTCACACCCCATCTGCTCCCATCCAGGCTGTGATTGCTATTCTGTTTGTTTTATACAGTGAAGAGCAGGGTCGTCTCTCTAGGCACCAAGGAAGCACTCGTCACTGCCACCCATGACCTGTACAGCCTTTGAAATGCAAGTCATACCTGAGAAGTTCCCAAAGTTTTTCATGTTCGTGACCCCCAGAAGAGAGACTTTACAGCAGATATACAAGAGGGCTCATTAAAGGAGCGCGTTAACAGTCCAACTAGTGGTGACAAGATGCTTTTTCTACAACCTGTGCAACACAGGATGCAAATGCAACAGACCACAGCTGTGATCATGGGCGTGGTCACACCAGGAATACATGCATTTCAGTGTTTGCAGCAGTGGTTTGGGGTATGGGGTGTTACTACAAACTTGTATTTACTTCTTTTCACCTGAAAAATTAACAAAATATGTCATTTGACTTTTTGCACACAACTGTAATGTCCTCACAGAGGGTAGGAAATCAGCCCCAACGTTTATGATATAGACAATGGTCAGTAAAGCATCCCTATAATCTAAAGCATGCACAAACACATCAGGTCCTATAACTTGTGCGTGAATTCAAAGAGAATTGGAGCTTTTCATCTTTTTGACTGGGACCCTCGTGGAACCACTTAAAGGACTCCTCGAGTCCCCAGACCTCAGTTTTGGAAGCCCGGGCCATAGCTTATCAGTGACATGTAGTCAGGACAAATGAGGAATTGATTGAATCTGCTGGGCAGTTAGATCATTGTATGTGTTTGTGTGTGTGCAGAGCTCTTATTGCAAGGACGGGAAGCAGCACAGGGGGAGAGGGGAGGATTTATTGCAGATGACATCATCAAAAGTGCTCGTAAATAGAAGTCAGCTTTCTCGCCTCTTACTCTCGATGAAGCCACAACCCCAGCTACTCCCTTCCCCTTCCTCCTCCTCCTCCTCCCCCTCTGGCATCTCTGCCTCTGGCCTCGGAGGAAGAGGAGGAGGAGAATGAGGTGTAGGAGGAGATGAAAAGTGACAAATTGATCTTTAAAACAGCGTGTTATATCATCAGCGGCTGACGGCAGAGGTTGTAAAGTCGCGCGGCACTCTGGACCGGCAGAGGCTGTAATCTCTGTTTAATGGGAGATGTTTTCTGTCCTCTGCAGCCTTGGAGCTTCTCTCTTTCTCCTCTTTCCTGCCCCTACTTCTAATCATTCCATCACTCATCATTCTTTTCTCCACTTCCTTTTCCCTCGAACACTCCCTCCTCCCTCTAACCTTTCTCATCTTCTCAGTCACATTTCTGCCTCCCTTTATTCTGCCCTCCTTCACCACCTCTCACTTCCTCATCACTCCCCTCCCGCTCTGCACAGCTCCCCATATCCTCTTTCCTTTTACTCCATCACTCTCTCTAGCTCCTCTTTGCCCTTCCATCCTTCAATTTAACTTTCCTTCCTTTTCTTTCCTCCTCCATCCCTCCTTTGGCGATTACAGTAAATCTAAAGGGTGAGGCAAGGAAACCTCAATCACGGAGCCACAGGGGAAACTGGCATGTGTGTGTGTGCATGTGTGTGTGTTCCTGTGTGTGATTCTGTGTTTGCTTGTGTGTGGCAAGAGAGAGGGGAGAGCAGCAAAGTGTGTGACAAACAGACAAGGGAGACTGGGTGGGCCTTAGTAGTCGGGTTTAGCTGCTATTAGATGATAAAATGTGTATGTGTGTGTGTGTGTGTGTGTGTGTGTGTGTGTGTGTGTACCCAAGTAAGACAGAGAGAGATGACTCTGACAGAAACACACAAAACTACACACAAAATTGGCAAGCAACACACAAATGCATGAACACAGACACATGGTCCAGGGACAAAAACATCAAATTCAAACCTACTGACATACTGATAAACCCAACCAAGAATGCACACACACACGCGCATGCACACACAAACACACACACACACAGAGGGAGTCATAATCAGTGGGATGCAACAAACCTCCCTCCCGGTTGAAAACCACAGCAGGGAACTATACCACAACAGTAGAGACAGAGCAGCTGCAGTCAAGCCTTTTACACACATCTACTGGACAAACATGTAAACACTCCAAGAAGACAAACTTCTGTGTGTAAACAGAGAATAACACTGGATAATAACAGTGCATAGACAGCAGTGGATATGCTTTAGGCAGAATGTATATACAGATATACACACTGAGTCAGGGATTTAAGGAGCTGAGGGAAAAGTCACACTGCTATTGATCAATTTTAGATTTGAATTCCTCTCCATGACTCACTGCTTGCATCTCTATTTCCTATATAAAGTCTTCCATTAAAGCACCACTCTGTAATTTCAGGGAAGAAAAACATTCATAGAAAAATCATTGGAAAAGTGAGTGATAAAATAACTTTTCGATCCAATGGTATTTTTAATGAAAATAAACCCTTTGAGATAATGTGAAGCCACATTAGACATTTCTGCCTTTGTAGCTTCATATTTTGAGCAAAATTGCTGTGAAACACAGCTGCTACCTCTGACAGTGACGTGGTTTTAACCTTTATTTATTCAGGGTAGGTTTACTGAGCAAAAATGCCTCTCTCAGTCTGATCTGTTGCCCAGTGGAGCAGATGGGGGTTGAGTTTTGTTGCTCAAGCATACTTCAACTGTGGTAATGGAGGTCAGAGAACTGAACCAGGGACCTACAGTATCTGTTACAAACTGTTTTTCTAACCCTGAGGCCACTGCTGCCATTTGAAAGGATTTCCATTAAAAAAGACTGAGAAAAACAGACCTTTGGTCAGTCTTGTATGGATTTTAGCATTTATCCGGATTTCAGGTTAATTTTAGCCATAACTACCGAATAAACAGAGTTAGAGCTTTAATTCCAAAGACTAAATCAGAATGTCTGGAACTGAAATCAACATCTTGTAGGTTTGTGTCCTGGTAAAGCTTGGTCTCTTAGACCTATATGATTAATTATCTTGCAATAATATCATGTTATAAGCATTTATTTTGTTGTATACACAATCATCATGGCAGTTAACATGTGTAAACATTGCTACAAAATCTTGATCACTCCAACAAGTTAACTGAGAAAATATAACCTGTTATCTTAAGAAACCTTTTCACAATACGACAACAGATTCCAACATATATACATATAATTAGCTAAAGAGGTCCTAATGATAAACACAGTCATGATGGAAACATGCATTAACTGTTATCCCCAATATTGACAATGTGATTGTGAAAATGTAATATGCAGTAAGCTGTACGAGGTGATTCCCTGTGTTCTAGTTGTGTGGTCACATAGGAGATAAAACATAATTATCCTAAAGGATTAATTAGGATTAGCTGAAGAACTCTGGAGAATATAGCTATATGAAGATGTATAACTCCTGTGTGACCTTACAAACCCCGCAGGTATATGGACTGTTATTTGTTTACTTGCTCAAAGAGAGAAAAAGAGACCCATTTGTATTTGTTGTGTAGTGTGGGGATTTCTTGAATCAGACATTTCATAATGGACATCCCCTCCCTCAAAGTTCTTAAACAAACCTACATTTGTAAACCAGCGGCTTTTATGTGCCCTCTTTGCTTGTCCTTCCTCTCTTTTTCCTTTCATCTTCCTTTTTTCTCTGCTCCTTCCATCTTACTCTGTCCACTTTCTGCTAATGAGGGTTATATGGACTTTGTCTATATAAACTACAGGCATGGCCTCCATGGGTCTTTAAAAGAGCCGTGGGACAGATTCATATATATCGTCTTTGTGCATTTAGAGAGTTGATTGTACAGGCGTAATCACTTTTCTTCTCATATTAAGCTTTGATGGAAACATGGCCATATGAAGCTAAAATTGGATTTTTATGCAGCAGCAGTCCCATCAGTGCGACGGTGATGATTCTAAAGGCCCTTAGCCTTCTACACAGAGAAAGACCGTTTGTGTTCTAATAATAGTCAATTTTCCACAATTTTTGCAAAGTGCCAATTGTGTGCACTGTTCATTTCAATGGAGCCACTAACAGGTGACTTACCTAACAGGAGTTGACCACTGAATCACCAATTTAGATAAAGTGACGTGTAATTTCTATACAATACACGCTTCCTGCTGGATTTCCTATAAAAGCTTTGCGCATGGGTGGGCAGTCTCTGTGAGAAATTCAAATGAGTTTCTTCACACATAAGTGGCTTTCAGCTGACTTGGCATGTAAGAATAATGTTTTATGGTGGATATCAAGGCATTTTAATACGATTCAGAGAAATGAGTCAAGAAGGGAGGCTTTGTAATCCTGATAAATTGATGTGCAGTGATGATATCTGCCCTCTGTAGACACCTCCACTGCACAGCACAGTGGCTTTTATCATTTAAGGTGCAGAGCCACACTTGACGCAAAAAATTAAACCCTAATCTGGCCTGAAATGTTAGCTATGAGTGCATGACTTTTTGCTTAATGTTAACAAGAAAGTGAATTGCCTAAGTGCTACTCTTCATTATACCTGGCAACATTTCAAACTGATTAATTCTTACCATTTTTAATCAGCTAACAGCAGCATCCAAATATCTTAAAGTTCACATATTTCACTTGATAATAAGCCAGTCAACAGTAAGATGGTTTAAAGTCCCTGATATTGCAAAGAGATTTAGTTGGGAATTTATGAGTAGGAGACATGGTTCATTGTTGTCTAACAAAAAAGGGTATGACACCTGTGAATTACCTGTCAGGAGCTTTGGACGTTGAGCATACGAACACAAAATATGCAGCTGGAGAGTCTTTAAATGCTTCAACAAGCCTTAGTTTAAATGTAGATCTTGTTTTTAATTAAACTTTAAGTTTGTTAATGTCTTTAATTAAAGTTAAACACAACTCTGTGTGCCAGGTGGTAAATCTTTCAGCCATTAGTTATTATTGGAAGGTTTATTCCATCAGTTTTTCTCTCTCCTTGAGGAGTGCTGCTGATCACAGGCAAAGTGTTTTAATTGGTTCAGGAAGAAGACTATAGAGAGTACTGCTGGATCTTTAGGGGAACCAATCACTATTTCTTTTCCAAAACAGTCACTTTCAAATCATTCAGCTAATTCAGATGGAGGCCCAAATAAATGTTCGGTTTGCTCTCAGGGTTCTTGTTTATTATTCAAACTTTAATCATCTCTGTGTTGTGTAAATATGAAGCTCCTGAGGTGAGTGACTGGACCCAGCTGAGCTGACATCTCTGGCTGTGGGACTGATTCAACATGTCACCTGTGATCACAGCTATCCTCAGTGGAAAGCAGCAGACATAGTTCACGGTTTTGGACGGCCAGTGCTTTGCCTGAGCATGACCAAACATGAATTAATACACCAAAGAGAGAGAGAGGGAAGATTAGAAACACCTACACTCGCTGCACCTATTTGATTACAAGTGATCAAAGTCAGATGAATAGCAGAGCTCAGCTATATCAATCCTTCCTCACATTTGGTTATTATTTTATAATTATATATCTAACTTGGCTGGTAAAACTCCAGTTCATCCTCTCTGTCATTTTACCTGGCAACACGTCTCCTTGTACCTCCTCAGTTTGGTGGAATGAATACACAGCAGATTTTTCCACATTTCAGTTTTCCATGCTGTATCAGATGTTAGACTAAAAATAACTAAAAAGTTATGCATTTATGCTTGATGTTTGTTTTGCTTATTCATTTCAGCCCACTCAGAGTTAACTGCACGTCTGTGTATGTCAGTCCTACAGTTATGTTTTTGTAACATTTTCCACCAAACACCATCAAAAAGAAAAAGTTACCTAGACTCCCTTTCTTGACTAACACAAATCCTCAACCTGTCTCTAGTGAAGGGGCCAATTTAAAAAAATGTCAGACTGGAGATGATTGATGTATTGATATTTTACTTGTCATCATGGTCCAGCAACTCACCCTGAAGGTCTTCATGTCACACTATGCTTGGCGTTTGTGTTATAATCATTGTGAAGTGACAGCAACCAACCAAGGGGCATTTTCTGAAACTGAAGTTACAGACTGCAGCAGCCATGTTCAAAAGATCTGGTTTTGTAACCTCTGAAGCCTCCTGTGGCTTCAACAGTCAGGACTACTGTCAGCAATTAAAAGCCTGATTTAGTTCTGGTTCTGTTTGTGCCACACATGCCCTTTTTCAGCAGCTAGGGTATTCACTCAGTCACTCACAGGATAATAATACCGCTGTAACAGTGCAACTTCTACTGCTGACAGTTACAGTACCCCATTGTTTCTACTGACACCACTAGAGGAACAATGGTAGTAGGTTTTCCAACAGGTAAAACTAATTATCAAAGGACTAGAGGATCCACCTCTATCTAGAGGTGCCACCTCTGCATGTTAAACTTCAACAGCCAGTCAATGAAAGATTGGGAACGACACTGACCAATGCATAAACATTCAAGGGCAATTCTGTAGTATACTCAGCACAGGTGTTACTCTATGATTGTTTCTATTGCTTTGGAGAAAAAAATGAACAAAGATGGATGAATGTATCTTGAAAAATGTAAAAACAGGGACGCAAAAGTCGAGTCAACATCCAAATCAGGACTGTAACAAACTTGAGATCTGACAAACTCATGTCAGATTTGGCAGACATAAGTCAAAAAACAACAAGAGCATCTTTTTTGATGTGGAGTGATGTGTATGTAATGAAGCAAGAGAGAAAAACATGATTATCAGTATGCATTAAACTTACATTATCACTGTAATTTAAATGTGCATTTCTCAAATTGATCCAAAGCCTGCCCACATTTCTTAAGTTTGTTGGGTTCTCTTGGCAGCAGATCTCTACAACCACACAGACGCCCTTTGTGCAGTGCTGAACTATATTTCTCCCTTATGTAATAATGACAATAGATTGACATTCTGCAATCTGTGGGGGTTTTCTGCCCTACAACAGCCTGCCGGGGGCAGGCAGTCCAACGGCTGTAGAGGGAATCCCCATGTGGCCATCTTGGCTGTCAATCACAGCTTTTTATTTTCAACATGAAAAGTCCCTCAAGTATTTTCTATGCAGAAACATTAGCAAGGGCGTAAGAGGAATGGGCAGAATAAACACTTCCATGCATGCCTGAATGCACATTTGTACAAGACACATGAAAAGCCAAAAAACAATTGTTTGAATGAAAGCTTGCTTAAAGTGTTTAGTTCATGAGGCAGCTGGATACTGTCACCTAATGAACCTATTTTTTCCTATCTACTTGTTCATGGCCACCACTCTTTACTGTGAACTTGGTGCTGAAGGTAATGTTGTACAGGACATAACATTTATATTTTTAAGGATGGCCACTATATCAAACTATGAGCTTAGAGCTGAGGGGAGATCCAGAGTCATCCATTGTCTACTTAAATTTCTACTGAGGGTTAATGAAAAACAATGGCACAGCACAAGAAAGTGCACTCAAAATGTACACAACAGCCAAGTTCCGTTTTAGTTTCCGACATTCAAACAAAGTTCAGTTCAATTTCGTTAATTAATCAAAAGAACCAAACAAACAAACAAATAATAATAAAAAAAAAACAAATACAAATAATTGTTTGGTTCACTTACAGAGAGCCAGGTAGTCCAATCCAATCCAGTCCAGTCCAGTCACCCTGAAAATCCAAGCCGGGTCTTCTGGAATGTGCGCAAGTGACCCGTTTCCGTGAACTAGCAACCAGAGTGGATATGGAGCGGTACGTTAGGAGTCCGGCAGTAACGAACGGAGGACGCTATCCGTGGCGGAAGAGTTTTTTCGGGGATTTAACGATCTTTCTAACGGTTATCGCAAATAAGCGGTTTTGCTCCGTGTGCTCCGTGTAGCTCCGTACCCCTCCTCCTCCTCCGCCCCCCTGTGAGACCGACGGTTAAAGGAAGGATTCGAATTTAGGCGCGAACCGGAAACAAATCGGTGAGTCGATTGTTAAAAGGGCGTTTCTGGGGGTGACTAGCAATGTAGGTTGTCACAAGCTTACTATACTAATAATTCTAGATAGGTGCTATGCAGTGCAGGGTATCTACGTGTGGTAATGTTTTGTGCTGCAATGCATAAATTATGTTTAGATTTGATGTTGCATGAATTAGCGACTGGCAGCAGTTAGTCTTGGCTACCAGTTTGAAATTCAAAAGTTGCTATTACATGTATGTGACAGCAACTTTTGAATTACACGTATTATGATACAAATTCTACCGCAAAACTTTTGAAACTAATTGTACTTATTCATTGAGGTCAGTGCAAATTCCTTAATAATATAGAGCTTGTTTTTTTCTGGGTTTTAATGATAACACCCTTCACCTCATGTGAACCAGTGAATGATTTCATGTCAGTGTGTAATTAACTGGGGAAGTTAGCGAATCCATATTTAGTAAATAATACAAATGGCTTCACTAGACTGCCATCAGCATGACAAATAAACACACATGCACAGTTAATACACATTAAAACCACATGGCAATCCTGCTCAGTCATCCGTGCAGACAAATGAGCCTCTCTGAACCTAAACACACAAACACATCAGTTCTTTTGCTTCTCTGTGCTAATTACATCTCCAAATGGATTTTTTCTTCTGATCTTGGTGGGGAGTTCAGGGAATCAAAACACTCCACCTGCATCGCCGGGGAGCTGAGAGACACTGTGCTGCATGAGAGATGCTGATACTTATTACTGATTCACGCTTTGACCTAGAAGGCGTTTAATAGCATACGCTGAGGCTGCATGACACTTATCTATATGCCATGGTGAGAGGGATGACTGGATAGCACACATTAGTGTTATGGAGCACCCTCTCGATCATGTGTGTATTAGTGTGGCTGTAAATGCATATGGTGTTCAGTATAGGAACATTTCTGCTCTGTTGACTCAGTGCTCTCTCAGCTGTTATTATTTTAAGTTTAACCCTCTGGCTCTCAGATGATTTCTGATGCAGTGTAACGTGTTACAGGTGTTGAGAGACAGCGGGTTGACACCTGTGAGTGTCGTTGACTTGTGACCTTGAACGTTCTTGGTTTTGTGTATGGTGGTTTTTGTTGTTTTCATTGTTGATGTGAGGCAGGAGCCTTTTTCAAACTGAAATATTGTGGACAGTGAATGGTGTTGTATCCCACAGGTTTGTTGGCAGAACACTGACAGCCTATACAAGTACGTGATCAATGCCAAGAATCTATAACCACCAGCTGGCATCCGTCCAACCTCATCCAGCCAGCTGGGTGGGTGGGACTAAGTGGGGAAGTAATAGCGACTTGAATTATGTTCCTCTGAGACTGACAGAACCTATACCCAAACCTAAAAAAACACATTAAGGGAACATTTTTTGTTACAATGTGGGCATTAATTCTACAATTTTGTTATCATCCCCTGTTATAAATACCAGTTACGAAATTTGGGACATATTCTCTAAACCATATTTTGTGAGTTAAAAATGAAAACGAGCACACCCACAATGTCAGTTTTAGTCCCTTGTTAAGTTTTTTTGCATAGATAAACTGAGGGCGATGGTCTGTAACATCTAATGGATGCTTGTAATGGATAAATTTCCCAAAATATATTCAGTATCTGCCTTTTGTTTTATTTCTTTCAAACAAGTTTGGTAACAGTGGAGTTTTGTTGACCAGATTTAGAGTTTACTGACTCTTCATATGCCATATGGCTGAACCTATGCAAATAGGCCAAAAGTTGTTGTTTTTTTTTTTTAAATAATAATAATTTTCTTTTAATGTTTCCCACAAGTATCATGGGATATGGCTTTAGATATGATATTTAATGAGAGGAAAAATCTAGCATGAATAGTCTACCATTAGTGGTGTGATTTGCAGGGCAGTGTTACAATAGTACCTAATGTATAGGACAAGCTAATGGACCTCCAGGCAGCGCTGCCAAGGTCTCTGCCATGCAGGTACGATATGAGTCACTGCCTCTGACAAATAATGAATGAGGCCACATGTAATGCTGCATCCTCCTTTGGCGCGCTGTTACTGTAGATCACTGGCAGTAAACAGACTAATGACAGTCACTAGTCTGTCCTGTCAGCCACTATGTACATGTGCACATGATTTATTTTCACATGGACTCACAAGCAGCTTGTTATTAGACACACACCCTGCTATTTGTCCTGTGTTCACCACAACTTCCCCGTAAAAAACTTAAGAATCTTAGTATACATGCTGGCAATTTTTAAGGAAGTTTTTTGTGATAGTTTGAATTAATATGTTGTTGACACTTCAGGCAAAGTGTTGACTTTGCACAAGTGCACAGACGGAAGCAGACAGAAGAATTGGCCAGGACAGCAGGTCAGTCAACCCAACGGCATCCAGAACTTTCTGCAAGGGTCAGCAGCTGCACACTTGGCACACACAAACACACACAAACACACACACATTGGCAGTGGCAGGGCTGTCTGATCTGAGGGCAGGAGGAATCAGTGATGTGTTGTGACCTGCTGAGCCGCCTGGAGGATGCTGATGCAAAGAGATGCCGCCTGCTGCTGTGACGCACGAAGGGGCGTGAAGTTATCAATGACCGCTGCAGGAGCAGTAGAAACTGCAGAGTTTGTTTTCTCCAACACGAGTTGGGTCGTGAAGTGAGTTTTCAAGCACATGGCCAAGAAATTACTGAGTCACTGTTGTTACTCAACCACCTTAACAACCCCTGCAGATGTACTGGGGGAAGTTTGTGCAGAAAAAAATTAACTTATCGCTCTGTTCATGATGAAACATACACTCATAAACATATGCCTGTCCATTAAGAATGACATATAAACAAAAACATAATGACGTACGCTCCACAAGACTAGTTCCCACCAATAAACACATTCAGTACAAACAAACAGGCTGATATGGAAACACATATCAACATTTAAATATACACATGTTGACAAGTGGAAAAAACACATTTCTACATATGCATTAACATACATGAAGCTGAAAACAAACTTTGGTTCTAATACACACACACACAGAGCAGTACATTAGTTGCACACATGCACACCACAGATGGGCTCCCTCTCTACCTCTGCAGTGACTGAGCTGTGAGGAAATGAGTCATCTGTTTGGCCTCAATATTTGCACCTACATTATGCAACATCGCTGTGCCGACCTCCGCCGTACGTTTATGGCCATTTAACATCAAACGACACTGTTTAGTTTGGGTCAGGAGAGTTGAACAGATAAAATGCAGAAGCAGTTTTATAAGAACTTTAGGGACAAGTTGGACTTTCTAGTTACATTTTTAACACTTTTAAGAGGCAGAGCTTCTCTGGAGACAGAAATAATCTTACGTATAAACTTAAGTGCCAGTGGGACGAACCTGGAAACAACAGTTTTTAGTTAGAGTACAAGCTAGCTTATTTGCAAACTGTAACCCAGTTGCCAAATGAGAGGTAGAATATCTTTGCCAAATATAAATTATTATTTGAAAGTTTTATTTCAGTTTTCTTTCAATACACCTAAAACTGTTTCTGTTTTAGCTTTTTAATATTATGATACTATAGAGTTATGTTATTGACATTGCTTTATTGCAACTCTGTTTCTAAGAAATAATGTTTTTCTGTTTCTGTTAGTAAGTCAAATGGCTTTAATTACTACCACACAGTCAGAGACCTGTGGCAGAGTCACGATGCTTTGTTGTTGCAATTTGGAACAAAAGCCTGGTTAAATGGTTGGCCAAGGAAAAATCATTTCCTGAAATGTTGCTCACTGGTCTTTAATAGTGGACCTGTAAATTTACAAATGGTATTTTCTAAATAATTTTGTTTTCCTTTCACCACAGTGTATATTAGATCAAAGTTTTGCAGTTTTAGCTGATTATGTAAAGGAACCACTGTTGCCTAAAATAACTCTTGTGACGTCCTCCCTCCTTAAATAACCACTAATTTTCCACTTGGCTCTCTGATGGAACACACTGAGCTGCTCTGCCCAGTGAGAACAATGGTAATTCTTTGGCGAGGGCAAAAAGCAACAGCTGACCTTCACTGCACCTTCTTGACGAGCGTCCAAAATGGCCGCCCTCTTCAATATGTCATGTTGGCATAAAATGACTGGCCATTCCTTGGCTTGAATTATGCCATCATCAACAAACACTTGAAGGATTAGAAGTGATTCCCTTAAAGTTGCACTGTGTTCCTACCACACATATACAGACATACAGTAGTCACATGCACAGACACATAATTTACATGAAAAACAAAGAAAGCAGGCTGAGCTGCTGCAGGTCCATTAAACTGTGTTGCTCTATTTGGCCTGCTAGATCATTAATCAGAGTGCCTCCACTGTCTGCTGCAAACTCTCTCTCCAGGTGTGTGTCTTGACCTTGCACACATGTATCATCCATAGGTGTTCTTGGTTGCTGACGTGAATTAGAAAGGCAGGGAGGATCTGGACGCATCAGAGCAGTGACTTTGTCTGAAATGCAGCACAAGGTCGAGCTGAAAGCTCTGTGGATCAAAGACGCAGCAGAACACCCACTTAGGTCTCACTCAAGGTTATACCAAGGCTGGTGCTTTTATCCCCACTGCCATTAAAACCTGGGAGAATTTAACCTGAAACTAGGACAGGAAGAGGGATGGTCATATAAGTCTTCAGTCAAACAAACGTTGCATGCTTTTACTGTATGAGAGCGACCGTTTGCACTCTGGTACCTTAATTTTGTTTAAAGCAAAACCCATTGACAACATCTTGACTTCCCATTTTCAATGCACCACTGTTATAGTCCAAACATGCATATTCGTGGATCAGTTCCTATGATTGGAGCCAGCTTGAAATTGCACAGAAACAGCACAGCACATCTTTGAATACATCACTCATGTTAATTAAGGTGAGCAGGTTACTGAGAAAATATTTGTAAACTGCTGCTTCTGTGACTGCACCTTTAGGGTGTGGAGACTTTTAGATAACACAATGAAACATAATCTTTTAACTTTGGATACATATTAAGCCATATGTGTTAAAGACAAAATACATGAATATTTAGCTCAATGTTTTTTTGATGTCTTTACTCCTGTTTTTCACAGTCTTTTCCTCTACATTCCACAGATAAAGCTGCTGCTGTTTTCCCATCTTAATTGGTGTTAACAGCATTCACCTGGTTTTCCAGGTGTAAATCAATCCCTGATTAGTTGGCAGGAATAAAAGCCAGCAGGACTGAGCTCAGGAGCTTCCACAGTGTATGTCCATGTCGACGACCAGTGGTCGATTACACTAAATTAACACAGTGAATCATACATAAAATAATACACTGATTCACTGCTTTATTCCTGAATTTGTTGCTCTTCTGAGTTGTAATCCTACATCACCAATAGTTAGTTTCTATATCTTTTTCCGTGTGGTTCACTATAAGCACTCCCTTTCTCCAATCTGTACAGGCCAAGCATCATGTCCTGCTGGTTGTCATATGCCGAGTGTCCTGAACAATCTCTAGTTCCAAACGTTGCCAAGGTTTCCGTGGTTTGAATCCCACTGGGTCAAGCCATGCAGAAAATGTATGCACTCACGATATTGTATGGTTCTGAGGATTAATAGCTTGTGGTATTCTGCGTGGTAGCATTGAGGTGCTAGGGGAGAGGGACATGTGGACGAGGGTAGGGTGGTTAAGGTGGGGGGTGGAGAGCACAAAACACTGCCCTGACTCTGCTGATAAGATTGAGGCTACGTCACCTACCATCTGTCTCAGGGAAATTCCTTCTTTACTGCTCCGGACAGAGCAACAGGAGCAGGACATAAAATGACATTACAGGGTGCAGAAATTACAGCAGGAGGTGTGCTAGCTAGCTGGTAAACACTCACTATATACAGAGGAGGCCACATTTAAACTGTGGCTAAAAGTGGCAAATCTTCTTTCCAGTTTCCTCTGGTGCACTCCTGATGTGCTTTTAATCAGAGTATAACGTGGTGCAGGTGGTTGCACTTTGGAGCTTTGGATCTGGCTTGCAAGCTTGATCTTAAAACCCCAAGTTGGAACTTGTCAATATGCATGCATTTATTGGCTTAACACTAAGGCACTTGCAATAACTGAAATAGCAAAATGAATATTGCCTAATGCACTCATGGTAGACGTGCAGAGGAGGATGACAGTAAAGCCAGAGAAGGTACAAAACTCCCACACACTGTCAGCTCTGACTGAGAGAGCAGAGCTTTTGATTCAGTAGACCTTAGACTTGAGATGCCAGTGTGACCGCACCTTGGCCACAGAATGTGTGGTGAAGAACTGTGAGGAAATTTGTCAGGTCAGACTGATGTCCAATGGCCACCCAAATCTTGTGAGTCATAATTTGGGACAAAGCACAAAGGTTTATGTTGTCAGTGGTCATTTTTTAGTGGTAATACGTGATGAGGTGTCTAATAACAAAAATGACACTCAGAAGAATTGATAGGCTGACTTGAAATCATCATCCCCCTCCTTTTTTTTTTTTGTTTTAAAGCAGCATGAGTGAGAATTACAGTTGCTATGGCTACCTACATTTTAATGTACCTTGTGCATTTATTTAGAACAGTGGTTAAGCTGTTCACCTGATCTTGTTGAGGTGTGTTCTCATGATTTCAACAGGCCAGGCCAGGTTGCTGTTCTCAGAGCTGTTGGAACAGTTTTCACAGGTTTGAATACTTTGAAAGGCCGTTAAAGTGCAGTTTAGGGTGGAATCCTCTCAGGACATTATATTTTTTGTTTTGGAGATTACTGTAGCTGGAGGCTTTCGTGCATATCCCCTCAGCGCTGAGTCATAGCACAATTCATCTGTCTTTCAGCAAACTCCTGAGCTCAGGTGATGACTCCGGGGAATCAGCTCACCAATCCTGATACTGATTTCTAAGCTTTCAAAGGCTGAATGTGCTGTCCACAGCAGGCTCCAGTCTGGGCTTTTATACATCTCTAGTGTGTGGTGAAGCACACATGCACTTTGTGGACACCCACACACACCCAAACACAAACAAAGTTTGCTTGCAGCATATATCTTTGCAAAGTTAGTTGTTAGAGAGTGGGATTCTTAGCAAGACAATACATGAAAAACTGATAAAATGAATTTTATTTCAGTCTTGTATTAGCATCACAATCCCCCTTCCCTTCACTTACGCTACATCTATATGCTAAACCTAAGTCCTAGTTACAAATTATTGTAGAATATTTCATTAATTCAAAAGAATTAAGACCTATCCGAGTTGCTTCTGTCAAATGGAAAGATGGTACATTTTGTAAACTCTTTATCATATAGCTCTTTCAGGAAACCTTAAGGAGAGGAAAAGATGTCGGTGACACTGTGCGCTGTGAAAGCGTTCCAATTTATCGCTGAGGTGCAGCAAATCAATACTAAAAGGCTGAACTGTGTGACAGCAGAACAGGTTTTTGCACAACAAGCACTTTAGAAAGGAACTTTGTAACAGATCATAGTAATTTGCCTTTTCTCTGTAGATCTTTGAAACATGCACAGCTTTTCTTGTGACGTCAAACATGAATAGTGGCGCGCAGCACTAAAGCTGAAGGTCTCGAAGCTGCAGCAGTTGCTTTGCTTACTGTGAACCTTTGTGAAGGTACACAGGCTCAGGAGATGTGGGTGTTGAGAAAAGGCAGCCGGGCTGCCCTGAGGGGGAGGTGAACTTCTGCTGACTGCTAAAAAGCTTTATGAAGCTTCCTGGAGTGTTCCTTCTAAAGAGCTGCAGAGGGCATTTGAGAGACCAGGTTGAACCATTATCACTGACAAAAGGGGTCACAGGTTAGATACCCTCTTTGACTCTGCCTCCATATCTTTTCCCCAGGCTTCGAGGGGGTTTTCTCCTGTGGTATTCTTATCCACATGATAAGACTTCAACACTGCATTATAGCAAATTGCAAAGGAAAGGGGTCGTACTTATATTTGGATATGTGAGCTAGCTTGTATGCTTCCACAGTCTGTGTGTTGGGGTCTTTGCTAATCGTTAAACCGTGTGTGCATGCTGTGTGAACAGTTAGAAACAAAAGGGGAAGCTCAATCACTGAAGGCCAGTTTATAGAACTGAGCAAATACATTCCTCAGTAAGATGCCAAGCTACTGAAAAGAGAGCAACTCTGTAAAAAACAAAACAGACATGGAAACGAAGCCAACTGACACAATGGTGCTCTAATTAGTTTGCAGATGTGAATTGGATGGCAAGTGCCTCAATTTTTGGGGACAGTTAAATGTGTCACTGGCAGCGAAGGAGAGAGGCATGAAATTAGTCTGCTTAACTCATATCCCACATGGCTGGTTTAATGAATCACAGAGGACCATCTGAAAAAACATTAAGGTGCAGATTTAACATAACCCCCACATTTCCAAACACCTCAACAAGAAAATCAAACAGACTTTGGAATTAGGAATTGTGTTGGCATGTGTGGAGGATATTCTCAGATGTAAGGAGTTGTTGTTGATTGTGATAAAGAGAAGGGCGGTTGAAAGGAAACTGTTATGTGATGAATCTCAGGCTTAGCACAACATTCAGTGTTTTCTAAGACTTTTTTTTTAATTTGAAATTCTAACTATTGTTTGAACATGAACAAAACCTTGTGTACAAATGCAGCAGGTCATGCCTTGTACTGCAGGGGCTTTTGCAAAATGGGAAACTAGCAAGTCATGCAGAATGTGTTATTGTGATAGGAAGCTTAAAAGTAATGCATGAAAGCATTTTTCAGAGCTCACTAATTAGCACATCAAATTGTTTAATCTGTATAAAGCTGAATGGTAAAAAGAAACAGTTGGCTTCACAGAATAAGTAACGTTGAATTTCTGCTGGTTGAGTTCTTTGGGTATCCTATTGATCTACATATTTATCCCACAATTCAGTGCACATAGGAAATGGAGCGCCTGCTTACAGTTGCAAAAAATAAAAATAAAGCAGATGGTGGTGTAACACCAGTCAATGGTATTGCAACGTTTGATGTTTCGGCACACATAACACCTGTTCCTGTCAGTCAGAAAACAGGAAATTTCTTGTAACTTAATTGCAAAAAAGTATGAAAACTAGTATTGTAAATACTGTACACTATTAGTATGATCATGGCATGTAATTTGTAGTGCATGTTAGCCCTTGGGATCAGCTTGTCATGCTGAACAGTAGGACGTATCTTGATGCAGATGGTGCAGGGCAGGACCGCCTTTCAATGATTCAAGTTGGCAGTCTGGTAATATATTCTCTTATGGTGAGAGGGTCAGGACTGAGGGAGAGGAAGATGACCTTCTGTCAGACATTTAATACAACTTCCAGTGCCCTGACGTCTGCCAGGCTGATGGAGAACACACCAACAGGAATAGATTTCATATGATTTTAAAAGAAGTGGAGACAAATGTTTGCTGTAAAGGTCAGTCCTTCCATAGGCTTTCAGGCTATCACTGACTCACCTCGCATACAATGACACTTACAGTTCATGTGACAAAAAAATAATGATAGAATCAATAGCAGTCTGGCAATAGAGTAATTCTCTTTGGCATGACCCTCGTGATTATGAGAGTGAATTGGCAGCTTTGTTATCAGGATAGTGCAGAGTTCAGACATCAATGCCAGTTTTTGTCTTCCAAGACAACAGAGAGGAGATATCCTCTCAATCCATATCTACAGTGCTTACAACAAAGGGACATGTCCCACAGGCTGAAAAGAGCAGCACAGAAGCCCAGTTGACTGAGCAGATGGAAAACTACAGATGAAGGAGATATAAGTTAAGATAAAGCAACAGCCTGACACTGGAGATTGTATGTGTTTGTATGCTCCAACACATTTGGGAAAAAATTAATATCCTGCACATTATACACCCCCAACAATGAACATTCTGATTTTACATTTTTGGTTTCAGCTAATTGTCCAAATGATGTGTCTCCGTGCAATCTTGCAAAAAGAAGCCGATCATCGCAGCTTATTGAGACACTGATGGCTAGGAAAATGCATCCTGTTCAATGATTGATTTCCAACACCTCGACCTCCACCATTCCTGCAGACTGGAAACATTATTTATATTTCATGTTTAAGAATAAGACTCCAAATTCAAGCTACACTGACTGAGCACACAGCATCATCAAGACCCACAAGGTTTCATTAGAGCTATTCATTAACCAGCTAATGAAGACATAACCACCACCCCAGATTGGGCTTAAAATAGTCTGCTATGGAAAGATAAATGGCATCAACTAAATGTCTCTAACGTTCCCATTCTTCTTCTTCTTCTTCTTCTTCTTTCTACCCCACTGATTTATTACTGCCTAGACACTAACTTTGATTCTTGCAAAAACCCACACTTTTCTGTTCCGAGACTTTCAGATAAGGTGTTAAATATTAGTAAGGACAGTGCTGCTCTGCAAAACTCAGGATTAAGAGAAGTTAAATTGCAGATATAAAGGATTGAATTATGAAAGACCTTTTAACCTTGAGGTTGACATTAGGTTACATTTTCCTTGGCCTTTGTGCTTGCTCAAGCCACGACCATAGTTATGGAAGAGAGGAAAAAGCAAGCGAGAGCAAAGGATATGTGATGAGGAGATTGCAAATGAGAGAGGCTAATTTATTATGCAGCAGTGATGGTATGCTAATGATAAAGCTGCTAATTACTGATGATTCTGCGGGGGTGAAAAGAGAGATGATATTGAGTCATGTGACGTGAGAAGTGTTGATTAATTAGTTTCTCCTTCTTCTTTTGCACCCAAGGGGAAATGCTTGAGCAGCAGCAGCAGCTGGAGTGTGGCATCACATCAAAGAGACTGAACTTTGAGTCAACACGTTTAGAGCATCTTCGCTTTGTTCAAAACAGTTGCGGTCACACCGAGTGTCAGTGTACAGTTGATTTAAGCTACTGTGCACCGTTATATTTTTAAACACAATCCCAATTTGCAGCGCAAACAGTGAGAGCTCCATTCCTCTGAAACACTTGGCATTTGGTTTCAGCTCAGTAAAAGTAATGTTTGTCTAAAACTGCATCCTAAAATCTCGTTTTGTTTTTTTTTTTGAAATATCAGTAGTTATATTTCAACCTGTTTGAAATATAGATATTTTTTTAATACAAGCAAAAATGCCCAACATTCAATCATTCTGTCTGTCTGTCCTTCAAATTAAAGCTGAAATTCAGCACTTTAACCTCAGTTGTCACATTTCAAATCCAATTTGCTGGAGTACAGAGCAGTTTCACAAACACACTGTATATCATCAGTACAGAACACCAAGAGACGTTTATTTAAAAGGCTTTAATACCAAATCCTGCTAGAAGAGCTTCTTTCCAATCAGCCCAAGCACAGAAACTGTAGTGGATATAAATAGTGATTTTTCAGCCTCTTGACTATGTGATATAAGCAGTCACAGTCTCATTTTGACAGTCCAGGCTAGAGTTCCTCGCCAAGCTTTTATCATCAGCCAGCTGAGCGATCTGAGCTGTTCTGACATCAGTTCCCTCCCCATCTGATACCTTCCAGGTCCAGTTAACCTCCTAAACCTGGCACACGCAAGCTTCTCCTCCCCGGGTTAACATAGTCTGCCACTGACCGGCATTCCCTGTTCAACCCCGAGGAATAAAGGTTAATTTTCCGAGTGAGCTGCTCCTGTCACATGCATTAATGTTGTGATTCATACAGTGCAGCAGCTGTGTGTTGGTATGTACACAGCACCAGGCGGTGAATGCATCTTGCTCACCATGAGTCACTCACGACCTCTGACTCTCAGACATTGAGCCTGTCAGGACTGATGCTGCCGACTGGCTCAGACCCAGGGAGAAGAGAGAAGTCGACTGCAGCTAACCAGGCAGCGACAAATGTGATTATGGGATATATTTGGTAAAGTTATCCAGATAACCTTTGAGCTCAATGGGTCATATTGAATGAGTTTTATAGGATTTACAGATGAACCCATTAACTTTTTTGCCTTTAAAGATCAGAAAAACCATCTTACTTCACTCTGTCTTGTGGTATTAAATACTGTATGTATTATGTTTTTAGCTCACTGGTTGAAATAAAGAATTTGTTTGGCCAGTCAGGGCCCGTGGAACAAGCTGTAAACAAAAGATTGGCATATTAACACTTTTAATATGCACTTTTCTTTAGTGTTTTAAGTCCAATATTCACTCTCCTTTTAGCTGTTTTTGCTTTCAAACAACTGTTCAGACACATATCTGGCTCTTGTTATGGCTACATTCTCTACTATGTTCACCAGCTAGCTGCTAACTGTGCTTGTCTTCATTTTGATGTCGGCGGGTTGGGCACAGTAAGTTCATCAGAGCTTTTTCACTGAAACCAGCTGCCTGCTGTTGCTGGAAACAAGGTTGATGAGGCCATTAAATTTAGCTGAAAGTGGCTAAAAAGCTCCACAGAGCTTTGCAGAGTTAGCTGATAACTGTCCTTGGGTTCATCATTATTATACACAAATTCCACTTTCATACATCTTTAATACACGTTTGCAATACACATACAGTATCAATTAGTAAAGCTTTAGGGGTTAAAAAGTATCATCAGAGTATTTGATCTTAATCTCCAAGAACTAGCACTAACAAGGTAACAGAGGTGCTTTAAGTTGTCTCAGATCTTGTATGAAAAGTTGCACTCAAACACACTAGACTGCAGCAGCTGGCCATTAAAGTGTTTACACAGCCTGTACACAGAGGCAGTGAACCAAAGGAGACAGAGGAAAAAGTTATTATTTTAGATTTATCACAGGCAAAGTTGTAGCTCAGGTTTGTGATGGGGAGAATGGAGTTAGGAACAAATATATTCAACTAAAGTACAATCAGGAAGTGAATCAGGGGCAAATGATGCTAACGAGGCTGTCCAGACAGACTGCATGGAGACAAAGACTTTGTCTCAGTGAATATTGTCTTCCTGCTTCCTTCTGCCAAATAATTTGCTCTTGCAATCTAGTTGCACAATCACAGGCTTTTTATTGTGAGCAAGACAAAGAAGTTTGAATAACAGACAGAGATATAAAAGTTGCTGTTTCAGAACGGGTCATATCCATTGTTTGTCTATAAACAAACAAATCCTTGAGCAGCATTCTGCTCCTGTGATAATCCTCTGTGCTAGTTAAAGGATCAACTGTCAGTGCAAATGAAAGCACTTACTGTGAGGGCATTATTGTTCTCAGTATTACTCTCTCTCTCGAGGGACTTTAGTTCTTTGTACTTCCACTAGTTTTCTCTTCTGTCATTTTTTTTTTTCTTTTAAAGCCCCTAAACTTAGTTTGTGCCTCCTTCTGTAGCCTTGCATTTTGCAACCAAAATCCAAAACAGGTGTAGACCTGCAGATACAATCATGCTGTATGGCCTCCATATGCAGTCTCCCACTGGGAAGATACAGGTTTACTGAAATACACCGACATAATCTGCAGCTTGATGTGGAAAATCTCCCCTCTTAAGTGATAATTTTATTAAGGTTCATAATGAAGTCATAATAAACTTGCATTAATGATTCTCCCTTAGAGGGATAGAGTTCCAGTATAGACCATCCATCTTTGTTCTCTGTCTAATAATATCTCCCGGCGTCCTCACTGACCTTACCTTGACAGCCTCCCCTGATACAGCAGCAATCCATTTATAGTGGAGGAGCTTTTAAATGTGTTTTGATAGTGTTGTTTTCAAGGGTCAGAGAAATGAAATCGACTCGCTGACTTCACTGAATTTGACTGGATTTGTCCGGCATAATGAAGCAAAGGCAGCATTAAAATACCTGTGTTTTGGTTTTCTGCCCTCCGTCCATTCTGAGGTCACACGTCAGAAAAACAGCAGCAGGTCTGCAGCTGGAGGCGATTTGGTGTCTCACTGATGGACGCTTTCAGCAGGACAGACGCTCGCAGACACGACTGCCTTCACACATATAATGTAACTGAAGTGTGGTCTCTTAAAAAGCTTCATCCGCCCACTGCCTAAATAGCTGGACCAAATATATTTTTCAGACCAAATCATGACCAAGCTGGGGAGACAGGAGCATCAGCACCATCAGCCTGTTTTTAAGGAAACAGCTTATGTAATGAATAAGGGCCATATTGGAGGTACTCAACTCAACAACAACAGCTGTGAACAGGTGATTTTGTTTCTAAACTTGTGACTTGGCTGTCTACAACTTTGTGAAACAAACTAGATTAACATCTGTGCTGCTTTAAGAGAAAAGAAATCGTTAGTTTCCCTGGTGAGGCTATTTTTAATGTAGATCAAATCCATAAAAAGTCCATATAAATAAATACAGTAAAAGATTAACAATGATAACCACTATTACATCAATTAAACTGTCCAGTGTTTACTCAAACCAGCCTGTATCTAACCTAGACAACAGATGAACTTAAGCTGTAACTTGCAGATAAAGGAATGTTCAGATATCATTGGTAGGTGCTGCTGCTGTAGGGGAGCTAATATAAGAAACACTCCCATGTCAGATTGTGGGGACAAATGACCTATGTTGTTTAGGTAGGAGGACTTGTTGGGGTCTCATTATTTTATGATGTAATGGAAGCTAAGTACTAAAAATGTCTGAAACTGATTTTAGACACAAACAAGGTCTGCCCATCACAGACATTTATGCTATCACTGTGACCTGCATTTGGGACAAATCCACCTTACCATTTACCACAATATTAATAATATTGGCACACTAATTTTGCTAACTCACCAACAGGCCTCCATGATAGATCCAGCAGTGGATGTGTAACCACAAAGCTCTGTAATACAAACCCTGAGATTCTCTATAAAACGTCTTGTAACCAGATTTGTCAGATGTTGTCAAACACAGTTAAGAACGTGTAAAGTGTTTCCCGTCTCTCTCAGCTCCACTCTAGAGGAGAGAACATTGATATTCTGTACCGCTCCCCGTCCTCTGCCAGCCAAGGTCACTGGCATGGATGAGTCAGCATCACAAACCCCGTCGTCACACTCTACTTCCTTTTTCTCCCCTGCATCCATTAGCTCTCTCTCTCTACTATTTTCCAATTTCTTGTCCCCCTCTCTTTCTCTCATTCTCCCCATTTCAGTCTCACCTTCTTTTACTCTCCCTCTCTCTTCCATCACATGGGGATTATATTCCTTGAAATGTAGAAATAAAAGACGGCAGGGGCAGATCAGGGAGTGCCTCGCCACCATGGAAAACTCGCAGAGAATCCAAAGCTGACCTCAATTCTCAGCTTGCTTCTTACACTTTCTTTTGCTCTCTTTGCCTGAGAAGAACTTCAAAGAGCTGTGGGAGAGGCAGGGGTCTGGTCGCATGGTGAACATCAGAGGACATCTAGAAATACTCAAACATCAACCCAGCCTGCTGAAAGTGTGCCAGAGCGTGTGGTATGACTAAAAATCAGTCAGGAGAAAGGCATGATGGGATTTTTCTGCTGCAATCACCCTTTTCACACCTAACTGGCTGGATGTGGCACAGCAGCAGTTGTAAAACCGGGGGTCAAGAGGACTTAGAAACAAGGATACTTGAATCAAATAAATACCTTCAGTATACCATATACCGTCAGTTTCTGAAATGATATTTGCAGCCTTGCCTTCCTCCAAGGCTTAATCACACAGCACAGCCCGAAAAGTGAAATCAAAAACTGTGTGGTGTGGAAAGTTCACCTTTCTGCTTGTTTGCAGTTGGATTCCTCTCAACTACGCCTACTTGCCACTCACACGGGGTGACAAGTAGGAGTTGTCTTTTTTGGAGGAAGGTGTGAGCCAAAAAGGTTGAGTATTTGTTTTGGTCTGAAATTCAGAAACATAGAAGTGAACAATTCATGTAAAATTCATGATATAACTGTCTCACCACTTTTTGTTTTCGATAAATTAGTCTGTTTGTCTGCCAAACTATTTCTTTGCCTTCAGACACAGCCAGGGTTGCTGTTTACAGTCCTTATGCTAAGATAAGCTAACAGGCTGTGGGCAGTGTTGAACTACACCTTTAATTTTGAGTGGCTTCTCTATTTGCATTGGGACTACAGTGTTCATGAGCTGCACGATTCAGAAACCAAGCCGACTTTGTCTGTGTTTAGACAGACATTAATGCTGCTCTCTGATGCATTTCAATGACTGTTGGCACAGCTGGGGTGCAGACAGAGTGCTCTGGGAAACAAGGGCAGGTCATCTGACAAAAAGTTGAACCTGGCTCAACTTTTATTCCAGTGCGACGTCATCTGGTAAAGCACTGTGCTGGCCACTGGTCACACCTACAAAACCCCCTGTGCTTTTTCCTTCTGATTGCCTGGCATACTGACATCATTACGTCTATTTAATTTCATCACTTTTCCAGTGTCAACATGTGAATATGTGGTGAGTATAGACCTGTAGCACAGAGCTGGAGTTGGTGGAACCTCCAGCTGTTTCTGGGAATGATGGGTAAAATCTCACCTTGTAAAATAATCTGATTTATATCTGAGTGTTTTTGCACAGCAGTAAAACAAAATCACAAATGCTGAACACAGAGATTCTTTATGGTCCAGGGAAAAAGACCCACAGGTCACAGAGCACAATGAGAAGCTGAGGATGGTAATTAATTAAACTAACAAGTAGTAACACAAAGCCACTGTATCAGTAGAGCATGGTGCAAATTCATTAGACTGAGAATGAATGTGGTCATCCTTTATGAAAGAATAGGAAATGTTTTATTGCATAGTATCACATCATTTCAATGGAGGGTTTTATAGAGCTGAAGAAAGAGAGAGCGGCTGCAATTATTCAGCAGGCTCTGATTCACAGTATGAATCAGCTCAGCTGTATTTTAGCACCAACTGTCATTGTGCTTCCAGACGGGATGATGGCGAATAAGTCAGAAGTGGAACTCCACAAAGACTTTGTTGTGTATTAAGGGCAGTTTGGCTTTGAAGTGTGTTCTTAACTTTCTTTTGTGTTCACAAAGTCCCACTGGATGTATAAAATACGAGGAACACCTGGTCTTTTTATGAAACGCAGGAGATGTAACAAGTGAACTGAGGGGAAATGATATGATCCCACTACTTCTGCTAACTAGAGAATATGATTCCAGTTACTGTGGTTCATGAGGACACAGATGGTTCAGGATTGTTGACTCTAGCTTTCATGTGAATATTCCTTTGTTATTGGTACTTTATTTATGTGCTTGTGGCAAGAAACAGTGCTGTATTTTAATCAGTTTGAGATGCTTGTGCTTGAGTATTTCACATGAGAGGAGAATCTTGTACTTTTTACTCCCACATTTAGTTTACCTACCAGCTGTATTTACTAGTTATCGATCAGTTTGTCTTCACTGATGGTGCAAACACTGATGGCATGGTAAAACAAGGACGTGTGAAACCTTTCAGAATCTAACATGCTCTCAACCAGACATGGACTGATTGAATTAGAATGGCAGCATGCTTGTATATGTACATTTAGAAACTGTAACCTAATCCCAGCCATGCAGAGCTCCACAGTCCTGCTCTGTATGTAGACACTGTCTTTGCTCCTGCATGACCACTCATGCTGTGAGGGGGGGGATTGGCATAAATAGCATTTTCATATTTCACACGCTCAAAAAGCTCCAAAGCCACACAAATCCAAGCCACGGGTGACGGACGTGGAGGTCGGCGCGATCTCATGTTTGAGTAATGGTGTTAGTTATCGTTGAAATCAGATTTCCTCCACGTGATCGATGAGTATACTCTGAGAGTGGCAGGGGAGGATGAGGCGAGGGTGATTATGCGTAGCAGGAAGCCATTGCTCCGTTAAGCTAATTCACAGACTGTGGCTCTCCAAAGCCATCAGGAGGCACAGAGGATTGAATCATAGTTCCTGATATTAGCATAGAGGCAGAAGGCGAAATTGGAGCTAAATGCATAACTTGGGGAGGCGGGTGAGAGAGAAGCAGAGCCTTGGGTCTTAGGGATCAATGTGCGTGCATAATGCTGAGAATACATACCCGAGGAGGATCTCAACCAGCTTAGCCCCATGGGGTTTTCATGGTAATGCTTATTTCAGAAGGTGACAGCAGCATCACGGTGCTCTCAAAGGAGCTGAAAAGACAACTTTCCTCAAAGGTCGTACTGCAATTTGGGATTTGATTTAGATTTCCCATTTTCCCAATAAATTTTCAGATTGAATTTTTACGTTTTACACATTTTTTTCAGTTATTGTTGAATAAATCCATATGGCAGAATTGACTTTTTTGCTGTGTCCCAATTCCTTGTTTATAAAGTAAACAACTTGGCTGATTAAAAAAAAAGAAGTTGTTGACCCACTTGAAGAACTCCCAAGTAGGAAACACTGAGATACTTTAGCCTGTAAAGCTCTGTAGCTTATGATTGTCTTTCCTCTTTGGACAGTGTGGCAAGACCGAAATGCTGGAGGCTCAGATCCTTAACCTCTCACTGCTTGGTTTATGACCTCCAGTGGTGTTTTTACGTGTATTTTAAATGAACAATTTATACATTGCTTCAGTTTTAGCCTTTTAGATGTAGCACTCATTCAAGCAGATAGGGATGTCATCATCATCATCAAAACTCGGCTCATTGGTTTTTAGATGACAGATCCGGAAATGGTATAAAACGAAAGCCATGTCAGAAGCCACTATTGTCCTTAATGTGGAAGAGTCTTTTAGCCGCATCAGTGATGGGGAATTTTACTGCGGAGCTGGAGAAAGAGCTGCATTACCATCTGTATTCATGTGGGAAATATTATTTCTGAAAATGCAAATGTAGGATTGATGGATTCTCCTAAACATAGCTCCTGGTTGCCAGATGAAACAAAACCCTTTTCTATTCATGCCATGCATGCGGAATAACTCAGTCTTTTAACTGTTTGACTTTTCCACAAAAGCTGCAGAATTTTACTGCACTATCTCTGTGGCTGAAGAAGTGAAGTAGAGGAGAATGAGTTCAGTTTGATATTTATTTTAATGATCATTTGCAAACAGAACGGTAACAGGGGGAAGTGAATCTGTTAATTAGTTAGCCTGTTAATTGGCTCTGGTATGTCAGAGTTCAGACGTGTTAGAAGTCACATCTCAGGTATGTAGAAAGCGTATAAATAGAACTTGAAAATGAAGTGAAGATTTTCAGGTAATGTGTGTTACAGTAAATCACCAAGCAACAGTAACAGGTTCAGGCATATTTTAGCACCTGTTTTTGATTATAACTTTAACTTATCATCTCATTTTAGAGAGAAAACATTTTATCCACTGAAAAGACAAATGCAACATTTGAATATACAAACAATGAATAGCATTCATTATATCTGCTGTCTAATTGGTTGATTAGTCCAGTGATTTATTTTCTATTTGTCACTTTGAGCCTCTAAAGCAATTATCAGGAGCAATTATTCAGCTCCACAAAGACTTTAACGAATCTTTGTCACATCTAACTTGGACATAATTGCTTTCAGGTCTCCTACCTGGCAGAACAAAGCAAACAGCAGCGGAACATAACAAGCTCGTTATAATTAATCCTTGAATAATTTGTGGGAGAATGAACTAACATGACCTCAGCGACTGGATTGATTGACACACGTGGTCATAAGAAAACGTCATTAAAATAACCTTAGTTTATAAAGTTTCTATACTCTACCATGATATAGCTTCTGACTTAAAACTGCAATGAGAGAAAGAGGACAAAATCTAAACAGTGTATTGAAATGTGATTCTAGATCTTTGTCTCTTGGCTACCTTCTTTCTGTTCTTCCATCAGCAGCATCTCCACAAAACTAATTGCCTTGTTAGCATTAGCATCTCACTTATAATAAAGATGACTTTAGAGAGTGGATATCAAGGTTAGGAGAAACCAACAGTTACGTTGACAAATTAAACATACTGTTGTACCAGAGAAAATGTATGGGAGCTGTAGTGTTAACAATGTTAAAATTACAAAGGGTTTTAATCCTAATAGCAAATACTGTAGCAGATACTCATTTATTTTAAATTAGGAATAAAAAAAAACACAAGACCATATTTCACTTTTACAGAGAGGTCAATGAGAGAAACCTCTAATGAGTATTAAGTATTATGTATCATAGTGTCATTTGGATTTAGGTCTGATGAATAAATAGCAGCTCTCTAGGTGTGTCTAGGGTTTTAAATCTGCTGTGGATGTCGACAGCTGCTGTTTTGCTTTTATGGAGCAGATATAATAGATGCTATTTTTGGATATGCTTCATTACCAGTTATTGATTGGAAATGTGCAGTGAATGCTCAAACAGACAGAGTATTAAAGGAACAGCATGGAGTAAAATCAATGTTAAGAAATGGATAATTAACAAACACAATAATATGCAGAAATATAAAGGTGTTTTTTTAATGTAAGTTGGTGCAAATAAATGATTAAACAGAGGACCAAGATTGGACACCTAGATGTCATTGAAGCTGTTTCTTCAGGCGTGATGTCAGGTGAATTTCTTCCAAGGTTATTCACCATCAAGGATCACTAGCTTGATGCAGCCCATTGAACTGTATAGACACATGACGTGAGCTCTAAGAGAAAATGACAGGAGAAGGGAAGTCATTTTTCTCTACTTTTTCAAACTAAAATGTGCTGTTCAAATTATGAAACAGCTGTTACTGTATGCATAATTGATTCCATCAGAATGTGATAGCTGAGGTTTTTTATTAAAATAATAACCAATAAAACAACAAACTACCTTTTATTACTGAAGATTAAACCCATGGATTGTCCTTGAATGTACAAAGATGTTGCACAACTCTTTATTATGTTAAGAAATTCTGCATAAATACCTGTGTCTCATGCATTTAATGAACCATCTGTCTGGCTATTTTTAGATGTTCCTTTAATGCACGTGCACACTGGGATCAGAAAACCAGACATAGTTGTTAAAAAAAAAGGCACACCTTCAAATACTGTCTGATACCTTATTGATCCCTATAGGAAAGAAAAACTATCTTCTATCCCTTGTTGACATAGTAGTCAGGATCAACCATAACAGATCTGTGTTTTATAGAGCAGGGCACTTGAAACAAACAAGGTCCTGTAATTTGCTCAAGAACACTTAAACCGCAGGATCAGAGGCAGAACCTGTGAATCGATGGTGTGACCTTGGCACAGTCATGCATGTGTTTGATTCATTTTATGTGCTAAATGCAACATCTGCATACACCAGCACAGGTCCTCTGCTTGTATGTTGGAAGCACCAGTGTTATTGAACCATGCCTATAGGCATACACATATCCTATTAACCAAATCAAAATTAAATTGGGCTGCTCCATCTGGAGTTTAAATATATCATACAATAGACTTTTCTCTGTGTTTCTAGTGTTTCACCTCCCCTTTGACTCTGGCAGGGTCCTCGGTGTTGCTGGTGAAAGGCTAGCCTGCCGCAGCATCACCTCCGTGACTCATTACTGCAGTGACTCCAGATTAATTGCTTATGAAGTTCTGCAATTGTTCTCCCTGATCTCTGGCACGCGACCAAACGTGCCACCCCGAGCTGTCGTGGGCTGTTAGAGCAGGCTCCACCACAGAAAGAGCTTATCTGACGAGCCAGAAGAAGCCATCAGGCCTGAAGTCCATACAAAGCCAGTTATCATATAATGAGCCAATAAACCTCAGTGATGAAAGTGACAACTGAAGTGATATTATCCTGGTGAGATTTTATTTTAACGGAGGGGAAATGATTGCATTTTGGGCTATTTTTGTCTCATTTTTTTTAATGAAATCTTTGATGGATATGATTTATGACTAAATATTATTATGGAAAAGCTTACTGGGATCTCTATCTTTATATACATTGGTGGTGTTATGTAAAGTTGTCAGATCATGAATCTGATATCTCCTCATTTTCATGATTCATAGTGCTAAGTGGAGGTGCTTTCGTCTGCACGTTTTACTAAGATAAACTAAGAAATCCTCCAGTAGATGCATGTGTTGGTGACCTGTATTCTGTGTGTGTGTGTGTGTGTGTGTGGATGGATGGTTTGCATCGTCCTCGGTGCCAACCTCAGAGGTGATAAATGTGGCCTGTCGCTGCTCGCTCATCACCAAGGCCAGACTCTGTGAGGCTGTCTTCCAATGATAATGGTTGCGAACGGGTGATAAAGCACAGGAATGATGTACCTCAAGCCTCTGTTTCCCATGTACCCCAGAGATTTACTGAGGCATGCTGTGGATGGCGGGGGGGCATACCTCACACCTCCTAAGTGTTGTCCCTCCATTTCGCCTCTAGCACATGAAAAATCATTCTGTGTTTCTGTCCAGTTTTCCAAATCCTTCAACCACTGACATGTTTTATACTTCCACTTCCTCTGCTGCTGAAGTTCCAACTTGCTGCTGCCACATCGACCACTGGTGCAGTTTTAATCAGTTAATTTCAGTTTATTTTTTTAAAATCAATTTTAATTGGTCTGTTGACTGAATTCAAATTTAATTTCCCCATAAAACAACTGACAAAATTTCCCCAGAATGACGATCAAATTTCAATCTTATCTGAAAGCACATCTAATGGGGACAGTAAAACAATCACTACAAACAAGCAGATGATTTCTTTCCATTCGTGTGTCATGTGTTTGGCCCAGGCGTCTTTTTAAGACACTGACTTAGCCACAAGTACATCTGCAACAAATCTGACTGGAGCCATTTTGGTTTGGGCTTCATGAAAAGCAGGATCAGCCCCAGTCCAGAGTCAGTACAAGGAATGAAAAGGACAGGGCTCTGTGTCTTCCTTTAAAGAAACTTGAGAGGAGACTGTATTCCACCGTTCGGCTGTGAAATAATCAGTCAACCTAACCTGGTCAGCCTTTCACTCTTAGCAATACAGAGCCAACTTTCTATTCTGAATAAGGCTTTCTCCTCTCCCTCTCCCCAAAGTGTTGTTAGAGCTTTCCAAGGACAGCTGTGTTCCAAAAACCAGCCCAGTCAATAGTTGTCAAGGACCATCGCAGACAGCTCAGTGTGAAAAGTGACTCAGTGCTGCTTTAACAAAAGGGTTTTTTTCATCCTTTCAAGGTCTGACATTGATAAAACTTTGTGT
Organism: Lates calcarifer; assembly: GCF_001640805.2. Taxonomy (NCBI): domain Eukaryota; kingdom Metazoa; phylum Chordata; class Actinopteri; family Centropomidae; genus Lates; species Lates calcarifer. Next base: position 23,247,054 of record NC_066840.1, on the reverse strand, counting down.
AGGAGTTGGAACACAGCCACAGATCCTGTAAAGCATCACGATGCAACCATAACCTCCACATGACCTCTAAGAAGTTGGCGAGATGTGGATGTGAAGAAGTTTTGTCACTTCATGGACACCCACACTGATACCTGATTGGTACATAAGCAACACTGCTCTCACCCAGTGAAATTCAAAAGCCAAAAACTGCGTTATGCTATGCAGCAGCTTAATAGCTTCCTACTCGTGTTTGGCCAAGTCACCAACTGGTCAATCCTCAGTCAGTAAAGTAAACTTCATGCATCTTTATTTAGCCTTCATCCTTACATTTTAGTTAGTAGTTCTCCTGGTGTTCATTGTGGACATTAATTGAGCCAAAATGAGACAAATGTACCACCAGCTTGGTTGGAGAGACTCTTTGTTGGCCATAAGCCACATGAAAGCAGAACTACCAAACGAGAATTGATGTTCACCAGAGTTGCGTTCCTGCCTAAATGTAAATCCAGTATTCACTCTCCTTTTACCTCTGTTTTGGTCTCCACCAACTCCTGAGAAAAATATCTGTCTCTTTAGCTGCATCATGTTATGTTTGCATCACCAGCTAGTCCCTAACTCTGTTGTTAGATTCTGGGTTGATGAGAATGAAGCAGTTGATATTTTCAGTCTGCTCTCTCTGTGCCCAGCCATGTTATTTTTCTGCTTTATGGTAAGGTTCCCTCGGTGGTCTCTCCACTGGCTTCTGGGACCACCTTCCTGCCCAGCCCGGGGCAGAAGGCAGACAATGATGGTCTGCATGGTGGGTGTGGGCCGTGGGGGTTGATAGAGAGACTTGTTGGTCGGCAGCCGTGGGACTGCTGAGGACGGGTGACAGATGGGAGAGCAGGAACACAGAGTCCTTGAACCGGTCCCGCTGTTTCCTCTCTCTTACTCTATCATTTTTTTTCCAGCACTATCTTCCATTTTCTCTCTCATCCTCAGATTACCCTTATTTCATCTTTCTCCCTCTCTTTTGTCTCTCAATTTCCTCTTAACCTTTCTCTAATAAGGATGTCTTAATTAACATTCAATCATCATTCTCTCTCTGTTCACTTAGGTCCCCTTCACTGTCCTTTCTTTCTGCCATTACATCCTCTTTTATCTTTTCCTTTTCCTCTCTAGTGCTCTTCATCATTGCTGCTAATTTTGTGTATCACTTTCAGCTCTTTAATCTGTCCTAATTTTCACTTTTGTTCTGTCACTCTTTTTTTCTCCATCAATCTCTCTAATTTGCCTGTGTTGTCATGGAAATAATCGTACTCTCTCTCATTCTAACCTTATTCCTCTGTCCTTGCTCTTGTGTCTGTCTTTATTTTCAGCCCTTTGTTCCTCTTTTTCTTGCTCCGTCCTTCTTCGCGTGCCTTTGGACTCCACAGGAGACACTTCACAGCACGAAACAAGCACACCATAACTCATGCACACACACAAATAACACACAGGTGGAAGCGGCTCTTGGAGCACAAATGCACCTGGAGGACATGGATCTTACTCTAACAGCGCACTGAAACAAATGCATAGATCACGCACACACCATATGTGCACAGTCAGTGGTGGAAAATTAAGAGCTGTACATTTTGTTCTCATTCTACAGACACCACACACACACACACACACACAGCACTACCAAACACTGTCTCCTCATGTCTTCAAACATCCAGATCTAATGCCAGCCTTTACGTAACTCTGCACGGTCTGAACCACTGCGTGTCGTGACCATCTACAACTTCCAGACTTTCCCTGATCCCTTTTCAATTTCTACTCTTCTTCCCGCTAAGCAGAGGAAGCCTTCTCCTGCTTTAAAATTAGCCCTCAGGCCTCAGCTGACCTAAAAAGTCCCTTTAAAGCTGTAATGAGTTAGCACGGATAGCCAGCTCTCCATGCTCATGGCAGTGATGTCGCTGTACAAGTTAGGGATTGTACTGATACTACAGTGTAACAGCTGACTTTTAGCCACCCTAGCAGCATGGCTGTATGTCAGTCTGTCGGTCAGTTGGTCCACCACTTTGGTCCCAATGAAATATCTCAACAACTAATGAATAGACCACAAACTTGAGTGCACATATCCATGGTTCTTGGATTCCCCTGATTCCCCACCAGCAGGCTCACATTTGTAGTTCAGAGTCAAATGTTTCAGCTCCAGTTAAAGCCTTTATTTGCAGTTGCCTTTTACTGTCATTTAAAGCAGACAAGTTACTTTGTACAACAATAAATACTAGACTTGTGGTGAGGAATGAGTCATTCATTATGTCTAATTAAGTACATTAAACTGTATTTCAGTGTTTTTCTAACTGTAGCCGAAGCTCTCAGCTTCTCCTCTGGAGCTTTGTCGTTTTGCTTACCGCTCCCAGGCTCCACAGCTGGCAGCGTTTGATGACACCAAGGCTTTTGGGAATGGCAACTGTCTCGCGCTGCTACACAGCAACTTTGTCACAATCACACAAGCTAATTAGCCTTGAGCATCGAGATTAGTCATGTGGAGGTTTGGGAGAGTTTAGCAACACGTGGGACGTGAGAGATGAAGTGGCTTCAGTTGCAAAGAAATAAAAATCATAATTAGTAGACTGTGTCTGGATAATACCAAAAGTTGCCTAATTTATGGGATAGACAGGACCTGTAGACGTAGACGTTTATAAGCCATTGTGGTCAACAGACAAAAACTACACAGGTTTGATCTCTGCATAAGTCAAATATCCATATTGTAACCCAATTTCATAGACTTTGCTAACTTAAATTAGCACTGCAGTATCAGTGGCAGCGCTAATGAGAAGTTAAGAATAGGTCATAATGACAGGAACGTAGGAAGATATATCTAATAAAGTCCTGAGGTATCAAGCCTGTCGTCCCGTATTTAATTTGCAGTTTTTGATTTCAAAAGTTTCTCTGTTCAGCTTGGCCATAGAAGAATTTCTTATCCCTGAGGTTACTCAGCCTCTGTGAAGACTGCTACTAATACAAGATTTGGGAAATCTCCTCAAGCTACTGGCAACAAAGTAGAGAGAAAGTTTGCAGTCCCATTCAGCAGTTCTACTTTAGCCTGCGGCAAAGCACAGGAAGAATCTTTAAGATGCATTCGTACAAGTGTTACTGCACGAAAGTAACTTTACACGGTTTTTCTTTATGAGTGCAGATAATCGTGTTATTAATAATGAAAAACAATTGTTCCTTGGTGGTTGCAAGAAAACTCTTTACTTGCCTCAGATCGGTGAGGTCACCATTTTGAATGTCAGGAATGAACTGTGTGTGGCTGGTGATAAAACTTGTTTTAAAGAATAAACATATGGATTTTTGGTTGTTTATAAAGGCGCTGACTTCAATTTCATTTGGACAGGAGGGACCCATATCTCCATTCTCATGACTACTTAATGCATATCTTGCCACTGTATACACTACACATGTTACAGTGACATGCAAAAGTGTGTTGAGAATACTAAAGAGTTAATGAGAAAACACGAAACATCCACATGTTTGTTTATTAATTAGCAGTCACCCTGCCCCATATGACTAAGGACTGGGGCTTGTCCCGGTCCGTCAACACGGCAAGTTCGGACTGCAGCCAAGAACCTCAAGGTCAACGCTGTCTCATCAATTTCACGGCTGAAGCAGATGGCTGTGTCTTTGAGTTTTTACTCCAGAGAGCCTGCGAGGCGAAGCATAGCAGCTGAGCACAGACTGGGGTGCAGACAGAGGCGCTAATAGTGAAAAGAAGAACGCTGAACTGAGGGCAGGGAGACGGCCAGGCGTGTTTCAAATTTGCCCAGGTGTGGTCCAGGAGGTCCATTCCTCATTAAAATCAATTTCCTTCCTGCAAGTTGTGAGAAGTGAGCAGAGAGTTGTGGGTTCAGGGTGTGTCGGGCCACTGTTAGAGCACTGGCTTGTTTCCAGCCACTGAGCTGGAAAGAAGAGCTAATGCCTCTGGAGTGAGAAAGCACAGCCGGAGCCCTGTGTAAAAGCAATGTGCAAAAGCACTGCAGGAGCGGCTCAACATGCAGGCTGACACTCAAGATTAGTCTGTGCAGCTCTGTGATTTGAACTGTGGCCTTTAAAGTTGTTTTAGTTTAAAGAGGGACGATACCAGCATTTGTTTTTGTAAAGGTTTTATTTAACTAGTGAAACCCACAATGTTCTTGCTGCTGAGAAAATACTGGGATGTCCTGTTAAGAGTAAGGTCATGTAACTCTCCACAGGAGAACGCCTGCGTCTGACTTCCATTTCCCACTATTATTCACATAAAGATGCCTCATGCCATTTCATTTTTTAACAATTAAAGCAATAATATCACAATAAAAGTAAGAGAGACTGTATTTGAAGTGCTTCTGATCTTTTCCTGTGTGTGTGTGACTGACATGGAAACAACACACCTGTGAAAACACTTCACTCAAGCACAACAAAATGGCAGCTGAACAGGAACTGACAAAACAAAATGTTTACTGTGAAGGACTATCTCTCTGTCTCTATGTGTGGAAGCTGTTGGAAGCCACAGTGGTCAAAGCTACAACATCCAGAACAAAGCTTCAACAAACGGAGATATCTTTTTGCCACGTGCTCGATCTCTTGTTTAGCAGATCTAACAAGTACAGACCAGGAGATGAGATCAGTGGCAGAATGAGCCCCAGTGTCTGTTTGTTATGGTCCTTTCAACAGCACTCCAAGCCTTTTGTTCTCAGGTCTTGACCCCTGGTCCAAGTGCATGCTTAGCATGAGGATGTAAATTCCCGTTGGAGATAGCTCAGGCCAAAGTGAGGAGCACAAAGGCAATCAAGAGAATTGCTAATAATTTATAGCAGTGTCTTTTATCTCAGACCCTTGTTCATGGCGCTCACCTCTTGTTCTCTCTATTGTCAGACACTTTTGTCTTTGGTTCAGTCGAGGACAGATTGTGCTGCTCTTTCATTGGCCTGAAAGAGGACTGAAATACAAAGCAATGTCTATTGAATTATCCAAATCTTAGATGTACCACTGTGCACATCAAATGCTGATCAACAGCCTAACAGCTAAGATCCATTATGTGCAATTACTGTGAATTGCCAGTGTCACTCGTTACCAGATTTCTGCTTGACATTTGTTTCATTTATCACTTCTCTCTCCCTCTCTCTCTGTCGCCACCAACAACAGGGGCCACCAAAGACATGGGCAAGATGCTCGGTGGGGAGGAGGAGAAGGATCCTGATGCTCAGAAAAAAGAGGAAGAAAGGCAAGAGGCGCTGAGGCAACAGGAGGAGGAGAGGAAGGCCAAATATGCAAGAATGGAGGCAGAGAGAGAAAACATCCGACAGGGCATCAGGGATAAGGTAAAAATACCTCAAAACAGCTTCTTAATGAGGTTAACAAACTTCATTAAAACACGTTTACACATTTAGGAGCTGCCCAGTACAACCACAGCCAGCCTTGCGTGCTGCATATCATAGTTCAGAGGAAATGTAATGCTGTCTATATATATTTTGATGAAGCTAATAACAATACGTTCAAAGAATTAATCCACACAAATCTTTTTCTGCTGACCTCTGGTTTCATGTGGCTGGGTTTTGTGCACCTGCGTCTGAGATTTCTGACAACACCTGAGTACAACAGGGACGAGCAAAATTTACTTTGTGCTGCTCAGTGCACCGACAAATTACATTTCAAATTGGCAACACGTCCGCAGTTAACCTGGATAATCTAATGAACCTCACTGTCTGTGCCTTGATTTGAACTACTTCCTATCAAAAAAACAAGCACCCAGTGAACAAAGCGCGAGACAAACTGTGGTCTCTGTAACATGGGCAGCATTACTAATGTTCTATCTAAAAGTAATTAGCCAATGCAAAGTAGTTGTCTGTGAACTTGGTAGGAGACTTGGTTTCTTCTACCGTGTACTTAGTTCAGAAGAAGTTGAACTGGATTAGAGGATTAACACATGCAGGATTCCTTGGTGTTTAAATTTCAAAGGTTCAAAGAGATTTTTTTGTCTCTCCATGTCTGTCTTGTCTTTGATACATTCATGCTTAATGTTTAATTAATCTGTAATAAAATGTTAAGTGATGGTATCAAAGTATGTGTGGCTTGCAGTGAGATATTTCTCTTGACACTGCTAATATTTCATTGAATATTGGACTTCAACACTCTTTCAAGCTGGGTTTGAGTTGTGTAGCCCTTGTTAAAGTATCCTCTTAGTTTGGGGAGTGGCTCTGCACTTCAATGAGCCCCAGCGATTCTTTACTTAAGTTTTGGAACATTTCTGAAAGAATAGAGAGGAGGGAGTGAGAGCGATATGACAGCATATCTTTGGAAAGCGTTTGATTATAGCGAGTGGAGAGGGGCTGACTAAGCATGACTGTCTTCACTTCAACTGACGCAAGCCTTTGTTACTGTGGAACAAGTCTGAGAGTGACAGAGAGACTGAATAAGACAGATTGCAGGAGAGCGAGACAGAGCAGCATGCAGGGAAAGCAGAGAACAAACAAGGGAGCAGAAGGAGATACAGAGGAGATATCCATCAGCCAATCATACCAGTGTTTGTTCTGTTATAAAGTCAGGAAGAAGCATTTCTCAGGTGTTGAGCTAAGACTTGTGATTCCCAAATCTCGTGCAAAAGTGCTTCCAGTTATTCAGCCTGTCAGGCAAGTTTGTTTAATCTACCTTGCCCTGATTCTGCAGACATTTGTGTTTGACTTAAAGGATAAATAACTGTGATCCTTTATCAGCTGTTGCTCCTATACTCAGAAGTAATCTGTTTTGAGGAAATATAATGCCACCCAGACTTCATGCTTCTTCAATGTAATGTCTGCAAAATGCAAAGTTTACGTGTGTGTGTGGTGTGTACATTTAAAATGAGGCCATTCCCACCAATGTGATGAAAAAAGATTCTGACAGTCATGATGAGAAACTTCCTCAGAAATCTGACTTGATATCTCAAAGTAATGTGACACTTTCTTTAAGATGTTCATTCATTATTATTTTTAATTATGTCTATGGAGAAACGTTTTCGTTACAAGACTAAGCATCAGCATCTTTTTAGCTGACAGAAAGTTAACATTTTCAAATCCAGTGTTGAGCAGATCTTTGTCAGTGCACACTGGCCTTGATAATGTTCCACTGTAAACATTCAGCTCTTTATTGTGTATTCAGTTTCAAGAGGATCTTTTCATTTTTTAATAATTTTCAAATCTTCAGGCTGTAACTCAGAACTCAAAAGGCACATCTTACTTTCCTTGGAGGCATTTCTTCTTAGAAATATCAAAGCTTGACAAAAAGATGGTTTAGTCATGACAGCAGATATTATTTAGCTAGATACAGACTTTAATCAATGGCAAACAAATTTATAGAATGGCAAAAAAAAAAATTAAAAAAAGAGAGGCTATTGTGTGTCTATACTCCTTGACGTTGTTGTTGTGTTACTTCAACAACCCAATCCTTCCCCTCTGGAAAACACACAAACAGATGCTCGCACTACCCCCACGCTCATCCTCACAGCAGAAATGGACACTAGTAGTCCTCCTTTAAGATATTTATTGGTCCAGAATCACATTAACGTGAGCCTGGGAGAGCAGCAAAGAGGTCACGGAGGAGTCCAGCTCATTTTCCACATCTCTGCCTCAAGATCAACCATCGCTCAGCCTGTTGACCTTCCTGTGCTCTGCAACCTCTTCCTTGCAGTCCAGCTGTATTGATTTTTGCTCCAACTAGGACCACACATGCACAAAATATACCACACTGAGCACAAACCCACAGGCGTAATGCCAAAACAAAGGCAGCAAGATCCCAGTTTCGTATTGGAGTTAGAACTAATATCATCCACTCTCCATCTGTTTAGATTCATAAAAGCTTCAGGTTGAATTAAGGAAGCAGAGTTTGAACTGACATGCTGCATTAGTGGTAGATTGTCTCAGTCTGTCCAGACTTGTTTGTTTCACGTTGTTGTCGTCGTGCAAAAGTCTTGTATCTCCAGAGTGCGAGCTTTTCACCAGCTTCATTTCTAAAATGACACGGAGACTTCGAGTTTATCCACTGGGTTTTTGAAATGGTGATTAGCCCCGAGCGTCCAGAGCCTACACAGGAGAATAAATGATGTTTTCACATTTTCAACCACATCTTTTGCTTTTACATAATCACGTCTGTACTGAATGTCTTTATCTAATTTCTTTCATATTCATTCACTGAACACTAAGGAGAAGAAAAATTGCACAAGATTGTTACAATCAAGGTGCTGGGGAAACAGATTTCCCAGCAGTCGCTTTAATGTTTTGAAACGCAATTTTGGGCTCTTTCTCCTCTAAACACGCTCTTGATTTAATAGAAGTCTGTTGGAGCCCAGGCTAATCTTTGGCATTGTCCAGCACAAATACAGAGTGCCTGTGCCTGTAATTGGTGCACAAAATATCCAGGAGGGTCAAATTACAGCCAGCAGCAGCTAAAGCTCCCACATTCACTCACAAACGAGCAAAACACACGAACGAAACTCATGTTTCTGTTCAGTCCCACCTCTACATCTAATTGCAGAAATCGATGATTGCTGTTCATGCAGGACCAAAAAAGCTACAGCATACACTGAGCCTAACTTCATGTGGGAGCAGCCTGAAGCTAATTTGTGCAAATGAGGAAATCTGAATTACTTTGCAAGAGTACTAATCATTTTCAACCAATTTACCTCAAATGCATGAAATGATCATGTCACGCCTCACACATTTCTATATTTAGAGTTAAAGCTGTCACAGTATTCACAGGAAGTTTCTCGAGCAGAGCAGCGAGCGAGGCTTCCTGTTTCCTTTTGAAGTTAGGGGCAAAGTTGTTGAATTTCCCAATTCAGGGAGAAGCTTAAAAAATGTTATTTAAAGTGGTAAATAATCAGACATGAGAGGCAGGCATGAGAAAAGGGGGCTTAGTGTTAGCTTTAGGGTTCATTAAACAGACAGGCAATCAAGCTGGTCAGAGGAGCACCTCATGGGCTTTAAACTGTGGCTACAAAGCAGTAAACATTTTCACAGTCAGAGGAAAACCAGAGCATGATACTGGCAACAACAGATCGTGACTGTGCTCTTTTGGGTTTGGCTGAGAGTCAGATGATAAGATTGAAATCGCTCTCATGTCAGTGCATCAGGAGGTAATTAGCTTAGCTTACTTTAAAGAGTAAAAGTTGACTGTTCCTTTTAAGATTTTGTTTAAAAACATACCCCTAATCCTGACTCACATCTGACATGAATTATGGTCCAAAGGTTGTCAAAAATCAGGAGTTTCACTTAAAGCCAACCTCATAAACATCCAGAGGGGTTTTTGCAGCTAGTTGAGGTTTAATAATAGAGTTGCCTGTTTGTCATTTGCCCTTCATGTGTAGTACGGCATCAAGAAGAAGGAGGAGAAGGAAGCTGAGGCAGCGGCTGCTATGGAGCAGGCCTCCGAGGGCAGCCTCACCCGTCCCAAGAAGGCGGTTCCCACCGGCTGCGGCGACGAGGAGGAGGAGGAGAGCATCGTGGATACGGTCATGAAGTTCATCCCGGCTCCGCTCATGGATATGTTCAATAAAAAGTAACAGTGTTTCGGGTGAAATATGATTAACTTATTATGACGTTCATCTAACCAATGCCGTACCACCCTGCCCCGCCCAAACCTGCAGTCACACCTTTCTTCACCCCCCTCCCGCCCCTTCAGCCCAACTTCTAAGTGTCCTGGAAATGTGCATTGTGTCATCACTTTGCCCTTGAGTTGTAAAATCTGATCTCTGACGGTGGTACTTACTTTTTAATCTCTCAGAGCAGAGCATCTCTCTTGAGAACCTGTGATTAACTATTTTAAAAAGTACCTAACACCTGCACAGATCCAGTGTCTTCAAGGCAAAGTGATGCCATGTTTTCAAAATGTTCAGCACTTAGAAAAAGACCAGAGATCATTCATTATCCACCCTTTTTGTTTGTAAATAGCCTCCAGTTATAAAAAAGAGAACTATATATGAGTGAAATATGACATATAACAAGATAACTAAGAGTATAAGCCATATTTTTAACTTTTAAGAAATTATCCAAATCATATCAAAATTTGATTGAATTTTCCTGTTATGTTCTTGCTAATATTTGATACATACAATGTATATAAATACTACATTTTTATTGGTTCTCCGTTGTGAGGATTCACCCCATAGACTGTCCCTCATGTTCTCATTGGTTTACTGTGAGTGTGTAAAATGAGCACTGGTGAGGTCAAAACAACATCTGTGAAACCAGAAAGTGAAAGTGAAGGAATTAATCATTTGAAATGAGACTTTTTGTTTTTTGTTTTGTTTCCTTTTTTTTAAGCATGCAGTAAACTTTGGTGAAGTGACGTACACATATGGACACCATCTTATTTGTTATGATGAAGCGAAATACATTGATATTTGAGGCAATAACTGGTTTTCCATTTTTATTTAATTGACATCTTGTTCACCATGTACAGTAGGTGATAACTGATTCTGTGTCTGAAATGTTCTTCCATGGGGAAAACTATAAATGTTCTCCATACCTAGAGTTTGTCTCAAATCAGTTAAATGAAATTCTTACTATAAATTCACTTGCTATACATGTTTGTGGTTTAGAAACTCAGTTTTATGTGGCAGGTGTCGCTCGCTCTGCTTTTGCAATAGGACGTGTAAAAGTTTGACCAGGCTAGTTTGAGTTTCATTTTGATTTGTGTTATCATTTTTTTTCTTTGTTAAAAACTTCACAAACACAACTATGTTGTGAACACACTATATGTGAACAGACAGTGACAATAGTGCAATATATCGTTCGAAATGAAGTTGTCCTGTGTCCGTTGGTTTAACTGATGGGAGTGAAGTCCCAAATCAGCAATAACAGACAATCTTCATTGTTGTGTGTTTAAACTTACTCCTTAATGTGTTAGTCGTTGTTAAAGACACAGATGTGTCTGCATAGTGACAGTGAAGCGTTTGTAGGTCAAACATATTTGATTAAAAAAGAGAAAAGGGGGAAGGTGGGATGATTTGTTTCATGTCGTAAAAACTGTTCAGTCATGTCACAGAATTACGAGCTACAAACAAGATTTGTGCTCAGAATCAAAAACCAAAAGGTAAATCAAACTGCAGGTTTTCAGAGGCAGGCATTAGCATGAACACTCCATGACCTTACAACAGAAAATGTTTACCTATCCTACAGACTCCAGCCTGTCCTGCAGGTAAATGAGTGTTAATGGCACAAATTTAAAGGGGATCATATGAGGATAAAATCAGAATTTTCTCCATATGCCTTGTTTTTTGTTTTCTTATTTCTCTTTCATTCCACAGTGTCTTGTTAAAACATTCCAGATATTTCAGACATTCCACCAGACTTGTGCTGGTAACACACAAACATGGATATTTACAGTAGGCTTTAGTCAATGCCTTGTTAGCCTACAAGTACATCACAATGACTAATTTAAATCTGATGTTATTATAATCCAAAACAGATGCTAGAGGGAATCTATGGATATACAAAAAGATTCAAAACACGACCAAGTAATTGCAGAGTTGTTTTAGCTGCCATGTACAGAAAAAAAATCCCACACAAAGCCTAAGGGAAAACATAAATGTGCTATTAGCAGTGATCAGTTAAATCTTGTGATAAGTTTTGTTAGAAAATGTTTCTGTGATCCACATGCACACAGTAGCTGTAGGTGTAATTAAGGTTTTCTAAACCAACTTTTTTGCTACATTGCCACTGTTTTTATTAAGCTAGCTAAACATGAAGTAACATTAATTCTGAACTTGTGCATTCCTGTGGCATAGATGAGGAAATTAAGCTTTTATCAGCGCTTTGTGAGCGATGTAATCATGTTGAATATATTTAAAAAAAAAAACATCCAAGGACACATTGTGGTAAGGTCACCTGTAGAGCACATTTAATGAACTTCCTGTGATTTTAATGTACTTGTAAACTGCCTTTGCCGGCCTCTGTTCAAACAGTGTGTTAGCAAATAGTTAGCATCTGATTGTTATGGAACCATGCATCAGCAACTCAGATCCATCATCAGAGCATTATCCAATCAAACCAAAGAATAGTGCTGGTAGTAGTAGACTTAGACAAGAGGTTTCATTCTTATTTAGTTACTACATATCTTATTTATTTTGAAATTCTCAGGTATTCTAGCTTTAAGTTGTAATAGACGTTTCAACCATAACTAGCCTTCTCTTTGATTGAAATTGAACCGTTTCATTGCCAGAGGCCTAGCAAGCCTGAACCAACTTTTATTTCTGGATAACATATCTCTTGTTTGGCCCAAGAATATTCTAGAAAGCTACGATTACTGCCCCTGTATAGGACTTTCCCAGCAACATACACTTAGCAAACATCATCAGTGTGTGCTGTCCTTCAGGCTACCAGTACTGGTGTGGCCTGAAACCAGATCACCCTTCACATCTCATCCACTGACACCATCATAAACCCATTTATCATGATCATTTATCATTAGCCAATTGATTGCGCTCCAAATGGCTTATAGACCACTGCCCAAACAAACTGCCCAAGTCATGTAATCAATATGCTGTCGTCCAGTAGATGCCGCGTCAGAAACCCACTTCAGTTTGAAGTCTCTCATACAACCATTAATATGGTAAAAATAAAAAACTGCCTGAAAAATATGCCATTTAAAAAAATGACTCCTTTGATGTGACTTGAATGTAAGTGTCTGATGTTTCTCTCTCCTTGCATCTGTCTTTCTCTGTTCTGTACGTGTTGAGAAGATGCTTACTCTGGTGCAGTATTTTTCTCTTTTCTCTCGTCTGTAGCCGGTCCTGTTTCTGTCTTCTGGTGTTTGGTATTTTGAGAAAAAACAAAACAAACAAACAAAAAAAAAACATGTTGATTTGGTGCATTCTTTTGTACTGCGAAATCTTCTCACCCTTCTCCCTCCTTCTCTCTCTCTCTCTCTCTTTCTATCTCCCTATTTGTTGACAAAATGTATGCATGCTTATGGTGTGCGATGTAGGCAAGGTTGTTGATATACTCGTTTCGTGTCCTCTCTGTGTTTCAAAGCTCCACCTGTTAGCCTCACTGCATGCCATTTTAGACAGATATTTCAGTCTGTAACTTTCCTGCAAAAATGGAATCACCACACACTCTGAGAATAAAGTGATTTCATATAATTTTTCATCGTCTTGTGTTTCTGCATTCAAACAGTTCTGCAGCTGGCTTTTGGCTGCTGCTCCTTTTGTGTGTAAAAAAAAAAAAAAAAAATCAAAGTTCACATAAATATATATGGAAGCAGACGTGCAGTATATTTCTGGTTTGGGAGGCACGATCATTCCTGACTTGTGAGACTGAGACGTGACCTGCAGTCATATCCCATTGCATGGCATTCGTTAAGGAAGTATGTGCAAAGACCTTCAATGTATATCACATGTTACTGTTTCTGTCTTTCATCTCAACATGGCTGTTGTCCATTTTTTACATTTTCTTTTTTTTTCTCAGAAGGAATTTCAACATCTATTCAATAAAAGCAAAAAGGGCTGTAAACAGAATGCACTGTGTCGTTCAAATCATGATTGGAGAGTTTATCAAAAAACAGAGACCTGACTTGTGATGGTGTCACAGTGAGTACACAGCAGGGACATCAAAGTGATGCAAATAGCATCTCTCTCATAACACTGTTATTTGTCATAAGTGGGTCTGTGATACGGGTATCAGCAGACCTTTTTACATCAAACAAATCCACTGAAAGGATAATGGAGGAACGCCAAGCAAGGATTAGGGGTGGCAGTGACTTCTGAGTTGGGTTTAATTCCAGCACGAAAAGGAGGCCGACATTAAAATGAAATTAATTGATTATGATGCTCTGACATTCTCTGGTTTATTGCTTGTCAGAGTTGTGGGTTGGATTTCATATGAGGGTCTTGGAGAAGGTTGCTGGCATCACTTTTCAACATGCACAGTGCAAAACCTGCCATTTACTGTATTTACCTTCCACTCATACATCAGTAAATTTCACCTTTCAGGGCTGGCTGCCATGTCATTCTTACCTGCAGTGCAACTCTGTCTTTTATTAAAAAAACACAACTTCTTTTAAAGAAATTGAATAATTGAACATGTTAATATATTTAGTGGTTACATAAATAAGTATTTTCACTCGCCTGACACATCCGATGTCTTGGTTGTATGCTGTCATGCTTCAAAAACCACATGTGGTTTGCAGAGCGCAGGAGAAAACAGAATCTTTCTCATTGTCTGTTGCAGCAGATGTTGAGTGATTTATGCTCTGCCAGTTCCACAACACAAACACCCCCGTCCCAGAGACAGGCTCTTGTTATTAGTGTGGTACCTGCTGCAGAGGTAACAGTATGAAGTTTTACTATTAAATTCAACCTCCAGCCTTTGTTCAAATGAAAAGCCATAAATCTATCGCTCTAACTTCAAGGCTGAATCTGGGCATTGACCCTATGGGCAGTAAATGAAGCCATAAACAAGATCTCAAGATGGGTTTTATTCCTTCAAGCATAGTAGTATAGGGTTGCATCAATTGTTAGTCCTGCAGACCGTAATAAGTGGATGACCCACTACGTCCTGAGCGACAGCCACTGCCCTGGTCAAATTCAGGGTAAGAGGATGCCTGAACTTCCCGGCTTTTGATTCCTACACATTAAAAATAAAGCTTCAGAAACCTGGATCCTACACTTCCCATAATGCAAACCCTAATGACATCACTATGGTCATAATCAAGGTGTGTTTTCTCAGACTTCCCTCAGATCCACAGACACTAAAGATGACTGAAGAAAAACGCATCTGGATCAAATTTACCTCACACAATCACCTCTGCTGCACCTTTACCAAACAGAGATACCATCAGATATCTTTTCATCCAGCTCCTGTGTCATTATATTCACACAGCCATTTCTCCGGTGGACGTCCATAATGGCTCAGTTTGTGGCAGAGCCTCTGTGCAGCTGCTTTTCCACCACTTCAGGCTGTTGAGCGCACACAAGGGTCTTGGCTCCTCCTCTGCAATAAAAGTCCACAAGTTTCCCTGCAGGAAATGGGGGTATAAATCAATTCCATTAGTATTCATGCTCCGAGGTAGCCTTTTCAGATCGAGCTGCCTTTGTGTTCTCTGAGTGGCACTCGGGCTGCAGGGGAGCCACGGCTCTATTGGTGTCCTGTAGACATGCTACAGTCAATGTCAATTAACTGCTCTCCACTGGGCACCGACCCCACACACTAACCAGCGTGCACAGGGTGGGAACTGGAATCTGGACATTTATTTTATTAGATTTATCATTTTGAGGATGCATGGAGATATTATCAGCAACAGATCAGGGCCCATACACAGTGTGTTTACATGTTACATAGCTTACAGCGGCTGTGTGTGGGAGCAGTGTGAAACACAGTAGGTTCTCAGCCGTAGATGGAAATGTACAGTGTGACCAACAGTGCATGACCAGCAGTGCTGAATTTCCATATTGTGAGACTAATGCTCAGAGACAGCCAACCACCCTGAAAAAGCTTTGTTTATTTTCTCATCACTGCTACATCCAGTGGACCCGTTCGCTCCACACAGATCCTCTGCTTTGCATATTTTGATTAAATGTAAATAAATGCTTGAGAGGTAAATCCATCAGCCATCACACTGAAAAACGACTCACCCTCCACTGCTCAGCTCTGAATCCAGGGGATCCTGATAGGTATCACCGCAACCTGGAGAGACTCTGATTGACAAGTCCATTGACATGAGATCGCAGCAGCCACAGCGGCTCAGATTAAGCTATAATAGGTCTATTTAATGAATAAAGTAGCCCAGAGACCTTCCCTGCCCGTATCAGCGACGGACGTGGGAGCTGCTTTTCCATCCACCTCAGTGACAAAAGGTCTGACGTATTATAAGGCGTTTAATTTCAGCACAGGACTCCGAGGGGACGTTCCTCCATTTCACTGTGTTAAAAGAAGCAGACAAATGGGCTAAAAAGGATTTTTTTAAAGTTCAGTTAAAGAGCACTCCTGACCCCAATTAGTGAGCGTTTCTCCTCTGAGTCTGAAGTGCTAGCTGGCATATGATGATGCTAAGTCTTTGCCACACAACCTCTAAACCATCTAATCCGGTGTAGAGGCCTGCATTATATATAAAACTTCCTCCCTTCATAGAAGTCCATAAATAGAAGATGTAGACAGGGAGTATGAATACTGCATGTTCCTCCATAAGGATTTGAGGGGAGTCAACAGGATGTTTTGCTCTGTCTATAAATCACTGCTGTGCTTCAATAACGCTTCCTTGCCACTCCCATACTCTTCTGATGTGCTGCTTCTCCTGTCTGCAAAAAAGGACATCATCTTACATTTCATCAACCAGAGCTCTGACTGTGAAAGCAGCTGTGGTGCAGATTCAGCTAATACGGCTCAGAAATGGAGCTGTTTGTTCGTGGAGTCAGTTCAGAACATCTGTTAATGTGATATCATTTATTATCTTCATTGCTGTTAAGATTGTTAAGAAGTATGTTCTTTTGTAACCTGCCATGCTTCACAGAAGACTGAAGAACACGTAATAAAATTCTTGCTTTTCAGGGAACTTTGTGAGTCAGTGCTGGGGAATAAGAGACTGGTGTGTCTCAGTGGGTCGAAGCACAATTCAACAGCAATAAGACGACTGGCTAACAAACACTGCCACAATTGATTGGTTGAAGTGAGAGGTGTGAGTGGGCTGAGCATTAGGACAATGTTTGATTGGAACTTTGCTAAGAGAGGAGAGAGTCAACAGAATATTTATTGAGGCATCTTTATCTGCCTTTTACTGCCTCTTTTTTCTACTGTTCTCTGAACAGTGCCGTCAGTGTTTCTTATATTATATTTAATGTCTGACAGATATTACAGTTTGTAAACAAAAACCAGCTGAGATGCAGACCTCCGCTGGGTGTACATCTTCCCAGCTTTTTCACCTCTCATCTCCCTCAGCTCTGGGTTCCTGCCCCTCCTAAAGCTGCACTCCGCATGATGTTCAAAAACAGGCCTGCCTGTAGTATGGCATCACATCACAGGCTTAGTCTGGGTCTTTTCCTCAGCATGGTCTTATTACTCTCACTAAATATTACAGCACATTTCACTGGACTAATTCTGGAGCCTCACTTCCCAGAAAGTGCTCCTTTGGCTTAAGCTCTGCTGAGCTGCAAAATTGAACTGTCAGTCGTCTATGGAAATTTGATAACAGAGGGTAATGCTCTGAGCCTGACATCTGAATTTTGACTTTAAAGCAGCCGTAGCAGGGAGCGGTGTAAAGTAAATCACGCTCTCTGTGTCAAGGAAAGAGAAGTCAAATTTTATTTATAAAGCCCAATTTCACAAATTGCCTCAAGAAGCTTAACAATCTGAACAGCATGACGACGCCCTCTGTCCTTAGATCCTCGAATTGGACAAGGTTCTCAGCTTTTCACAGCAGACAGGCAGACCTCTACGATACAGGTTATCAAGACCTCCACTGTGTTGTGAAGACGGTTTCCCTATGGAAGCCCTGTGATATCTTATTACCAAACTCTTTGATGAAACATCTGGGACTCCTCAGCCCAATTTCCCTTGTTGCATCTCTTAGTCCGCCCACATTTCCTCTCATGCAGGCCTGAGTTGTGACCGTTTGATCCATCCAGAAAACCAATTACATATAGCAGGCAGCCTAATTGTCTCAAATTTAATTTAAGACGCTCATTTGTTCCACAGTCAAGAGATGGGCCAAGATTTATGCAGAGGGGCCCCGTGCTGCTTCGAGCAAATGGGCAGCTTTGAAATTGAAATGCTGGCTTTTGTGTAAGAGGAAGCACCGGGCAACTCATGATGTTCAATCTGAAGTGAGTGGCTTAAAGAGAAGGTCATTTAATTTGAGGTCCTTATCAATGCGTTATATTCTGAGAGATCTGTGTGCTTAAAATACAGATTCCCAATTACTTAAACTGATGTAATGTGGCACAGCTCCACCTTAAATGGTTAACCCCGCTGAATTTCAACATTCATATACAGTATTTCATTTGTATGCTCTGGGGCAGCTCAGTATTAATGAATATTTTCAAAGTCCACAGATGGGAGAAAAAAAAACCCTTCTTTTCAATGCAAAGCACGTCTCCAGAAAGCTCCACGTCCTTTGAAAAAAGTCATTATCTGGATCATTAAAAAAGTTCAATCTCACAAGTTTTGTCATAACCTGAATCTAAAGTTACCTGATTTTACTAATGTGCTACTTTTTGAAGTGTGAAAAGACGTCTCATTATAAACTGGGACAGTCCACTTACAATTAGTGAACCCTCTTTAATTTCTCTGGTTGGAGATGAAAATGGGACAGAAGGATGTTTTTCTTTTCTTTTCTTTCTTTTTTTTTGGCACTGTACTTATCTGTGGAACCATATGGATGTTTAGCTCTGACAAGAATCAACTGATAAAGGTGGAAAAGATGTGTGTGCTGATATTCAGAAGGATTTCCTGGGGATAGAGGTGGATTTTCTGACCCTGAAATGATAGAGCAGATGAAACAGAGATAATATGGGCATTAACTCTGACAGTCGCTGTTCACAGAGCATCAACATGCAGACGTGAACCTTGCGTCACACCTTAGGGCTTCCCGTCATTATGTCTGTGTGTGTCTGCCTCTGGGTGTGGTGATAAGCCTTCCTGCGCCTCACCTGCTGAGCTCAGCTCCTCCCCCTGACTTGATGCAGCCAGCACACCTGCTCCTCGTCAGCTCATCAGCTCTGCAGCTCTTAAACTCTGGTTCTCCGGTCACTCACCCCTAGATCTTTCACTCTACCTTTGTGGAGCTGCATCGAGGCTTTCTAGTGTGATGTGCTCTAGTTTTTTTTTACTTCCTTGTGAGTTGGATCACACCGTCTGTCCTCTCATTCATCCTCCAGCCTAAACCTTAACCTGCTCATTACATTAAATACAGCTCAACTTGTCCTCCTGAGCGTCCTGCCTGCAGGTCCACTAAATAGTCTCTGGTTATAACAACGGCCCAGTGAAGGCGACAGAGAGTGGACCTTAGCTTTTCATTAGACACATTCAAATATGTATCATTACGTGGTAAAGAAGCCCATTAAGCCAGAACCTGCATGAGATCACTGGAATGCTTTAAATTGTGGTTATTGCACCTGAAACACGTGTAATTTTCTCAGCAGAAATGTGCAATGATACAGATTTGTACAGTGCAAAATGGGCCTAAAATAGAAACCGAGAGATTGGGGTAGACCGGATGAGCACTGTACCAAATTATTAGGCAAGCTGCCATGCAACATGTGAGCTGAGCATACATGGGGCAGCAGGAAGTAAGAAAAGCTATGCTCCACTTGCTGAACTGTCAACAACATGGTGGAAAGGGATGGTGTGAGTGGTTATAATTGGGATATAGAAAAAGGGAAGACATGGCACTTTAGCACTTGCAGTCCCCATAAAACCACTGGGAGTATCAAAGAGCCCAAAGAAGCCACATACGTACAGAGTACAGGAATTAAAAACAAAAGTTCTACCAGTCCAGGCAGCATTTCCATTAAATCAGGACAAATAATGGGAACACATTTCTGTGCTATTCTTGTCGAACGTGGACGTGTCGTTTTGGAACACTTCGTACATACTAGGGTTAGGGTTAATATCTCAGGTCATAAAAGAAAACATTTAGAAGCTTTACACTCTCAGGGTTTAGATTTATTCTCAGTGAGAAGCTGTTCCTACTGTGCTACAGTTTAACTGTAGAGACCACTGTGGTCTTATCTTCATCTTTGTCGCCTCAAGAGAAAGATGGCAAAGTGACCCCACGAAAACAAACTGAGCAAATAAACAAAGAGTCTTTGTGTCAGTGCAGACTCCACATCTCCACCGCACAAAAGGAAACGCTGACTTTTATTACAGCCGCAGCAACTGGGCCCTATTTCCCCGAGTGTCATGGTGAGAAAATACCTTATTTTTCCTTGTACAGAAGCAGTGTTACACAAAAGATGCCCCCCAAGTGTTTGTCTCTTTAGTGCAGCCGTTTTTAATTGGATTTCTTTGAAAGTTCAGATTAACCTCGAGGGGGCCCCTGTCTCCGGTTGTGGCCTGACACCTAGTTTCAACCTGCTTCTCTGTGAGCCTGATTAAATCGCTCCGTGTTTCTTGGGGCTGCTATTCATCACGTCTAGACTTACTTTTGATTGATTCTCGTTTCGTGAAACAAGAAGTGTTGCAGGGTCACAGGGGATCCATCTGAGGATCTGCATGTATTTTCCTGTGCAGCTAGAAATATATGAAAAACTGCAGATCTGTGGTCCAAACACTGCTGTACAGCATGGTTGCACTTGTGGTTTCAATGTGTTTTCTCCTGCAGACTGAACCATGGTTCACTTGACTCCAAAATCTTATTTCTAAGAACTCACAGTCAACATTTGCAAAGAATTATCCAAACCTGTTTTGTTTTGTTTAATGTCGGTGCAGCAGACCTTGCAGCACAAAATACATACATATATACTTTAATTAGAAATAAAATAAGACAAGTTTAGCAGTTTTTAAAGCGCTCTGTGCCCTCGTGGAGACAGCCTTAGATATTTAATTATCCAACTCATTTAAATCTCATTTGGTACTTGCTCAACACCAGTATCTTTCCATCATGGCCTATTCTTAGGCCTTATAAATATTCAGTTCATCCATAATTATCTTGATTATAATCAAGTGTTTAACAATCATGTGTAATTAAATGCTGCAGGGGTCATAAATCCCATCCTCCCTTATAGTGTACGTACAGTATCCAACCTTCTAAAGTTAAAGAATCAAGGAATGAATTTGAAATGCAGGTCAATAATGTCTTTTTTAAAATCATGCTCCTGTGAAATTCTTCTTCATTTAATTAAAGAAGTCACTGCATTTTTTTTCTGTGTGCTGTAGAGAACAGTCTCTCCTTCACACCAGCTTTGGATCTATATACAGCATGTCTGCTGTGGTGGCCTGAAGCAAAAAGGCAGCTGAGAGCAGTGCCCCGGTCTCTGTGGGGACCAGTGGAGTGAAAAGATCCTGAAACATTGATGTGGAAGGCACACATGTATTTGTCCCCAGTCCTGCACAGTTCCTCGGTCACCCCCAGCAAACACCAGTGTGGTAGAATCTGCCCGAGTGAGACACGGTCATGCTGAATAAGCCAGAGCTGTGTATTTACTATTTATCCTGTTATAATGAGAAGTGGGGGGTGGATGTTCTGGACTGAAATGAAAGCAGCAGAACACTGTTTCGCTGTGACTTCCCCTCAGCTAACCGAAGCATGTGGTTAACTGTGGTCACATGGTGCACCATAGTTAGCCATAAATGCACAAATAACAAGATTTATAGTGAAAGATCCCCAGCGAGGGCACTGAACCACTCAGAGTCCAGCTGTGACAAAACTGTGACGGCGCACAGAGAAGATCTCATTAAATTTCTATCACGGACTCTTAAGATGTCTGGTTCCCCCTCCCTGATGATGTGTGACAGCTGCCAAGTATTTTTTTATCTTGTCTCACGCTGATTGAAGAATTATCGCCGCGCAAAAGAGAGAGGAAATCTGACACGTTGATCCAACTGAGGAAGTGACTGTTTCAAATAGGAAACTGGGCAAACTGGACAACGCTTTGCTTTTACTGGACCTGCCTTAGCGACTGATATATTTCATACACATATAAATGCCTAAATCTGCTTCACCCTGAAACTATGAAGTCAAACACACTGCAAACAGTCTCCCTCATCAAGTCCACTTTGTCTATAATTGCATCCTTGAAATGTTCATTTCCAGTGCTAATCAGATTGTTTCATCCCATTTCTAAAGTCCAGTTTAATTTTCCTTGATTTTAGTGCAGCACTTGTATTATTTCTTTTCGAGATATAAAACTAACTGCTAAAGAACAAATGAGAGAAATATACTTACTGCACTGGATTAGCATGGAAATGACTTAATAATATTGAGATTCTTTTTTTTTATAATGATCCCAGTAACACGACAGTTGACAAGTCTACAATAACCAAAATAGTTTGATTTCACTTCCACTGTGGAGCCATAAATCATCATCTTAGTAGCCTGGTAGATATCCACAGTCCAGCAGATAAAGCCTGTATCTCTTTAACGCCAAGTTGGAAAGATCATTATGTTCATCATCCACACACCATAATGGATAAGCAATCATAATGGCATTAGTGGGTGCTGAATGCTTTTAAAGCCATTAGTATAATACCCATATTAATCTTATTGAGGGAAACCCACATATGATGAAAAAAGTAGACTATATGTTATGTTTAAGGAGAGAAGGAAAAGCTGGTTTCCATTTTTATATCTGCGTAAGTTTGGAAATTGAATAAGAGGTTAGGAGGTTTCATCTTCCAGTGGCCCTTAAATGATAATTAAAAGTAAAAATCAGTGAGATTAAAAAAGAACTTTTAACCTGGACAGTTATAATGACATGATATATCTTACACAACAACGAGCAGACAGACTGAGGGGAGTTTCCCTGACTGGGAGCGACAGACTAGCTTCCAGCTTGTGATCAGTGTTGGTTTTTCTGGGTCTTCACATCGGGGATGATTTTTTTTCTTTTCTTTTTCTTGATCCACCATCTGAACTGAACACCACTGCCAAACCAGCTTTTTGCAGGCTTCTGTGTTCTGAGATCAAAACGCTGAGCAGACCTGGCATCAAAGCCGCCGCTGTAGAGCCAAAAGAGAGCTAGTTAATATCTAATGCTATGAGGCTTAATGCACAGAATTACCAGCAGCAGCAGGCAGGAGGAGGTCTTTCACCGCACCGTCAGACATGTTGGCCTACTTATACTTGAGCTCCTGCAGGAACGATGATAAATAAATTATTTACCAGACCACTAGAATGGTTGAAAGAGCACGTGTGCTGTCTATGAAGCAAAAAATCCATACGCTTTGCTCTGAAATCAAACATCCTGAGTAGCCTGTGACCATGTATCAGC
The DNA here is from genome assembly GCF_001640805.2 of Lates calcarifer. Taxonomy (NCBI): domain Eukaryota; kingdom Metazoa; phylum Chordata; class Actinopteri; family Centropomidae; genus Lates; species Lates calcarifer. The sequence continues at coordinate 23,224,175 of NC_066840.1, read as the reverse complement.
CAGTGTGTCAATCTGTAGTGGCTGTGGGAACATTTGGAAACCCAAAATGATGGATTGCTGCAGTGCAGCTCTCGCTCTCTCTCGTGAGTCTCTCGTTGACCAACGCCCACTGCTCCTCTCTGATCGATCAGTCCTCTTCAGCAGCCTTTGTGTAGCCTGAGATCCCTTTTAGTGTCTCTGGACAGTACTGTGGGTTTGATCAGGATGGTGGTGACAGAAGAAATCCAGAAAAGCTGATGTCAAACCTTATTCAAATAAATACATGATGTCATGGGTTAGGGGGAAGTAGCTGCAAAAGATTTGCTCACATGTGAGGATAAGACAGAATATGAAATAATGTGGAGTCAGCAGTAATGTAAGCATCGCACAGAACTGTCATGTTGAAAAAGAAGCTGAACCTGAAGGCAAAGCTTGAGATTTACTGGCCAATCTTCTCTGCAGCCCCCACCTACGGTCAGGGGATTTGCTGCGTGCAACCCCTCTTTGTCTGTTCCACATGGCGTCACTCGGTCGTCAGCATAGGGTTAGAAATGCTCGCATTCATCTCACCCAATGAATTTTTTATAAAATTCAAAAGGTCTGGAGAACAAAGTGTGTATCTAAAGCCTGATCCTGTCAAATGAATAAATATACGTCTCATAATAATTAGAGACAGACTAACATAAAATACAGAACATAAGCTTTATCCTTTAAGCAAAAATACTGTAGTATTTTGTAAGAAACCGCTTAAACAACTTAATTATTCCAACACCATTAATCTTGTAATGCAATGGGACTGAAATGTCGGATATGTATCTATATGCTTTTTTGTCAGATAAACGCTAGAGTCTAGCAAAGCAAACCTACACATCTGCCTGGTTTTCACATGTATTTTCAACAATCCCTGTGTTTACATCATCTCAACAAGTGGATAAAAATAAAATGCATGCACACTCTGTTGACTCCACTTTTTTTGAAGTAGTTTTTGAAGTAAGGCGGCACCTAATAACAGGGTTTAAAAGCTGAGAATGTATGCACATTTTTATGAGGCTGGAACTTCAGCAGCAAACAAATGCAAAAAAAAAAGCCTTGGAAACATCAGGGGAAATTCTTTTAATCAAGATTCTATCATTTGATCCATGACTCCACTACACTGGCGGCGGCGGTGGCAATGAAAAAATAAGATTTGAAAGAATTAATAATGAGATAGATAAAAGCACAACTGTGGCTCCACCCTCTAAACCCTCTTTCTTTTTTAGCCTACCTCACCCATGACATCCCATAATGCCTAAAAATGAAGGGCTGGCACTGGGCTCAGAGACATTTTGGGTGATGGTGACGTTATTGAATTTTCAATTATTCATTGTGAATCATAACAGGATAATGAAGAGGAGGGAAATTAATGATAAGGACCACCTTTAGCTCAGAGTATCAATTTGTTCCCATGCATAATTTAATCGATTCCCCATGGAGCACACTCAGTCCAAACCCAGGCAGGGAGATATGATTGAGAGGAAAATGGAAAATTAATGTTCAGGCTCTTAAAATACATGTTGTTTTATTGTGGAAGGGTCCCTGAGGCGGCCGTATTGTATTTTGTCCTCCTCTTCTCCTTTTATAAAAAGTGACCCTGTGTGAACTGAGCATCAGAGACAGGATGAAGTCATTGTTTTATACTGTAAGCCTCAAGACGCAATGATGAAACCCTAAATCAAGACAGGCAGGTCCCGACTGTTAAACCTGGAGTTCATTGTTTATTTAGGTCCCTGTTAGCTGTTCATCAAAACCAATTATGCTTTCTAGGGTCGAATTAAAAGAAGAGAGGTAACGATAGATTTTTCATGAGTCAAAATATTCTCTCTTCTTATCGTGAAAGGGCTTTGGATGCTGTCACTTTTACAGATAAAGAAAAATCTGCAAAGCCATTCATTTCAGTTGGCAACAGCAGCCAGCAGCTGATAATGAAATGCTTTGCTAAGGGGCACTCTGACAGTACCTCTCATTCGCTTTCACCAAGTCAGTGGGATTCAGTCACGAGCTTGTTTGTAATCTCAGACCATGGAATAGTGCACTTCTACCCTAAAATCAGTCATGCCCAGTTATCAGTACAACAGTAGACGCTCACTTTGCTGAACCACGTCTGAATTGTTTCATCAGACTGACAGAGAAGTTGCTCATGCATCAAAGACTCAGCAAGAGTCAGAGTGCTCATTTAAAAATCGGCTGCAGCTGCTCCGTTGTCCAGCTCTGCTTTTGACGTGGCAGGATTTTCATTCAGCCATGGGAGACGCTGATACATGAAGGGGAGAGGTGCATCAATCTTCCCCCGTCTTTTTATGCACGCAGAGGCTCATCAGTTTCTGCTGGGTACCGAAGAGCTGCGACAGTTTGCAAAAGGATATCTGACATGCCATTATCCACACCTGACACCCGGGCGGCTGGAAACTTTCAAACTTCCTGACATTCAACTCGTGACCTCTACTGCCCCCGACTTCCTTCTGCATAGTTAACAGATAACACTGAAAGGTCATCGGAGAAGTTCATGTTCTTCATCTGTTGATGTGATAAAGGTTAATAAATATACCAGCGAGGCTCTCAGGTGGAGATGGCTCTCCTGGGGCTTCTGTTTTGCATTCTAATTATGCACTTTCACTTTCTGAGAGACAACATTCAACTTCCATTGTCTTCTCATTGCCTTTCAAGTGCCCAATTAGTTGTGTGATGTTTGATGTGGTGAGCGCAGAGGTTCCGTGAGGGCTAATTTATTTGTGGCAGACGTGCACTGTTGACTGACACCATCGGCCGTGGATGACAACCTCAGTTAATTGCATATTTGGACGAGGTAGTCAGAAAAGAGGGTGCACTGAAAGGGGCACCAAGAGGTTCCTGAGGTCTGGACCTCGGCACCCTTTACTGAAGGTAAGATGCATACCTGCCTGGGCTGTAACACGAGGTTAAAATAACAGCAATTGTTTAGGCAATCCCCGGTAATGCCACCAAACCTTGGTCAGAAACCAGGCCTGCCCATGCAGCCCTGCTCCACTCTGCCTCCACAGTTTCCTGAATGCCTAATTGGTATAGCCTCCGGGATAAGCTGGAGGTTTTTTTTTTGCCTCTCCTTTGTCTTTCCATCAGAATTCTTCAGAAAGGAAAGAAAAAATGAGCGTCTCTCCCTCAGAGCGCAGAAGTATAAAAAAAGTAATGAGGTGGGAAAATGGATAAATCAGAATTAGCTCTCCTGGGTTCCAGCCGGGTTCTGATTGAGCAGCCACCACAAACTTTCACAAAGTCACCGCCTGGACTCGTGGGCTTTCAGACGGCAGCAATAACATCCTAAGTTGTTCTGGAAGGCTAGTCAAACCCCACTCTCCTCCACATGACACTTAAAACGAGCGAGGCAGCAGCTCTCCCACATCAGTGGCCACGGTGCCTGTCGACTGTCATCACAAGGCCTGAAGGCAGAAAAGCCCGGTGAGGGCAACGGTTGAGTAACAAGGATGAGAGGAGCTGAGGAGAGGGAATGGAACTGGAGTCTTGGATTTTGAAGTTTGACTTATTTTTAACCCTAATTTCTAGCTGCACCTGTCACTTAACGGCACACTGGCTTATTAGCCTCAGTCACAAAGTGTGGCAGCATTAGACAGCATCCCATCTTTTGTAACCCCTACAGCCCCGTCACACACACCTGTAGGTCACTGATGGGAACTCATGATTTGAAGGCAGGCTTCGGTTAAACCTGCAGAACTTTGAAATTGTAGTCATGATACCAAAGTTTTCACATAAACCAGATGCACAGTACATCAGGCTCAGTTTCAGGAATCAGGCTGTGAATCTCTGCAGACGGCATCTAAGAAGAAAGTCACTGCTCACAGACCAGAATAAAACTTCTTCCAAACAACATGAAACACATGCAGATTCCTGCTGGGAGCACAGTCTTTGGTCAGATGAAGCCAAAGTTAAATTTGGATCAGATGGGGTCCAGCGTGTTCAGTCATCAACCAGGTTGGTGAACATGAGCCTGTCGTGTTTACTTTAATGACAACATAAGAGAGGGTTTGTTCGTAATGAAGGTTTATCAGGCGCCTGCCAAAGGAACCGTCTGGGAGCTCGCCACCGCAGAGCTGTCCGCCGAACAGCTGCACTGAAGCATCTGAGGCTCCGCGGTCCTCCAGCTAGACATTGTCCTGCTGCTCCAATACTTCAGGACAGCAGCTGCTGTAACCTTCAGGCTGCCATCGCCCTATTGGCTTGGCCCTGAGGCAAAGGCTCTTCAACCTTTCCAGCTCGGGAGTCAGATGGGAATTGTAGTCTTTTGCCCCCGGGCTCAGATGCAGGAACAAGAAAGGTATTCCTGTAACTTGAACAGGAAGTGCCTGGGAATACATTTTTAGGTCCAGTGCACATCGTACAGCTCTTTTTACATCTCACATCTTTTCTGTTTTTATACAGCACTTCTTTTATTTCTAATTTTATCTTTTTTCATTTCTAGAGCCAGAAAATCCAAATGATGAAGTTAGTTGGATCCTTGGTGGAGCAGAGTTTGAACAAAGAAATGTAAGAAAAGTGAAAATTGCGGCAGTTTCTCATAATCATGGCTTCCTTTTCTCACTTGAGAGAACAGATTCATAACTGAGAGGTTTTTATGTTGTAATTATGAGATCCATAGTTTATAACGATGAAAACTTAACTGACATTCATCTCATTTGTAATTCTGAATAAACTAATCTCATCATCAAGAGAGAGAAAATGTTGCTGCTGTAGTTACACTTTTAAAATGCCGTCATCTGGATTTGGATGTCTGATGTCTTGTACCGTGTGTGTGAGTACACACTGACTCGAAGGCGAAACTCTCGGACATTGACTTATATTCACTCGGAGGGATGAGCTCGTGTTGTTGTCATTGTTCTCGACTCCAGGCTACATGAAAAGTATTGAATCTTCTTTGTGCCTTTATCCTTATCCAGCCAATTTAGCATTGTGACTGCAGCGTGCCACAAAAGTACTGTCTTGAGGCGCACTCCCCGGTGCATTGATTTATGGGCCTCTACCTCTCAATTCTCATCCAGCTGTCGGGAGCAGTGAAAGAGAAATCACAGTCAGTGATGGAAATTTGCTTTTCTTCATCTCAGTATCTCTCAGTAGTTACTTTCATCCTGTGGTATGAATACACGACAGGAAACAGGTAGCTTCTTTAAAACAAGGCCTGGTTACAACTGGCAGAACGGCTACCACACAAAATAACCATATCTGTATTATGAGGTTATTTATCAATATTGATGACTCAGTAATTACTGTTCACCATTAGATGTATTAGATAGATGTCAAAATGTACTTTCCTGACAGAACTAATAAAAACTCTCTAATAAAGACAGATAGTTATAAACAATTAATCTGCAGTAACTCAAAGTGGTTAAAACAGTACACTTATAGCATGATGGATTATTAAACTTCCAGACGTTCATTTTCCTGACACGGTCTCTTAAAAACAAAAAATTTCAACAGTCAGTTCATTTGATGGAAAGCAAACCACGTCAGCACAAAGCTTCATTTGGCATCAGATATATTTACTAATGAAGTCGACTGAGATTTGTTTTCCTCTCTTTCTCTCTCACTCACTCTCTACCGAAATTCAAAAGTTGTTTATGTTGTAATTTTGTCTGATATGTTCATAAATAAAATTCAGTTGATTGAATTGTGAAATGAAAATTCTAATTTACTGCAGTAATATCTTCGTCCCAATCAGACCATATTTAATTTCAGGTTTGATTGCAGCCAATATTGCAAGCTTGTCTTAATAAGCCTCCGTCTGATTGGGTCTGAAATAATGCAGCGCTCATGTGGATGTTTTTGTCCCTGGAGTAATCACAGTACGACAGTGTAAAACAGTAATACTTAACTTATCTTAGAAACATGAGAACAAGCAGTATAGTGCTGTATTTCTACTTTAATGTAACACTCGGCTTCTTCAGAATACTTTTGGTTTTTGGCTTTTTGTGTTCATTTATGAGTTTGTGTGTTTCTGCTTTGTGAGATAAGTCAGTGTTTTTAAATGTTTATTCATCTTAAGAAGTAGGATTTTTAATTCTTAATCACTTCCATTTTAATCTTAACTGATCAAAACACTTAATCAGTTTTATAGATTAATACAAACGTGGTGTTCACTGGACAGAAACAGTCATGATTTCTTACTTTAATTATCTGGATTTGATCCATACGCTTCTTAGCATTGGTTCTTTATAATGTTTGCAATGAAGTTAAATCACAGGCTGATGTTTCAGTTTAAGTATAAAATGTAAACGGTTGAACTGATGGGTTTGATGCCATTCACAAGCAAACTGATAAATACGTCTGCTCCAGTCTGAGATCACTTCAGTCAGAGCCATAAAATGTGCATTTCCAGTATTAAAATACATAAAACAAGATGGATGCATTCACTAATGCAAGACTTGGCAGCTTACCTAGACTAGAATGGGTTTGGCCTCGGTGAGAGTTGTTCGTCAATGCACTGCTGCACGACATGGAAGCTCGTTGTGTTTTAAAGAATTATAAGGTAAAGGTTGTGTTTATATCTGAGCTTTGTTTCTATCAAACATTCACAGCGAGGCAGCAGCTGGTTTCTCATTTAAAAAACAGAGCAGTTCACGTCAAAACAAAATGAGTAGACGCTGCTTAAGGTTTCCACGATGATCCCTCCTTCTCCAGTTTATATTACGTTCTTGCTGATGGTTTGTTTTTATTACAATGTGGAAATTCGATCCTGAGGTGAGTCGTATTTTCTAATCATTGTTACAAAGGAACAAAATGGATGAGAAATGTGTGGCTCTCTGTTGCGGTGAAGGAGTTTTAAAAGATGAAAACAAACTCTGAGGCAAAAGATTTGGGTGTTAGGATGATGAGAGAGGTTCCATATGCAAATGTATGCAGTGAACAAGTGACTGGGGAGGGACCGTCCTTCATCAGTGTCTCACATCTCCTTCCCAGGGCAATATGTGGAGCACTGATGGGCTGTAGAAACATAATTACAGCCCTGATGCATGCGCTTAAACTCTCCTCCTTCGACTTAACAAGTTCAGTCTTTCAAGGCGGCAGATGGCTGTGAAGGGGCAAATCACACAACGGCAACTTTTCTAAGCACAGTGTAAAAATATTTCTCTCTCGTTTGATCTGAGCCTCTTGAATCTGGAATTTGTGTTTTTCTTTATCGCAGTTTTTGGCCTTTGTCTTTAAGTTTTATGCACCTGGTTCTTGCTCCTGCTGTAGGTCTGGAGATGTACGTATATGTCCAGCATGGAGCTTCACTGGGAGATCAAACTTCCCTCTGGGCAAGATCCTTCACTGGCTTCCCTCCTGCAAACATTTACAGTAGTGTTCTCATTGGAAAGCCTGAGGCACTGCTGCCAGGGATTTAACCTACAGCTTTTTTTTTGCTTAGTATTCAGCCTATATTATATATGCTCATGGTGCATTGTGTAACTCAAAAATGTAATCATATGACATATGATCCATGTATTTCATTAAAAGAATATCGTTATTTTCTGCATGTGTATAGGTTTTAAAGTGTAGGACACTCTGCTTTAATTCAGTATATTTCTCATTAAATAATAAACTAAACTCTTCTCACTCCTCGTGCTTCTCTTCTATACTTTGTCCAGTTTTGATGACCACTGTGTCTCAGGGTATTTTACAGGAATAGCTGCTCTGCTCCTGACTGTAACCAGTCGGATACAGAAAACACCAGTTTGAAAGCTCTGGACCAGTTGCGTAAGAGAGCTGGGCAGATGCAGGAAGTGATGAGTTCCCTCCTTAAAGACATTCTTTAAGACTCACAAATGTTGCATGGACGGATCATGGTGCTCTTTCATTAGCACGCCATTCTCCCTCAGCAGAATTGGCATTCTGAACATGCCATTATGCAAATGACAGAGTGATACAGTGATGCCAGTGCTCATGTTAAACATGGTGGTCAGCTTCGAGAATAGAGACACTGAAAGCACAAATCATTATCTGCATGAAGCTCAGCACTGTTCTCAGGCTCCACACATTCGGACTGGGTTTGAATCACTGCATGATCTCATAGTAAAAAAGACAAATACACCCAAACACATCAGCATTCAAATGATGAATTATTCACTGCCTGCACGTCCGACCTTTCTGCTCCCTGAAAACCACTCCCAGTCCAATGAAATGCAAATCACGCTGCTATATGGGAATCAGATGCCACATAAATACACAGAACCTTATGCAAATAGGTTTGTCCAAGTAAAGAACGTACTATATATGCATGCTTTTGAAGTACAGTGGGCTTTGAATAAACACCCTGAAGACATACCTCTAACTAAAGAGACCATACATATTCAATAGGTGAACTCTTAAAACTAAGTAAGGGAAAATTCAGAGCCAAAGGCTACAGATGGAGAACAGGAGGGAGGCTGTAAGTGTTGACCCTGATCGTCCTGCCAGTGTCACAGGAGCCGGTGGTATAGGGTTGTGTTTGCATGCAGCGCTGCCTTTTGCTTCCAAACAGTGGAATATGTAAAAAAATTTGAGGCTTGTTTTTTGTTGTTGCTGCAGCTTTGGGTTGAAGGAGAGACAGGCGAGGGCATGAGAGGGCACACATGTGACAAAGAGGCTGTTTACTACGTCTGGGCTTTTCAGAGCGAGTACACCTGGTAGGGAATTCTCTCTGATGACGACACAGAGCTTTGAAGTCTGATGAGGGTTTGATGTTGCAGTAGTCCAAAGCTCACTGAGCCAGGACAACAGCCAGTCTGGGCTTACGCTGAGAGCTTTATCGTGGTGCACTCCCTCCCATCTGTCTAGTAAAAGATGCAGACAGCAACAGTGCAGTAATTGGAGCAAAAATAGACTCCTCTCTATGTGCTATACAGCTCCCTAAGCCGTATCACCCTCCTCATTTTACCCTGCTCAAAAAAAAAAAAAGAAAGAAAAACCTCAGCGCAGAGGCAACCAAAATAATCCAATCAGCTCTCTTCCATGGATTTCATTTGCAGTTAATTGCCTTGCCAGCGCTCAGAGGTCACTCGCCACGTTGCAGAGCCGGCCAAGGGCACTGCCGACTACATCTCCATAATGGCCCCAATTCCCGACGGGATTACCAGCGACGGCACCTCCACATTCTGTACGCCGCTGAAGCCATTACCCTCAGTCGAGCACCCCAGCCCTGCAGCATGTCAAATGCTGTTATTGCACAACGCTCTAGCCATTTAGCACCACTTGCCGTCTGCTGTTTGGTGTTGGTGCTGTGTTTGCCGTGTCCTGCCAAGCCTTGACGGAGCTGTTATACAGCTCTGTTTCTTATTGCATGAGTCTGATTTTTGATACAAGGTTTTACTTTTGAAGGCCCCCTGTTTGGATCTTATACAACAGATAGGTTTGATACTCAGTCACGTCTATTCTCAATTTATTTTCCCCTGACTTAAGAGCACTGTGTTCTTTTTTTTTTTCTTTTTTGTATTTAAGCACCCTCCCCCTTTTTTCCCTGAGACTGAATTTTACGTTTGAAGCTATGGCTGCTCTTACACTTTCCCCTCCACAGAGAAAAAAAGGCAGATTGAGAGGAGAAAGAGTAAATGTAGGAGCAACAAAAAGCAGAAACAGCAGAAGAAGAAGAGTGAGCGGGGAATGCTGTCTGCACTGAGTGTGTGTATACAGATAAAAGTGATTGTTCGGGGGGAATACATTCATTATACATTGAAGAAACCCTGAGTGAAAAACAGTCTACCCCTACAAAGAGATAACAGAGCAGAGAGGGAGCTTCAGAGGAGCAGACAGTGTGGTGCCATGCATTTACACATGGAGACCTCATTCATCACAAAGCCTATTATGTTTTAAATTAACTTAAATCATACTTCAACGTCTCTCTGTTCTGTCTTGAATTGAATATGCATCACTGTAGGGTCTGTCGATATTACACTGATGTGAGAATGACTACTTTCACCAAGCAGAACACGTGATACATGACGATGTTTCTAGTTAAACTAAAAGGATCGTACTCGTATCCTTTAACGACCTTGGAAATCCCTGTCTTTTCCTTTAGCGTCACTATGAGGCTGATATGTTTGGTTTTTCAGGAGTTACTCAGGTTGTCCTTTAATGTCTTTTTATGTCTTATGTAAAGCACTTTCAATCGTCCTGAGCTAAAAAATCTTCTCGTCTGTCCCACTCAACCAAACACTGCTCCACTGGTAGCAGAAACATGAAGCATTCCCAGAGACGTTATGTTCTTGCCAAACAGTGTCCTGCCTTCCTGCCACCTCCGTGCTCTCCACCACAGAGCTGCCTGTTTCTACCCACAACATGCAGACGTGCCTTTTTTAGTTTTTTTTTTTTTTTTTTTTTTTTTTTGGATGGTGCTGTTGATTTTCATCTGGAAATAAAGCTTTTATGCAAACAATCTAATCACACACTAATCAATCGATGAAATATGCTGAGGAAAAGTCTTAATCTGGTCTCTAATCTGTGAGGACTCTGCCTAATAAATTAATAAACACATTTAGAAAATTTGGGACTAAGTCTAAATCTCAAAGAGTGTGTGAGGTTTGTAATGTAAACACACACAAATCAATAGGCACTGCTGTCTGTTTTTGATGGAAACGACACCAAATATGAATTATTAGATAGGATTTCTTCATAATGATGAATTGCTGGGAGATGAACAGAGACACGGCTGACGGATGAGTGATGACAAAAACACTGAGAACAAAACGGCTCATTATCACAGACAAAAGACTGGGGACAATGAGACTTTTAGACACACACACACACACACACACACACACAGTCAGTCAGTCAGTTCTAAGATGAGATCGACTGTAAGTCTGCAGGTTTCTCAGGAGACTTCAGCTGAATGAGGCCGAGATGGATCGACTGTTTTTGGTTGTGAATTCACTGAGGAATCAACAACAGTGTGATGAATTGTGTGTGTGTGTGTGTGTGTGTGTGTGTGTACTATTTATTCGTCATCATCAAAATGTGTTTCCGCACTCACACTGTGGCGACTCAGCTCCCTTGGTGGGAGATGCTGATGTTGTTGTAACCACTGATGACTGGGTTGGCTGATGATGGCTGGATGATTTATGTCATGCTGTGTTTCATGTGAGCCTGGGTGGTGGTTTTGTGTTTTGTTATTTATTATCATATGTTTACATCTGTGTGTGTTAATGATTCACCTGCCTGTAAAACATTTCCCTTTGTGGGAAACTGAAGAAGATACTGAACGTATCAGTAAAATCTGACCTTTCAGAACTTTCAGTCTCTGGTGTGACACTGAGTCTGCACATAATCTACAAACATGTTTCCTGTTGCAGTTTAACTGCAGGGTTGTGAAGAGAGAGTGTCCAAAAGTGTGCACCACTGTTTTCATTTTAAAAATTCACTGCAACACACAAAAGATACAGAGCGTTTGAATAGAGAGATATTTTATCTACTATCCAGCGCTGAGGGTTTTTGTGATCTCACAGATGAATAATAAAAGTTTTGTCTGAGGCAAAACCAACTGATAAATCCAGTATTTCCACAAACAGAGAGGAAAAAAAAGTTTTCATGCCTAGGGTTTGCAGACTGAACACTATGTGCTAAAGTCACAAATAGGTCCAGGTTCAGGTAAAGTCTCATTTTGAGGTCTTGTTTCTGAGCTGGTGTTTGAGTTCATTAATATTTCTAAATCAGATTCTCATGAATGTTCATCATTACATTTGTATCACTGTAATTCTCCAGTAGCTTTGTTGTTGTTGTTTTGTAAAGCTTATTTTAAAAAGTCCACTTCATCTCTTAAATGCAGTTTTATCCCACTGACAGGACTCTTGACTTGTCCTTTCATGTATCTCAGCCGTCGACTCTGCAGCCGTTTTCTCTGAACTCGAGATGAGAGAATCAAAGGACGTGAGCCTCGCTGCCTCGTGGGCTTTCCAAAAGGAAAAGTCCACCATCTTCACTTCAAGGACAGAGCAATAAGAGGAAGATGAAAGCGACTGAAGCATTTGAACTTTTGACTTTCCAGCCATGTGGGATGTTGGCTGAGGAGAGGAACTGCTGTCATGTTTAGGTTTTAGGTTCAGATTATTCCAACTGCACAGGTGAGACAAGGTAACCACTGAGGAGAAGACCTCACTGAGCAGAGGTTTCTTCACTTGTTAAATCCAAAGCTCAGCTGAACAGGATGCAGGATACACACTCAGATCATTAGTTATCAAGCAGCCCATCATCAGGTCTCTATGAGACGGTGAGGAATTGCTCTGATTACTTTAGAAGAACAGAGAGTCAATATTGAAACAGATTACAGTGTGGAAACTGAAACAAAGGAGCTGATTATAAAATATTTATGTCAAGTGAGACTTCAGTGTCAGGAAAAATTAGCATGATTATTACGTGTAAGTGTTCGCAAATGTTTTAATAAGCACTTTAGTTTTAGCTGATTCAGCTGAAGAGTGATTCTCGCGGCCTTGTTTATGGTTTACACGTGTTCAGGTTTAGCCAGCTGAAAGTAACTCTGACTGTCTCCAGATCAACAGAGGTCAGTTATCAGGAAAATGTAAACCAAACCCTGCACAGGTGGTTTGACTTTTCAGTCAGATTGCACAGGTTGAGGTTGGGTGGAGCTACAGTGTGCTGAGAATACATGCGTCCTCCGACCTCTTTATGTTATTAAAAATGATTAGGATGTGATTTGTTTCCACCCTAAGGTGCAAAAAAAACTTACAGGAGAATGAGGGAGATGTTAATACAATCCTGAGAGGATCTAACTAGCCACAGCCACAGTCCAACAACCTAAAGCCTAAATTAAATGAACCAGTGTGTGTGTTGACACAAACACACATGTACACACAGCACTAGGTAACATGTTGGCCCCTCAGGCTCTACATCTAAATATGTACTGCAGCTGCATGTAGTTGAGTGGCATGTGTGTGGACTTTATGCATCACTGCCATCACTTTATATTATTAAAAGCACTCTTCTGTAGTCTTCATGGAAAATTTCGGACCTTGTTATTCCCTCCTGATTTTCCCTCCTTCACCAGTCACCTGACCCGGCTCCTCCCTGCACACGTGTTCCTCGTTCCCTCGTTAAGCCAGAGTTCATATAAACCAGCCACTGTCCTCTTCCTGTTTCTCCACTGAGTCTCTTTGTTGTACACTGAAGCTCTCCAGGCTTTCCTGTCTGTTTGTTCCCTTGTTTTTGTGTTAAACTAGCTTGTTATCTGCTAACCTGTGTGCTATCTCTCCCTGCCCCTTTGCCACTAAGATTTCTTTGTTTCCTCTGACTTCTTCTTCACATTTTCATCACATGGAGAGGCCATGCCCTCTCCTAGCTAGCTGTTTTTTCTACTTGCTTCTGCAAACAAAATGAGCCTTACTTAGGACTCATTTTACCACTTTTTGAAAAGATTTAAACACTGCCATTTTAACAAAGATAGAAACAATGATTATATTATTCAGCATCTACACTCCCATGAGGCTCTGACAACATACCTGTAGCTGAAAAGCTGAAACCAGGCATGTAGCTGAGACATTTCGTATGCTTTAAATGCAACATGTGCAGCATGTTGTTTGAGCACTTCTAAAGGCAAGGGTGTTTAGAGGCGACACTTGAAGGCAGGGAAAAACACCTGGCATCACAGAGAGGGGATGAGACGATAGATTTACCAATGGAAATATTTTATTGGAAACAGAAAGAGGCCAGGGGCTTGCAAATGTATTATATCAGCAGGGGCTCTCCCAAAGTACAGCACCATTTCATGTTGGTGTGTTGGTTGATGGGGTGCGGTGCAGTCGCCAATACCGCTCATTTGCCATGTTCACCACTGTGGGCTGATGAGGGCAAAACGGCAATAAGGTTTTACACGTGCCACTGCACAAGGACTGTACATCCATTACACTGTAACAGGAGGAAAAATAACACATGGACTTTGTTATTCCAAAGGCCAACACAGATACCGGGGGCAAAATTGACTCTGGACACAGCTGTGCTTTCAGGGTTTAATAACCTCGACATGTAAAAGATAAACCTTCTTTTTAATCACCCTGTTTCTAATTAATCTCATTTTGTTGTGGAAATAATCACATTTATCAAAAATATTGGTTTTCAAGGTTGTAGATTTAAAATATAAAGACAATATTTTATATAAAACAGCAGGTTTGGAAGGTTTCAGTCCTGCACTCGGACATTACAGTTCAAATCAACGTAGTGTGAATGTTATCACTTGAAGTGCATAATATCTGCTGTGAGTATTTCCAGTACTGATTCATTTAGCCTGTGAGATTGAGAGAGAGAGAGAGAGAGATGAAAAGGGGAGAAATCAGTTGTCATTCTTTTCCTGTCTTGGTTTCCAGCAGCCTGTACAGAGACTGAGACTGGAAACCTTCCAGGAACTAAAGCGTTTCTATAATTTGTAGGCTTCTGGCAGCTGAGACAAATTAATATAACTGCTTCTCCAAAACTGTTCCAAGAGTTCTGAAACATTTAGTCTTGTGCTTTCTAATTATTCATCTGCTCAGTTTTAGAAGAAACAAAGCAACATTTCAGCGCCTCCTCCACCTCACTCAGCGGGAACGTAAGGAGAACCTGTCTGGTTCTTTCCTCCAGAAGGACTCAACATTTCCAACAAGTGCAGTTTCCTCCGAGGTGGCCTCTTATACATCGCCTGTGGATAATCGATTCTGTCAGCGCTGTATTATCTTGTGAACAGGCTGTTCTCCAAAGCTCCGAGCTCTTCAAACGGAACACAGGCTTGTTCATGGGATTCATCAACCTGACGAGGACATGTAGCATCATACGTAACTTTATCAAGGAAGGAATTAATACAGAACTCTCAAGCTATGAGCTAAATGCTCAAATCTTACAATATTGTACACCTTGTCATATCTCACTACCATAACGTGCTGCTACACTTCCTTGTTCCAGCGACACCTAGACATGAAGACAGAGATTTCCCTCGTTTAAGAGTCACAGATCTGCCTTTTTTTAAACTATAACAAATCTGCAACGCCTTGGTTTTTCCTGTGACACATGTCGTCTGTCCTGCATGAGGCTCTCCTGCCAAGTCACATGTGTGACGGACACTGGCACCGTGTTTATGGAAATATCGCCTTTTGTTCTGCTGCAGGACACAAAGACGGCCAGAAAAACACAAAGGCCTGGCATTTCTGCTTTGTCTATGACATTTACAAAGGGACAGATAAACACAGAGGCTGTGTTACCCATCACCAACTCGTTCCAAAACGCTCTCCGATTGAACGGTCACAGCGAGGCACTGTGCCACGTTAAACTGCCTTTTTTTTATTTCTCCGTTTAATTCCTCCACCTCGCTCTGCTGCCATGTTTTCTCGTGGACGGGCGCTGAAATGCAGAGAGGGAGAAATACAGCGGCCGTGATGCACCTGTGTTTCTCATCACTGGATGAATGTCAGGATTAAGACTCAGGGGTGTCGCCAGCTTATGTGATTTATTCATTGTAACTGAGAACTCCACCCTGGGGGGAAAAATTGATACCTTCCCTTTTTATAAAATGGCTGCCGGCATGAGATCACAGCACTATAACCAATCACTGTGACATCTAAACCATTTACTCGTGACAAATAAACTGATTAATTCAAGAGAGGAAAAATACAGATTTGATATCCAGTGTTTTGGAAACAAACCTCCGACAGTGAACATCCTCATCTGGGATGTGCATCACCTTCTCTCCACACAGGCCCATTTATTTCCAGCAGATTGTTTTTGTGGCTTTACTGCCTCCAGTTGTCACAGCAAACCAGTTTCAAAACAGTACTTGGCTGTTTGTCAGGAAAGAGAAGTATGAACCCACCTTTCATCAAACTTGACAGGTTGACCCTTTGACCCCCATTTGTCCAGTCATAGCTGAGGGCCTCATGTATTAAACTCCAGCCTTTATTATGATGCTTCTCCCCTTTTTAATCTGAAAAGAAGGGGAAAGGGAGAAAATGCAGACAGCCACTGCTCCTGGGCTTATCTGTGAGACGCCCTATCAAGAATCAGAATTACAGAAGACTCCCTTGAAAACTTTGATGTATTTGAGCAGGATCCAGACGCCTCCAGCTGACTCACTTCAGCAGGAAGGGTCTGTAGAATCGGGCGGAGTCTGGGGATACGTGTTCTTAACAAAAACACAGAGGATATGTGAGCCTTTTAGACCAGCGTGAACAACAACTTTACTGTGCTCCTGGAAGCCATCGTGAAAATCTTCCATCACATTTCATTTCTCCATTAGAGCTGCAGCTGTTGCTGCAGGTTTTCAGCAAATTTTAAGCAGAACTGACAGACAGCCAGAATTTAATCTCTCGATTAAGCTCCGTAACAGCAAAGCAGTGCAACAGCAGTAATTCCCTGTTGTGTGAGGAGGAAGGTTGCACATGCACCGTAATTGCATTTGCATTGTGTTAAATTACGGAAGCTTTAAAGGGCCATTAAGTAATCTCTGACCTCAGCGTTCATAGTTTAAACCAATTACTGCAGTTTCTGTGTCGTGAACCAGGGAGAAAAAAAGTAACGATAATAATAAGGAAAATATTTCATGTACTCTTTCCCTCTAAAACAATGTTGTTCTTGGTTTCCTGTTTAAAGGGGAAAAAAAGAAAGTATGATTAATAACAATATTTTCAATTAAAGCAGCAGAAAATCTATGAATATCCAAATGTTTGAGGCTCTGCAAACCTGCATATTCATGATTCTGGAGAGTGGCAGTAAACAGGAACTACTGGTTTGACTTGGAGGCTTTTTATTTCCCGTTATTAGCACCCTGGAGAATATTGATTTGCCTCTCTGGGTCAATAACATTGATTTGAATTCCAACTCCAAGTGCAGGAGAAGTCCACCACTGTGGTTTCCTGAGTTTGGCTCACAGCTCATCCTGTGCATCAATACAGGAGCAGAGTATGAAAAATACAGCTCGAGCAGAAACGTAAGCCAGAGGTCAAAGGTCAAGGCCTCAGTTTTACCATTATAGATAACAGCAGATAACTCCTGTTTGAAAACACATCTCATGTGGTATTTCCTCAGTAGAGCTAAACCATTGTGTGTGTGTGTGTGTGTGTGTGTGTGTGTGTGTGTGTTCCCTGTGTCTGTGTGCCAGGCCTATTGTTGCATGTTTACCTCGGCCAGTAGCATTGAATGAATAGTTCCCCGAAATGACATTTAGCCGTCTGTTTGGCAGCGACTTTACTCTTCCTTTGCTCCATAAAGAATGAATCTCGCTGAGAAAACACAGCAGAGGAAAAACAGCTTTAAGGTCATTTTGCAGCCAAACTAAATAATTTCTAAGCATTCTGCAAACACTGAGGAAACAGAGTTCATTACAGCTACACCTTGTCCTGATCTTATTAACACAAGATTTAGAAATATGAAATAAAGTTAATGATTTGTTCAAACTTTAAAAAGGAGCGTCCGTTTTGTACACTGGACTGTTCAGAATTTATCTCCTCATTTGCATCAGACGCTGGCTCCACGTTAGGGAATGAAACTCAAACTGCAGTGATGTCCTGATCTGTTGGCTACAAGCACATGAAAGTGGCAGGTCGTGCCAGGTTACAGCCACATCTGGATGGGCAGAGGTTCTCTGTCCCGGTGGGAAACGTGCAGGGAGAGTCACCAGACTGTCGCAGACCAACATCAAAGTAAAACCTCCCTTTAATGATTCATGGTGGCTGTGAATCGGTACCAGTGGGACCTCCTGCGTGTTCCAAATCTGCCGCTGACAAAACAGCTTTGTAACATTTGACTAAGTGTTAAAGCGGACAAATCTGAATGTAAACAGTACTGTCGTAATGGCCTCAAATTCCAAAGAGAATTAGAAATGAGAGAGTATTGTTTGAAGTTATTAACGTGGTTTGAGGGGATTCATACAAATGAGAAGTTTTAAATAGTTGTGAAAAGGTCGTGCGGGTGCAGCACTACTTTTTGAAAGAGCCAGAAGAAGTGCATGATCACATTAGCATACACTACATCTGGGCTTTCTGTGAAACTGAGGCCTCCAGGAGGGCAGACGTCTGTGTTTCTAAATAAAGCTGCGCGCTGATGAACTTCTTCTGAGTTGTAAGGCAAAGCCTCTACTGTGAGTGCACTGTTTATTCTTTTTCTCTTTACCTCCAAATGAGGCAGTGAGCTGGTTCAAAGCAGCCGCTCCACAGTTCCTCGACCTCTTTTGTTCCAACTTTTTTTGTGCGTGCACAAGTTGGATATATAAGAGAACTGCTGCTCGCTACTGCAGCTGCCTTTTCAGTGTCAAGTGGTTATACTTGGGAGGAAAACTTACAGAAGAGGATGTGCTGTCTAAGCCGTTGGCAGCGGGAACGCCTGCCACACTGAGCAGCTTCTGAACAAATATTTGGGAGAATCACTGAATCAGGTCACTATGCAGCAACTTAAAGGAGCAACTGTGTGGCAGGAAACATCTTAAAAACCAAACCACAGTCTCTGCTTATTCTCCTCAACTCCTGTTACGTATAAGATCAACTTTTTATGACCTGCACAGTCAAAGCTCTTTATATCATCACATAACGCTGCAGAGGCAAACTCTTGAGTTCTTCACGGTTTGATTCTCATGGCGTCAGCGTCTTGGTGGTTGTTTGAAAACTTCATGTTGGCTTTTTTATTTTTTCTTTGGAGACATTTTTTCTGTTTTTCATTCAGATCCGAGTGGCCAACTGCAATCCATGGAGAGTCAACAGTCTGCAGGTTTTCTTTCCAACTGATCATCTCGAGCAGGTGATTTTACTGATGAGTTCTTGGACGATACCATCAGTGGGTGAAGTATTTGCTTGGAAAGAATCTACAGATTTTTGGCCCTCGTTACCATGTACTGTAATTGGCAACCCACTGATTGAGCTTCTGGATCAGAGTTTTTATTTAATTTGTCTTGGAAGATCTGAGACATTTTGAGACACTGTCTTTCCTGAGGGGGAGGAGGATGAGCTGTATAGGTAGCAGTGTATAACACACACATCTTAAACATAGTAAATGGGGTGAACACATGCAAATCCAGCTCTGAGCCTCTAAAAAGGCAGCAGTAATACAGTAAATTATAATAATCTTGTGAAAAACAATTTCATGCATGGAAGGTTGTCTAACATGGTGAATTTCCTGCATCACAGTTCTGTTCATAATGCTCTAAAATCAACTTATACTTGCATGTTCAGCTCGAGAAAACAAAATAGATTTACACGTTTTTAAACCTGAATATCTAAACCCCTTTGCACAGGACTGTCGTGAGGTGTCACAAGCAGTCACAAAGCCTGGTCTGGCCCAGATTCAAAACAGGTCTGGACTTTATGCTAAACTCATGTGGTCTGATCTGGACTCAACCTTCCTGCTCAGCCACTCCAGGGCTCATCAGTCACCTCCACCCTGTGCTGTTGTGTTGCACTGAAAGGCGTCTCATGCTGCTTGTTTTCCGGTGAAGGCGGCTTCGAGGGTTAGCTGGCTGACAGCCAGTGCAGCCGCCCACTGCCTGGTGACAGCTCTGTGCCCATTTAACTGACTATGAATAAGTGATAACATCTTAATTGAATTAGGCAGATCAACACTCACATTGTTGCTCAAACACCCTGAAGAGAAATAAAGATAAATATTTCCTCACTTTGTTTTCACTGACTCATTTTGTCAGAAGAGGAAGAAGCATGAAGGAGAAATCCACAAAAGATTAAATAATTTTATAAAGTTTATAAAGTTTTCTGGTGTCATGTTCTGTGCTTCAACACTCAGACAGTGCTGTTGTCAAACATCCTGCTTTCTCCAACTTTCCTACAAAGATAAAAATATAGAGACACAATGAAGCGGTGAGCTTTATTATTTATTTACCTCAGTCTGACAACACAGCTGTTCAAAACTCAAACTCCTGGTGCTGGTTACAGTTATAAAAGTACTGATTTAACATTAATTAGAGGCAGAAGCAGAGCGCACTGATCTTCATTTGGACCAGTTTGTATTGTGTTTTTGGTCAGTCAGTCTGGCAGTCCTCCCAAGTCTCTGTGTTGATGTTGAGGAAACTGATGCAGTGTTTGTATTTGTCACAGAGGAAGTACTGACATGTGACAGTGTGACACAGGACAGGACATCACTGAGATGACAGCTCAGCCCCTTTGAGCAAGGCACTGCAAGCTGATCCAATCATTTTGTGTACATGTGTGTGTGCAGGACCTACGTGTGTTTGTGTGTGAACAAGTCAAGTTAGATTCATCTAACAGTATTAGTCTGACAGTGCTATGTTTCTGGCATGTTAGTAGACTTGCATCACCTCAGTGGCCAGTGCTTTCTCCATCCAGTTAACCCAGAAACTGCACTTCATTACACAATGATTAATGCTCCAGAATATTAATTAGTTACCACCCTTTACCTGATGAGTAACGATGTGCTGGACTGTGAGGCTGCCACTTCATAACAGAGCGAATCTGTCACAAGGGGGGTTCTGGACTTCACCCATGGGTGCTGTTGACTGTGTCGAGCCGGTGAACAGGGCCGTTCATCTCGTCCAGCCCGGTGCCTAGAGGCCGTCGCAGGCGGCTGGAGCCCAGGTCATTGTTTGTGAGTTATAGCTGCTAATTATCCAGCTCCTCTGTGTGAATCCTAACACGGGATCCGTGTGTTCATATGTGTGTGCAGATTCATAGCTATAACTAACTCTGTGTCTGTCTCTCGGGTTTAAGCTCAAGCTGTTCTACTTAGAGCGCCACCTAAAGGCCTGGAGAACTTCTGAGTCCTCTCTATTGCGCTTGTTTTCCAAGGTTTGTGTGTTTTCGGCAGCACGTTTCTCTCATATTTGTTTTGTATTTTATGTTTTTGAATTGGCATCATTTCTGAACTTTCAGCATTTTTCTCCTGAGGGGAATGTGTTGGGCTGTTGCTGTGTGTTTGCCACTGTAACAGTCAGCGCTCATGAGCTGAGAAAAACAGCCCAGTTTAAAGCTTTTCAACAAAAGGTTTTAAATAGTTTATTTCACAGGATGGTGGTGTTACAGTTACTGAAACCTGTAGTATCGAACTAGGACACATGTCAAGTCTGATGCTTCTTACAATAGCCTATAAATAGTCAGTAAATATTGAGCAACAGTTGATTTTGACCCTGAAAAACAGCAGGTTGACAAAACGATCTCGACTCCACTTGTGCTCACTTTTCCTGGAAATGTTTAAACTTCCTGTGATTCTCCGCGCTCACTTCACTTTCAGCTGTATCCAGATTTACTGTTGGACTGTTGTCAAAGTTTGGCTGCTCTGCCAAGAACTGTTTTTATTTGATGTCGGGGTGTTCTCTGTAGAGCTACACAATATTGTGCAAAAGATAAAACTGATTTATTTACTGCTGCCTGCCAAGAAGCATCTGAGTTATCTGTGATTTAACATCTGGAAACAGCTGTAAATTTTCCTTTATCCCAGTTTATATACCCAGTAAAAGGGTTTGTGGATGGTAGGAGAGAAGTGTATTTTGTCTTTTCATCGCACCTGCTAGGCCTGCACCTATACAGCACAAATACAGTCTGGAAAACCAGTACGTATATTAGCTGCCTGACCACATACAGAACAATTTCCTAATCTAATATGTTATGTTAAAGCAACAAGAACAACAACAAAACTGACTCATGTAGGGGAGATGCTCTGCTGATCCTGTTCCTGCTGGTCTGATGAAACTCAGATCACGTAAAGCTCATTTTTAAAACAGAGCTCTTATTTACAGCAGCAGCATGGGGGAGAAACTGCTGGTGGAGAGCACGTTGTGTAGTTTTGTACTGAGCTGCTCCTCTAAACCAATGGGGAATAAATGGAAGAAGAGCACATTAAACACATTTGTTTCTTTCATGCTGGCTGCTCTGCATTAAACATTATTACAAACGGTTATTGTTCTTTATTTTTTTGCGAGGGACGGTTTGCTGAGCGCGCTCTTTTCAGCTGCTGTACATCCATATAATTAAATATAATTAAACTCATTCGCAGGGAGCTGCCCAGCACACACCAGTCTTCTGCTGTTGGCCGCTGTGCAGCAGCACCTTAGCAGCTGAGTGAACAACACTTTGACTCATCCACACACCTGACCTCCTTCCTGTGAGGTCCTCCAGTGCTATAACAACGCTGTGCAACTTCTGCCGATAAACTTCCTGATGTGTAGAATGTGTGTGTCCAACCTTTTCATATAAATGAGCACTAAACCCTCGTTCACACATTTTAAGTCAAACAGAAGAGGTTGTTTTGATTCCCTCAGGAAACTGAAGCTCAGCAGTTTTCTGCTCCAACTCCACTAGTGTAAAAGTACTTTGATCAAAATGGATGAGGAGCTGATTATTGTGGTCAACCGCTGCCTTATTTCATATTATTTTAATAGGCTATTGGGACTTGAATCGGGAAAATGATTCATGGAAGCACCTTGCATGAATAAACTATTTTGCTGTGCACTGGTATATTGGCGACAGGAGAAAATAACTATCCATCCAGAATGGAGAATGTAAATTATGTGCTTAACACTAACCATGCCCGCAAGATTAAAGGCTCATGTGCGGTAAGAGAGAGTCTGCTGCTTTGAGTCTGAATGTGTGAGCAGAGCGCTAACGTCTGTTCTGAGAGATGAAAAAATAACAGCAGAACGGAGTAGTTAGCATGTGGAGAAACAGCACCTATAGATACTTCTAACGCAACAAAACACAAGAAAACTAATTAACTGACTCAACAAAAATAATAAAAATGAATAACACTGGAGTCTGCTGTTGTTAGATGTTTTTCCACAGTGTTTTTTGTTCTTCCAACATGGCTCCGTGTCCCTTTTAAAGTGCACACACATTAAATGCCAAGACTCTATTATAAAATGGGCTTGAAGTAGATTATGCCAATAATATCCTCATATTAATGAGTGTGCTGTGACTGTGGGCACTCCCACTGAATGTGACTCCAGCATAAACAAAAACAAACCCGAACATGGCTGCACATTAATCATCAGCTCCCGCTCTGATGTAAACTAATGACGCTGGCTTCTTAATCATAATTGAATTGGCTTGAATTCACAAGATTCCTGACGTGGCAATGTATCATGTGTTGGGAGCTTAGTTCCACTCGACAGGTTCATTCTCTCCCGTTTCCCCCTCATTCAGCTCTTGAGAGCCTTTTCAAGTCTTCCCTGTCGGCCCCTCCTGCGATCACGGGTTGGGTGAAGAACCACGCTGTCAGATGTGTGGGCTGCACTCCAAGTCTTTCTGTGCGTGAACACACATAAGAATGTGAGGGAATTACAACGGCGACAAACCCAGCATGCAGTAATTTAAAACTGTAATCCTTCATCTCTTCGGAGATAGCGTCAGAGAAATGTCTAATCATCTTCTGTTCGATAAGGAATGCACTTCAGGGAAAGTTACTGATAAGATAGTTTGGCTGCGAGTATGCTTTTATATGAAGGTGACGTCTCCTCTGAACCAATCAGAATCCAGCTTTCTCCCCGTCTGATCCTAGAAATCAAAGCACTGCTCTCTGCTGTGGTGCAGATACCATCATCTGCTTCATGACAGGCATCAGAAACACCTGGATTTTCCATATTTGTTTCTTCGCGTTGATGCCAAAAGGAGAGGATCTCCACCTGTCGACGCCATCAATCTCTCATAATATTCCTTATCAGCTGACACATCCCTCAGCGTCTCCAGTGAAAATAATCACAGCTACAGCTGTCCTGACATGTTGTCTAGCCTCAGAGTGATTGGTTTCTTTTTCATGTGGACAGCCCTGCAGCTATCTCTTTGCTGCACACACAAGGAAATTCCCATTAGTGTTTTTTTTTTCTTTCTGCATGTATGTGCCAGTGCAGTAAATCCCTCTCTATGAAACACGTGCGTGTGATTGATCAGCAGCTGTGCTGCCACTGAGACAAGAATATATCATCTGCAGTCAGTGACCAGCTGTGTTCACTTTAAGATTTGTAAGGCTGAGTTTACGTGAACACACTGGCTGCTGTTTGGAGCTGTAGTCACTGTAAGATCAGTTGCACAGGCTATTTGCTTACTGGGACAATTTGTATACAAGTAAAATAAGTCTATAGTTCATACAGAAATATATTTTTCTCCTGATTATTTATCTGTTGCTGCTAAATAAAGAACAAAGAAATCTTATGTCGTCTATCAGGTAGATTTAGCAAAAGAAAATAATAGAATACATTAACTTACAACAGCTTAATGACTGGCTGAAAATGGACAGAGTAGGTTTTGACTCGATCTGCTGTCCTATTGAGTCACAGTTTAACACAGTTAACAACACTAACAACAGACACATGGGGAGTTTCTGCTAATATGACCTTTCACACATGGTTTACAGGCTTTTTTTTTTTTTTTTTTAATGATGGTGACAGAGTCTGAGAGCGGACGAAAAGCCAAACAGAAACATGAGGTCTTCAAAGCCGAGGGTAAACATGTCACAAATGGGTTGTGAGCCCAGTAGGAGAGCTTCTGATTGCTTTCATTATTCCCCCTCAAATCAAAATGTCAACCAGCATGAAGAAAGCAGCCCCACTGTGTTCGCTGATAATTAGAGGATCCATTTTCCTGTTTCACATAAAAGCCATCTCCCTGGAATCAAAGCCTGGCCAAGAAAATTCCAGCATGTTTTTCACTTGGTGCCACACTTCCCCTCGTTTGGACCTTCATCTAATCTTTCTCTGTCTTCTCCATTCACTGCTTCTGAAGGCTTGGCTGCTGCTGTAACACGAGGAAAAGTTTCTTCAAAGTTCTTAGATATATATATTTTTTTTTTTTGCTCGTCTGTTCCTGTGGTGTCTCTGCACTTTTATAAAGATCACCTGTCAGTCAAACAGTGTGAGCATACATATCTCACTTAATACCTTGAACAGGTGTCGAAAGAAACAAAACTGCATGAGTTATCAAACAGCACAGAAAAAAGACACAAGTAATGTTTTAAAAGTTTGGAATAAAGTTCACAGGAAGTAGATAATAAGGTGATAAAGAAGAGAGTAAGAGACCGCTGTTCACAGGCGTCATTTGATCCATTGTTAATGTAAAGATATTGATTATAGGTTCTAGTCCAAACACTAACCTGTTGAGATGAAGGAACTCAGCTGGGAGTGAGTTTAAGTGAAGTGTAGAAATCATTTTTCCAACAAATACAGAGCAAAACTTAACAATTCAGTATCACATTTAAATTCCTGCCTGCAGGCTAAATGTTGCCAGATAATTTGTTACTAGTCCTGACTTAGATCAATAGAGGAGCGGGGTTGAACTGGACAGCTCCCCATGGCTGACTTTAATTTAAGAGCATGAAGCAGAGCTGTGCACCCACTCAGCAAACCTTAGGTTTGGAGAAAACAATCACCATTTTATAATGATTTTTAATGCAGAGCAACCAGCATGAAAGAAACTAATGTGTTTAATGTTCGCTTCATCCACTTATTCCCCATCGGTTCAGGGGAGCTGCTCAGCAGCAGAGAGGGAACGGCTGCAGGCCGGTAGATCCGAGAGAGTTGTCTGTGTGTTTGCATTATTCTCCCACAGGCTGCTTCTGTACATACAGTATGGATCCAGTCTTAAAGGGGCTTTAAGTGATCTGTGACCTCTGCTGGACCAGCAGGAATTACCACAGCATCATTAGAGCCACAGAGTAGCCCTCTGTACAAGAGAGAGGCAGGCTAACTGGAGCAGAGATGCAGCAGAAACACAGAAGAGGAAATATTCCCTGTGTTAAATACTGCAAAAACCAAATTGTGTTGTTATTGCTTTCTGGCCTGTGGACAAGGCTGAACTGTTTGTTACCACCATCCTTTTGTTGTTCCAAAAGCACTTCATGGTTCAGCCAAACAGCAGATTTCTGAGTCTCTCTGAGCTTTTGTTGTTAGTGCTCTTCAGCTCTGACAATCACTGTTTTAGAAATCCAGGCCTGAATAAAATAATTTTGTTAAAAAGTTGTTAGAAAAGTTTTTTTTTTCACTGATTTAAGTCTGATGAGAAACAAAGGAATCATTTAAAAAGAACAGGTTATTTTTAGATTGTAGAGTTTGTTACCTCCAGTTTTTCATCCATGTCTGTGTGCCACTAGAGTTTTTGTTTGTGTTGTTGTTTTCTTACTCTTCTCTTGTGTTGTTTAGTTTTGTTACTAGCATCTTGAATAAATGGCTATATAAATAAATATAACTGCAGTCTGTAAAATGCAGCTGCTGGTCTTATTAGTTCAGAAAATGGGACATTTTTGTCCCAAACCAGAGCAGGGAGCAGCTGTAAAGTGACTTGAATCTCTGCACCTGGTTCTCAAGTGCAGATTTAAATAAATATTTTCTGCCTTTATTTCACAGAGCTCCAGTTTTAAATCTATGGTACAGAACTTTGTCAGAGGTTGTGCAGGAAACAGCAGCTGTCGTGTTGTCGGAGACACACTGTGATACACAGACGTATAAACTTGGCTCAGTTTTTCCTGTGCAGAGAAAAACCAATTTGGACCCCGTCCCTGAATCATAAACCGGGGACTGGTGGTGGGAACTTGATTATGACAGCACATTAGCACGACAGGGGCAGTGCCCAAAAACCATGACATTCAATTAGTGATTTGTCTTAGAACTGATCAACAAATGAATGTGTGGAGATGAACAAGCTGTGGGTCAGACACAGATGTCTCAGAGGTGAAATCAGTGAGGCCTGTACATTTCACCAGATAAAGCTGATTCATCCTCACTTTTTTTTCTTTTTTAATATTCTTTGAGATCCACTAGTTATCCTCCAAAAACACCCGGAAACTTTTATATGAGAGTAAACTTTTTCCCTGTCACGACTCCCTTGCAAACCTATAAATAATGCAGTTTCTGGTTACTTAGCCGACTATTTTGGTCTCATCAGAGATTGCCATAGTTATTCCTTTTTAGATTTAGTGGCTCCATGAGCAAAAATATATTTATACACTTATTATTTTCTACTTCAGTGGTTTTTTAGAGCAGCAGCGCTGTATCAACAAAGTCCCAAATAATATTTATTACAGTATATTTTAACCATATAGCTGAGTGACTAAGTCTAACCCTTAAACCAAGTCCTAACCCTCAAACAGCCATTTAAACATGTGGGCTATGAAGTTGTTGGACCCCACAAGTATAGTGGGCTCCCAAAAATATTGTAAAACAATCCCACACACACACACACACACACACAGACGCAGAATAACTCTGGAGGGCTGTGAGATGATTAATGGGCTAACGAAAGAAGAAAAACCAAAGTTTTACGTCTTTTTTGGACGTTTTGCTTTTTTGTGAAATATTGAGTTACAACATTTATTATTAATACACATTGACATGACTTCATGAGCCTTTAAAACATTTATAAGCACCTGTCTGTATTTAAGATTACAGCTATGATGATGTTCTTGTAAAAGGTTATTAATCATTTCTTAATTAATTTGATCGATGATTATTTTCTTATAAAAGTGTTACCAGTATGGTTTTAACTTTGCCAAGTAGATGTCATCAAACTGTCAACACATGTTCATTTCAGTTTGCTTCCTCTGTCACTTTTTTTTTGTCGTCTTGTCCACTTTGCCTTTGGGGATGAACTGAGGTCTCACTTTATCTCATCAAAGCAGCTTTACTCCTGAAGAATCCAAACCACCAGCGTGGCTTGAATGACATCTTCTCAGCTGGAGCAACAAGCTTAATATCTATGACATCCAGGAGATAAGAGCATGGGGAAATCTCTGTATAAAGATCAATGTTCCCTGTGTGGACAAAGTCAGCAGAGAGAGCCGGCTAGCTTTATTGTTGCTTCTCATACGGGGAGCTTCACTGGGTCAGACACATAATTTTCCAGCACAGCATGAATGGAGATGAATCACTGCTACAGCATGAATCCTAAAGTGAGCTGCTCTCTTTCAGCTCTGTGCCCTCTCTTGAGTTTTCTGCTGATATCCATGGTTTTTCTGTTGTCAAAGAGGAACAGGATGTAGGAATCATCTTGAAATATTTTCTCTTTGAATACATTACAGATACGTTCTTTGTTTTGCTTCCTCAGCTCTTTCTATTCCCGGGTGAAAGCTCACCTGCTCCATGAAACGATCTGTGCTCTCTTCCCGTTTGCTGCACTGGTCTATTGAACAGCTTTTCTGCACCGAGATAATTTCCTTTTCAGGTTGGCTCACTAAATGCCTCTGTAGGTTATCCCATAAAAGCCATGCCTCATTCATCAAACCTCTGCTGGTTTCACTGCGACAAAGAATAGCAGTAATTCACAGTGAGTGCTCCCTTCGAAATTTTAACAAATGCAGTTTCCAAGCCCTAACAGAGATGCAGGTGCACTGATAAAAGTCTGGTTCATATTTTTTGCGAGGGAGCAATCAGGCTGCGAGCTCCTTTGGCGGTGACTTCACACACGTTTTGGCAGCAGGCGCTCGCACAGCATCATAATGACTTGTTGTTTTCCAAGAGCATCCACTCCGATTTCTGCCCTCTCGTCCAGCTGTAGACTGTACATCCAAATTTGTCTAAATGAAAGGCCATTAACATGTGTCACACCCAATTATGTTCAGCATCCTTGTCTCTAATTGCATTCTGCCCGGCAACACAATGCAGGGAGATGTTTCCCTTCATTCTTTTCAGACCACACACAGCTTGTGAATCACAGCTTTTCTTTTTTCTTTTTTTTTTTTGTTTGCACAGTTGAACTGAAGATTTGGCTTCTGACAAAAGACTGGAAACAGAACAACAGAGGCTGCTCCTGTGCACCGAAGGTCTCAGGGAGGAAACACGAGACACAAGAGATAATGGTTAGATAAATGCTGCTCTCACTGAAAAAGCAATTTGTGTTAGTAACAAGTTGACGCAGCATCTGAAGCATCTACTAAACTCTGGAGCATGTTTGACATATTAAGTGCAATCTGTCACCTATTAATTACATTTAAAAACTACTAATTAGCAAAAGAAAAGGGTGTTCTGTGAGAAACTTAATGCAGAGTGGTTTAATGAATGGCAGTGTCAGTCTGTTGGTCCACCACTTTGGATTTAATCAAACCCTCATCTCAGGAGGAGAAAGAGTTTCTGAAGTCACGCTGAAACTCTCAAGTGTTCTTTGTGGTACGCACCTCATCGATCACAGTAAAACAGATGTCAAAACACTGCAACTGACAGTCAGAACAAATGGAGTGCATCGCTAAATCTAACAGAGAAACAAACGAGAAGCCAAGGTTCATAGCACGATGCCCCATATAGACCTCTGAGCAGATGGGATAATGGTGAGTCATTAACGGCTATGTAAGTGTGTCAAAGGAGGCCGAGACCTCTTTGACCTGCTGTGACCAGCTGACCAGCTCCCAGGGGGACAAACATCAGTGGCTACACAGTACACAATCAGTACACAATCAGTACACAATCCCATCAACCTCAAAACATGTAAACCCTCCTTTAGAGGTTCCATCAAACTTCATTTTCAAGGTGAAAGGTCAGATATGTTGCAGCAACATTATAAAGAATCAAATCCTCTACAATGTTAAGTTGTTAAATATTACCTCATTAAATGTATGTTAGCTAGGAAGCTAGGTTAGATAGGAAGCAAAATGAACTTCAGATGTGGCCCAGATGTAAAAGCATTACTGTAGGTCTCAGTTAACTGAAGTACATTAAGTCTGAAAACTGGTGGGAATCTCTTTCTTAGCTCAAAGCACTCCACAGATGCATGTGGGAATTTCTAGCCGTGGGCACAGTTTCTCTCATTTGAAGATCAATAGTCTTTTTTTTTTTTTCCAGAAAACATTTTAAACTTCTGCTCCCTGTGCTTTAAGGTCTCACACCAACAAAGGGCACACAGCCATTTGCAAAAACAGAAGGTGAAGAGGCTGGAAAAAGAAACCGAGTGAATAAAAAGCTCTCATGGAGCAAAGTGTGTTTTATCTTCTTATGTCTACATTTAGTTTGTATAAAATGGCTTCTTTTTGACAGTGGCTCCTTTTCAAACATTTTCCATCAATGGGAACGTTTGCACGTCCCACACTAACTCCAGAACTGGCCCTCAGCTATCACATTAGTGTTTCTGTTCCCTGGAGAGCAGGGAGGTTCAAAGCCGTCTGGATCTTTGGACAGTCTCTGCTTCATTAGAAAAAGAAAAGGTCCTCTACGACAGCAAAGTGAATCCTTATTTTAAAAAAGGCAGACACCACTTTCTGTAGAAAGTTTTCGAGTCTCGCTTGCTCTTACTGTATATCAAGCACCTGTTTATTGGTTCCCTGTGAAAACTCACAGCTCTCATGAAGACCTGGGAACTGAGTGGAAGCGTAACCTCGCTGACGCAGCCGCTCCAAATAGCTCTCATCGGGCTCCCGAAGGCTCCCTTGCCATCTGCAACTCAACACCCACCAGCAGCCAATACTCCTGGTAACAGGGGTGGGGGGTAATTAATGGAGCCCTCGCTCAGAAGTGGCAAA
This sequence comes from Lates calcarifer, assembly GCF_001640805.2. NCBI lineage: Eukaryota > Metazoa > Chordata > Actinopteri > Centropomidae > Lates > Lates calcarifer. The sequence goes on along the minus strand of NC_066840.1, from coordinate 23,193,806 downwards.
CATATGCATTAATCATCTCATCTATATTTAATATTCAAAATGCTTTGCTGATTCCTGATGCAGCTGAACAACACTGGATCTTTCTACCTCCCAGATCTGCGACTGCAGCAGTAAACGGTGAATACTGTTGATCATCCTGCTCGTTGCCTCGTCAGTAAAGCAGTAAAAATGACCACATGGATACACAGATGTGTTTCACTGCAGTGCTGCTGTGTTTTGCCAAGTTGGCAGCCAGTGAAGGCCCCCATGCCTTCTTTCCTGTCAGCTCATCCACCATCTTTCCCTCTGATTTTTTGGATGACCTGATCCAGAGACAGATGGATCGGACCAAGTGCCCTTGTTCCCTCCCCGGAGTCAGGACATCCTGCCAAATCCGCTGCAAACTTACTCTGGGCTTGATTACAGCCTTTATCGCAGGGTATTCTGTCAGTGCACGAGCTGCTGACTCACTGGACGAGTCTGTGGTTGCTTATTCTAACAAAGAGCTTCCTCAGTTAAGCTCTTAACTCGCAGCTGCTTGATGAGTTAAATAATAGTTGGTTCTGATGTGCATCAAAACTATATTTGAGAAAAGTGATGTTTTTTTTTTTTACCGCAGTAAAAATGGTATCATTAAACTGATAGCAGTGTTATGTAACATTTAGCCTCTGATTAAAATGATATGAAAAAGTGTCTGTTATGATGAAATGACGCTACTTTACAGCTAGCTGTATTACATTTACACATAGTTCATAGTTGATGATTGATTCTCCTCCAGCAGCGATCGGCTACATCAGCACTTTAACATGTGAACCAATCAACACAGAGAGAAATGGCACCTTTTCAGTGGCACATACAAACTCACAGTTCAGATCTCTGATACTGCTGCTTCTATTCTTTGCTGCATGAAACCAAGACTGTAGCTAGATCACTGTTCAGATTTCCTACACCAGAGTTATCCTTTCATTCTTTGGTTTATGACCACACACCTGCAAAACTGACATTCCCATCAACCTCAGCTGTACTTTGTGTTTAGCATAAACTAAGATGGTCATCCTGTTGAACATTATATCCCCTGAATAGCAAGTTAACTTTGTGGTTAGCATGCTGTTATTAGCGTTTAACTCAAAGCACTGCTGTGTCTAATTACCACCTCTCTGAGCCAGCAGAGCGACCGTACGCTCTTATTCATGTTTCCGACGGCTTCTGTCTCATGAGTCATACTTTGTTTTTCACTAACTTTGTCATGAGCTGCATTAGATTTCAATTACATATATTGGATTAACAAGCCAGAGGAAATGCCAGAATGCTTCACAGCTCAGATTTCCACTTTCTAATCATAAGCCTCTTAGAAACTTAGGGTGAGAGAAGGTTGTTTTTTTATTTTGACTCCTGCTGTTTGTCAAACTTTAAACGCTGTATATGCTTCTGATTGGTCCTGCAAAGTTACAGAGAGCAATTATTACACCCTGGCAACCTATCTTTATGTCAAGGCAGCAATTACAGCATGGAATGATGAAGAGCACAAAAGGTGGACATGGTGCATGTGCAATTATGCTTTGCAACTCTGCACTGATCTGTGAGGTCACCAAACATAGCAATCACACATCACAGCGATTCTCACATCCACAGCCGCTGGAGCAGAACAATGCTGGTGTTATGTCTCAATGTGAAGCATTGAGATGATAATGTGACAAGAAAAATGCAGGCTTCTGGAGACTGTGAGCCAGATGTGACCTTTAGCTCCGTCACATAATGCACCTGTATGAGCTGAATCTGTAATCAACAAAGTCGCCTCTTCAGCTCTGCATGTGGAGATTATATACAACAACAGGCTACGGCGGCATCTTGGCTTGGCATCTGAGCAATGACACCTGTAAGCAGCAAGAATAGAAACAAAAGCCCACTTTCACTTTTCTCTGTTAGACTGGATAAATGTCAGTCTTTTACTGACTTGCAAACTGAGTTAAATCGCCCAGCTGATGGCGGATCTCTCCAGGCAGTAAAGGATAAGAAGTCAAATAAACCGCAATTTATCATCACTTTTCATCCACTTCTCTCCATTTTCTATTGGTCCCCTTTGTCAGCTGTGCAATAAAGAGAAAATAATACCATAAAACAATCTGAGACAACCCAGTGTCCGAGGAATTCTGTTAATACTGGATGATTCAGCAGCGCATGATTTGCATCCAGTGCCAATCGGGGAAGCGTTGTGCCATTTATGTGGAGACGCTCATCCAGTTTTAATGAGGGAGACCTCAGTTTGTGTCTTACAATTAATGTTCAGTCTTTTATTCATGTCCCTGAGTGAAACCAGGGATGGGATTGTTTGCCATGAGGACATACTGTACTGTTATCCATCGTCCAGTGTCAGGAAAATATTACCTTTTATTGTCTTAATTATTATTCCTCAAAACAAAATTCTTTAGATACAATAACCGACCTAAAATCCAGGCTGGAAAAGGATGTGATTCTGGTGACAGAGGGTAATTTATAACATATCATGAGTAAATGAAAGTAAAATCCCCGGGGGTTCAGTCTTACAGTCTCACAGTACCTAATGGTTTTATGATATTTTCAGTGTAGGGGAACACTCCCAGTATAGGCCTGCACTTCTTGTTATGTTTTCTGTCAAAGAGAAAACATTAAGAGGATTTAAGGATTATTTTCAGTACACGCGGTGACACCAGTCCTTTACATATTATTAAATTGGGGGAAATACATCACGTTTCATCATAATTGCCTGGAAAGTCAATGCACCACATGCGAGGCCGTGTCTTAGGAAAACACCATTAATTTACTGCGCTCGCTCCCCGAGGATTTCCATGTGGGATGCTGACTGTCGACAAATGAGATGTACTGAGCTGATGACTATCAGCTGAAGCACCGCTGCTACATGTTCTTTGTTTCATGCATGGTGCCTATTTTCTATAAGTGAGCCATGCAGGTATTTTTATACATTTTCTGTGTTAAATTCTCTTTTATTCTGTACTATATTTTTCTACATATTCACACGAGGAAGCTGCTGAGTAAATCTGCTGTGCTGCTCGGCCTCAGTGCAGCTAAAACCTGCAGTGCAGACCTTTTTTCTCCCTCTTCCGGCAGCGAGAGTAATTACAATCCGTGTTTGTCCCTGCTGTCGATTGCTTTCTTTTTTTTAATTAATCTTTCCTCTGAGAAACTAAAATCTTTTTTTATCTGGACAGTCAGAAACGTTTCTTGGATGCTTCCTAGCCTTTACTGGTTGACATAAAACGCACCGCTACTGGTGCACTAGGAAACCTTAACTAATACAAACCTTAACTAATACAACCATAAAAATGCAGTCACTGTTAGTTGCTATAGAGGAGATACTGAAGAAACAATAAACTGAAATACGTTGTCTGTCTTTGCAGCATTTCCTGTTGCAATTAGTAGCACATAAACATAATTTCAAGAAGCAGGTTGGATGTTGAAGACAAGAGATTCTATCATAACTGTTGTTTATGTGCTTAGATTGTATGTGCATATGCATATAAATATGAGGTTAAGACCAGTCTCTTTATTCTGTGTGTGGTGATTATTCTTCATTCTCTCCACACAACTAACATGATGTATTATATCTTCTCAGCCTTATATACGAATGTGCTCACAGACCAAAGTCATAAAAGTCACGTCATATTTTCTACACAAACCCACGCACACGATGAGGTGGTGATTCTGATGTATAGCACCATTCATCATCCTGCTCTCTGCACTCCATCCCAGTATTACTCATTAAAGTAAAAGAAACCACGTGTACTTCTTGTCTTTACAAACACTCTGCAGAGGAGAACGAGTACTTTAATTTAATACTTCTCTCGTCCTGCGAGCCAGTGGGGTAGAAATAAAAGAAAGAGGTTTAACGAGGAGTGTGGTTCTGCTCTCTGTGGTCCAACTGCTGCCATAAATACTGCTGTCCCACATGACCAGGACACACAGTACAGCAACTCGAAGACTGTCTCCTGAGAGGTATCAGACTCGACAAGATATAGAGGGAAAAAAATCTTTTTCATTAAAACTGCCAGATATTCAAATCTCATGGAAATGTCCCCAGGTGTCCAATCATCCCATAACTTCATTAAAATACCATTAAGATGTCAGAGGCTGAGGCGGTGGTGTAACCAAAGTGTTCCCGGTGTTTCTGTCCAAAAATGTCTCCCTGTGATTCTGAAATATTTCTGCAATTAAGAGGCTCTCAAAGACAGAAAAGAAGGTCCAGAGGGATGAGAGAGTGCGTCTTATCCACTTTAGTGAACCACCTCTGCTTCTGACAGGAATACACCTGTGAGAAAGACACAGAAACAGGTCTGGCATTAATGACTTTCTCCAGGACGCTGTGGTACTGTGCATTTTTTTTAACTAAGATATTTCTACTTCACTATTACCTTCATCTCAATCCAGTTCCCTCACCAAGCAAACCCCCTCTTTATTTATTAGATTTGATGTTGCTGCATGCACAGTCACAGCTTGTGCTTGGCTTCCTCTCCTTTAAGAGCAAATCTAAGCATGTAACCAGTCAGTTCCTTGACCCCAGTGTCTCTGACTGAAGCTAATTGTACCGCTAGCGCTAAAATCATCAAAACAACGCTCACGCTTCCTGTTGTCATGCATTAGTCTTCACTTTGCACCACCTGGGAGGTTCATTTTGAATTTAGTGTCTTTCAGCGCCTCGGTCACTCAGCCAGTGTGTACATATGTGTGTTTATATATATATATAGTTATGTAAGAGTGTGCGTGGGTGTGTTAAAGCCGAACCAATGAAGTGTGGCCCCGCATTGTTTCACACCACAGAGGTGAGCTGACCTTCTGCAAGCTAATTAGGGTTTGCAAGAGCAGAGATAATGAGAGGGAAACACGCCACATGTGAAAAATACATGACTCTCCCATTTACTGACAAATTAGCTGCCTAGATGGTGTGTAACTCAAAACAACAACTGTTATAGGTCAAAAAGGAGCCAAAGCGAAACTGATATCCTCAGGTTTTCACCACTGTGTGCCACTGGTAATTCCTTTACCTGTGGGGCCTAATTAGTCATCAGTGAGGACCAAAGAGGGCAGGAGGAGCACAGGCCTAGATTACTCCTCTGCCACCTCCCCTGGAGCTGGATTGTAACATCATCACCAGTGGCTGGCACTCATTACAGTCCAGGCTGTGCTCCAGGACAAGAGCTGCGACAGGACTCACATCCTCCACAGGGGAGGAAGAAGAAAGAGCCCGCTGTCATTTATTCATATCACAAAAGTCATTGTCTGGGTCTGCATAGGGGGCAGGTCCAGCACAGGACTGCGAGAGACTGCAGAGGAAGCACCCGACTGAAGCAGGGAGCTGAAATAAAAGGAAATAAAAGATTATTCACTGAGGGTGTGAAGAGTTTGTCTTTTGAAATGTTATTCCAGGAGCAGGAGCGACAGGTTTAAATTGACTCCAAAGTTTTAAAATGTCTCAAAATTGAAATGACAAAACCAAAAACTGACTAAAAATTTAAACTTTTATCCCATAATTTATGAGTTTTAAATTTAAAACAGTGCAGAGACATTTTTTCATGAATGACACTGCAAAGACTTATACTTATGATACCTTTATTTTTGTCTTTGTGTTAAAATCAGCCACCAACTACATGTCTTAGGAAAGGTGTAAGAACACTCCTGGTGTTTCTGGAGTAAAAGGTGTAAAAGTCTCTAAAAATAGAGCCAATAAATAATTTCTGTCACAGGTTTGTGTTTTCCTACAGTTGATGGCACAATACGACCACATGACTTTTCAAAAGCCTTGCTGCTGCTTTTATAGCTCCGGCTCTGGCTGTGTTATTGCACTGAATTACATGCATTTTATCATTAAATGTGATTACATTTTAATGGGGTTTGGCTGTAACCAGCTGCAGAAAATATTTTCCATATATTACACTGGTTAATGCACAGTGTAGTTTTTTATTGTTATTTTGTCTTTTAAATTGTTTGAATAAATAAAGAACCAAGATGTTAAGACTTTGTGATCAGCAGACTCTCATGGTGTCTCCCATTAACAGCAGCACCGTTGTTACTGTATTAAATATCTCTCAGAAGGGAATTTCTCTCTTTTGTCATAAGATTAGACTCTGCTCCAGTGATTACTCAAAGTGCAACACTCAACCTGCAGGTGAGAATTACGCCTGTGCATATCTCTGCATATTTAAGCCTGAATATTTAAATGTAGAACATTCTCCTCACTGAATATTTTCATGTCCTTGATGTTGAGATGTTCGTGATGCCACCTCGCCTGTGTTCCTGTGAGGCTGCTGAAGATTTATTCACATTCACACACACATACACACACTACCTGATTCCTTGTACCCTGCCTTTAATCCAACCTCTCCTCAATGACCAATCTCAGCTGTTTCCAAATACTAAATTATTCAACACCACTTACTGGTTTTAATTAATGATTCATATAATGACTGAACATCAGTACATACAACATTTAATGCAGAGGGTAAGAGCCTCTTCACTGAAACTTGAAAAGTAGCAGGAGGTTTAATGCAGCGTTGGTAAGAGAGGCGGGTTTGTGATGCGAGACGTCACAGGTTCAATCCTAACGAGTCAGGGCTGCAGAGCACTCACAGCAGAGACGAGCAAAAAGAAAGGGATCTGCTTATTTTTTGATCTTCCTCCTCTTTAAAAAGAAGAAGAGCTCACTCCATCTGCTAAATTAACTTGGCACTGACTCCATCTTGACCAGCAGAGGACTTCCAACTGTAAAGTTAGCATAATAAACTGTAGGATGGATGAAGGAAGGATGACGCATTGTTGCAAAAAAAAAAAAAAAAAGAGCCCAGTCACTTAAAATGTTGTTTCTTGTTTTGCTTCTAATCAAAAACAAAGAGACAAATGTTGGAAAAAAGTGGGAGACAACATCAAAAGTCTCAGTATCAGCATGTGTTTGTCTCACATCTCCAAATTCTAAAAACCTTTTGGTCACGATTGTAATTTCAAACAGAAGTATATTTGAGAAACAGCAACTTGTCAAAACAAACTTCTCTTCAGACTTTTCAATTCATCATAAAATATAACAAATGTCTTTGATGAGGAGGAGGGGCTGAGCAATCAGTGACTCTGAACACCATGTTCTACATCACAGCTCTGATATGTCTTTAATATTTAATCAATTATTTGTGATATTTTGTACAGTCCGTCTACATCAGTGAGCTGATACGTGTCACAGGACCCCAGGTTGAAGAAAGCTCCATAAAACTGTTTCAGCAAAGACTGAACATGATGTTCTAGTTAGCACACTAGTTTTGAGCAGGTGTACCTAATAAAAGAGCCACAGAGTGTTTATCAAATGTATGTTGTCAGCTAAATTACAAAGTGAGCCCTTAAGAAGTCTGCAGTGTTTTAACAGTCCTCCTCTCAAACACTCTCACACACCGAATATCAACAACCTCAGAAAAGCCACAGGGGCCCATATATCAAGAAACATCACTGAGGAGCTCAATAACCTATTTATAATGTGAGGGGGCTGTGTGAAAAACTCACTGCTATCAGCTCTCACCAGGGGCCTCGATGCAAAGCGTCAATTCACAAGCTGCTAATCAGCCGTGCCAGAGCAAAGTAAGAAACAATGCCGAGATCAAGGCTCCATACATCAGCGTCTCTGTCGCATCCTCCTCCATTTTCAACACTAACCTCCAGCTCTCCTGCTGCTGAATCGAGATGCACACAGGAAGGAGAAAACCCCCGGACTTCTTTTCAAAGCCAGAGCGACACAGAAGCACCTTGTGAGTATTCTCTTTGATCCGAGCGGCCGGCCCGGCACAGGTTGACTGAGATCCAAGCGGGCGTTAAACGACAAAGGGATCTGAGTGAGGACAAGCCACATTCCTGCGGAGCTCCGAGGAGGCCAGCTGATCGCACCATCTGGCCTTCTCGAGCGGACTCGTGCTCCTTGAAAAGACACTTGACTGATCTGCATGGACTCAGGGAAGTGAGACTTTGCCACATGACGATAGCTGCTGTTCAGATGTGGATGGACGACAGGAAACTGCAGCCTGTGTTCGCTCAACGCACAAAAGTCAAGAATTAATTCAAGAGGAGAAGTCATTGTAGCAGAGAGTCACAAAGCCTGAATTCTGTGTCTAAATGGTTCTGATATACTGAGATAAATGCAGATGAAGGGGTATTGAAACAAGTTATTGATACAAAAGTTAGATATATTTTTCTTTTTTGTTGTTGTTTGAGCTATGTTTTCAGCCAGTCTCCTGCTTCTGCAGTAATTTTAGTGTGGTATAGATTTTCCTCAACAACAACAGCGTGAAGCGCAGACTTTCAGCAGGTCAAACTCATTTAGAGAGAAGCACAAGCTACAGGTTTTATTACGAAGAAGCTCGTGTTGTGGCCGAGGCTCCTGTAGTTTGCTGAGGATTGATTTATGTACTGAAACCACAGGGTACCTGCTGCTGTTTTGCTCTCCTGGATCTCTTCTCAGACAGTGTTGTTTAAGTCATTGTGATTCACCTCAGTCCTGTACAGCTCTAGTTGTTGTTGTTGTTGTTTTTAAAGGCGCCATGTTTGCACCAGGCAGAGGGAAATTCAACCTTCTCTTTTTATCGTGTAGTTTCTGGAGCAGTGTGCAGCTCACTGAGAGACTCGTCCACGTTTTGTGTATTCTGTGAGTTGCATGAAATCTGTTCTGTTTATTGTTGTCGTCGCTGGATTTCTTTCTTTCCCACTGTAGAGTCATTCTTGCTCATGCACTCTGAAGTCATTCCCAGCGCCATCATTTTATCACATTATAGATTACCACATCAGTCATTCTGTTCAGTAAATTGTCTCTGCGGCTGCTTGGGACTTTGTCATGATGCCTCTTCTCCTTCCTGTCTCACCAGCTTTTTAATATGATGAGATTTCATCACTTGGACAAGTCGTGCCACAACTGTAAAAACTAATCACATTTAGCATCTAACTTTTCTCATTTGGGGCTTGATTAGATTTGTATACTGCTGGATATGGTCTTTATAGTAGATGATGAATTTATTACATCACATTATCACCATAAAGTTTGATTTTTCTTTTTGCAATTTACTAAAACGTCCGCTGAGGAGCCAGAATTAAAGTTTTTAGGATCTGTTGTTTTTAATCATTGTGACGGAGCGGCTGCGTCATTGTTGGGCAGGTAACTAACTTTGCAGTTATCTTGTCCCCAGTTCTGATTCGGTACAGCCACCAGGGGTCCACACTTGGTGGTTTTACCCCAGTTATGCATAAATTTGAATATTTAAACATGGTGCTTACCTGGCGTGGGTCTGTTTTGTCCCATCGTTGAGTGTGGTTGGCTAAACAGAGATGTAGCATTCCTCGCTTTTAAATATGGTGCTCTCGCAGCTCTCACGGCTCTTTGTTATATAATTGCTTTGTTTTAATGCTTCCCTGTAAATACATAGTTTGCACGAAGGAACACAGGTGTGAAAATACAGGTATTTTCTGTTCTGTGTTTACTGAGCCTGTAGATGTATTAAAGGAAAAGAACTGTTTTGGGAGGAGCTATGGGTTTAAAATGGGCGGCCTCTGCCCTGGGCACTCAGTCTCGTCTTGGTTGCAGAGAAGGTAACAAGCTCTCAGACTGTGTTGGAATCCCATGGAACTGTTACTGTGAGTTACTGAGCAACTCTTCTACTTTCAAACTCTTAAAGTTTGTTTACCAAACTCAGTTGCATTCATTTTTTCCACTGTCTGCACCTTGGGAGGCCAGCAAATAAAATCACACCATATTACTGTCCGACTCTTCTCCTTCTTCCAATATTTTTGTTTTTGGAGGGTTTGGAGAGGAACCCCATGACAGCCATTTTATTACATTTCAATGTGGATGACGTTTTTTGAGCTACAAAAAAAGGCTTGGCCAGATGCAAAGATATAAAACATAAAACCTGTTTTAGACGTCCACAGACCTCTAAACAACATCGCACATCTGTGGATCTCCAGAAGTGCTCCAGTCTTGATATTGTTTTCGTACATTTACTTGTATTTCCACAACATTGTAATTTCAAAATATGACACAAGCAGATACTAATGTCCAAACAGAAGAGAATGGAAACTTTCACAGAGAAATTAAGGCTCTTAGCACTGATAATGCCTCAAAGTCCAAAATCCTTCAACCTTCATTTTATTCTGAAGCAAGTACAGTCCAAGTGACAGCATTTCCTTTTTTTAAAACACAGCAAACAGCAAGTGAGCTTTCCAGGCGTGGGCGTCTGCTGGAGGCGGAGTAATCCTCCGCAGTTTCCGAATCCAAACAGACCCAACATGAAAGGCAAGTGCAATTATCCAGCCTTATTCCAGATCAATTGGAAGCCACCACCAGTAAATGCAGAGTTGTTTCTCTTTGTTCTGCCTCACTTGTTTCCATGTGGGCTTTTTCTTTGTTTCTGGGACACTGAGAGAGAAGTCACAGGTGAGAAGGAGGTGTACGGAAACAGATGGGAATATATTACTCTGCCATTCTTGATTTGAAGGCAGAGTTTCTCCTCACGGCTGAACAGGTGAAGTGGAGATGCAAAGACACTGAATATTAGCACAAAATATGCATCAGTGACACATGCTGTGGTCAGATCTCAACCCAATCCGAACACCAGAATTTACATATTACGATTCATGCCAACAGTGGTTATATTCATAACCATGGTTCTCTGAACGAGGACATTATCTCTCAGCTGGAGTCCAATCAGAAACCCAGTCTAAGTCATGGTCTGCATCAGTCCCCCAAACATATAGAACAAGTAACAGGACAGAGATTGTCTCTCTGATAATTGTTGCACGTGTAACCTTCTCTTCTCATACTGCTTGGTGTGAAATTACCATTTTAATGTGAAACCTGTCAGACTGGTCAGGGTGCACAGCTCTGACAGTGACAGTCCATTTCCACAACTCATTCATTCTGGGATGTCACCTTTTAGCTAAATATAGTCCAGAGTTTCTGGCCCAAGGTATCCGTCTGACAGGTGATGAAGGCATAGTCTCTGCCACTCAATCAAAGTCACATCCACAGAGAGAGCGTTCTTTCATACCACACAATGGCCACTTTCCATTAAAGATGTGTTTTATTCTTTTCAGCTGTAATGAAAAGAGATTTCTTTCTACATGCACATGGAAATGAAACCTCTTTAAAGGTGAGCCAGACATTTCCATAAACATTCAAAAAGTCAAAGATTTTGGAGAACTGTTTTATTTCACAACAAGTGGAACCTCACCCACTCAGTATTCTCCTCTCGCATCTCCTGCATACGGATCCTCAAAGACATAATCCGCCTACACACTGCTCGGCTTATGACAAATCATCCTGATGCATGGCAAATTCTGTCGTCCTGAGAGGCCCTGTGAGGGCTGTGGGCTCTGTGTTCTACCAGTAAAACGTCCTACTCCAGCCATGAAAGCACAGTATCATCATCCGATATACTCTAGTATGCATTTTCTTTTTTTCTATCAGCGATATCAATACTACATTTGTTGTCCTCGAGGGGAAATATGATTCTGAGAGAACGCTGCCGCATAAAGAGTACTGTGTAATATGTAATGTAAATGTAATTTACATTTGAGAGGCTGTAAATACACTAGAGTCCACTGCAGCCCTTTATTTAGAAAACTACAGTTTCACCTGTTGCAGTTAGAATTAAAGAGTCAGTGTTTTGAGCTAGAACTTTATCCAGTTTAAACCAATATGTATGAATGTTAAAGCAGCACATCGTAACTTTTTCTGAGCAACAGCGCCCTCTGCAGCCACAGCTGGTAATTAATTCTGCTGGTCTCCGAGTCCAAGCAATTTAGCAGTTTCCATATACAGAAAGCAAAGCCTATTGATGTCTTGACTTGAGCTCTGACTGTATAGTCCTACTCACTGAACTGACACACAGCCGGTGTATATTACCCATGATCCCCTGCTTCTGGAGCAGGAAGTGATGCTGTAACAAACACGTTAAACTCTGTTCTAATTCTTGATATTCTCAGAGTTTCCTGGCTGGATATCAGAGACGAACGCTGATGAAGTCTTTTTAACTGATCTACAGTTCAGCATCAGTCTGAACTCTCTGGGTCTGATTCCAGCAGTTTAATCTGCAGACTGTCACTCACTTAGAGGAAGATCGTACCTGAAAAAACAAAGTTACACAGAGCAACAACAGGTGTTCAAATGACAGAGGCTCCACTCTCCCTGGTACAAGTCAGCGAAACATTACAATGATTGTGATGCTGCTATTTTGTAATGTTGCTTTAAATTTTTGTTTAAAAATTCTGTCTTCAGAGATGTCTCTTTTTTGATGCTGTGTTGCAATCACATCACGTGTGAGCACACATTATTATCATGGAGGCAGAGATTTACTGTGGGAGGGGACAACCACAACATCAAAGGCTCAGCATGCATGCACTGCTCCGATCCTACATCTTATGCAAATCATCATGCAGGGTTTTACATTTCCAACACACAGACACACACAGAGAAAATCAAAGAATGCAGGGAGGAAGATGCGAGAGCAGTATGATGTAACTGTTTGGACCATGCAGCCATGTTTCTGGGAGGTAAATAAAAAAAAAAAAACCTCCTAATGTGGAAACATGTTTCATAAAAAACAAATGAAGGATGAAGCGAGGAGTGACCTGGTTTATGTAAAATCTAGGTAGCTGCTTTGATCAAAAATTGACACTTGAAGACACAGTTTTCAGGCCATGTTAGGCACTTGAGGGAAGTGATGCAATGATAATGACTTATTGAAGCTGCGCCGCATGTGCTATCAACTTCTAAAGAACCTCCCATGAAATCATTGCTCCCCAAGGCTTCTGTCATTTGCTCATCATGGTGAAATATTGCACTATCTACTATGGATAAACAGGATGGATTTGAAAGTGTTTTATAATATATGCTCTATTGTGGCTGACAATTCAGAGGCTCCATGTGTGTCATAAAGAGATGTTATTATCCTCTGAAAGCCATACAGTCACATTTCCCTCTTGTATTCTTCTGCCATGTTTTCTCTCTTGCAGTGTGTGTTACCATTGTGAAAACACTGACTGCATAGTGTTTGTTTATTTTTCTAAATACTAAAATCCTAGTTTAATAAAAGTACAACTCAAAGAAATAATGATAAAGAAAAGGAGGGAAACATGCGACCTCCTGGCTACACAGAGCTGAATGGTACTTACCTCCTCATGGGGAATTATTTTAAAAAGAGAGAGAAATAATGACCTTAATGGCGCTGGGTATTCATCTGCTCCTCACCATGCATTGTATTGGTTCATTGCATGTGGGAAAATCCCATGAAGCACAATTCAAAGTAATTTACGTGCTGCTGACTAATAACCAGGAAATTGTGTCAGTCTGCATTGTGTGCAGTGTCCTTCCACTGATGTGTTGGGTCCTTGCTTTACAAAGACATTTATTAGCCTTTGAGCTGTGGCTGTTTTTTTTGTTTTTTTATCTATTGGTTTGTTTTTCATCTTCTTTCATCTTCCTCTTTTGAAACAGGACACACACACACACACAACATTATGAAAGACTTCTGAAAGACAGTGAAAAGGATTGTAAAATACAATCCACAGACAGGCCTTGATCCACCTGTCTGTGGATCAATTCGTAAGTTTATAAATCCCAAAAGATCCCTGATCCTCGGGGGTTAGAGATGGAAAAAGCAGTTTATGCTCTAATTGCTTTTCCAACCCATATTATTTATAATTAATGTAAGTTGTTTATCTTTGTGGAAGCCTTAAGCTTCCTACCTCTCCTGCACAGAATCTTAATGTATATATGTTTGTGTAAGTAAATGTCTCGTGGCACAGCAGCAGCAGCTTCAGTCCTCCATCAGTGTGTGGTCCTGGATGATATCCAGCGCTCACAACCCAAAGCGAAGTCACAGTATCTACACACACACACACACTAAAACAGACCTGAGGCAGCTAAGTGTCCTGACAGTGCCAGTGTAGACAGATCCAACACATTAAGTGCACAAACCAACTGTCCTTCATTTATTTATTCTTTTATGATAAAGTGCTCATTCTTTGCATTATACCTTTACATTTTCTCTTTTAATATACAACAAAATGCAGCTCTTCACAGCTGCAATGTGTAAAATCATGAGAGGATCTTTTAAATGATTCTGACGGTTTAAGCTTTTTTGAGCGTTTCAGTTTGGCTCAAGGTTTTTATACGATCACTGCCTCTCCCACAATTTCTACAAATTGCAACATCAATTGGAAAAATCAATGGCCTGCAAGATTTGTTTTGGTCTCAACTCCAAAAGCTAAAAACGTAAACATGTGCATGAAGTAGGTTTGAGTTGTGTTTGTTATAAAAAAATCTCCAGAAGTCTCACGTCAGAGAAGTTGCAGATAGAAATCCCACTCTGGTCTTGAGAACAGTTTAATAGTCTGTTTTTGTTACTGTACATCTCAGTGTCAGTCAGCTCCTGTAAGTGTTGCATTAGATGAGGCTGAGCGGTGATCCGTTCTGAGAGGAGACATGGATGAGATAATTACAGTAATACATTACACCAAATCAGTCAAGTGGAAAATCCTGGGTGTGTTTTTACCTTCCTCACCGCCTCAGCAGGTCAAACTCATTCAGTTGGAATGAAAGAGGTTTGATGATGATATGCAGAGACAAACTGCGGCTCTCTGCTTTTGGAGGGGACAAGTTCACATTATCGTGCCTACAGTGGATATTACTGTAACAAAGAGCTTGTCATCCTGCTATTATCGAGGCCAAGATTCAACACAGTTTTGATTACATCGTCAGGGTTGAATTCCCTTTGCGGCTCTTCTCTGTTGTCGTCGTTGCTGTGACTTGTTTGTGACCTCAACTCTGTTGCCACAATCACTCCATTGCAAAGATAACTGAGATTTTTAAAACTCCCAGGAGTGTTTCCTGCCCAGCTGTACACTACCCTCAACAACACACACCGATCAGACACTTCAGGGCGTAGATTATTAGGTTCAGGGTCAGAGTCACGGTTGAAGAGAATGAGGCAGAATTTATTGGCAGACTGTGAGTCAGGTTTGCCTGGGAGGCTCAGCTCCTCACTCAGTGCTGGCTAGAGTCATAACAAGATCTTACTCAATACCACACAAACATTAAGCCTGAAGCAGGGCTGCACAGTATGCAGTGAAAGGTTTTGGATGGATTGCAGCATGTGTGTACCTAGTCATCAGTCCATCCTGTTTATGGAGGAAACCACAACCATGAGAGAAGGCTGGGTTGTTTATGAGATCTGATTTGTGACAGAATGTGTTGTGCTTCTCCCCACTGTCAGCTGATTTCTCCAGAAACATACGCAAAACACTTGCTCGGAAGATTCCCACGCGACCGACTCCAAGTTGCACTGCACTTCAGGTAATGAAGAGCACAGTGGGTTTGACTTGTTCCCTCACTTTCTGATTGGAGATGAACTCCCTAAGATGCTTATTAATTAAATAAGTTTTTATTCTGCCACCTGCAGTCGGTTTCATTGGCACTGAACATGCATTGAAACTATCAGCAGCATGTTTCCACGACCCCACTTTTGTTGCTCTGGCGGTTTTATTAATATTATTTCTGTTCAGAGAGCCTCTTTATATTCTACGCACGATCTTACTTTTCCTACTGAACTGACGTAAGTGTATCCAAAAGGATCAATAAATTTTATTATATTGCACATCAGTTACATTCTCACCAGAACATGTAGCATCCAACTAAACAGTTTTCAATGTTTTCCTAACTCGACATACATTACCAGTGGAATTGTGGGAGTTGTTGCTGGCTGGTTGGAGACTCACGAAGCACAGGTCAACTCATTTTCCTTTCCTTTCCAAGTGGTTGCTATGCAACTACACGATCGGGTGCCTGAAGACCCAAAGTAAACAGGCTTTATTCTGTCTTTGCAATGATAACTCTGAAATGGCATGCAGAGCTGAAAAGCATCTGAAAGCTTCATTCAGTACACCGGGAGCTTCAAATGCGGTGTCATCTCCTGTTTATTTGCTGGAAGGTCTACAGTAAACATCCCAGGACATCACGAGAATCAGTCCTCAGCTAAAAGCTCCCAGGCCTGATGAAATCTGATGACGTGTGATTAGAGTGAAATTCAAACCATAAACTCTCAAAGTTCAAAACTCATGAAGTTATAACCACATGTATCAAGGTAGAATTTCAAGTAGCGCCGCGTTAGACTGATATTCACACAATAAAAGATGACATTCACATCAGAACTGCACAAATCTGAAAACTTATCTGCATATAATTGCATCAAGAGTCTCGGTGGAGGCTTCTTTCTATCATTCAAATAAATCAAAGTGGACGTTTTAATGGAATTTCCCTTTAACTCTCATCCATCTTTTAACTTTTCTTTTAATCCAAGTGACAAGTTGATACACAAGCCACCACCTGCCTGCCTTTAGGCAACGCATAAAACTCAAAAATCCACAAAACTCTACCTTACAGTGTGTACGTGGGTGAAACTGAAGAAGAAATGTCTGTATGTTTTTTATTAATCTCTGACCAGACATAATCCATGTGAAGCAGTCTGATTAAAGCCTTATAGTTCATTGGCGTATGTGTCCAAACATGCAGTACAACACATGAAATAAAGGCAGTGATGGGTCTGTTTTGAAGGGGCTCTGAATGCCCACAGGTGCCCATGAATGTGTTCCATTGATAACCGAGCTTTTAATTCCTTTGAAGCACCCAGTACAAGAGATTCTCCTTTCAAAGCCCATTTCCTGTCTGTGCGTTTTGATGCAAAGGTAGCGTGGTCAAATGAGTCACTTAAAGTTTCTTTACATTTGTGATAATTGTGGAAACGGCGTAGCATGCAGAAATGTTAAACTTTCATTTGTGAGTATAGGTACAGGAATTAAGGATATAAATAAACATCTAGACAGATGCTGATAGCTTTCATCAACACTGTTCTCACCCGAACAACCGACGACAAACAAAATGGAGGAAGCCAGTGTAGCTATGACCTCCTCTGTCAGAAAAAAACTGCTCCACAAAAAAGGTATGGTGGTTTTTAGACAGGGCTAAGTTTCTGCCATCTCCACACAGGATCTCTGGAGCTCCGCCAGAGCGACCACAGAGTTCTTGGTCACCTTTGTAGCCAAGGATCTCTCTTGCCCGATTGCTCAGTTGGGAACCTTCAAAGCAGAATTTTTTTAGCCTTCCCCAGATCTGTGCCTCAACACAATCCTGTGTCTGAGCTCTGCTGACTGTTCCTTTAACCTCATGGCTTGGTTTTTGCTCTGATATACACTATACAAACATGACATCCATCCAACATCCATGTAGCCCCAGCTTGAACACACAAACGACCTACAACATCTAATTTTATCCAACGTTGCATCACAATCAGTGTGCTCGGTACGTGTGTGTAAATTCCTCGAACATCTCACTGAATAAAACCAATAAAATTATCTCCCATTTTAGGAGCGATGAATGCTCACAGGTGCAAATGAATGAAACTCATCTGGTGACAACAGGGCTGCCATTCTCTCCGCTGCCTCGGAATCGGAGTGCTCTCCAATTACGGTCCATTTCCTGCTCTAGACTTGGCGCTCAATACTCCGCTGCAGCTTCCTGCGTTCATCCTCGAGTCTGTCTGTGAATAGAGAAGCTGCATTCCTGCATGGAATGAAAATAAAACCACTGAATCCATCTGTGTCATGTGACTTTGGGGACATTTTACTTAACTGGGACAAATTGTTAAAGATCAGTCTTCTTTAAAGTACAGATATCACTTCATCAGTACACGAAAAGACGATAAGTTATTGAACACTGTAAGCTCTTTGCATGCAGGGGCAGCTGAATGGAAATCTTGTGCGGTCAAACGCGACTTTAGAGTAAACAAACATGGCAGACGACAACGTCCTCTGTTTCCAGACAAAAGATGTGAATGAAGGCAAACAGACGCTGAGTGGCAGTACATGCACTGAGGCTGAAGATGTATGAAATAGTTTCACTTCAGCAAAACATTACAGTTATGAGTTCGTGTTTAATGACTCCATTATATGCAGAGACAATGGAGCAGAAACAAGAAAATCTGGAGGAAAATACAAGAAATCACTGGAGCTCCACTTTAAGTTAAGAAATCAGTGTGTGAGTTGTCAAATGGAGACATTCTCCACACACACAGAGTGGGTGTGTTGATACAGAATACATCTGTGCTGTCAGCTGGGGAAGTTGAACAATACAAGAAAAACATGAAATTTAAGAGAATATATGGGACAAAAAATGTCTCGTTTCGTATTCGAACTCAGGTTCACAGAGTCCGTAAGGGGAAGAGATGAACGCCCCCCTTAATTAATGACGAGGTTTCACCTGTGTTGATTAGGCTCGTTGTTTGCACCTGTGTTCTCCCTTTTTAAGCTCCTCCGTTTGCCTCTCTGACTCTTTGGTCATTTCTACTGTGGAGAGGACAGAAGGCAGTCGTTTCTCTTGCTGCCTCTGGTTTTTTTTCCTTTCTTTCATTCAGTCTGTCACGTTTCAGTGAGGTTTTTAAGTTGCTCTCCAGAGCCCAGTTGAGCTAAAATGGTTCCATCTGAGAATAAAGCTGTGGAACGTCCATCTGTTTCTGTGTGCAGCTCAGCATCTGGGTTCTCGCTCTGACGAAACTGTTACACAAGAACAGTCAAAAGCTCTTTTAATACAGGGCAGGCCTTTTTATTCAGTTTTTATTTTTTCCCCCTTCACACTTGTGTTTGAGACATTCATATCCAGGGCCACATCTAAAAAATACTCCACTCAAATACTTAAGGTTGAATAGCGCTCAGTAGAGCACATCCTACTACCAAAGATGAACATTTCCTGAGAGTTTGATGAATGGTGGAAAATGTCCTGTTCTGTAATGTCAGGGAAAGGGTTAAAAAGAAAAAAAGAAAACCTTGGATCCGCCCCTTTTGACTCCACCTACACCAAAACATAATGGTTCCCTCGCCCCGCCCCTCCACCAAGTTTGGTACAAATCAGTTGATGCATGTTTCTAAACCTACAGGGATTCAGTTTTCTTGAGCGCTCTAATTTTCAGCTCGTAGTTTTTCTTTTCTTGGTCCTTAATTCAACCAATCAAAAGTTCCCTCCTCCTTTTAGCTTAACTTTCTTGCCACTCCCGCAGTTGTTTACACACTAGTCAGATCTGCTAGTTAAGCGGGGATACATACCAAAAGATTATCGACCCGAATCCCCACCTCCCGATCAATTATCTTGCCAGACTCTCCTGTTGTGTGATGGTGTGTTAAGATGGATTTACCCTCCCCTTTAAAAATCTTCATGTGTGCTGGGCTTTACTTTAGCTTAGCAGATAGCAATGGCTTCCCCCTCTCCTCATCTTCTGGAAATTTTTCTGGCTGTCAGTCAACACTGGAGGATAACAGCCACAATCAGCCCATATGTGGAGGTATATGGGCCAGACTCAGGCTATCGACACTCCAATCAGAGGTCACTAAAGTTAATGCTGAGTCAGTGTGTGCATATCCAAAGACAGTGCTGGACAGAGCTGCAGTCCTACATGCTTCTCTGTGCTTCCATTAGAACAGCTACCCACCCACAACCCCACAGAGACTGTGTCTGCCCCCCAACCACTTAAATTAATTACATCAAATGTAAACAGAAGAGGAGTTAAAGTTTTTTGAAGTGATCTTTATAGGTTTTTAATAGTGACCCAGAGAAGCTGCCCGGTGAAACCAGTGTTTACTGTGACAACGTCCAGTTAAAGACGTCCATCTACTTCCCTCTCCATCTGATCCCAGGTGAATGAGAGGATTGAACCAACAACCTTTTGGGTCACAAGTCTGTTTCTAATCTTGCTCTACATATTAAACACCACAGGACCACACATTCAACCTTTTGAAGTGCTCTGACTTCATTTGTGCTTTGGAAATCTCACCAGGCAGCCGCTTCTCTTTCCTCTGCACCTGTGTGATTAAACAGCAGCTTAATGGAGCCTCAGGTGATTTCGATGCCGAGTTGAGCGGGGGGGCTTGAGAGGAGAGCGTAAATAAATGCTCCTGCCTATTACAGGCTCTTGTTCTACTTCGCAATAAAGAAGGAATATTTCCCAGAATTCAGTGTGTGTGTGCACTCGAACAGCACAGCGAGAGTGAGATTTCTTTGTTTTCCTCCCCACTTCAGCTCAGATTGTTTGTGCATCTCACTCTAAATTGCAGTGTGGAGGAAAATTGCTTCAACCATTAGAAATCTTGACTCAATGTGCTACAGCAGAGAGAATAATAAACCTGAGGAAGCAGCCGTGCAGTCATCTACAAAGATTCAATCATTGCTTTTTTTTGTATTTCACTTTTTTTATTTAAAATTTTTAGCATTTTACATGCTGAGCAAACACAGTGTTACATCTGTCCAGTCAAACCACAGCCTCCTCCTGCTGGAAGGAGCATTAACATCCCACTGTAAGGCATCCTGATCCAGAGAAGTGGTGAAGAAATGGAAAATAAATCCACCCTTTTACACTGTAGCAGAAATGCTAAACCCTTCTTTAGGGGTGCAGAGCAGCCGGAGGAGTTTCTGTGTTTCATAAGAGCAGAGACTTTGAATTTAAGACTTTCAGTGTGTGTGGTCGTTTGAGAAGATTTTCACCAGAGGATTTGGGAACAAGGAGCTGAATTTTTCAGGTTTAAAAGTAAAGTCAGAATTAGACTTGGATTTAAAATTAGTGGTCCATGTATTAGAGTAATGATGACCAGACAGTACAGTACAGGGTCATTCATACACACTAGATCATGTATTCTTCAAATCCTACAGAAACTTTATTTTGAGTTTAATCCATAACCCTGAATCTGCTCCTCAGAAATCTGGAGAAATGACTTTGTCTGTCCTGAAAAAAATAACCCTGCCATCAAACTAAAAATTCAATCGGTCCCAGACTCTCAAATTAATTTGGTGCTGTAGTTCCCATCAGTGCCGACCACTCGAGCAGGAGACTTTTAGAAGGTGGAGCCTGTGAGTTTAATTGGTTTTAAAGCGAAGGTGTGGAAGAGCAGATCAGATGAGGTCAGTGAGAGACAGATCGATGAAGAGTTGTTAAGATCACACAATCAATAGAGGAAGCAGAAAGGCTGGTTCTTTTGCATTGATGTCTTTAAGTTCGTATGAACAACCTGGAGAAGCGGCCTGAGGGAGGGATTATGGAGTTGAAAGGAAGGAGCTGTGTTCTTTGGTGGGAAACGGAAAATCTGTCTCCTCCCAGGAAACTACAGAGAGAATGAACAATGCAGGTGTGGTGTTGGTGCACTGTATGTTTCCTTAAGTCATTTTATTACCACCCAGTGTGGATAGATGGTGATAAAACTTCAATTTAGATGTTTTTACCTGGTGTTTGACCTTTTAATACAGGAGCTCCTGCTTCCTCTGTAATTTGGTGAGACTCAGCTTCATTTCTTATTAGATCATAAATAATAAACACAGCTCATGTCAACTAGTTGAAATACTGACCTAAAAGAGGACATGGGAGTTTTGTTAGTGACTTTTCAAGGACAAGACATTTTTATCTAATCAATATTAGGTGATCAACAAAAATCAGGTCAGAACATAAGCATGACACTCAGTTCAGACAAAGTTTTACTGTGCAGGATTATCTCGGAGTTCAGTTTTTCTTACTTTACAAAGAGGGAGAGCAGAAACGGCTTCCTCAAGGGAAGAAAATGAGCCCTGATGTCTCCAACTGTGCAGGACAAATGGAACGGAGAGCGAATAACCACGACCACTGGCAAGAAAACTGAAAATGTCATCCTTCATATTGGAAGGGAAGGTTTCTGGTACAAATCTCCCCACCAGCTGGGAAAACATGACTGTACCAGATAATACAGAGACTTTGAAATCAGGATAAGTTTAGCCTCACTTGCTGCTGCAGCTCACGGGCATCTAATGTAGGATTTGGGATAAAATAAGACAAATTTATACAAGATATTTAAAAATTTTAAAGACACACTTCAAGATTTGAGGACATTCACTTGTTTGCTTTCAAATCCTCAAAAGAATTAACTTCATTTTGGTGCATCCAGTCATGTATTGAACTAGCTTAGCACAATAATGGAGTGATGGGAGGCTGTTTGTTTTCCTCTGACAAAAGTAGAAAAATATAAACCCAACAACAAACCAAAAGGTCTGAGTCTGGATAAAACGGCAGACGAGCATATTTATCACTGCTTTTGTTTTTGTCAGCCTGTTCCTGGTTTAGTACGCTCATGCAGTCTGTTCAAAGAAAGAAGTGGAAGAAGGAACGAGAAGAAAACGATTTTGAAAAACAAACTGTAGTAAAATGACAGACAGGAATGAAAGTCAGTCAAAGCAGCCCTGCAGCAGAACAATACAGGAGTCAGACTGACAGCAGAGCTAACGAGCTAATTCAGACAAAGCAACAGGTTTGTTTAAATCTCAGGACTGACAGCAGAGAAACCTGCAGAGCTGTGTCTGTGTGTGTGTGTGTGTGTGTGTGTGTGTGTGTGTGTCAGTCAATTACCAAAAAACGTACCCCACCCCCCACCCCCGGTCTGCCTCAAGGGGCAGTAATAGACTACAGGTTACTCTGCACAGACCAGTAACAGAGAGGTTAAAGAGAGAAATCCCACAACTCCTGAAGTGAGAAATGGCCCCTGTTCACTGTGGAGGTTTCATTACATCTGGAGACAGACACACACACACACACACACACACACACACACACATATGGGCATTTGGGGGCAGCGACCACGTCCAGCATCTGTTGAAGGTGCAAGTAAACAGGTTATCAGCGTTGAGGTTGCAAGATCGATCAGTTATGTGGAATATTGCTGTTGTCTTGAGGGATAAGTTTTTATCAAACTGAGGTCAAGACCTCACGCTCAGCTCCACTGTAGCTCGTGTGTGTGTGTGTGTGTGTGAACATGAAGTTTGAAGAAAATACGAAGCTTTAGTGAAGCAGTGAACTTGCTGCAGGTGATTGTTTGTTATTGTTCTACGAGCGAGTGAAGCAGGGAGTTTGTGCTCAGTCAGGTTGGCTTTGAAGAGAAATAAATATCCCTGCAGTGTCTCCACCAGTCGTATGGCTGTGCCCGTATATAAGTGTAGTCTACAATCTCCCCGGAGACTAATGTAATGTTTACGTAGATTCACACCACAGTTTACTACTTGTGAACGACTCTGATGCTGCTAATTGGTACAACAATGAATGTGCCCTCCCTGCTGTGTGTGTGTGTGTATCCAAGTCTAAGTTTGAGTGTGTGTGTGTGTGTGTGTGTATACAGGGGCGGGGGGTTGACAGCTGTTACCATGGGGACAGCTAATACCAGGGCTTTGGGAGATGCTCCTCTGAGCGTCGTTATTCCCAGTTCACGAGTGTTGACACCATCTGCGGTCTTAAATTCAGCCGACAAGAATCCCGCTCTGCAGATTTTGGCTCTGCAGTTCTTAAATCACCATCTCTCTCCCTCACACACACACACACACACACACACACACAGTTTATTTTTCAGAATAGCTGTCGTGTGCCCCTACTCCTGGTATTTGGCCTTTTTTCATGCAGGTATTAAAATAGTTTATTTGACATTTACAGTTGTTGTAAGAAGTGACACAAATGACGGGCATCAAGCTTCACCGGGGAAAACAGCCTCTGATTCACTGTGTTCCTCTGTAATTGAACTCCTCGCTCCAGGCAGCATTCAATGTTTTTATCTTTATTGACATGAACATTCAGCAGGACAAAGACATCACCAGTATCTGTAGTTTACAGGGTGTTGCTATCTATCGACCTTCATTTTTCCTACATGTTCGTAAAATACAAGGACACCTCAGAGCTCAGCTACTTGGCATTTAAATAGTTTAGAGGATGGAATCATTTTTGCCAACTTCAGTGTTTAATCCTAATTCTTTTCTCTTGTTATAGTGAAACACACGAATCTGATCTGTCTGATGCTTGTCCAAATATGCATCCCAATTGTTCAACAGTTACTCTAATATACTGACTGGTTGTGATTGATGATTGAAATTGTTTGACTTTTTAACACCGGAACGAGGAAAAGACGAATACTGAAGGTCTCATCAGTTCAAAACTAACAGTAACTACTTTCTCTATGTGATACAGTAATACCACCTTTAGAAGTTTTAGTTTTCTGGCATCTGAAAGTGTCTTCACTCTGCAGCTGAAAGATTTTTGTGTGTGTGTAATGCCACCTTTGTGTCTTGGTTGATGAATTATTGACCTTTTCGTTCTCCACTGCTCTCTGCGTCACACACAGCAGTAATAACCTGAGGCAACAATATTGCCAAACCCATAAAGGGCAAGAATTGAAAGTAAATGAAAAGAAATAAATAAGAAGAAAAAGAATTTTATAAAAGATTGGGGAGATAAAATTCCTGTAAGCCCGCGAGGTTTTTCATCTGAGGAGGCAGTTTCAGCCGTTCACTGTCTTATTATACTGTGTTCAAACTAATTGTAATTTGATGGTAATGACCAAACTTTGAGAGGCTGTCTTTCATGGAGCAGACACAGTGACGAGGTTAAACACCAAACTGATTCACAGCAGCCGCACAAACTGTAGATAGCAGCCTGGGGAGATGGACGGAGGAGGGGAGGGGGGCTGCTGTCAAAACCAAACCAGTTCTGAGGATATCACGCAGCACAGGGCCGCTCTCGTTGTCATTCCACTCATGGCTGTCTAGACACATCAAGAGAATTGGGCGCTGGAGCTCTGGAAAAAAAAGCAGATCCCCTCCACTTACCTCCTGCTACTGCATCGAACCACGTCGGCCGGGTCGCCCAGTCACCCACGGTGCTGGCTCAGACATCCCTGATCTGCTGTAACCCCATAGCTGTCAGCGTGTTGAGATGATATGGAAGTGGGCCGTTCAAGGACAGCTGTACCAATTAGGATCTCCCTTAAAATATGGACTGCTGTATTTAGTTTTAAAGCTGTGAGGAGACGGCTGCACCGGAGGTCCTGAGAGAAAACTGACAGGGCAGTGGTGGAAGAATGTTCAAATCTTTTGAATGTGAGATAGAAAATCCCTGCTCAACCTCTTCTGCTGGGTCAGTATGAAGTCTTAACCCAACAAGGTTTCACACCACATTACATCCAAACTGACTTTTCGTGACTCGTCCTGATTAACTGCCTTGAATTTGTCTCTCGGTGTCCCTGTTGGTGTGAGAACAGCGCCATGTGGTAAAATACCAGTGAAGGAAAATGAGAGCTCCACAGTCTCCACACCACGGACTTGGTTAATGAGTAAATAATGTGGTTTTCCTCTTCTCATTTCACACATCTGAGCACTCCGCCCACAGATACTGACTGAAATAGCTGCCATCTAATGGTCCTGAGAAAACAAACAACACATCACATCCTGTTGTCTTCTGAGAGTAATTTTTCCTCGAACTGCGAGCGGCAAATAAAAACCTTCACTCTCTTCTTGCACCGCATGAGGGTCCGCTGATACTAAATGAAGTTGAATGTCTTATCATTTCAAAGGAATAATCAGGCATCAGCGGCACTGTGGAGAGGATTAAAGATGTCCATTTATGTTTAATGTTCACATAATCACAGTGAAGTCAGGTCATACTGCTGCTTCAGACACTTTCCTGTGGTGATCCAGGACTTGTTGATGATAATTGTGGCACAGTCTCAACAAATCTGAACATTGTAAGAGGAATTTATTGCAAATTTGATTAGCCCCAGGTCTGAACACCCGGACTCGATAACAGCTGTTAAAGCGGCTACAACTGTCAGGCTTGAAAACCAGTTCATGTTCAAAAATGAGCCATTATTTTAATGTGTTTGGCAGGGTTCAGCTCAGCTTCACATTAGACAGCAGGTTTTAGTTGCAGCTACTGTTTATTCACCTTGTTTCCTAAAGTAAACAAAGTGCCAAAATATCCTTTGCCTTTGTTGAACTCTAACCGACCAATCGTTCCTTTAATTTGTCACTCGTCTGCACAAAGTGTCTTGATATCATGAGCTGCCAGAACAGCTTCAGTGCACCGTGTCGTTGATTCTCCAAATCTCTGAACTCTACTGGAGAGATGGAACAGCATTCTTCCAAAAGAGACACCCTCACATGGTGTTTGATGACGGTCCAACACCTCAGTCTCCAATAGGCTGCCAGTGGAGTAGAAAGGACAACATCTCCTCTGATGTGTAGCGGAGGAGAATCAGAAATATCTGCAATACGAGGATGAACGCCAGGACGTTCACTGCTGGCACCGTACTGAGCAGACAGAAACCTGACATTTAACATCTGCCACAATGTAAGGCAGTCCTCTGATTGAAAACTCCAAACGACAGAATGAAATCCTTAAAAAAAAAAAATCAGGTGCTTGTTCTGGCAAAAAGGAAACAACTCACTGGGCGATCACAGCTGCACAACAACTTGAGACCTTTCACTTGCTGTGTTTTCAGTGTGAGCAGTTTGGCTGAGGTGTAGCTCTGCTCTATGTTCTCTCCTGCAATCTCTGTTTCAAACTGGCAGGTGTACATTTCATTCGACTGCTGTGGAACGACTCTCGATGGTCTTTTTATGGGTTTGACAAGTTGAACAGAAGAAATCTTTAAAGCTGACGTCTGATGAATGCAGCAAAAAGAGAAGAGAATAAAATCATCTCTAAGCATTTGCTTCTGGATTCAACTCCAACTTTGGATGATATCTAGCTCTCGCTCCGACATGGTCTGATTGCACTGGAGACACTTTGTGCACTGTTTTATATTTTGTGTCAAGTTTGGCCTCAGAGGATAAGAAACAAGAACAGGTCTGCCTTTACTGAAAATCTAAGAACATAATTCTAGACCGAAGAAGAAACTGAGCATCATTGATGAAATCCTGTAAATCTTTGCTAATTAATGAGCCAATTAGCTCACTTTGAGGTGTATACTGATTTTTCTGGGGAGATATATAAGGCAGTCCAGTTTTTTTGTTTTACTGTGGTAGTGGTTTGACATTATCACTTTTTCATGGTTGTTATGGCTAACATGTTAGCGAACCTTAGCTTGTTTACACATCAGTCATCTACAGTGCAACTTTTACTTTCATTTTGTCTGTTTCAAGTCACTTTCACTCTATTTTCTAGCCCAAAACAATGGGATAAAAGAGGCTGAAAAGCTGTGTGTTCATCACTGTAAGCCTTTCACATTACACAGGGACATTTGATTCATTAATATAAATCACATTTTTGATTAATGAAGCTTTAAAAGGCACCATCAGAGCTCTGTAGTGATATGAAATATCAGTATGATGGAGAATTTTCTCCACCTGACACACTGTTAATCCATGAAATGAACTACATATTATAGGACCACATCTAAAAGGATATTTTAGAGTTAAATATGTTTTCATACAGAGAAACAAACGAGTCACTGTGGCATCAGAAACACTTTTAAAGGCATTTATTGATGAAATACACACTTAAATTTTGACAAAAGCTTCTGTAGTTTTGTATGTAAGAAATTCCAGCCCCATTCTAGACCCAAAACTCCTTGAATTAAATGTGGCAATGGAAACCAGTTCATTACATGTGCAATAAATAACAATAATACAAAAGGAGGCAAGGAAAAGGACACCTGAATAAGTGCCTGCGTTAACCTGGAGGGAAAAAAATGTCACAGAAGAAGAAAGGGGGGGAGGAAAGAAAAGAGAGAGAGACAAGACTAAAGTAAAATCCAGTCGTTTTTGTATTTCGGGTGCATTAGTGTATGTTCTGAGATTTCCTGGTCACCCTCAGGACCAGAAGGCATTTAGTGACCTGAGGAACTGACTGGAAAAAAGAAACAGTAAAAAATAAAACACTGGAGTTCTGCGCTGAAACCTGGAACCATCTGAGAACCGTATATTGCACATTTTCCTTGCAAATACAATAACCACATTGCCAGATTCACACAATTTTAAGTTTGTTTTTTTTTCTTTTTTTTTGCGCTTACCCTAGAAAAGAACACACCTATGTGTTTGTTATACATAGACAGAGCATTGCGAAGACATTAACACACTAAGAATAATACAAAAAAAGGGAATTCAATTGCAAATTCATAATTTAAGCCATTTTATGCATGAGTCCAGTATAGGTTTCACCAAAAAAAAAAAGAAAATACAATTTGAGAGCAAAAAAGGAGCGCGAATCTCTTCTCAAAAATTCATTAACCAAGAAACTACTGCAGAAGTCACTTATTCAGCATAAATAAATAACAATAATACAAAACTGGACAGATTCATTGATGACATCTGCTGTAGCTCATGGGGGCATGCCACTGTGAGGTTTGGTAGCTGATGACCAACGTCCCAGTTTATCTGGGAATCACCGAGGCCAGCAGTCTCAATCTAGCAACTTGTACACAAATGTCAAGTCATTTGCTCTTCAAACTGCAACTCCACCCATGGCGACGTGATTCAGTGCACTTGAGTGTGGTACTTTTCAGAGCCGAGCAGCCTTCGAGAGCAGGCAGCGGCCAGACAATCTGTGTTTTTTTTAGAGTGTGTTTGAGTCTGTGTAGCCGTCTGACTGACCCTCGGTCTCCCTCTCTGTCACACATAACGCCCGCCCGTGAGATTACTGAGCTTTACAGAGAACTCGGA
The DNA here is from genome assembly GCF_001640805.2 of Lates calcarifer. Classification (NCBI taxonomy): domain Eukaryota; kingdom Metazoa; phylum Chordata; class Actinopteri; family Centropomidae; genus Lates; species Lates calcarifer. The sequence continues at coordinate 23,165,284 of NC_066840.1, read as the reverse complement.
AATGAGGGAGAAAGAGTGCGCTGGGCAACAAAGAAAGCTATCACACTCTCAGAGTGGACACTTATTACAGTGGAGTAAACACAGAGGAGCCATTTTAAGTTGCCAGGAATGATTCTGCTGCCAACAGGCTTGAAATGAATGCTGCTGCCTTCAGAGAGCAAGCTTCTGACATGTCTGAGTTCAGAAACTGTGTACAAAGCAGCCCCAATGAACTGTTTACTCGTCTCCACACCATGGTGGTAGACCAGCAATCTTCTGGCGCTGATGGTCCACGTGAAGCTGTGAAACCATCTTCAATCGAAATTTCACGTGGCTCACCCATGAGCTTCACACGGATCCGAGCAGGAGATAACAAACAGCCCTGGCAGGTGTTCAAGGTCAGAGCCGAGAAGACGAGCACAAGAGCTGAAACTCTTGACAGATCCTGGCCTTGCTCTGCGCCGGAGACCTTTCGGAGCTGATACCGACCCCTATCTGCAGCCAGGCAGAGTCAAGCCTCCTGTAAGCCTCTTAGCTTGGCTGTCAAGCATAGCGGCACTGATGTCTCAATGTTAGTGCTGATAAAAAAAAAGCATGAACATTGATCCATTCTGGTCCATGGGAGGTGGAAGATGCAGCCGGCAACATTTGCAAGCTGGTGGTGAGAGGGTCAAATCTCCAAAAAGCTCAAGAAAACTTTGGAAATATTTTTTAAAAATCAGCTGTATGTGATTTTGCGGTAATGGACGTTTTAGACTTGCAGGGCCAATTAGGTGTTAGAGATTGAAGCAAGTCTCAATCTGACTCAGAGGCACAAACATCTCACCAGAGAGGCCTGTAATAAGTGTGAGTTTCTCTTTGAGGCAGGAAATTGCAGCTAGCACACCCAATTTCTCACCAATTCTCTTATTTTTCACAGCATCAGACCCGTCACAGTCTATGACTTATTTAAAACTCCCTCTGTTTGCTTTCCAGAGCACGCCTAGGCAAGTGGGTAAACTATAAACCCAACACATAAATGAAAAAAGACATTTAAAAAAAAAGCACCTTCTTTATCTGCACAGCGAGGCAGCTCTGACAAGAGAAGACACCCCAGGACTCGGGCACAAAAAAAGGCGACAGGAGAACTTTGCAACACAGTGCTTTTCTGTCTCTGACTGAATCTCTTAAAGAAGTTTGAAACACAGGAGTTGTTAGCACCATAGAAAGCACCAGAGACAAAGACCACTGATGACTGTCACTGTGGCAAAGCCCCCCCCCCACCCTCTCCATCAGGTTCCCCTGTTCCATCACACATTTCCCAGGGTTCAAGGACCAATACTCAAAAACTACAGTCAAAGGTTTTGTTCACACTGCAGCCGTTTGTGTTGAAATTCAAACTCTTGCACATCAGATTTTTATCAACTGTGATGCAACAATTAAAAAAGTTAACATAGCGCTAACAGAAAAGTTGCAGTCGACTGAATCTACAGAGCTGAAGTCATGCTGCTGGCCTCTCACCAGATTTCTGTGAATTCATTTTGTTTTTCTCGTTTCAAGTCTCTGAACTTCCAACGTTGTCTCTCTGACGTGATCAAGAAAAATCTGGAAGAGTGGTGCAGTGTGAACGCCACCATGTCAAACAAAAAGGGGGAATAAAAATGCACAAATGTAACCTTTGTTTCGAAGCCAGTCCTTCAGAACAGTACAAAGCAGTCTATGCAGCGTTCAGCTCAACACAGAAACACGTGTTTAACATTTTTCTCTGCAGTCATCATTATAGCATCATCATAGCACCTTGTTGGGTGTTTTTCAGCTTAATCACCTGAGGAAAAAGCTGATGTACATTTTAAGAGATTTGATCATAAACAGACTGAATGCTCTCAGGTGACAACACTTTAAACATGACGTGGACTCAGATCAAAGACTGAAATTGCAGAATTACATTAAAATGCCAGATGAGTGGCTTCGGGGTCAGGGTCATTGTCACAACTTGAAAACTGTGAACCATATCACTTCAACATGGACCTCAGAGTGTGGAGGGAAACAATGACCTGTGTATAAACCTTTAAAACACCAAGTCTGATCTTACAAAGACATAACAGCAAGAACTAACACAGCACTTTTCCATGACCTGACCAAACATGTGAGGCTCATTGTTTTTGGTTTTTTAGTGGAGGTCAAATATTTTTTTTTTTTTACCTGGATAAAAACACAAATTTCAGATTTGGTTTGTTTCTATTCTTCAAAAAGTCACAATTACAGAAATAAAAGAAGAGAAAAATGTGAAGAAAGACTCAAAGGCTGAATGTTTGTGCTGCAGATTCTAAATTTATAATCAGATTTTCACCTAGACTGACAAAAAGACACATCAGGGTCCGAGCGTCTCGAGCTTTTTATGAACACATACTCTCCATGAGTTTGGATACAACATGGTATCAAAAACCAAAAACAATGAGCACTTTACAGAGGTGGATTAGGGCTTGAAACACACAGGTTACCATGAGAAGTGAACTGAAACATACAGAGATGATATCAGAGACTGTGGGAGGAGTTTTGGTCGAGCTGGTTCGGTACAGACCTGTAGGCTATGAACACACTGATTTTATACACAAGTCATAGGTCCTCATGTAGCAGGGTTCCTACACAGGGTTCCATTTCCAAATCCCAAATTTTACAGTTTGTGAGAGAGGCTGCACGATGGTGTTTGACATGACTGACTCTACCTGAAGACGACAATACAAAACTGCAACGATAATGGGACTTTCCAACAAATGTTCGTTTATAATGAGTGAACCTTTCACTTCGTATCCAATTTCAAAGTTTACAGTTTTAAAATTACAATATTTATCAGGACTATTAGAGGAACCCTGCATATGAACATACAGACAAAACAGCTGGTTGTGGGCAGATACAATGCAAAGGGTAAATAATAATCATTTAATTACTGACCAGACAGGTCAGTGAGGTAATACTACTTGAGGTCTGACATGGCGTTTAAGGATCCAGTTGTGGTAAGGTTGCAGACAGTTTGCTTTGAATGTTGTGAGTTAAGACATTTTCTCATTAGACAGAACATTGGTTTGCTGTGTCACACAGTTAAGAACAGCATGTTCCTGAGGAACAGTCCTCCTCAAGATTAGAAACATACATTAATAAGCACCAAATGACTAAACAGTAGTCATTTTATTCAGAATTTCATTATCAAAATGTTCAAAAAACCTCAGTCCCTGTGCGAAACCTGAATTTGCGAGTTATTTCTCAAAAAGACTCGTAAATTTGTGTCTGAAGTCAACAATATTGAACACTGGCTACTCTGCAAAATATTCCAAGTTTTATACTGATTCTGTCAAAAAAAAAAACTATATTCACGTAACTTTCAGAAATGTTCAACTGATTTTCTTAAACACTGTGCAACTTTGAACGTTTGTGATTCCAACTGGCAGTGAGAAGTAACTGAAATATACCCAAGCAACGCAACTTTGTGACATCAGTGATCTTTATCAAACCGGCCTGTCTGCGGTGCGCTGTAGTTTACCTTACAGTCTGCAGTTTGCTCTTATGTTTCGTACAAATGTCAATTCACTTCCTATGGGCGAGAAAATGTCCATACATATCACCAGAATTTAATTTGGGCAAAAAGGATGAGACTGTTAAAGACGAGTGAGACTGGTGTGTGTGTGTCCATTTAAGAAAAATGATATCTATTGCAGCTTTGGGAGAGTTTTGTAGTAAATGTTCAACAAACGTCGCACAAGGAGATGCATGGCGTAAGGGTGCAGGGTGCTGACAACATCTGCTGCTAGCAGCTCAAACTAAAAGCTGTAAACATGTGGGTGTATCAGTATTTCCTGCTGAGAGACTGCAGAAACACAGGGACGGATACTAAGGACTGCATGGTGGAAAATGAACTAGTTCTCTGGCCAAGTATTGCATTTTTATGTCTTGCAGGCATGAGTGTTATGTGTAGTATTATTGGTAAGATACGGTTTGTTGATAACGATGTCCAAAAAACAAGAGACAACAATAACGGTACTCTGTAGAAGGCAGGTGAGATGAGGAGCCGGGCGGGGGCGGAGTTTAGAAGCTTTCTCCTTATCTGCCCTAAAGTCTTGTAATGCTATGAGAGCGATGTAACATACTAAGACCCCACGTACACACAAATGGCAAAGGATTTGATATATCTGTTTTGTGTCTTTCTCAGACAACATAAAGATGCATTTATATATTTTGATACTGATAATGAGTCTGTCTTTAAAAATCCTAATTTATCACCTCCGGACACTTTTCGCCCAAAACATATAGATAGCACTTCTGGGATCCACTCTTTTTTTTTTTTTTAACAGTCTAAAGTCTCTCTTACTCTCTTCAATCTCTCTCTGTAATGACATTTTATGTACAATATTGGTATATAGAACATAAATTACTACACAAAGAATTTTAGTCTATTCACAATTGACAATCATCAAAGAACCCAATAGCAAATTAGACAAAGCCAACGAAATGAAATGGAAAAAAAATGTTTCAGAGATATTTTACTTGATAAACAGCTTAAATTGATGTCTGTTATATAACCTTTTCCATATACTTTCTGTGCTCCCAAGACGAGTGTCGAGTGTATTGAGAAAAGAAAAAAAAAACCTTTTTTATATAAAAAACTTCCTCCTCTCCTTTCAGTCATTGTCTCGGGAGGATGAAATCTGCACAAAGCTCAAAAAGACGGTCATGTGATTCCCGACATCTTGTTTGCGTGTAAACAGAGCACCAGTAGTGTCTTGGTTCCATGTGTCTCTTCTGTACAAAAGTATAAATATATGCTTTCTCTCCATTTGTTTTTTTTTTTCTTTTTGTTTTGTTCACATATCTAGGATGTAGCGGACAAAAAATGGTTGTTTTAGTTCCTAAAAAACACACCAGTGTTGCAGTATCTGTGCTGGAGGTTGCCAGTTTTGTGGTGTATTTACCCCGCCCCCATCCCCCCTTTAGATCCCGATTTGCTGGCTTATGCTGACTTTTACCGTCGGGCGTTTGCTTGGTGTTGGTTGATCGTCTTTGCATAAATAAAAAAAAAAAAAGTTTCGGCACAGTCTGCAGCCACCGGGCCAAAAAGGAAAAAAGAAAAAAACAACCGTTGTGTCCGTTTTAGCTACAGCAGATCCATCTTGGGTCTGTAATGGAGCAGGAGGGGGGATTTCTGGAGGGAAAAACAGAATCACAACCTCAGCATGAACCAGCAATTAACTTTCAATGGTAGCTAAGCTTAGCATGTCTGTCAAGCTCAGGATTAGAGGTCAGAAACAGAAAGGAGCATGAGTTACCTTAAATCTCCATCTTGTCACAACAACAAATTTCAATGTGTGGTCCTTCCCCAGGATTTCCTCATTGCATAAAATGTCCAGCTGTGAAAAGACATCAAAAGAGCAAATGAGTGAATCATTTCTGACCTGAGAGAAGGCTAACTGGTTTAAAGTCACGTATAGCTGGGTTTCCAGGCTGCATCAGAGTGGTGTGATGCAGAAATAAAAGTCCCACCGCCTCTCCTCTGCTCCTCTGCTCTCATTTTTCACCCTGAGTTATAACATCGCTGTTTCTTGGAGAGGAACCTGGGGGTGGGGGGCTTATTTGGCATCGGTGCAGCAGCAGGGCTTTTTGGGAGAACACAGAAGTTCAATACTGAACACGAGGCTGGCTCGCCAAATCTACCTCTCCTCCTGTGAAGTCAACATTGATATTCTGCTGAGCAGTGCCCTACATCTGCATCTGCCAATCAATACTGAGAGAGAGAGAGAGAGAGAGGGAAGGCTCGAGACAAACACTGCCACAGCGTCACCTGCTGGCCGTCACTGGCAGGACATCTGATGGATAAACCCCAGCCAGCCTTTATCAGCACAGACAGAGGGGGTGGAAACAGTCCAGGTTTGAGATTAGGAAGATACAAAAAGTAATCCAGAGGAAGAGATGGAAAGCCAATGAGGGCTTTTGTGTTGAAATAAAAAGAAATTTGGGGAAAAAATAACAAAAAGGCTCATCCCATTTCCACTATCTGACACCAGAGAAAACTTTTAATAGATAAATCAGAGAGATGAAGGCAATCTCTAAAAGTATAGTTCCCAAACTGGTCCCCTAAAGACTCGTGAGGTAAATCTGATTAAACAAGAAAAACTTTCTGCTACACACACTGTGAAATACCAGAGAGTTGTACCTCTCCAGGAAACTCCAAAAACAGTGAGTTAGTTTTTCACATAAACTGAAGGATGAAGGTTCTTTATGAGTTGAGAAAATCTCCTACACTTCAGTCACTCTGGAAGATTAAGTAGAGCTCTTTTAAAGAGGGCGGGCGTTTCTTCCGTTCACTTCCGTTTACAAACACGAGGAAACGAGCTAATGGCACGCTGTTCTTTGACAAAGCGACGTGTTGTAAAAGCTCAGGCGCAGAATAGGTTCAATCAACAACTTTTGATAGCCGACGGATGGCACAACAATGGCTGGCGGGGAGAGCGGCCGCCTCGCCAAAAAGTTGTGCTATGGAGGCCGGCGATATGATGGAGCCTGCCCACTCATCTCTGTGACAGCCAGTAAAAAAAGACACAGAGAAAATAGAAAAATAAAGGCAAGAAGGCGACTGTGATGATTATTCACAGCATCCTGAAAAATCCATCTGTCAAATTATCGCCCACCCTCCCCCCTGTTGCTCTGAACGGGGCGGTAAAGACAATAAATAGAAAAATTACCACATCTAGATATCATAAGGGCTTGTTTCCTGCTAAATATAACAAACACAAAGGCCTCGTATGAGTCAGCGCAGAAAAGTATACTAACTGACCTTTTATATAATTGCTTGTGATTAACCAAACTTTCTGATACACATGGCCCACACCGCCCAGCTGGTGCTTCAAACTAGTTAAAACAAATGCCAAGAATTAAGAGATTTGTTCCAAATTGCTACAAATCCACTTTGGAAAATAAAACATGCAGTTTTTTGTCAGTCTTTAATAAGCATGGATGATTGTATCGACATTATTTGTTAAGCACAGGAATTAAGACGACTGAAAACTGTAATCCACAGTCGCGCTCATTCGTGTCCCACCACCCAGTCAAGATGCTTCGACTAAGAATCATTTATGAGCTGAGGTGATTCTCTATCATTTCTGTATATTGTTTTCCGTTTGTAAAGACTGATTCAAGATCAAACTGTAGCTTTGAGCTATGGGACGATCTGACTGCTGCCAAATGCTGTGCAAAAAAAGCATTTCTTATATTTCTGTCTTCATACTTCACATTTTTACACCTTTCACTAAAAACCATGTTTAGCATGTGACGGAGCAACAGTGGCCTCCTCTCAGCACACTGCTTTCCGGGCCGGTGGAGCGTGTCATTATCTGTACCTCGTTAAATGATGTCAGGTTAAGCTTTTTGGCGATGAACTTCTTGAGGTGGAGGACTGTGGCTTGTGCTGAACAGCGGATCCACTTGCGCTTCAGACCTCGAAGCTTGCTGCTGTTGCACTCCAAGCAGATGCTGACCTGCAGGACACACACACACACACACATCCTGTGTCAAACATGTGAGATGGCAACAGTCTGTACCAAATTAAAGACGTTACAGACATGTAAACAACAAACAAACAGCTTGCTAATAGACTGCTAGCTTAATAGTTAGCTTCCACTGCAGCTGAAGCTCTGGTGAGTTTCTGGTGTGACCTGGACCTCAGACTGACGTAAACTGAGTCAACTCTAACGATGCAGAGCTGTAGCACCAGTACAGAGGATAAACATGATCGTCTTCAAGACCAATTTTACATTTTTTATGCCCCAGTTGTATCTGCCTCACTGCTGTCACTTTTTGTTTTGTAATGAAAATTAAATCCTCATACAGACTCTTTACTGTGGTCTGGTTTGAAACCAAAAAGTGGGAAGACGACAACCAGCTAAACATGAGAGATGCCAGGTCTACACTGTGTGCATCAAATGAGAACATGATAAAGAGTTACATATCTCCCTTATTCATCATGAGAACAGGAGGACAGTGGCTGGTTAAGTCAGCCTGACGGTGTTGATTTCCACTTGTGCTTTCACAGCACATCTCACTGAACCAGTATTGTCTGTTTGTCTTTGGCTTATTGGCTTCTTTCGTGCGACCGAGTGTCGCCGTCATTGGCCCGTGCGCTTGTATTTCCCCTGAGGTGACACGGTTGGTGGTTTTGGCAGTCGATGGTTGCAGGAGTCAGAATGCATTACTGCCACTGAGCCTCTGCCCCCACATATCAAAACACAGGAGAGGAGGACAGAAGCTTTGTGTTTCTTCATTTGTGGGTGTCCTCCTGTCTCTTTTTATCTCTTTCTTTTGGAGACGAGAAGAGCTAACATTACCTTGGTCTCTGCTTAAACTTGGAAATCATCTCTGTTCTCAGATCAACACTGGCAGAGCGTCAGCACACCCCCTGCCCTTCTATAAGCAAAGAGCAACACAGTAATATCTGCTTTCCAGTAGAGCTGGCAGTGAGAGAGGCTCATAATGTGAAATAAAAACCTTGGTGGTGATCTGGACTCCGCAGCGGCTCAACGGCAGTCGAGGCATCATTACATTACATTAAACATTAGCGATGTCCTCATGGAGCAGAGTCCTGCTAAAGCTAAGCACACTCGCAGACGTGACTGATGCAACTGTGATGCATATCAAGGAAATATCATGCGTTTTTGGTGCCACGCAGAGAAAATCTAACACTATTTCATCGGCTCATTACTGAGTCTTGGATACTCGCAGAGGTCTGTGTATCTGTATCGTTCTGTAGCTCTGTGTGCAAGAATAGCCTGACTCCGTCTGTGTGAGCATTGTGAGTTTGGACGGCTGATGAATCGGGCTTTGAGCATTCAAAGCTCGATAAATAATTTAGAGCAAAGCTGCGTTCTCCAATTTCTCCAAAGTCGACTCTTTAAGCCCAAAAATAGCTGCAGTTTATTAAATTTACACAGTCTGTTCTCACCCCACAGAGATCTGATCAAAGTTTGATGAGAGCCTGAAGGTGACCCCGTCCTCAGACTTCATACCTCATCTGAAAACATTAACCTGTGAAACGTCATGCTTTGCTAACACTGTAGGTTTCGACTTCTTTTTTTTTATGGAGTGTTGCCGCTCTCATTAGCTCTCTCTGGCACTGCTCTACACCCCAAGGTTATCTTCTGAGAGGTCGTCCAGAAGGCAGCAGGGAAGTGTTCTGGAAATCGGCCATGCGTGTCGGACGGCCTGCCGGTTCTAACATCTGAGTGGCTTCAGTGGCATCGTGATGGGGGGCGCTCGGCTTTCTGGGACAATTCTGTCCCTCATGTTCAGTCCTCTTGATAACACTGCGTTTACTTCACTTTAGCTCAGTCTCATTTCGCATTCTCCTGCTAATTGATCGGCAACAGACGAACACAGCCTGAGACAAAACAGGAAAACACAGACGGCGCCCTGTATTATATAAATCAGCTATCATGTATTCCTCAGCTCTCTCACTCCCTCCAGCTCTTCATGATATCTGACATGACTACATTCAGCTCACACATACTGCCTTATTTGCTATTCTGAGCGCATTCTGCACCGCTGCTGAATTTTCACAAGGGCAAGATCTTCACCCTCATCGGGGCAGCCTGCCTTCCCCACATGGCAGTACAGAGCTGCCTTGTTCTCCAAATCTGCCGCTTGGCTTCTTTATGTCTGAAAACAACAACTAAAATGGCACACAGATAATTTCCTTCAGCCTGTGCAACATTAATGAAAGACGCTTTGTGTTCCTGATACCGTCTGTCCAGCACAACAATCACTCTGTTCTCTCTGCATTATTAATACCATTTTGCAGAGCTGGAGAACGTGCCAGAATACAAATGAAATCAAGAAAAGCTCATTTCTATTTTAAATGCACTCAGTGGATGGTAGTGGTGTGGCGCTGTGGTGTCTTGTCACTAAATGGATCTAAACAAATCAAACCGCCACAAAACCAAAGAGAAAAGAACCCGGTAATTGTAAAACAGCCTGGTGAATCACATGGGGGCCACTTTTATAAAGGCAATAATTGAAATGCAGGCTTTTAAGATAATTGTCCCAACAATTATCACCAACAGTATTTTTATTCCTTTGTGCTTTTGTTCCTGACGGACCGCTTTGTTTGTAACCTGTAATTATTTTATCCAATTTGCTTCTTCTAATCTTTTTTAAAAGGCAGACTAATTTGCACTGCCTCTGAAATTTCCTTTAACCTGGCTTATTGATAAAGGAACAGTTCACCTGAAAAGCAAAATAAAATCTATTAATCTTCTGCTGCTCATCCAGAGTTGGGTCACGGTGGCAGCAGGTTAAGCAGGGTACTCCAGACATCCCTCTCTCCAGAAACACTTTCCACTTCCTCCTGGGTGGACCCCAAAGTGTTCCAAGGCCAGATGAGATATGTAGTCTCCCCAGCGTGTCCTGGGTCTACCCCCAGGGCCTCCTACCACCTGGACGTGCCCAGAAAACCTCAACTGGAAGGCACCTAAACAGCATCCTAATCAGATTCCCTAACCACCTGAAGTGGCTCCTTATGACATGAGGAGCAGCAGCTCTACTCTGAGCTCCCTCTGGATGTCTGAGCTCCTATTCTGGCCCTACAGACTCTTATGGAAACCTCTCTCTCTTTAAAAAAAAGAAACATATTCTCACTTACCTTCCAGTGCTATCTAACACTGCAGATAGTGATGGTTTTATTTACCCAGGTTCTCTAAGATTTCAGACCTCACCATCAACCACTTTTTAATTCTAACATCGACAAAATCCAGGTTCAACCCGACATCTCAAAACCTGAGCAAATAAAACCAAAGCTTCTGTCATGGTAGAAGAGAGGCTGTCATTTTTAAGAGGCCCTGTCAAGTGGAAAGGAGAAGAGTAATTTTCTGTGCATCAGTAAATGAAGGCTTACCTGCTCGTCGCTGCGGTGATAGTCGTTGTCCTCTTCTGGTTTCTCCTCTCCTGCCTCCTTATTGGCTGTATCCTCTGATTTTGCATCGCCTGTTCAGAAAACCAAAAGGAGGATTAAGTATTGAGTGGCTGATGTTCTCAGCTCTGAATAAAAATGAATATTGGCTCCTCATGAGTAGAGCAGAGCAGCTGATTAAAGCCTTCATATATACACATTTCTGTGGTGTATAGCTCCTGGACACATCGTCTCAACCTGCATCAACATGTCTCTGCTTTTGCTGCAGTCAGTCCAGTATTCCATCATGCTCATTAACTTAAGTCAAGAGGCTTTAGTTTAATTGACGTCCATGGCGGTCATGTTGAACACAACGTCTTGTTGGACGTCGGGGAAACAGGCATGTTTGTTTCTCTGCAGTATTTACACAGCCTGTGCCTGCTGGAGCGTAAAAAAGCCTCCTGCAGACGTCCATTTATAAGGCAATTACACGTCCAAGGGTGTCGAAGCATCCTTTAAATGACTTATCTGCTGCCAGGGCACGTCTCTAGTACATAGCAACTTCTAATCAAGAAAAAACCCTCAGTCATTCTCCAGACTGATTAGCCTACACGAGGGCCAGCATCAGCTCTGCCATAATTGACTTCATCTGGTTTCGCCATTTGTGCCTTTCTCAGGAAAATGGAGGCAGATACGAGGGGGGGGCAGGCAATCTCTAGCAAGTGAACATGAACATAAAATAGGAAGAGAAAAGGATTTCTCACACTGCACTACTGAGAATAATGTGCTCAGAGCAGTGTGAGACAGGTAAAGTAATGCTTAATAAAACACCACACAGAGCTTTTGTCTGGAGCTGAAACAAACCTGAATGATACAATGCACCTCGAGTCAACTATATTAACAGTTAATGTAAAAGTATTAAGGCAAATTTTTTTTATTTACCTTGGGGGGCACAGTTCATTCACTAAATGTCCTTTTGCAACCTAAAATTACCTTTAATTATCCCTCAAAGGAAAAAAACTATAAAGGCATCAATATGCCTCAAATAAATCTTTAACTCCTTCCCCTGAGTTAGGAACTGTGTGGCCATTCACAGTGTTTATCAGGACACGTCTGCTCTGTGCTAAAATCTAAAGCTCACCTGTACCTCAAACACTGAGTACTTTCCACAGTGTCATGCTGCTTCACTACAGCGTCTCCACAAAGACTTCCTGCTTTAACCCAGGTGAACATGGTTTCCTGTCAGACGCCTGAATAACTTTTAAAACCCCACGTGAAACAGCTGCTCCAGAACAGGTGTGGTTAGATATTTCTTTATGGATTTTCTTCTTGGCTGTGATATTGTAGTATTGAATTTTTAGATATGAAACTTAGCTATCAAAGTCAAAATTGCGTCACTGTGACAAAATTGCTGCACAAATAGGTATTGTTTTTCTGTAACCTTTACAAACAAAGAAAGTCTATTCTTCCTGGCCTCAGTGGGTGTAATAACGTGGTGTGAGGACAGTTTACTGCTCAGACTGTAGATGGGATTGCATTCACCTCTTTGTAACCATTTTCCGTTTGGGCTAACTGTCACCAATTCTACCGAGAATTACCGGGAAAGGTCTGAGCTTGCTCTGGTGTCTCCAGAGTCAGCTGCACTGATTGCTTATCAAGGGGGGCTCGCTCTTGTTGTTGCGTCTCACCTTCAAACAACCCTTGAGTATCTCACAGACTCCAAGCAGACATGACGACCTGGTCTGTGTTTGAGGTGATGGCAGCAGGTAACGGGATGATTGCTTGGGTCTAGGGATTTTAAAAACCGAGCAGCCCGCCTCTTACAGAGCTCCTTTTTGTTTCGCTCACTTTAACAATCTTGTATGGGGTTGAAAACAGTCTACTGGCTGACGGATTCATGATTTACGGGATCTCTCACATACAATCAAATCACAAAAGCATGTACAATAACATTTTCAAGTGATGCTACTTGGGGAATAAGATGGAGTAAACCAGCCGAGTGTGTGGGAGTTTATATTGTCATGAAAGAGAAAAGTGCACTCAGCAGACTCATCATGCCCCATCTTCCCTCCATTTTCTTGCATTAAGAGCTGAGGAAAGCAGGCAATTTAGAGAAAATGAGTCTGGTGTGTGCTGGTGGAGACCAAGTTTCTGTATTACAGATCTCAAATAGTGCTTAGAAGAAAACTCTGGAGCTCGGAGGTGGAAGTCAACCCTTAGACCACCTCTGGATTAGACGACGGATTCATTTTCTCCAGTTCAACAGCAGCTTTCACAACTCACACAATATGGACAACTCATTTATCAATACACAATAAAATGTGCAGGAAAAAACTCTTTATTGACCCAAGAGAGAAAATGAGTTTCCACTCCAGAGGTTCTGGTCAATGAGTGCAACCACATTCGACTTCCACAAATTTTCTTGTGTCAAAAAGTATTTTTATCACAATCAACAAAGAGCTAAAGGCATCACATTTGTTTGTGGGTTTCTATTTCTGTTGGCATCTGTGCAAATGATCCTTAAAATGTGTTTGTGTATGATCGTGTGTGTGAGTGAGTGAGTGCTGTAGCTAAACCTGACTTGGAGCGACGAGGCACAGGAAGCCGGAGAGCAGTTCCACTTCCATTTGAGCCTTAATTACCAAAGTCAGAGAGGGGGATTAAGCGAGCGATTAGGCCTGCCAGCATGACAGCCCTCTGGGCACACATTTACACCAGCCCTCGGAAGTGAACTGGCTTAGAAAAGCCGTCGTGCACAACAAGCAGGCCGGGGACTCATTCTGACTGGCTAAATTGCCTTCATCTCTACTGCTTAATGGCTTCCGCTGTTACTCGTGGTCGTGCTTCTAATGTTACTCATTACGATTTCCTTATATGGAATGAATGAATGAGACATCACGCTGCCGAGGTGAAGGCCACGGTGAACCAGCTCATTCCAAACTGTGCCGACACATTAACACGTGTGTTTTAAAGCAAGGCTATGCCTCAAAAATGTAACTACACGTCACGCTAGACTGACGACAGAGATACCACGTGGAGACGGCAGGAACTGTGATTGGTCAGCTTGTGCTGCTTGTGGTTTCACCTACATGTTTACAGGCTCAGTAACACACATCTGACAAAACCATCTCCTCTGCCATTCTCCTGTTCACTGTCATCAGTAATCTCCAGCAGAGTGAATGAAACAACAATAAAACTATAAAAACTTCGCATAACCCATCAAGTGTGAATCCAGCTTCAATGAGCCCAAAGTAAAGAAAACACAAATTGTAGAAAAACAACAGAAACGTGAATGTTTCAGTCAAGTTTTCTTGCACCACTTGGAAGGTATATTCCTTTTGTAGGACTACCTATGTGTGGGTTTTGCTTGTTTATTTGCCTACACCAAGTTGACCCCTACAGCCATTTGGAGGACGTCAACACACAACTCATCATATAACAAAGTAAACAATGCCTTTGTGCATGCTGCAGCCCTCCGTGTCTGTGCTTTACTGCCTTAACGTCATATTGAACATGGAAATACCTGGTAGGTCAACTAGTAAATGAAGCCACAAGACCCAGCAGGCGTAGTTATTATATTCACACAGGGGCAGCCCCACTCCTCACCAAAACAATTAACATATTCAACCCGACAGAACCAACTAATTACAACCTCCACTAACTGGAAGATGTGACCACTGCAGGGCAAAAGAGAAGGATTCTAATCAGTGTGGTTACAAAATAGTTAAGGGTGAAACACATCAACATAAAGGCAAAACAACCACTGGTGGGTTTAGTGATACAGTGATACAGTGATGTGGTGCTGATCGTACCATTGCGCTGATCTAGATGAGTCTTCATGTTGCAAAGCTCCCCTTTAATGTCTCCAGGCACCTCCATCCCTAACTTCTGATAGAACTCCCTCTGCTTCTTTATCTCCGCTGCACGAGAGGGAAAGAAACAGGAAAGAAAATAAGAGAGGACAGTGTCTTTTTTTTTTTTTCCTTCAAGGTCACTGCTGTCACAAGGCTTTTAAAATTCAGTGGAGTGTGAGATTGTGTGTGTGTGCACTGAAACCTGTTTCATCAGGCCGTCTTAGTCTGTCCATGACAGCAAGAACAAGACGTTTATTAAAATATTCCAAGTGAAAGCTGTAAAGCTGTGAGGTTGTAGGTTGGATCTCCTGTGGGTTGTATCGTAAACAAAGACAATACATCACTCTTACCCTCTTGAAGTCCCGGTACCAACTTGTAGACAATGTCTTGCATTGTTCTGTCATGGCTAAAAAAGAACAAGAAAATTATTAGTTATCTAAAGATGAAGATGTAAACCAGTGCAGATAAAGACATTTCTGAGGGAATAATCACTTAAAGTGGAGACATATGCAACTAGACGGTCAAAAAGGCTGGAAACCACTGATGTAAGAAACAACTCTGGGCATCCAAAACCACATCTCAAGATGTCATTTATGGGGAAAAGTCAAATGTGTTATTAGAGACTGAAAAATTCAAATGACACCAGCTCTCAGAGGCTGGAGTGCAGCATATGCTCTGTCAGTCAGAGTGTTAAATAGTCTTTCCCTGTTAGGCAGTGCGGGTGACACAGGTGCGCAGTGTGAGCTCTGGACTGCCATCACCGTGACGGTGCGTTTTTGACAACCCAGCCGTGGCAGCCAGCTGACGAACACGACACGTTCAGTTTGTTAAAAAATGCTACGGAGCAAAAAAAAAAAAAAACAGTGGTTATGTGGTTATGTTTGTCTCCTCTGCCGTCCACTGGGAGAGTCTTTGTATGCGAGGCCAGAATACACACTGCTCTGAAAAGCAGCCAAACACTGACCCCTGTTGGACAGAACTGATATTACACCCCACACAGATCTGCTGTGTATCAACGTGACAAAAATTACAACAAAGACACACAACTGTGTTGATTAGCCACATGCTTTCTAAAAGTATTTTACTCTTTTGTACTCTTATTACTCATTTATTTTGTCTTTATTGCTGTAACATTGTTTTTTTGGATTCATGTCTCTCGGGAGAACAGATTTAAATATCAACGAGACTTTACCAGTTAAATGTTTCATTAAAGAAAGCACTGGAAATCAAGATAGAGAATTCCCTCTCCGGAGTTAAAGAACAGCAGGAAGTTTGATTCTGTGATAGCGTTATCATTACCACCACAATTATTTAAAATAAAATGGATTAAAATCAAGGAGAGACACTTGACAGTACAAGTGGTGGGATTAGTTCTGTTGAGCTAATTCTCTGTGAGGAGACGTCTGAGTGTGACTTCAAGTTCAATGTCAAACATCAACTTTGATCAAATCCTGAAGAGCAGATGGGAATTATCTGTCATGTTGGGCCGTTTTGCCTTCAAATCACTTGTGATGTTTCTGATCAACTCCAATTTCCTGCACACACAATTTAAGGAGGAAAAAAAAACAGCTGCGTGAGGAGCTAATGTGTTTGAAATGGAGCATTTCCTGCACAACGACGAGTCTGCAGACAGCACAGTTTAGACGGTAATGACTAAATTGCTGGTACACATTAAGTTTGTGTGTCGTATTAATCAGACATTAATGTGAGTGCTCAGAGGGGGCACCGACAACACGATCCCTCGCGGAGCAGGAAGTCGCCTGGTGGAGTGAACTCCCCAAAACAACGACAGGAAGACTTGACTTCCAGAATAACCTCCTCATGTTAACCTGAGGAGTAATTCTGTTGATGTACACAGCACTGGATGAGGATGATTCCTTTGTCTAAGAGGTCTGTTTATATGTATTATCTCTTGAGGTGTGAGGTATTCCCACACACGATTCAGTATGATTTCTAATTATCGTTTGTGTTCTGGATATTCCACTTTTTTCACTGCACACTGCACAGGTTTTTAGTTCATGTAGGAAACTGAATTGTTAGGTTTTTCAGTAAAGGTTATTCACACGGAAACAGAGACCACCCTCAGCAGAGCAGCCACAGAGGTTTAGTCTTTTTTTTCCTGCAGAGGAGTAAAGATAAAATGGAAAAAGGCCAGAAGCACTTTGCTCCTTGGTAGTTTATTGTTTACTGGAAGTGCACTGCTGATGCCCCCAGAGGCAGCGAGCAGCTCCCTGCACACTGATGGAGCACCGTCAACATGTCAGAGTGTGTGTGTGTGTGTGTGTGTGTGTGTGTGTGTGTGTGTGTGTGTGTGTGTGCAGCACTCACCCGATGTACTGCAGTGGATGGCTCTGATGAATAACAATCCTACACGTGGGGCACGTGTTGTTTTCCTCCAGATACTTCACTAGGCAACTTCTACAGACTGGAGACACAGAAACACACACAAGGGACATATGGTTACTCTCCAAGCTGCACATGTATAAATTAAACCTTTAATAAATGTTAGAACATATATATAAAACATGTTTTCAGATGTTACAAGACTGTGACTCTACCGACCTCCCCCCCAGAAACCACCCCGAGAGTATAAATATTAAACCACTGGCTTGGTGTTTCAGTTTGTACAAAGAAAACTGAGGTTTTGATGACTGTAACAGACAAATACATATCATGAATTCAGCTGCACTGAAGCACACTATGGGTGACCAGAGGGAGCAGGAGGAGAATTCAAAATTAAAGAAGTAAAGTAATTAGGGGATGTACAGGTGTGTGACATAAAGACAGTGACACCTGCAGTAACACGCTGACTTCTGATCCTGTGAAGGATGTTTATACGTAAAAGAACTGACCTCTCATCATGTGCACAATGAGACAGACTGTATAAACCACCACTGATTTACTGCACGTGATTCTCCATCAAAAACCACCTGACAGCTGCAGCCAGTGATGTGATGTGAATCTCTTTGTCTCCCTTTCTCAAAGTGAGAGGGAGAATCAAAGCGACTCCCCTGGACTCGGTGTTTGCAGCGAGCGGGGCGACTCCCATCTGTGGTAGAACAGCTCCCTCATGTGGACAGAAAGGGTATTACACTGTCTGAGTTCAGTGTGGCGTGAAATTAAATGATTGAACTGACATGTCCTCATGGTATTAGAAGACATCTTCACATCAAACATTAACACTAGGTCAGTTTAGATTCCCGGCAGATGAATTTGATCATCATCTCTTGTTTTGTTTTGTTCCTGAACTCCCATGCATTCCTTAAATAAGATACTAATATAAATCTCTCTTTTTCAAACATATAAATGAACCTGTTCCATATCCTCGAAGAACCAACCTGGATTCAAACTTCACAGGGTTTCTACCTCATATCTCCTGTTATTATCAAAACTGTAGCAAATCTATGCTCAAAAAAAAAACCTAAAAGGTGCAATACATACAGTTTAAATATACAAAAAAGGTTTCCTGTCACTCTCATCGTGGAGAACCAGGAGCAACTTTGCATAGATTATTCTCACCAACCCAAATGTCGAGCGCACAGTACCAGGAATAAACATGTCGGGTTCAGCAGCAGTGAGATCGCTCCCCCAGGCTCAAAAACCCACAGACCTTCTTTCATTATTCTGCAGCACCAGACAATTATGATTTCACAACAAGAACCTCATAATAATCTGCTGTGTACTTGTCAAACCACCAGCATTTGGCTTGATGTCAGTATTCTGTTAACTCTGCCCTCTGAGCATTAAAGGGCACTTAAGGTTGCAGATGAGGTAATCGTGCTCAACTCAGTGACACCCCCGCATCCTCCCCCCCACCCCCAGGCGTTACAAAACTGTTAACTCAAGGTCTTACTACTTCCTTTTCACTTCAGCAGGCAGTGAAACAGAAGCAAACATACGTATAATGCAGAAGGCTTCGTCTGTAGAGGCGCTAACTGCTCATCGACGTCCAGCACCAACCTGATGAAGCACGGCGCTTTGAGAAGTACTGAGGCGGCAAGACATTATGAGGCCTTGTTGGTTACACAGGAAATATCTGCTAGATGGTTGAGGAATCTAAGAGGAAGCTCTGCCCTAAATTTGTTTCGCAAGAGCAATGAAAAGCACCAGGCAGCCCTCAGATGGTCCACAGATGCATTTTACAAAGCTTTTTTTACATTGTCTGCAACAAAAGAGTTTGAAAAAAGCAGTCCAGATACTATTAGGTATAATTACTCAAATCTAATTGTGTAAATGTCAGTTCAGTGGAAAACAAAGTTCTGGGAACTCATGTGAGGTGACTGGTTCAGTTCTGCTTTTCTCCAGCTGAGGAAAATCTTTTACATCACACCACAACTACCACATCACCTTTGTGGAAGCTTGTTGCTCCTGTGGAACAGCCTCAAAAGCTAAATCATTAGCAAAAAATCTTAGAAATCATCAGGTTTTTTGCCTTTTTCTTCATGTTAAATCGTCACATTTTTCCTTTTATACTCGTTTGTCTCCTTCATTTCCTCTTTGTCTTTTCTCCCTTCTACAATCCACTTTGTAACTTCTGTTTTGAAAAGTGCTACGTATACGTTTTATTTACTGATTCATATTTAGGGATGATTAGAAACCAAACAACAGAGCGACTTGAGTCCTTCTGTTGCAGCCTTCAATTTATTGCTCACTAATCAAAATTCACAAACAAATTGGCTGTTTATTCAAGTGTCTAAACCCATCAAAAACACTTTTAATCGTTAATTATGTTCATATTCCAAATAATGTTATTTCATGGTTTCAATAAACAGACCCATGTGGTCTTTATAATTTCTAATCTGCTACGACTGAAGCACAGTGAGCGTTTAATTCTTATTTCTGTCTGTCTTCAAAGAACATTGGATTTGTTTGCTCACTGTATCAGCTTAAATATATTCATTACTCACGTTTAATGGACACAGTGTAAATGTGTGAGAGCGTTTAACACAGAGAAAAGAAAGTATTATCATTTCTGTGTCAGCGCAAACTGTTTTCATGCATCATGAAGCACACAGCAGTAACAATTGTATAACTACGTATCATATCTGGTTGTTTTCCACATGACTTGTCAGCAGTGTTGTTCAGCTACCGGAACAATCTGTTAAAGACAGATTTACTGTGTGTTTACTGTCCTCTCTAACCAGTGTCAGAAAGTAGCTGAAGACCAGATGTACTTCAGCAACAGAGATTTACACAGTGAAAAGTGTAAATAGAAACGGTCTCTGACTTGTATTAGTGGATCTCTACTCACTGAAACTGTAAGTAATCTACAGGTAGTGTAACTCCACAGGAAACAGGTGGGGAAAGAAACAGTTAACTGTGACAAAAGAAGTTTTAAAAAAAAAGAAAAATTATATCATGCTTTAAGAGGGTTAGAATCTGAAATCTGTCCATCCATTTTCTGCTACTTATCCAGTGTTGGGTGACAGTGGACGCAGGTTATAGTCTATACACCCCTCAGGGATCCTGAGGTGCTCCCAGGCCAGATGAGATATAGTCTCTCCTGCGTGTTCTGGGTCTACCTCTAACGGTTTAAAACTTGCCCAGAAAACCACCTTAACTGGCTCCTTTCGACACAGAGGATCCCACTCCAGATGTCTGAGCTCCTTCCCCTATCTATAAGAATGAACCCACCTTACAGAGGAAACACATTTCACCTGCTTGAATTTGCAATCTCACTCTTTCAGTCACTACCTGATGCTCATGACTGTAGGCTTCCTGCTTCTCATAGGTTTTGGAGGAGAGATCTGTTTTATTTCTCAGAACAGTCAAACCTATGTGCAGTGTAAATATTCTAAACTTGCTACATGACAGAACAGCAATCATCTGTTTTGTCTCTGAAAGTATATGAAAATAACTGACAGCTAATTATAACTGAAAATCAATGACTAAGACACCTGGACAGAGAACGAGGGGTTTTGCATGATGAAAACATTTTATGATCATTTTTACCCTGTTTGTGCAACTGTTAACAGATTTTATAAAACTCAGGATAAAAGATCCAACCTGCATCCTACAGAGAGCAACTTTGAAATGAATATGTCCAACTGAACATTTCTTCTACTAAAGAAAAGAAGTGTATTTTTAAGAGAACTCTACAGATGCATTCACTGATTCATGCGAGCAGCCTTTAGTCTAGAGGAGTCTTATTTTGTGTGATGGGCAGACAGTATAATGACTCTGACTGTAGACACAGACAGACTGAAATTATCCTACTTTGTTGAAAATACCCAGCTAATGATGCACCGCTGTTTGAATGAGACGTGACATCTTCTCACCTTCATCTGGTAGTTAATAAACGTGCAGAACACACAGCAGTGACAAGAATCCCATTTTCTGTGATACAGCGAGTCTGTGTGCTTGGTTTTTTTTTTTAAGATTATAATTAAGTTACTGGTGAGATTGTGTTGCACATAAATAGAAATGAAGGGAAACATCAAGTCCACAGCAGAGTGCATCACTGGAGCCAGTCTGACCTACAGATGGAGTCGATGGTGAAACAGATTTTACACACCGAAGGCAGTGCTATAAGTCAAAAGAAACAGAGCTGCACAGATCAGAGAGACATCGCTCTGCCTCCAGGATTCTTCCCATCGGGTGATAAATCCTGAACGTTACACCTTTTGAGCCAAGAAAAACTCTGGGAGACAAACACAGAGCGAGTGTGTGCCAGATAAACAATAAAACTGATGAGACAGGGACAAGAGGAGAACTGACAACAAGGCAGAGAAACAGGAACAAAACAAAGAGACGAACAGCAGAAATGAAAAAGTGAGAATATTTGAAAGGACAAAGGAGAGAGAGAGAGAGAGAGAGGCAGCTGTGTGAGGAGGGACCTACAGGTGTGTAAGCACTCTGTGACGGTGGTGGCGTCGATCAGGTAGCCCTCACACAGACGACATGTGATGTGGGCGTTGATGTGACACAGCTTTATCTTCCTCGTCAGCATGTCGGGGTTCTGGGGAAGAAGAAACAAAGATTAAGGATAAGGATAAATAACAGTGGAAAATCCTACAATCTGAGAGTGAAACTGCAAATATCCAACTAAGTCTACTGCAGCCACTGCAGACCATGATTTCGTTCATGTTAAAATAATAGGAGTGTACTCTTTTGTTGGTAATATTTCCTTTGTATTGTTGTTGACTCGGCATGTATTTTATCAATTTATCATCTTAGTAAAAAACATCAAATAAAATGTCAAATATTCTCTTGTAGCTGCTCAGATTTGCTGCTTGTCTCTTTTTTTTACGTCACTGTAAACTGAATATCTTTATCTAAAGATTCTGAGAAACTGTCAACAATCATTGTGTCAGATTTTGGCAGATACATGAGCAAAAAAGTTCAAGTTCTTTACTGTTATTTCCACAGTGCGCACTCAGCAGGATATCACTCTCCACAGTGCAACATATACGACAGACAAGACACAACTTCAATCTCTAAAAACAGATATACACTGGTCAGCTACAGTCATGTCTTGTGTTGGCACTGCTGAGTATGAGTAATAATCCTTTCCTGCAAACTGTCCTGTATATTTTGGTGGTGTTTCCAATAAATAAGGTATAAACAGGGGGAATTCATGCACACACAGACAGGATTATTCTCCAAAAATAAGCAAATACAAGATATATCCTCAATAATATGAGGGTTAATTAAACACACCTCTATAATGGCATTGAAAACAGGACATTATAACCATGCTCCACGTGGCAATGCACCTCTAAAATATATATATGGCAGACCAGATGCAATATCAACCATTAAACAGAGCGTACAACACCAGCAGCAGCAGTAATACGCCTATAATCACAACAAATGCTGAATATTACTGCAGCACTTCATGTCAGCTACCACAGCTTCATTGTTTTCTATGCCTGCTCTCATTGCACCCAGGGAGCTACTTAGCTATCACTCCTTCCTTTCTGCCAGCCACAGCTACTGCATCTGCTGCATTCTCATCTTCTGCCTCTGTGCCTCTTTGAAGCAAACTTTTAAGAGCAGCAGCAGGTAGACTGTTTGATGCTGCTGTTGTATCGCCGCTCTACTCTTTATTCTGACAAAATCACTAGTAAGACAGGCAGCAGAAGTCACTTATTGTTGGCAGCGATGGCTCGTTGCCAATTTTAAACCGCAGGTGGAGACCAGAGTCTTCGGTTCAACGTGTACCTGCTCGATCACACTCTGACAAGCAGGAAACAACAGGCTGCGACAGGCAGCTCTGATCTACATGATGATGAAGGCAGTGATTTGCTGAAGTTTGAGTTTGAGTAACTGGATGACTAACTGTGGTTTCACTCTGTGAGCTGCATCATCAACAAGTCACTGAGAAACTACTCAGTCCTCACAGAGCTGAGCGAACTACAAACTGAGACGCTCGGCTGATGTGTAGAGAGGCAGGAGATGTGATTTTATTTTACTGTATCAGAGTTAAATATCAATAAACTCACATATAGTGATAAACTCACACCTACACATACACTAGAACTGCAGTGATTAGTCACTTAATTGATTAGTCGATCCACAAAGAAATTATCAGCAAATATTTTGATCATTTCAGTCACTATTCTCTGCAAAAATGTAAAATATTTGTGGTTTTAAACGCATCAAATGTCAGGATTTGATGCTTTTCTTTGTCACACAAAGGCTGTTGGTCAGACTAAAGCAGACAGCTGAAGGTGTGAAGCTGAAATGATAACATTTTAGAGACTAAATGTTCAGTTGAGGAAATAATTGGAAGATTAATTGAAAATGAAAACAACACGCTCAGACACATGTACCTGCAGTGACAAATTACAAATTGAGAAGAGAGGAATCATTAAATCACACAACTAGAAAATAGTTTTAAAATGTCTGTCATAGTTTCAAGCCGAAACCAGAGAATGTTTTGCAGTTTTGTTTTTTTCCTAATCAACACCAGAGCGGAGAATTTCTGTTCATCTCTTGCAGGGATAACTTTTAAAATAACCAGGAATTCAAAGAGAATGTCTGAGCTGCGCTTAAAGGGAGTTAAAGAAGTTTTCTTTTGATGAAGGTGGACGCAGCCCTTCACTTCACCATGAGACGCCCCGCGGAGACGGCTCAGCTGTCTGGCTCCCGCCGTGGTCCGACTCCAGGAGCTCTCCAGGAGTTTTTACATTAAATATATCTGCATGTCAGACCATTCATTAATTTTTCCTTCTCTGCTTCTGTCTCCACTGTCCATCAAATCAACGCCTCTACAACCTGTTTGTCTTCCCAGGATTTCAGAGCAGCTTTAACACAAGAGTCAGAGGTCAGCTTTTTATATATAAATCCATTTTAGTTCGTTTAATAATAAGATGCAGTTAAAGTACAACAGCTACTATATTTGTGTTCCCCACACAGACGACACATAAACCAGGTCTCTTGTGCAGTGAACATGCAGTAACTGCCAGAGCAGCTTATTGTCTCCAATGTGTGACAGGCTGACTAATCAACAGAGCACAACAGCAGACAGTCGCAGCCAAATGATCAGATGTGAAATTACACCCAGCTACCACTCAGATAATGGCTGGTTGTGCCTGGTGAATAAGACACTGAGACAGCGAACATCCATCATTTAGAGGCTCCAACCTGCTCTGAAACCCTCGCTGACTGATAAAACTGTACAGGCATCTGGACTCTGAGGCAGATGAAGATAAAGACACCACATGAATGTAGATGTTATGATTGTCATCTATGCAGAGGGATGAGATTCAGATCTACAAAGTGTCAGCAAAACTGAGGGGAATTTTGGTTTGGTTTTCATAAACAACCTCAATTGTTTGAGTCATTTTTCAAGCAAAAATGACAAATATTCACAATTTCTAGCTGAACAATTGTGATTATATTTGTCTTTTATTTTGAAAAGTTAGTCAGACTAAACAGGCAATTTGAAAATGTTGCCTTGAGCTTCAGGAGATTGAATTGAATCGAATTGTTGACATTTTTTAGATCAAACAATAAATCAGTTAATTGGCAAAATAATCATCAGCCTAACTCTCAGAGCGTCACGTAAGCTTTTAAACTAAGAGTTAAAATCAACATTGCTGCAATGTAGTTTGTCTCCAGAATCTACCACCCAACCTGACAGTAAACACCAGAGAGAAACCAAACACTGTACTGACCCACATCCATTAAATGTAGAAAAGTGTTGGTAACGCATTTTCCTCCTGTTTCTGAGGCTATAAAAGCTGTGTGGGTTTTTCAGCACAGATAAAGAGATGAGAGGTAAACAAATACTGCGGTTCTTACCCCTAATACCGCCATGCGTCGACTGTGGATGGTGCAGCGGCCACGTCTCTTCCTGCGGTTGTGCGGCCGACAGTGTTAGCTCCTCATCATGGAGAGCCTCTCATTGGAGCCTAAAGAGGAGAGGGAGAGGGAAAGTAAGAAATCTGTGTAGTCGTTTTTCATGAAAATTAGGACTCTGCAACACAATGGCAGAAAGGTTAGAAAGCAGACAATAATGGCTGCTTCAAAACGGTTACAAAATTAGCATTCAGGGAGACTAAATGATCCCTGTGCTAATGCTAACAACACAATAGCAACACAGCCTATAGCCAGATTAGTTTTCAAAGGAATAGCTATAAAATTTAGCTTTTTTTTTCTTGTCAAGAGTTATGTGAGAAAATTGATGCGATTCTCACAGTCTGTCCATTAAATATGAAGCTACTGCCAGCAACCGTTAGCTCAGGTTAGCATAAAGACTGAGAAAAAAGGAGAAACAGCTACTGTGACTCTGTCCAAAATCTGCCAACCAGCACCCCCACAGCTAACTAACTAACATGTTAAATCTAGTTTGTTTGATCCATACAAAAACTAAAGTGGAAAAACCAGCAAAACCAGGCGATCCAGCAGAGACTTTTCAGTCTTTAAGCTAAGCTAAGCTAAGCTAACTGGCTGCTAGCACCATATTTACCTTACAGACAGCAGTCCTCTCCTCTAACTCCTGGAAAAAAAGTGGAAAAGTATATTTCCCCAAAATATTCCTTTTAAATAACAGCTTTAAATGTGGTTTGGTTTCAACCAACTAAAAGAAGGTTACCTACAGAGAGTCAAACTACAATGGAAACTCTGAGGGACAATGCTTCACAATACCACCCACACTGTTTGACTGACAGGCCAAATACCACAGCAATGAATCCCCGGCATGACAGAACACACAGACAGATGAGGACCTCATGTATCACCACCTTCACACACAAGTTACACAAGTGTTCCTGAAAGTTGTAGTCGTCCTCCACAGAGGGCAACAGATTTCTGTCTCCCAGATCCAGGCAGCAGTGACTAGCTGTGCCTTCACTTTGTGTGATTCATTGCTTAATTGTAGGAGTCTGACCACTCCAGTCACGATGGGAGAGGGAACGCCAGGCGAACACCCACCACTGTTCCATCCTCCTCCAAACACACACACAGACATGCTGCCTTCAAAGTCTCCGGTGACCACGTTAAGTCTGCCAGCCTGCCTCTGTCTGCTCATCAGACCGTGAAATTAGCCCAGTTAGTCGGCAGAGATGAAATGTGGCGGGGGTTGCTGAGGACACACACTGTACTAGCTGCCTATTAGAGAGCCGTCACGCACTGAGGAGCTTCACACAGATGTTATCGTCACATGACGCTGCTGGGGCGACTCCTCGGTGATGTAGTGTTTTATATTTGTGCGTCGCCGGGGTCGAGTGGAGGTCACGTTCACAGTTAGAACTCAGGAGTGTTTCCTCTTATTGTTTGGTTTGCTTAGACAGGTGTGAGACATAAACTCTCTACACTGAACACATGACACAAACCCAAAACGCTCAGGGTTTGTGGATATAAAAAACAGATGCTGACATCTGCTTTCAAGCGGTTACAAGGGAAAATATGGAATCAGAATGACATGAAATATCTCATGGAATGAGAGTTGGTAGAAGAATTAAAATCTGTCATTCTCAGCTTAAAACTATAGCAAGATAGAAAGCCAAAGCGCTAGGCAGCCAAAAATATCTTCACACCTGAACATTACACCGATATGTGAGTGATGATCATCTCAGTCCGAAACAACAGGCATTAATCTACTGCCACAGCAGCCTCTAGTCTTCTAGTTTTGGGCTTTTCAACTGATTTTAAAGCTTGGCTGATGTTGAGTGAAAAGGTCGATACTTCAGTTCATCCTAAAAGGTCTTCAACAGGGCTGAGGTCAGTTCTTCCACGTCAAACTGGAGAAACTGTGTCTTGATTAATCATTTTCTTTAGTAAATGTCAGAAAATAAACAACAACAAACACTCCAAAACCTAATGATATATTAGTAGCCGGAGCCAGTGCATATTTGACATTTAAAACAATTCACCAGTTATAAAAAAGTAGTTGTATCTGTCAATTAACGACTCGATTCAAAGACTAATTCCTATAGATCCAGTCCACAAACCTTTGGCCATGTGGTGCATCTGTGAGCCTGTGTGAATTTTCCTGGCAAGCTCTGGATCACAGTGTGACTCTAATTAAACTAAAGATTATGTGTATTTAGTAATATATTGTTGTGGCTGCAGAGCTAAGCCATTTTGTTCTTCGGACAAAACGCCTTTATACAACCAGACTGCAGACATTCTCTTTTCAAAAAGGTATTTGTTCACTGTCTGTTCACTGCAGCAGCAGTGGCAGTGCTCCTGAACCCTCTACTAGATGACTAGAGGGATAACACTGCAGGCAATGTGCAGTATATATAAAAGATGAAGCCTACCAAACCACCTCGGAGTTCAGCTCAGGTCAGCTCAGTCCTCTAAGCTGCGGCTGCTGCATTCAGGGTCATTTGAGGCTACCAGTGATCTGAAAGCCAGCAAAGTACATTACGTAGACAGCCTGCATCCGCCACAGCAGACAGCATACGTTCACCATCACACTGACAACTCTGCAATCACAGATATTCAGACGTCCTGGGGGCTGAGTGGTTAACATGCATACCATGTAACTGCAACACAAAACACCTCTCTCTCTCTAGTCAGGTTTCCATCCAAATGTAGACAAATTTTAACCTAATTTCCAGAAAATCAGCAAAAGAATCTGCTGTAAAACAATGTGGGAAATCTGATGGAAATGCTACATGCTTCATATGTGTCACATTTATTCACTGAGCATGTTTCCACTGCTCTTCATCGATACACAAACCTTTGCACCTCAGCCGAGCACAAGATCATTTTCACTCCATTTGCTTCGTGCACAAATAAAAAATTTGCATAAACACAGATGGATGCAGACACTGTCTGTCTCCACTGCATTTCCTGTTTCTCTCAGCTGTTGTTACAGCTGTGTGTGCTACTGCTGCTCTGTTTGTCCCTTTTCCTCTCCCATCCTCTGTGGTAGCTCCACCCAGGTACTACCTGATCAGTCATCAATGAGCTGCACCTGGCTGCGAATGAAGTGTTTAAAAGCTCCTGTTCCAGCAGCAGAAGCGAGAGGCAACTAGTGTGGAGGACTGCTGGTTTTTCTGCCTCTCAGCCTGGGGTTTTATTTCATTTTGTGTTGCAGTTGTGTGCGTCTGTGTTTACTAGTTTTGCTGTAAAACATGGGAAAATGGTCCATTGTATAGCTTGCAAACCACACAGATAGAAGCTGCGTCTTTATTTGTCAGGGACAAGAAGACATTAACTCTCGTTGTCTCTGCATTTTCGCTTGTGAATAAGTTCCTAAAACCCTGTGACTGCTCAGGAGGCAGAAGCTTATTTACTACAATCATCCAAGGCCACAAAGATCTGAGTCCAAGAAACAGGAAAACTTCTGTTCACCTGGAGTTCCTGTCCAAGTCTGTAAACATCACTGGCTGACAGTAAAGTTTAAAGAGAGTTTTGTGACGTGTTGGAGATAAATGTAAAATGAACCTCCATCACTGTGTTTCTTGCTCAGTCTCATTTCTGCTTTCTCTTCCCTGTTTAGTGACTCCACACATAAATTTCAGCAGAATGTCAGATATTAATCCCATGGGCAGCAGTGGAGAGACTTTTTCCCACAGTTTACTGACAAGAACAAGATTTCTCACTGACACTGAACTCTGTTCTTAAATTAAGACATGACCACATGAATTTAAACAGTTTTAACAGAAACCAAGATAATCACACGTCGTGACTAAAGCTCTAAAACGAGAAATACGACACATTAGAGCTGCAACTACTGATTGTTGTCATTATCGATTACATCTGTTGATCTGTCCAAGGTCTGAGTCTTCAAATGTCCTAATTCGATTTACATTTCTAGAAGACGGAAAGGAATCCAGCATCTATATACATCTGAGGAGCACTTAAAGTGACTAAAATATTTATTTCATGACGATTAATTTTCTGTCAATGCAGCGTAAATAATTATATTAAGTGACCTAAAGGGTGAATATAAAGTGGGCACCTAAGATTAAAGTAAAACTAGCATCCGATTCGTGGATCTGTTCCCACTCTGCTGGCCTTTTTGTCATGCTGTAGTGATTCACAATGAGACAGTGGAGATCATCATCATCATCCTCCTCCTCCCACTGAAACCTGTCGAGCAGCAACGGTTTCCCACAAACCCACAGGCAGACTCATTCACATTCACACCACCAACACCTACGGAAACCAGTCGCTCTGGTTTTATCAATCACGTTCTACAACCAGAGGAAAAACTCCAACCACAGCCGACGTACTTCTGTTTGTTGGACCCTGGGTGATTAAAGCAGCACAAATAACAACTAGTTACATGATGTAAAGTCTGTAGAAGATAAATATAAAGAGGTTATGGCTGTAGATACACAGAGATGTTGATGCTTAGTGTCCCATGATCTAGGTCTTTTAATGGATCCTTGAAAATACAGAAATTTGCTCTTGAAAACTTGAGTTGACAAACAATTAGAAATGATCTCAACAGCTAACCAGTCATCACATGATGTGTGTTTTGATGCTATTTATTCAGCTTAAAGAGAGGTTCTTATGTCTGTATGTTTACTCCATATCTGAGGTATCCCATCATTCTCAGCGGCAGAAGTTGTAGTTTACTCTTCCTCAGGATCCCCCACAGAGAGTGACAAGATTTGACGACTCAAGGTTCACTGTTCTTCCGATTGCAAAGACTTTTGTCTCTATGAGTCATTTACACCCAATGTAACATGTAACATAACAGCACAGGTGAAATTAGATGTTTTAAATCTTCTAACTTTCTGTCGAGGTGAAAGGTTTGTTGGCCGACTTGACCCCCAAGAAGAGCAAACTGAGTTCATCAAATGACATTTCGCAGCAGTATGTTCCTAGTTACAGTTCACCAAGTTGCACAGTTTTATATCTCACAATTACACATTTTGTACTACTGACCAGAGAGCCATGATTAAAATGCCGAATTCAGAAAACAATATCCAGTTGGCAGCGATTTCAGCACAGGACAAACTGTATCCTGTGCACTGATTGTTGTAAACCCTTTGTGGCCGCAATCAACGAGGAACCCCAAAGCAACGATTCAAGCCAACAAATACAAGTCTGGAATCTTTGAGATCAGGAACAGAAACTCTTTTTTTGTCAACAGGCCAGAGTCACAGGGAAATACCAAAACCGTCAGTGCATGTTTGGTATTTTATCATTTTTTATGTCTATGGTTTATCTGTCAGAGCTGGAGGCAGTTGGTAGACACAGCAGAAGATTTAGAAGCACTGGCTTTTGTTTGTTGTAGCTGTCAAATGTCTTTTTTAAGTGTAACTGAGGCTGCGTTCAAAGACCTGCAATTGATGTGTGGACCGATGTTAACATTTGTAAATGTTTGATTCTCTAAACTTAGTTTCCTTCAGTCAGTCTTCATTCCTCCTGACTCAAAGAGAATCAGGGTATCATATCACCACTAATGTATCTGCATCGGTAGATGTACACTCCTGGAATCCTGCACGGGATGGTTAACCACAAAAACTGCATGTACAGGCTAAAAATAGAACAATTCATCTGTCAGTCAACTCAAATCAGGTCGATTTTCTTTACGCAGCCAAATATTTAAAAAACACAAATCCTCAAGTGAGCCATAGACCACTGATCTGGACTCTACAATTTGGTGTAGTGACCGTACAACTGCCACACAGCAGCTTTTCAGCTTCCACTGCCCTCAGTGACTTTAAGCCACTAATATAATGTAATTCATGCCTTAACCAAAGCAAACTGACAGATAGAAGTCCTCGGGATGCAGCCAAGTCTGAAGATTAACAACATTTGCAGTCAATCATGAGCTGAACAACTGTCTCAGTAGCTGATAAGTACACACAGAGACAGACACACACACATACACACACACTCTGGCATCACAAAGAGCCCCCTGTTGGCCTGCCTGTGGGTATTGGAGTGTTTGGCCTCGGTATAAATTGGCTGCCAGCTGGAGCGACGGACACTGAAGGCCTGCACCAGTGGACGGAGCCAGGAGGAGAGGCCTCTGCTTGTTGTGGAAGCTTTGGCTTCACTTCAAAACACACACACACACACACACAAACTCCTAGGGCCACACACACACTTAACGTGTGACAAAAACGCACACAAAGCACACAGAGATGGAAATGCGTACACACATCCACCGTCACACACACAGTTATTGTCTCCTCTTAATTCTCTTTGATGGCCCTCAATCCTCCTGCCAGGACTCGGTGCCTGGGGAAATCAGTCAGACAATAGACGCGATCCAAAGAGAAGCAGACTGCAGCAGGCCAGGAGGCTGTGAGCGCTGCCAAGAAGCGGCAACACTTGAATAATTGAGCTTTGAGTTTAGATTGTGAAGGCCGGCAGTGAAGTTAGTGGAGCTAATGTGTAATACGCCTCGCAGGTCAGAGAATACACAGAAAAAAACCACTACCCTGAACCTGTAACTCAGGTGACTTTCTGCTCAGATTTGGAGCGTTTTAGTTGAGGAGTGACAGATGTGAAGAAGGTCTTGTGTCATGTCAGATTATCAAGTATCAGAGCACGGATATGACAAACCGTCCTCCTGACGTGTTCATGTAGTCTGATACAGAACTGGTAGCAAGGCTGAGACACTCTTCTTCTTTTTCTTCTTAGAGTGAGGAGGAAGATATGGAAAATGGTACATGGAGTACTTCTCAGTGTCAGCATGTCTCTCCCAGAGGCAGCAAAGCTGAGATTCACACGTCTGATCACACCGACAAGATCCAAAGTTTAACCACCAGACAAAAACTTCCTCAGTCACTTCTCCAGGTATCTAAAATTTCAGTGGTAAAAAAATCAATATGAAGAAACAAAGGCAGTGGCTGGAGCCCACTGTCCATACACAATTTGTGAATCTGCCGGGCCATGTAGGCAAAAAGTTCATCAGGAAACAAAAGCTCAACTATCCCACTCAGAACAAACGTGGACTGTTCTTGGACGCTGACCACACTGTGGGTGATTCTCTGAGAATAAAGACAAAGATTAATTCAGAGGAAGAGAACGGGTGAAGTTCAATAGGTTTGATTTTTACCAGAGTAACTGTTAGTCTGAGATCACTGGAGCTGAAACGATCCAGTCGACAGAAAAATAATCAGTGACTGAAGAAGCCTTTTGGGTGAGAGGTGAAA
Organism: Lates calcarifer; assembly: GCF_001640805.2. NCBI lineage: Eukaryota > Metazoa > Chordata > Actinopteri > Centropomidae > Lates > Lates calcarifer. Next base: position 23,133,026 of record NC_066840.1, on the reverse strand, counting down.
CGACTCCAAGCATCTACAACCAAGTTCAGTTTACCCTTGTTGGACAACAACTATTTAGATAATCCACAAATCATTTTAGTAATTTCTGAAGATAAACTGTCAGATATTCTATGAAATGTAAGAATTTGTAACAGTTGCCTTTCTTATCTCCTATGATTCAGAATCAATTCTCAAATGCCAAAAGTTGCCTTCTGTATTATGCTGATGCGACAGTGCAGCACATGCTGAGAGTTATCTTAGTTCATTGTGAAGATGATTTGGCCATTTTTCAATGTTGTCTGGCATTTTATAATCAAAACTTTATCCAGGAAAACAGGGATTGTTTGTTGCAGCTCATGCAGGCCCTGGATATGAGACAATTACACGACCCAGTTCACACAAACCACACAGTTGGACTAGAGCAAGGTGCTGAACCTCAGTCACCTTGAGAGAAGTTCAACCTAAAGCATCTTTGTGATCACTGAAATTATATCTGAAAGGGCTAAAAGTCGCTGAAATCCATAAATGATTTTTGCAGCCAGTGTTCCTCCTAATTGTTCCCCTTGATACCAAAGTTGAGGCACTTTGAGTTTTCAGTGTGTGTCTGTCAGATGCATCCAGATGGGTTTGTTGTGTCATTTCATAAAAAGTCAAACAAACATTTCATGTCTCTTCTTTATCATCAGTACAACCCGTCATGATAAAGGCACAAGGTCACAGCGATGACGCATGCTACCTCTGTTTTCAGTCGTCTGGTTGAGCAGATATCTATGAAGGCCAAAATGATCCTGAGGAATCAATAGCAGAGTGTGTGGAGCTCCTGTTGACTTACTTTTAGAATTAAAAATCTTTTCCAAAGACGTTCGACACAGCCAGAGAAAAAACAGCCTGTTTAAAGCCCATTCAGAGAGCTTTAGCTCTGTGTTTAAACATGTTGTTGTGATGCTTGAAGTAGGATGAAACACATTTGTGAAAGATTTACAAGGAGCTTTGTGTCTTCCCCATGTGTGTAGATAAAACAACACAACGAACTGTGTGAACCAGTGGTGGTTTTTATCTCTGACATCAGTTGTAGTCATGTGTGGCTCCAGCAGGGATGAGCCAAATTGACCCTGGAAGGGGAAGCTGGGTAGATTACAGCAGTTACACTATCAGGCTTAGTGGTTTCTTTCTGTTACTAGCTCCATGGGTAGACACACACAAGACACACTAAAAGCTAAAAGGGTGAGTGAGTCCCATCAGAGAAACTAGTACAAAAACATATACACTCACGACACAGTAAGGAGCTTTGGATAAATGTTTCCACTAAATGGCATATGCTATTAGCATGGCCAAATGGGCTTGTTATCCAGCTCCTTCGAGTTATCGAGCACAGGCGCTATAAAGGAGAATGCAGTGGTCCCACTGTGCAGACAGAGACAAACACAGCCTTACATAAGGAGAGGATATCAAAGAGTAAACCGTCTCAACACCCAGAGGCTCAGGACACACTGGCCACCCCGATGGCACAAAGACAAAAGAGATAAGCTTCAAATGAGGAACAGAGGCTCTGAAGAAATCTGTTGAAGCAGGCTGTGCTCTGTGCCCGTCTGCTAGGAAATGTATTGAGTCCTGATAATTACATTGTCTTATATCAGCTTAATTAAGCAGACTTCAAGTGATTTAATTTTTGTTTACCGACTAGATTACCCTCAGTTAGGTTTCTGTTAACTGTCCAACATTAGTCATCATTTCGTCTTTTTCCACTAATAATCTGTCTTTACTTCAAGATGCTCTACAGGATTATCACTCAACTCTCACAGCTTTGTTTCCAGCTGCAGGAGGAGTTTCCAGCAAAAAAGAAAAAAAAAAAAAGCTTGAATAAAACAGGGCTGAACAGTGAATCTAAATATTATATAAATATGGCCAAGTGCAAAATTCCAAATCGCATGTCAATGTGTCACAACATACCAGTTACAGAGATGCCCCAGCCTACAAATCACATTCTCCAGTTTCTAACAATAAGAAAACAAATGGTTAAAACTCACAGACTGAGGCTGTAACATCACTCCAAATTAAAAGGCAAATTAAAAAGACAGGTCTTTAGTTTCCTTTAAAAAAAACAACACCGACCTTGTTTGCCATTCTAATATCCAGAGGCGGGTGTAAAAACAGAGGGCAGCCCCACCGATGCATTTATGGAACACATAAGGAACATTTAAAAGATAATCTGTGGAGGATCTTAACTGCAGACAGACAGAGACAAGCTGCTAAAACAGCAGAGCATTTAGCAGTTAAAGAGCCAGACACAGAAAATACTGGTGACTGTGAATGTTGGCTAACACTTTTGCTCCACTCCCTGTTTAAATAAGATTCTGTAGCATCTTTGCAGCTCTGCTGTTTCTGCTGCAGCCTTCAAACACACCACCTGTCAATTTAACTGTGATCAGTACAAGTTTTTCCTTCAATTTTCTATAGTTGAGTTTGCACTTGTGCCTACACTGCACACGACTCCTCCTCAGTTTATTCCAAACAAACAAGTGTTGTCAGTGGAAACATAAAATGCATCATATCCTGAGGGACAGGGCTGTTTTTTTTTCTTGAGGAAAGATGTACAACACGCCAGGTTGTTTACACGGCAAATGAAGCAGCTCTTGTTAAAATGCTGCAGGCTCCATCAACACTGTTTCACATGAAGCAGTGATAGACACATTGACAGATTATTATTCCTCATGTGAAGTTTCAAAAGGTCAGCATGTTGATCATTTGACTTCACAGCTCTGTTCAGCTCATGATAACAGCAGGGCCCTCCATCGACCACACCTATTAGCTGCAGCTATTCCAAACTGCAAACTGATAAAATCTCCTGAACTTAACTGCGTTTTTCTCCAATGACTAAAACCAGATTCACATCCCTGCCCTGATTCAGGCTGTTCTCATCTTTTTCTACCCGTGAGAAGGAGAAAACATCACTTCCATAAACCCCTCTCTGGAATCTAGAGGTTTAATGATGTCTAGCTTGCACGAGAACTTCACTATTAGACCTTAAGAATCATCATTACGCAGTGGCATTCATGCAATCCACTAAACAGACAACTGATACCAATAAACAGTCAACTTTAATTAAGTCATTAAACACAAGTAATGAGCACCGCTGACTGCAGCTCCCGCAGTGAAGAAAAACAGGGGGATAACAAGCAAAGCAGCTGTTAAAGCTGGAATTATTCTATTCATAGAAACTCTGCACTGGCACAGGAATAAAAAATGTCTTTAACTGTCAAATTATTGAATAAAGCTCTCAAGACACACATTTTTCTCCAAATTACAAGATGATAACAGGCTTTACGAACCCCAGAGAATACTTATTATCACAGATATTAAAGCAGTCAGATAACACTGTACTTTTAAAGTCATCATTTGTCACAATCCAGCTCTTATCTCTATCTTCAGCATAGCAGATAGCTGAAAGCAGTAACTAAAAAGCAGCTTGAATAACAAATGAACCGGAGTCAACTACATCATCGACCTCTAGACAGCCGTTTGTGATGAGTGGATTAAATAAAAGGCTATCATAGGACTGAATGCGTCTGTTGTTTCCTCGCAGAAATGTCAGATATTTCCGTTCTGCTTCCAGCTCGCAGCAGTGAGCCAGGCTTTGGTGCAACAGTGTAATCTTGGCTACATGTTGTCAAGATGCAAAGCGGCTCTACTCCATCCCGGATAATCATCCTCGGGACCACCAGCAGCCGGCCAAATGGTGCTTTATTTTGGCTGCGGCTGGCGTTATTAGCCACGTGTAGTTCGCCAGTCACAGCGGAGGGTGACCAGCTGGCTCCGTTCCCGCTCTAAAAAGCCTCTTGTTTGGAGAAATATTTTGGCAGATGCAAACGTGGATGCACCAACCACTTCAAAAGGGCGAACAAATATTTCCAACCCTGACAGCTGCATAGAAGCAGCTCAGTTTCATTTCAAATAATGTGCTTGAGTAAGCATTGCTCTGAGGGAAAATGTAAATAATAAGCCTGCAAGTGTTCACAATCCACAGCATGTACAGTTTCTACATGTTAAGAACTACTGCAAACACTGACATCAAGTTACACAGAATTAGTGAAAACATTTAAGATGTGAGGGATGACTCCTGAGTCATCAGAGGCCACACTCACCCTGACTTGTTTCTTTCATCCTCAGTCTTGTCTAGTTTGAATCATTGCGAGTCGCTTCAGGACCTCATCATGAGCTGACCCCAACTCTACAGCATGACTTTACCAAAGCCAAACACACGATGCACTGCAGGGTTTCCCACTGGCAACTGTACTGTTACTTTATTTTTTAAGCAAAAACTGCAAAACATTCAGTTTTCAGTTTCTCTAATGTGAGGATTTACTGTTTTTCTATGTTTTATAATCTCGTGAACTGAAACACTTTGTATTTTGGACTGTTGATCAGACAGAACAAGAATAATGAAGACAGATGGAGCTGTCTGTCTCAGCTTTTCCCAACAGGATTTTCTTTTTATCCCCACATTGCAACGGGCTGATCTGATCACATTATATGAAGTGATGTGACCAATAAATCACCTGCTGACACGTCTCATCTCTTTATCGACACGGTTGCTAAATGATGGCAGCCGCACTGGTCTGGGACTGGACACTGATCCTACTAATGCCAAGTGATCTGACCCTGATCTGAGCTGATCACACCCCCGACACAACATCATATCAAATAAAAGAGTGTTTATGATAATGGCTGCAAAGATGCCAGAGTAACACGGAGCTCCTCACAGCTGTGGTGTTAACCATGACAGTTTTAGCAGGTCGCCTCAAAGCTGTGTTTTTACAGCCTCGCTTAAATGAACTGTCTGCCACAAGTTTGATTTTTACAGAGTGTTCTTTCTGTGACAGTGTCCTGAGGCACAGAGCTCTTCCCTCCTGCCGCGCTCAAAATAATCTGCATAAAAGCATGATTAGGACTGAAACGAGCTTTTGTCTGGTGGACAAGATCAAAGGATTAGCTTTCATCTGAGAGACGAGAGACTGGATATAATTTAAACAAAAAGCACAGGCCATAACTTCATGACTTGATGATGAGAGGTCACAGGTTAAGCTATTATACTGTGAGCATTTGTGGCTGCTGAGAGTGAAATTATGCAACAGTTTAAGTAGTTTTAGGGTTAATTTGTTGCTAGAAGTTAGGCTTCACCATAACAGGCATAAAAGCAATCCAGATTATGGCACTTTCGTCTTAAAATATAACATTTATTTTTAGTCTTGTAATTACTTTCCACGTGTCGCTTCCTGAAGAACATAAGTGTCAAAATTCTAACTTACCCTGCCCGTCAAAAGGTCCCTGTCAGAAAATGCCACCTCTTTCATACACCCAGCGCTGAGAGTGTGCAGGAGTCCGTAACCTGCCACTTCTCCTGACAATGCCTCAGTGACATGCTCTATTTTAAACCTTTATTTACCCAGGGAGGGTTTGCTGAGCACGTACTTTCTTTTCAACACCGTTCTCCTCCATATTCTTAGTTACACCCAGTAAAACCACAGTCACCTGAAATTTGCAACTTAGCAGCTCCACTGGTGCGACTGGGAGTTTCGTGCTTTGCTTAAAGCCACATGTGCAGCAGCGGGTCAGGCTGGTTTGACGGTTTCCTGCCTACGTTTTCTGAGTCAGAAGCTTCAATCAATAACCTGAGTCTTTAAGTTAAAGCCTCTACATGCGTGCATACCTCACTGCCTCATGGCGGGAACGATTGTTGCCTCACAGCAAGAAGGTTCTGAGTTCAAGCCGTGGATTGGACGGGGATTTTCGATGTGTCTCCTGCGTGGGTTTCCGCCCACTGTCCAAAGACATACAGGTTAGGTTAACTGGTGAATCTAAATCAGGTGTTGTAGGTGTGAATGTGAGCATGGTTGATTGTCTCTATATGTCAACCCAGTGGCAGCTGGGATTGCCTCCAGCTCCCTGCAACCTTTAAGATAAACTGGTGATACAAATATTGCTGTTTGTTTATAGAGACTTAAGGCTTTTATCATGCATTTCTGATGTACCCCTGCCACTTGACAGAAACCACACACCGCTAAGAGAGAAACCCTCAGGTCAAAGTGGCCCTTTCTGAAGCTCTTGGCCTCCTGACCTCCGGGTTAATGACACCAGAGAACATGAGGGGCTGAGGGGATTTGAGGAGGAGGGTGAGGGAGGTCCTGTACAGCCTATACAGTAAGATCAGCTCTGCCTGGGGAGGTCAACAGAGGTCAATTGACTTTAAATGGTCATAGAGGCAAGAGAGTGGGGCTGCAACTAATGACTCTTTTCATTATTGATTATTTTCTTAAGTGTTTAGTTCATAAAATGGCGACCAAAACCCAAAGATATTCACTTTACTATTATTTAAAGACAAAGAAAAGTACAAATCATTTGTTCAGCATTATTTTCAGAACTCAAACTGGTCTTCAGATTCCTCATTCTGTTGAACCACCAGTCCTAAACCAAAACATATTTAATCGACAGTAATATAAAACAGAAAAGCAGCAATACGTCACAGAAATCTTCATGTTTGTGAAGCTGGAAGCAGCAAATGTTCCAGCTAAGTCATTTTTTCCTCGATACACGACTCAAATAATAATCAAAGCTGTCGGCAGCACATTTTCTGATTCATCAACCAATCTCTTAATCAACTTATCACTTCAACACTAAACCTCTCCACTGAATAACTGCCCCTCATCTTCTGTCCATGTTAGAGGATGTCTGTTGTGGTTGGCAGTTTCAACGGGGAAGAATTGAGAATTACATTTCCAACGGCTCTCTGTCAACCAACTATTAATTTTTAGACTAAACAAGTGGTAAAAAGTTCCTGTTTCCATTCCTCGGTGTAAAAATAAAGTATTCAAATGCACCATTCAGTCTGCGGTGGAGATGAGGCCGGCTGCAACACGGAGGACGCAATGAGCCATTACGTGGGTTTGTTGGTTAACAGGCTCGAAGCGGCTGTAGTCCTGTTTCGCTTTTCCAGTTTTAACCACAAACCGTGGGCTCCGGGCCGCGGGCAGACACAGGGCGAGTCGCACAGAGATCCAGAGATGACAGTTATTACCCATTTACAGTACAAGCTGGGCCGAGGAACAAGGCAAGCAAGTAATTAATTCCTCGTTTGGCACACCGACGTTCATTTACAGAGGCTTTCTGGGCTCGTTAAACTGACAGAGATGCTAAATAGTGCTGTCACTTGTGCGTCGCTGTGTTTTCAGACTTCAGGAGAAGTTAGTGCAAACGCAGACCTGCGCTGACCCTTGACCACGTTTTATCAAACAGCTGACAGACCACTAAATAAAAGCTGACCTGTTATATTGTCTTTCAGGAGAGGCTTTGTTCAGCTCAGAGTGAGAGGAGACGACGTGATAGTGGAGAAATCTTTAAACTCAGTCAGTTTTATGTGACGATTATTTCATCCTATCCTATTTCATGCCAGCAAGGAGAAGCTGAGCTCTCTCCGTCCAAATACAGATCATTTATTCTGTGAATCATTCAACTGAAGGACGAGTGGGTCGGCCGGCTCCTATAGTGTTAAAAATAATCAAAAATCTAAATATTTAAACTAGTTAATATCACAAATAACTCTGCTCCAAGATGGCAGAACAAAATAAACAACTTATGTGACTGCAGAAGATTCAATAAAACTGAAAAATCACTTGTAGAGTTGAAACAATTAGACAGTTGACAGTGTGATGATTTGCTCACTTTTTAAACCACGGTGAATTACATATATTTTGGTTTTGGACTGTTGATTAGATTGAAAATAACAGGATGTTTGAAAGACCTCAGGGCGTAAGAATAAGCTGAGACACAAGATTGATATCCACAGCCTGGGAAGTGATATAACTCAGTTCTGGTGATTTCCTGCTTTACAGGTTTGGCAGTTAAATCACAAACGCCCCAGCGCTGAGAGCTGATGCTGGTGGAGAAATAACGGCTAAATATATAAAGAACTGGCCCATAAAAAGTAGTTTAAATACTGTATGTCAGAACCTTAACGCTGTAAAGAACATAATACATCCTGCAACATTGATTTTGGCTAAAGGCAATAAAGTACCCTGCTGTTAGCTATAGACCAGTGACTAAACTAAACCAACTAAAGCACTTGAAGCTAACCTGAACAAACAGCTGGAGACAAAAATGTCCATTTCATTCTCTCTAAGCTCCAAAACATCTTGTTGGGTCGGATCATGCAAAGATTCCTGGTTTAACATCGTGACGAATCGAGGAAACCAGGCGTCTGCTTTTTATCTAACAAAATGACTTAAAAGATCATTCCATCATCAGAATAGTTTCCGATTAATAAGAACTCATCTGATTACTGATGACAACTGCTTGTTTCAGCTCTACTTGTGTGATCAGTTACCAGTCAAAATTAGAGTCAGAACATTTGTAACTTGTCCTGTTGAGAAAACCAGTCAGCAGCAACTGAACACCTCCGATATGGCCGACAGGAGGAAGGTTACGTCACCTGAAAGCCCAAAAGAGAAACCGGTCCACAGCAGCTTCCAGCATCCGTGCACTTAATGTACCACTGTCTTCCTGTCTTCATTAAACTGCCTGAACTAACAACTGAGTCTGGAAGCAGCACAGCTCGTTTATTAGCCTGCCACCGCCGTGCTACACAACAAAACAAGCTGAAAATATATCACCAAGAGTGACTTTAAAAATTAGGCTAAACACAGACTAATGTGTGTGATCATGTCATCTGGGTTTAACGCAGCTTGTTCTCCCTGTCTGCACAAAGGAGAAAGCATAAAGCAGACATGACATCTAACATAAGACAAAAGAAAAACACAGCCTCGCTGCCTCTTGTTTTTCTGCTGTTTTCTAACTCCTGAATCGAGTTCAGCGTCTGTCAGTGGGTGTTTTTTAATGTTGACACAGTGGCAGATCCAGCCATTTAAATTCACACAACCTGTTGACAACCAGTTATCCGAGATGTTGACACAAAACAGATACGATCTGTGAGAGCACAAGCGAGGCCGTGAATCTTATCGGGAGAGTGTGAGCAGCCGGTGTCAGCCCCCACCTGACAGAGGGATATTCACCTGAAGGACTCGTTTCATGTGCACCTTATTTGTCCTCTGGGTTTAATGCTGCTTAAGTGAACTGGATATGTTCAGGACACAAAAGGGGGAATTTTTCACCTCACTGCCAAAAAATTCTGAACATTCTTGTTACTCCTTCAGTGAAGGTATTCTGTGCCTCCTGGTCTAAACACTAACCAAAGGAATCAATTTTGGTGTCCCTTCCTCTAAATATGTTTCTGAGAATTTCATTACACTCTGAGTTTCTTGTCCTAAGTCCTTAATGCTGCTTTGATTAGTATCTCTTTGCTTATTAAGTCTTTGGAGAATTCATTACTGCATCAAGAGTTTAGATCAGAAAAGAATAAAACTCTTTAGAGAATGGAACAATCTTAAAACATTGCAAAGAAGTTATCACCCTTTCATGCTGAGGGAGACAAGTTGGTGTATTGGTAACAGCAAAATGCAATGAAGAGCAAAGGAAAACCAGTGATGTAACCATCTGTTAAACCTCTTTATTTCAATGAGCTAACTAATATTTGTGGTTATTAACATTAATGGATGGTAATGCACTAATTCTGCATTTTCCTTCGCCTGTTTTCTTGAAATTTAGATTAAAATTTGCACTACATTTGGATGGAAAACCCACCTCGCGACATCTACTCTCCCTGGCACTTTGCTTTCAGGATTGTTCATCCTTTCCATAAAGAGTTGAATGAAGGAAACGCTCTCCCCGACTGGCAGCTGGTTCGACGTTTTGGTCTCTCTGTTCCCTCACGGATCAGCACCATCAAAAGTGGCGCAAAAAAAATTTGCACGCCAAATCTGAGAAAATGTGAAATTGAACTTGATGGAAAAAATGTGCATGGATTTACTTCATCACCCCCCCCCGCGAGCAGATCTTCTGATCTTGGTAATTCAATTGAAATAAACCAATTTGCCACAACATGTGCCTATTTTAAATGCCAGTGTGACCAAGGCCTTTAGGCCACGTTCAGACTGACAACAGTTCAGCATGAAAACAAGCAGCCCCTCATTCATTTCAACGAGACCACTGTGTTAATGAAGTAGCGAGGGCCCCAGGCAAAACAAATGGATGGAGAATAAAATGACCGTTGCTGTGACGACTTCACAGAGTTGTAAAATCCTGTCTCATGGTATCATAACCCCATGTGTAGAGTTTCACTGAAACTGGACTTCCCAGAGCAGTTTCCATCACCTCTCTGGTACCTGAAGGAGCATGTTAATACTGTGCTGTCCCGTCCAATATCATTTTGGCTTCACAATGTCTGATTTTCTTGTGTCTGCACTTTTTTTATCTGCAGACTTCATTTTTCAGTTCTTATCAAATGTTCAAAGAGACTGTGCTGAGGAGGAGGAAGTGAGGCCAGCGCTGAGGATGTGAACATCTTCTCCGGGCCCCAGCTCGATTTGTAATCGAGGGGATTCTCGGCAGTTGTTCAGTGCCCCATTTAGGAAGTTGCCTGAGATAATTTCCTGTCCAAGAAAAAGACAAATGCATCTTCTGGCGCTTAAGTTACTATTGAGTTTTTTCATTAAGAGGCAGTCCTGGTCCTTAAGAGGCCATATCCTGCTCGCCTGTCCTGTAGGGCCGACAGTTTTATCAGACTGCCCCGCGGGACCATTAACGTTGTTTAAACAGAGCAGGGCAGCGTGTATTGGGGTAATGGGTCAAAATAAATGTCCCTTTGGTAATTTATAGTCATTATACACAAGAAATCTTGCTATAACATAAAGCAAAGCTCATTAGATGTTAGTCGGTTTCAGGTCAGAGGTCAGCTGTCCAGAGAAGCTGCTGTAATCTGGGGTTGCCCTGCAAAGCAAGCAGAAACCTGACATGAAAGCTGATGCTCTGAGAGTATGTGCTGTCTTATGCAACGGCCGTATCATATGGGATCTCTAAGTGCAGGCCTAGCAACATTCAGCTGGCCAAGAACCATCATTCAGGCCTGTGGGGTTCTTCGGCGGAGCCCAGCAAGATGAGGTTCAACTTACTGCTACAGCAGGCGACATCTTTCTGTAGAAATACTGTTTTACAGGCTTAAATTAGAAAGTGCAGCTGTGGCTGAGAAGAGCGTCCCTTCACTTCTGACTGAGGCTCCAGAGATTTAGACTCTGGTGCCATTTTTCCAAAGGCAGCAGAAAGAAATCAAACCCTTTAAAAGTGTTAAGTGAAAGCCCCCATCCGGGGAAAAGCTGGACTCACCGACGTCAGATCTCTTTCCTCTCTGATGGCATAAAGCATTACGAGAGCGGCTCGGCTGTTAAAACACGAGCGTGCTGGGTGCAGTTTAGTAGCGGTGTGTTACAGGATTTGAGGCGATTGAAGCTCACAAAAGCAGAGGAAACACTTGCACAGTGCATGTGTGCTTTCAAAATCACAAATTAATTCATTAGAAGGCTAAAACGCAAGTCAAGCGCTTTCAACCACGACTCTGTTAGTCAGGTTATGGGGGTCATTTAGACCTGCCGACACGCACAGGATGATGAAGCCCGGGCGAGCTTCAGTGTCACTATGCAAAAACTGTCCTAGCTTGAACTCTAACACACCAAAATGATTAATACTCTCTGGTTTCTCTGCACCAGAAGTCAGTTCAGTTGTAGAAGTCTGTGGTTTAGAGCGTTCGCAAACACTGGTTTGGTGATGTGGAGATTGAGCTACAACTGAGCTACATTTGGTCCTGAGAGCCTTGTTTTCTTAAACCAAATGAAAATGTGGGGACACTGAGGGGAAAATAAATGTATTTTTTCACTTGTTTTGATCATTTTTAACCCCAAAAAAAATCCAATACTTTGCTTTAAATGATCAAGTGTGCAGATACATGGCTGTCCCACAAAAAAAAGTTCAATTACATGGTTATAAATGACATCTACCCCTTCATTCTTCAATGAATATGCAAATATTTGTCTCCTTATTTCACTTTCTCTCGGTGTACGTTCACTGGAGATTTCACACGTCAGACTGAGACTGTCGAAATCATGCTGGTGTGTTAATATGAGGCTCAGAGAAACTTTCCTTCCTCTGCAGACGAACGTGAAAACAGTGAGTGTGCATCATTCTGCAAGCGAAGCAGCAATAAGTAAACTGTGGCTTTAAGGAGTTAATTACAGCCGAAAGTGGCTTATTAAAACAGAGATGTTTGCTGTGTAAAGTGTTAAAATGTGGTTGAAGATGATGCTCACAGCGAGATAGACTTTCACTTTTCAGCCAAATTTAACTCAGTTTTTCTCACACACCCACATCTTTTGACCTGCAAATCAACCCCACCACCCTGAAGGAGGAGGGGGGAGAAAAAAGTTCAGGAAACCCCAGATTCTGCAGCCTAGTGTCCTGTTATTATCTGCGTATAACGATGATACTACAGTTGCATCCCCCCCCTTAAATAACTGCACAGACTTGTTGGCTGCTCTCTGCATGCCTCCCCCTACCACCATCACCCCTACAATGTCACACAGGGCTTGCTGCAGCAGTAGTCTGGCGAGGGGACGACCTCCACCCAGGAGAAGGAAAAAATGCACCAACTTTGCTTCAACCTAAACCTCATGCAGATCCTCCACACACACGCACACATACTGAACTTTGCACGGCAGGAGGAAGAGGTTAGGCTAATGGTGGACCATGAGCTCCCCCCCCCCACACACACACACACACACACCACCACCACCACCACACACACACAAGAACATTCCAGCTCAATGGGAAAGAAGAATTGGTTTTGGCTTCAGAGGAACAACAGCATTTAAAACATGACGAGACAGGCAGAGAGGCGGCTGCCACCAGAGCCTCCTCTCCGGTACGGCTAACCGTGTGCATCCCGGCTAGCTTTAACCCAGCCCGTACAATGCACTTTCCTCCTTTTTTAAAAAAAAAAAAAAAAAAAGCCCCATCCCCGGTGTGCAACTGCAGGGCCCGGCGCCGCCATACACCACCACATACACACATAAAACAACACGTATAGCATGCCCCGTAGCACCAAGCGGAAAGAGACATGCGAAAAATGAGGAGGTGGTGGAGAGGGGGGGGCACGAACCGGGACCGTAAACCGGCCACGGACCCGCCGAGGACAGAGACATGCAGAGGACGAGTCCACTCGGACGAACTAACCTGTTTGGGAGCAGCACGGTCCGCTGGATATCGGGTTGAATCCGAGTTAAATCCACTATCAGTAAAACAAAGAGGCGAAAATGACCGAGCGGCCGCGGAACAGGCCGAAACAGCACTCCTGGAGCAGCGCGGCGCATGCGCAGAGGACGGGCCGGAGGTGGAGGAGGTGGGGAAGAGGGGAAGAGGGGGGTGGGGTGAACGAGTGCAGCTAATTTTTGATATTGATCCGCAGAGTGTGTCATTCATTATTAATCTGAAGGAAATAAAAGGCCTGAATCAATGGTTCCGTTGTTTTCATGTGTCACGTGAACATTTTAATCTACATGATACACTAATTATTTTATTATTGTTGTTGTTATAAGTGTATAAACTTGCTGCTAACTGTCTTTTACTTGTCAGATGTTCAGCTTTGCATTTACTAATAATTAATTAACAATGCATCTTAATGTGTTACATTATTTATGTTAAACTTTAAATGTATGTTCCTTGTATTGCAGTATTTGCTGTTTACTTTTACTTATCTGTCTTACGTGGCACCAATATACTGTGTAAACTGGTAATAATGATATCTTCTTTTATTAACTTGTAATTGTATCTTTTAGCATTTTATCCAGATCAATAAATGATTATCATTTAATTTACATCTTATTGTTTCTCTGCACGTGTCAGACATGGTTATAATCAGTATTCTTGTGTGGTACTGAATCTCTCTTTCAATTTCATCCGATGAATTGGCACTAAAGTTATCTGTGTACAGACCTTTGTGGTGCCCAGGGGATGAAGCACCATTATGTTTTTCTTGTTAGTAACTATTTCTTATTTTTCATCCTATTATTTTACCTTTTTTTTTTTACTTTGCTTTTGCCGCTTGTGCTGGGTAATGGTACAAAACGGTGCCATAAAAATATGCATACTGACAGAAGTTGCTATTATCTGATAATATTCAGAATGTTATTGCTTCATCACTACCAGACTCCATTAAGAAAAACAGCGATTTTACAGAGGAGCTGCTGGAATACTGCTGCCTCAATCTGTTTGTGTGTGAAGTATGTGAAGTATTCACATTCTTTACATAAGTAAAAGTACCACACAATAACACAAACAAGCTAACTGCACCACTGCAGCAGCTGTTCATTTACAATCATTTACAACCAAAAACATGGGAAAATAAGGCCTAGGTTAAAAAATAATGGTATTTTAAGGTTATGTGATCTACAGTAGTTGATTTAAAATCTTAAACTGAATCATAAGATCTTAATTTCCTCTACAAATCCACCTTTAATGTTTTAAAAAGCATTTTAAAACTGGAGCTGTAAATACCAGCAGTGCTGTTTCTGTCTGTGGTTGATGCAAAACAATGGATTTATGACCAGATGATCTAAAACTGGCATAAGATCATGTTTAAATATAATCCTTGGGATGGATAAATTTAGGAATAGTCATGGTTAGGTTAGGATTAAGGTGGTTGGGGGTTAGGTAAAAGGTCTGTTGTGGTTCTGGTGAGGAGGAGGACTGTGGGTGGGACTTTGGTCTCTGCCCAGAACTGCGGCAGAAACCCTGAAGAGCATGTGGTTAAACTATTGTCATGAAACACTGCATGCTGCACGCTGCACACTCATAACTAGAAATAATGATTTTGAAACAAAAAGCAGTCACAGTTGCCAGAATCTATATTCTGAGCTCCACCACAGGCCGACATCTGCTGCAGACCCTCAGATGTTTTAAAGTCTCTTGACATTCCCACTTAGGATTCAGCTCCATGCTGCAGCCACATTTCTATTCAGGGGCTTGAAGTGAAGTCCATAACTGAGCCTCCTTCAAGGGTATAGATGCAGCTCTCCACCCGCGTCTTTTTATTCTCTGTGCAGGATGTAACATAACTCAATTTAAAGCTTCCAGAGCTGCGATCAAGATTAATTTAATCAAGTCTGAGTCACTTCCAAAGGCCAGTAAGTTGTGTATGAAGATGCTGTGACTAACTGTTAGTTAAGTGTGATTTCTAAGTGCTGATATCGTGCACTGACTTAAAACTACGACTGTAAAACTCCTTTCTTCAAGCAGTAAATCAGCCGGTAAAGAGCTTCTAAAGTCTAAAGGGGACGTGTCAGGGCTGCAACACATTAGTTATTACAGCTTCTTTAAGACGACGTCTCACTCAGTGAACAAACTATTTATAGAAGGATGTAGTGGCTATTTGGGTGATTATTAAACGTGGATGCTCTATAAATTGTTAAAATAAACATCATGCTTCAACTGGTTTTTCCTTTTCAACAAAGAATTCAGGGGTCGACCTAAAAATTTAGCATCAGATTATATATTTAACATGAGATTCTTTTGTTATTCCCTTGTTTTTGTAGTTATTGTTGCTCCTTCAAACTCTTGTAGCACTGGTAGAATAAATATGAATGTGTTTTATCATGTATATACATACATTACTCATTCATTCTTAGGATGTTAATGCTGACAAGACAGAATCTGTAAACACAGGCTCAGAAATAAGAGCCGCTCAAGACTAAAGATGTGAGAGCTGATGAAAACATCACAGGTGAAGTTGAGTCATCACCCACTGGTGGCAGTTTCACTTTTCTTTCCTGAAGAGTTTCCCCTCAGAAGCAAAAATAATCACAGACGCGAAGAGTCTCACAAAGGGTTAAAGAGAGGGAGGAGTGTGTCAATCAGAGAAATCAAAAAGTGAAGACCTCTCACTCTGTTTCTATTCACAGTGACGAGGAAGAACGATTATTGAACAATGCAAAGACATTTTCACATCATGCAAAAGCAGAAGCACAGGTGTCACTAATAACTAAATGAATAAGTGTCCCAGTAAAGACACTGTGACACTGAGCCAGCGTGCACAATAAAAACTGAAGCAGCTAAATGGAATTCAGCCATCATTCATCTCCTGTGTCTTCTCTGTTTAAACATGTGTGTGTAGAATATTATTCTATAATATTATAGAGTCTGAATGAGGCACATTTAATTCGAATTAATTCAACTTTTTCTCCTGCAAAGATCTTCATGTTCATGTCTCAAAACAAGTCACACTCAGTTTAAATCTGCAGCATCGAAGCCACTGGCTATGAGGTGAACTTTGCTCCAGATCTCAGGCGCACTGTGCAGAACTGTAAGTTTCAGTGCTGTATGGAATTAGTGAGTCGTTTTCTAATAAACTATATATTCAAGTGACAAAGATTTTGTTTGTGAAGGTTAATGTCTGTAATATCAAAGGTGGCATTAATGAGTTTTTTCAGGGCCGCTGTTTTAACGACAGAGTGGTTCCTCCTCTCAGTAGAAGATCTTCGGTACAGTACACTGACACTCCCCGGCGCTGTACCTGATTTACGAGGCGATGTTTAACGACTTTCTCCAGCCTCTAACCCGCTTTTCCCGGCGTCCATTTATTGTTTGAACAATCCACCGGAAGATAACAATGGATTTACAGGTTGTTCTTTAAGGATACACAACAGTTTTGTAGGTTGTTTTTTTTTTTAACAGAACCTAACAAGAAGTTTGCGATGCCTCGGATGTTTGTACCGTGTTGAGTCAGCTGACTCCACCGCAGTTTCACCGGGAAACTTGTCAACAAACCCGGTCAGATACAAATGGAGGGTGATGGTGAAGCCTCCCCGGAGGTCCAGACTGTTTCCTCTGAGGATGTTCCGAGGACACCGAACCCAGAACTGAAGAAACTGCTGTTTTTTAAAGTTTATAAGAGGAGGTGGTTCGTCCTGCTGGTGCTGTGTTTGTTGAACTGCTCCAACGCAATGGTGAGTAACGAGTTTACCTTCACACCTGGTTACCTGACCGTTAACGATGAAGCTAAGTTAAATGATACTGAAGGTATTTATTGTGTTGTATCGGTGGTTTTCTTCCTGCTTGGCATCAAACCCGGTGCCCATTGTACCTGCAGGAAACATACCCCGGTCAGGGAGCTGGGCACCGCCCTGCAGCTGCCCTCTCTGGGGTGTGAGACCCAGTAACTGTCCCTCCTCCAGTGCTGCAAAGTAACGAAGTGCATTTACTCAAGTATTCATACTTTCTACTTCCACTCCAGCACATTGATGTATTTGACAGCTTTAGTTACAAGTTAGTCCATGAAAACCAGAACTGGGACTACCACCCTGACTGTTATTTTTATTTCCAGTGCATGCTGGGAAAGTAGATCCCAGTGGTGGAAAGTAACAGAGTACATTTACACAAGGGCTGCTACTTTCTACTGACAGCTTTAGTTACTTTTAAGATGAAGATTTTACTCAGTTACATTTTTTAAAAACTCATTGGTAAAGTTGTTGCCAAACTTTTTGGTCCCTGACGTCTAAAAGTGAAAAGTGTGTTGTTCCAGCTCCACTTCTTTTCAATAAATATTCAAAAATCAACAATTAGAGAAAAAGTCCTACAACTGAAAACAGATTTGTGAATCAGAACTTCATTCCTCTCCCATTATTCATCTGACAACCCGTCACATTTATCCGGTAAAACAGTGATATTAAGCTGAACGCTTCCTGTGTCATACAGAAACACAACAAATCACAAAAAAATCATCTAATCTGAAGCTACCGGACTTCTCGTTGGCTTCTCGTCGTACACCCCTGAAGCTCTTTGACCTTCTTCCTCTGGTGTGTAACAGCAGATGTGTGTGTGAGCACAGCAGGTAGATGACATGTGGTTCCCTCTAATGTTTAGGCAGAACTCGATATCTATTCCCCCGGGGATGTTTGCCATTGTAAAGCAGAGTGTGCCTGGAAGCAAGCGTGCCTCTCTCAGCCATGCAAACTGAGCTTCCCCTCCCTCCCTTCACCTATTTCCAGCTCCCACGGGACTCGTCCTCCTCTATGGGAGCTATTGTTTCCATGGGACTGGTGTTCCCGCTCACAAAGGACGCTCAGCTGTGGGGGAGTCATTCATGATGTGGCAAAGAACAGCTGATGAGCCAGCTAGACATTAATCTGTGCGACACCAGCAGCCCTGCTGAGGGCTCCGGGTGTGTTAGTCCTGTAAATTGATTCTGAGAATCCTACTTCACTGCAGGCCGGTGTTTACCCTCAGTGTTTACACCCAGGTCTTTGTAGCAACCTCTGAAACTGGATGCAGAACATAAACTACCAGATTCATTTTCATTTGAAAGAAGTAAAATAAAACTAAACCCATCCTCTGGAAACTAGACCCATGGTGATATTGTCATTAAATATTGTGAATTTGCAGCCAGAATACATCAGACAGGCTGATCCTCCTGACAGACAGCCACATCCTCCTGTGTGGAAATGTAAGATGCCTCTGAATCGTTCTGAACAGGACTGACATTGTGTGTCCGGATCAGCTGACCGGTTTGCGTCAGCTCAGCATAAATTGGGTTTTTTCTTTGTCGTCCAGCACAAAACAATAAGAGAACTGTGCTGGTGCTGTGCTTCTGTGTTTGCATTCAGGATGTTCATTTACTTTTGTGCACAAAGAAATAAGCTCTCAGTTATGATCAGACTTTGGTCGAGGATGCACTGCTCCCTCTGCTCCCTCTGCACCCACTGCTGCCCACATGATCTTTGTCACGCACATGTAAGAAAAGAAATATTTGGACCAAGTTGTTCCTGCACATGACCAAGAAATCAGGTCTCAGGTTTCTCTAATCCCTTCTCCAGCGACAGAACCCAGGCTTCTCGTTTACATGATGTTTAAGATGTAAACAGGCAGTAACCCAGTTACTTAAGTGAAGAAAAAACACATTCCTGTCATCCATTGCATGCTGGGAAAGGCTGCATCTGCTGAGAAAAGTAAAAACAGTGATTTGTGATCAGTTGACATTCTGGGCTGCTAGGAAGAATCTGAACAGGAAGGAGAACAGCTTTTACAGCAACTTCTGCTAAGAAAAAGTGAAATCTGTCTCAGTGGTGTCTGGATATTCTCGTCAAAACTCAGAAGTGTGTAACTGCTGCTTAGGATTGAATGTCAAGGTAGAGCTCACAGCTTACACTGATAGAAAATCTACAATAATACAATAAAAATCTAAATATTTTAAGTCTCAAATCTTTGTCTGGAAAGTAGTTAGTAATGACGGCTATGAAATAAATGAAGTGTTCCCTCTGTTACGCAGCTAAAATCATAAAATAGAAATACTCAAGTGAAGTATAAGTACCACTGCAAAACCAATTAATTAATCTCATCTGATCTTGTGGACTGACAGAGTGTAAACGTCTCATCCTGGAATATCCAAGAATTTCCTACACACATCACAGTATTGTTGCCTCCTCCAGTTTGTCCATTAGCACAAAAATGTCCTGTGCGTGAAGTGGTGTCATGTGAGACAACAAGCTGGGATAAATCACAGTGACCTCGTCTTTCTCACGTGAGCTGAGAAAGACTCATCATTTCCTCTTTTTAAAAACGCTATGAAACTGACTCAAAGATACTCGCTGCTCGATGCAGCTGCTTCTGTCGGATTGATCACTAAGACAACAGACACTGCAGAAATCAATGAGTTTGATTAGTTCTTCACACACTGCACTCGATGAGGAATCTTAGAATTACACGACTTTAATGTTCTGATTTTACTGATTTTCTCATCATTTTCATATGTTAATTAATGATCATGTTTGTAAGAGCAGCTAAAGGACACAGATCTAATTTTGGAATAAAACTCTCCAATGTGTCCTCCCAGTTATGGCTGACCTTTGCACCAGTAGCGAACCAGTCTGCCCAGTACCTGAAGGTCTCCCTGGAAGACATCAACTGGTTGTCACTAGTCTACATGGTGGTGGCCATACCACTCAGCTTTGGGACCACGTGGATGCTGGACACCCTCGGGCTACGGATCACGGTACAAACTGCACCCGGAGCTAATAAAGTGTGGTATAATTTGCATTTGTAGGCTTCAAATCTACACTGGAAGACAGGATGAGTTTATTCTGGAGTTTATTTTATTTATGGCAACAGCACAAAGCTTTGAACGAGCGATTCAGACGTTCATCTTGTCTGTATTATATTCTCGTTTTGCACTAGCAACTCTTTCTGCTGGGATAAATGATCTGCTGCACATGAAACGATGTGTTATACAGATGTGGTTTGCTCAGTGTAAACAGAAGATAAAGCGTGAGCTCTGATAAATGGTGGAACAGGGAGAGATTTATTTGCCGCCGGTCACAAACTGACTCGCCTTTTTAGCTCCGTGGATCTGATCTGATTGAACTTTGACACATGAGAACATGAGGCTCTCATGAGAGTGGGGGAGTATGACTGACCTCTCAGTTAAGAAATCCTCATTGTTTATTTGTCTCTGTTGTTTTCTACCTGTGAAATGATAAAGAGAGAGAGAAGCTGCAGTGAGTACAAGGACACTGACACAGTAAAATGTTTAATAAAGTGGAGTCATTTCAGTTTTACTGCACCAGACAACAGTAACTTAAACTTCCTTATCAGACTCATCTAAAATAAATAAACATCTCGTCCTTGCAGTTGATCCTGGGCTCCTGGCTCAACATGTTTGGAGCCCTGATGCGTTTCTTCGGCACGCCGCCGAGCGAGGGTTTTCAGATCCGTTTCGTGGTTGTGATGTTGGGTCAGACCTTTGGCGCCCTGGCTCAGCCCCTCATCATCTTCACCCCCACCAAGCTGGCAGCGCTCTGGTTCCCGGACCATCAGCGGGCCACAGCGAACACGATCGCCTCCATGTGTGAGTGATTCTCTGTTTGTTATGACTGAGAACTGGACGTGACTTCATCGCTGGTGAGCTGCGTGTACCAGCCACGGCAAACGCCAGCGCCGGAGCTTTTATAAACTCTGATCGTTTGTGCTTAATTGGAGGCGATGCTCCAATCAGGATCCAGAGCTCAGGCAACGGGGGAGGAACCTCCAGCAGCTGCAGCCAATCCTGCTTAGGATACACTTCCTTGCAGAAAAAGAGACATTGATGCCACCTGAGTTAAAGTGGCTCTAATTTCAGAGCTCCTCCCTGATTGGCTGCAGGCGGCAGGTGACAGGGTATGAAAGGTTTTTGAAGCCACAAACTGGTTTCACTCCCCGGGGGAACAGAGCAGGGTCAGTGTTGCGTCCTGCTCTTTGTGGCTAGTCTGGATACTTTTTTAAAACTCACCACCAACAATCCTCAAGTACTAGAAGCTGTTGTACCAGTGAGATCATGCAGCCTTTAAAGACCCAAACCTAAAAGAAGTAAGAACTGAAACAGAAATAAAAAGTTCTATTAAGAAAAAACAAAGTCAGGATTTTTATACCTAAAAAAAACCTGCTGTTTAAAGATAAGAACTGAAGCAGCTGAAACATGGAACAGAGAGTGGAATATCACTGATTCTTAATATAGGACAGAAACCAGAATAACCCTCACACTTCTCTTTTCCCTCCTCAGCCAATCCTCTGGGCATCCTCCTCGCTAACATCATCTCTCCGATGATAGCGCAAACATCTGCAGAAATCCCAACCCTGGTGAGTTGAAGTGACCCGGGTGACCGAGCGCCCGCACGGTTAAAATCCTCCAAGAAGAAGAGGTGGAACATTGAACTGTCCCGTGCTCGTGAACACGATGTCAGGTTAAGCTTCTGCTGAGGCATAAACAGACACCGGGCGTGGATGTGCAAAACTGAACAATGCATAACAAAAAGCTGAAGAAATACAGCACATTTTTTTTGGATACAAACGACCACATTATTACAACCAGGTGTCCTGCACGCTGACTGGTTTATGGCACATGTCAGTGTCTCTGGACTGAATCAGGCTGGAGGCCTTTGTGGCGTGTCTGCCCTTCCCTCTCCCTCATGTCTAATGTGAACTGTCCAGCAAAGGCAAAAATGACTAAAACAAAATCTAGAAAAAAATCAGTTGGCCTAGAATCACTGAATTCCAGCAGCCACTGAGGATTGCAGCTTCTAACAGAGGAAACTGCAGCAGTGTGACTGTGTGTGTGTGTCTGTGACTACCTCACCTGCTAATGATGATAAATTGTCTTTGATTCAAGCTGCTCACATCCATTTATCATCACATTATGTGTGTTTCTTTTCTCCTCTCAGCTGCTTGTCTATGCAGTCCCGGCATGCATCATCTGTTTCCTAGCAACAGTGGGGATACGGAGCAGCGCCCCCCCGACGCCGCCGTCAGCCAGCGCCGAGTCCTCCGGCTCGGAGCCGTTCGTGCAGGGGATCAAACTGGTAAGGACGCGCAGAGGCAGAAAAGACGAGAAAGAAAACAACACAGCTCTGCATCAGGTGATCAAAATGAACAGGGTCGCTCATCGTGATGAACCCACAGTGAAATCTCACCTGAATCTGCCGTTCCCCTCTGGCTTTTTGAAGCTTTGTATCGCGTGTCAGCTCCTCGTTGAGCCGTCTGAGCCACAACTTCACTGTTTTGGTTCACGCTCACCGCTCTGCTAGTATCATTCTCAGCCACAGCGGGCAGATGTGTTCAGTGAAAAAGCTCCGAAAACAACAATTAAACAATAAAAATCATTTCAGCTTCAGTCCTAATTTCTACCCATAGCTCTAATATTTCTACCAGCAGAAATGATTAGCACGTCTCTGCTCCAGCAGCATGTGTAACTGCAGTGATGAGGTTTCTAACTGTGGTCATGATGAGTGTGTCTGAGGCAATGATTTTTTTTGTGGCTTTATTTCTACCTGCTGTAATTGTTTCCACATGTTATTATAATGCAAAGTCTCAGACCACAGCAGGCTGTGACAACTACAGACCAACATACTGGTCACAGTCTCGCTGATTCTCACCTTATCTGATCAGCAGTGCAGCTGTTTTTTCTACCATAACTGATAGAAATGATGGATAAAATTATGAAAACAAGACCCAAGATAGGTCTTTATGCTTTTGTGCATTGTCCCTGTAAAATAAAAGAGAATCAAAGAAATGTAAGTACTTTATTTTCTTGCTTTTTCAGGTTTTATAGCAAAAACATTTGCAGCATTAGTTGTCTGTTCTTTTTTATCAAACTAGGCCAAGATATCCTGACTTTTAGTCCCTGATATTGGTCAGCAACCTAAAAGCATTACATCCTACAATTCCCATAATCCAAGGCTCAGATCCTTCACACACACACCCCCTGTATGTAACAAACCTCGCTCTGTTTCCTCCTCAGTTACTGAAGAACAAAGCCTACCTCGTCCTGCTGCTCTGCTTCGGCTCGGGCATCGCCGTCTTCACCTGCTTCTCCACCCTGCTGGAGCAGATCCTGTGTGTGCACGGATACACCAACGTAAGTTCACCATAATGACCCTCATGGGAATCAGTGAGGTGTTAAATGGACCAAGTAATATCAAGTGAGCAGTGAAAGCAGCAGGAGCAGCACCTTTGGGGGTGGATGTTGTTTGAGCTGCAGTCTAAAAGCTTTAACATCCCCTGCAGGACTTTGCCGGCTTGTGTGGCGCTCTCTTCATCGTGTTCGGCGTCGTGGGCGCCGGCGCTCTGGGACTCTACGTCGACAAGACCAAGAAGTTCATCGAAGCCACGAAGATCAACATGAGCTTCACTGCTCTGGCGTGCATCGCCTTCTCAGTGGTGAGAACATGTTGGTTGATTAAAATCTGTAAACTCGACAGCCGTGGTCAGAGGTCTGGTGAATGCGATATCTCAGGAACACTCTCAGGGAATCTCTTCAAACTTCTCACAGATGTTCACTGGGACTCAAAGATGAACTAACTACACTTTGGTGGGCAAAGGTCAAAGGTCAAGGTCACTGTGACTGGACAAAACATGTATATGCTGCTTTAAATGCTAAATAGGGGACTTAAAGTTAAGTTATCAAACCTCTGCAGACTTCTTTTCCCTGGCAGGAGTTTACAGTATGTTTATGTGAAGGTGTTATAAGTGCACGTCTGCAGTGTGTGTGACACAAGTTGATGAGTAAACAAAGAGAACGTGAACACTCAGTGTTTGATGTGCAAACATTTTAAAGCGACGCCTTTTGTTCTGAGTTTTCACAGGTTTTTTTGACAGTTACTATATTTTCCTGTTATGTAAATGCAGCGGTTCAGTAAAGTAGAGTGTGAATAAAATCAATATGTGAGGTTATCTGGAGGACACCGACCGTGTAAAGAAAACTTTTTGTTTTTCCTTTCCATTAAGGCTGGTTAGAATTCAGAAGACCTGGATTTATGCACAACAGATGCAGCATTTTATAGATAAAGACATTTTATCAGGTTAAAGGTAGAGATTATAGTTGTTTCTCCATTTACAGTAGAACAAAGTTGCTCTCTGTTTGGACATTTGTTTTGTCTGTATATTCATACATGCTGGAGTTATTAGGGTGATTTTATAAAGAGATATTCCTTCTTGAGCTGTTTTTCTGTCCTCTCTCCTCCTCTCAGGTGTCTCTGATGCCGGAGCAGAAAGCCGCCGTGGCCGCCATCTGCTCTTTCTTCGGCTTTTTCGGTTTCTCCATCTACCCTGTGGCCATGGAGCTTTCTGTGGAGTGCTCGTATCCGGTCGGAGAGGCCACGTCGGCCGGGCTCATCTTCGTGTCGGGGTACCAAAACAAACACTCTGTGCTCACAGTAAACAGCATGATATGTTCTTATTAAATCGACTGAGCAGGTACAAGTCTAATTACAGATAAAAATCAAATAGAAAAATGGTGAAAAGAATTTTATATTATTGATTTCTTTGTGTTTTATTATTCAAAATCAACTCTTCAGCTCTTGAACGTCATCTCATGTGAAATTCATGACGTCTCCTTGTGATCCTCCTCCAGACAGGTCCAGTCTGTCCTCTACATAATCCTCCTTCAGGCTTTGACCACACGACTCTCTGAATCTCCTCTGTCGACCTGCGGGGACGCAGTGCTGAGCTGGAGAGGTAGGTCACATCATGTTACATCTAACAAAGGCGGCTCACCGAGTGACAGCTGCGTTCACTCTCCTCTTTGTGGTTTGAAGCATCTCTATTGCTGAGTTTGTGACCATGTGCAGACTGAGTGTGTGCAGTTCACTGACCTCTACTCAAAGATTACTCCCCCCTTCTGGCAGCAAGAGTAATTACACAGGAGTAGAGTAAATGTGATAGCAACATAGCCTCCTCCAAATACATAAACCTGGTCATCTTCCCTCCCTCAGTGCCCATGCTGGTGATGGCAGGACTGTGCAGTTTATTCACCTGCTGCTTCGTCATGTTCTTCCACACGAGATACAGACGACTGGAGGCTGAAGAACAGGCCACTTACGGGACCAAACAAATCAACGGCTCGACGCCCAGTGACCATGCTCCGAGTGCGGAGACGTGAAGCTGCCGACAGACTCGTGACAGGAGAGGGAGACGCAGGGAATCATGGGAGCGATCACCACTACAGTTTGTTTCTTTGGTACGAAACAGTGGGGGAAAAAAACTCGGACTCTTTTATACGATATTGGGACCAAAGATTCCAACAGATTTTACCTTAACACCATTGCTACTAACACATAATCCTTAAAATATTACAGGAAGGGACAGCATGTCGACTATTTATCAGCAGATTGTTCTTATCTTTCCATGAATAAATGGAAAATCTATTTCTGTAATATACTGAGTGGTTGTACAACCAAAAAAATACCTCATAAGGAGGAGATTTCTGTAAATATTTTATACTCGGGCAAGTCCAAGTAAACTGGGAGAATACTTAACATTCCTATACTGATCAGTGGATTTAAATGGTTATTTCATTCTGAATTGTTTTTATTTTTAACTAAACTTACCTTTTGATTGAGGTAACAGGACAGAAATATTCACCCAAATGTAACTCTGGGATGAGATGTGGAAAGTTATGGATGTAAACATGAAACCAAATCACAAAAAGCAGCTAAACAAACCTAAACTCATCAGTGTCAGATCTTCTTTACCTCGCTCTATAAAATATAGGTACTCAAGGCTCAGTACAGAACCTGCTCTGGAAAAACACATATTTTCCATGTGAGTAAAACTGAAGTAGATCTGCAGAGGAGCCTGGCGTTTCCACGTTTCCCTCGATGCACCGACTCTTCCTCTGAGTCAGTGTGTTGTTGAAATTCTCAGGGTTCCTGTAAAAAAAAATCACAAAACAAAACATGAACTGTTGTGCGACTCAAAACGCAGCAGGGCTTTAAACTGCGTTGCATTCTGGTCTATTTCCTGCCGCTGTGCGAGAACTGTGGATCCTGTTTGATTCTCAGCGTCTGACAACGAAACCTGACGCCGACTGTTGATGTTTCTCAAACATTTTCTCCTCTGTTGCTGCTAGAAATAACTTGATGTGTTGTCACATCGTCGTGGGGAGTAAACCCACTCCGAAAGCTTCACTGACACGATGTGAATAAAATGCATCGGCTTTACGCGTTAATCAGGTTTCAATGAGAAGATAAAACCAAACTGAGTATCATTATATCACCACTAATCCTGTTGTGTTGAATTTAAAGTCTGTCTGTCATTGTGTTGTGGAAACAGACGCCTAATAGCAGCATTTAACTACCTTAATTCTATAAACAGACAGGTGTTGGTGTTTGTGCAATAAAGGGAATAAACTCAGTACTGATGATAATAGGCACATGAAGGTTCTGAGTGGTAGAAGACACATTTGTACTCTCACTTTTTATCTGTGTACTGAATGTTTTAGACTTATTAATGCGACCAAATCAGCTTTAATTTGAATAATATCTTGTTTTTAATTCTACAAATAGCTGAGACTAATGATAGTGGGGTTTTTTATTTTTCAAAGAGGTCATATTTTGTTAAACTTGGAGGAGTTGAATGATTGTTTCTTTAGATTTGTAAATCCATGCACTTCTCTAAATTTCTGTAATATGATAAAAATCTGTTTGGCTCTGCAGCTGGAACTGGAAACAGGAACTGTTTCAGTTCCTTCAGTCTGATGGAGTCAGGTATTTAGACTGTTGTAAAACAGGGTTTATAAGCTGTAATTAATGTTAATAAATCAGAAAAATAAAAACATATCAACTATGTCGTGTCCCTGATTGTCCATCTTCTGGCTCTTGGTGAGTCTGTGTCCAAGTCTTAGTTTATATTGAGCTCATCAGCTGATGTCAGAAAAATGGACCAGTGTTTTTTTTAATAACAGTTGATGAGTTGCCTTTTGCATTTTCTTTATAAACCAGTGCAACCAAAAAAAAAAATCCTGTACACTTGTCACCCGTGAGGCTCAAAGTGATTTTAAAAATGAGTACCATCTGCTCCATGAGTGACTGAGGTGGAGGAAATGACAGAAACCAGCAGGCGGATAAAGATTCTGGAGAGTTTTAATTATTTCCCAATTGCACAAAAAACAAATATAAAAAAGTAGAGCGCTCTCTAGATTCAGAATCATTCAGAGCCAACCTGAAATCTCCTCTCCTGTGGTCACCTCTCCAGCTTCGTCTGGACTCAGACAGTTCATACAGTTTTAAAAAGACCCATTCATAAGAATACGAGCAGGATGTAAAAATTAACAAAACGGAAAACCAAGCCAAAAAGAAAAAGAAATTAAAGGTAAATACAATTTAAAAAAAAAAAAAAAAAGAGAGAGATCACTACAGCAAATTAATGACAAGATCTGTCAAACTGATTCTTGCACTGACAAGTCGAATGGCACCGAACACAAAACGGGTAAAAAAAGAAAAATGACTACAATGAGGAGATTCTTGATGCAAGAGCTGGTAGTTTCTAATGTGTAGGTTTAGCACAGGTACTGTGTGAACACAGGTACACATTTCATCCTATCTGTGTTTGCGTCGGTGCGAGTCTCAGAGCTGCAGAGCACAGAACTGCTGGTAGACGGCCAGGATGTGGTGGTCGAGCTCGGCGGTGAACAGCAGGTTCTCCAGGGTTCCCATGTACTGCTGGATGGTCACATGGTGCTGGACAATGAGAGGAGACGTCACGTCAGAGAGGGAACACGCGATGAGGAGACGTCAGGCAGATTTAACAGTACAAAAAGCAGCTTTATCAAAGCCAGAATTCACCGTTTTTAGTTCCTCTTTGCAGTGTACACAGTAACGTAAAGACAACTATCACTGCCTTCCTTTGATACTGAAGAAAACTTAAAAACCTGATGATTTAGGGCAAGTTCTGTAGTTATAAAACATCTTTTTAAAATGATTTCTAATTGGGTTCATGAACATTTATTCCTCTGAGAGTGTTAGTCACCCTGCATCTAAAAACATGTGCATCCTGTAACTGCTGTGTTCGGATATGATTCACCTATGACCCATGAAACCACTCAGATGGAACTAAAGTATCCCACATTATAACAACCAATTTTACCAGCCCACTTCAACAGTGTGTGTGTGTGTGTGTGATTTTACCATGAGGAAGATCTGCTGCAGTCGCTCGATGCAGTTTTTGTACCAGGGCGTGCTGATGTCAACGCTGCCGGTCTCGCAGCGAACCAG
This sequence comes from Lates calcarifer, assembly GCF_001640805.2. Classification (NCBI taxonomy): domain Eukaryota; kingdom Metazoa; phylum Chordata; class Actinopteri; family Centropomidae; genus Lates; species Lates calcarifer. The sequence continues at coordinate 23,104,545 of NC_066840.1, read as the reverse complement.
ATGCTCCGTCAACAACATGATGAAACGCTGAGGGAGGAAAAACAACATTTACTAAAGTGCAGTCCTTTAATCCCTCTGCAATCATTTTTTTGGGAGACGACGAACAGGAAATGTCTGAGGTCTCAGTACCTGGAAGATGACGAGGAAGAGGTTCTTCTGTTCACTCTGAGCCGACTCCACCTTCTCCTGTAGCCTCTCGATCTGCTCCTCCAGCTGACCCTCCTCATCCTCGCTGTTCTTGTCCATGTCCTCGTCGTCACCACTGTCCCTCTGTTGGTGCACACGAACAAACAATATAATCCTTCCTGCTTTAACCAGCGGAGGCGCTTTTTAACACGACAGTGACAGACACGATGTGATGAACAGTTACCCTCTTATGCTGCTGTTTCTCCAGCTTGTCCTTGGCCTCCTCCAGCTCCTTCTGGATCTTCTGGACGTGTTTGTTCATCTTTCGGATGGTCGAGTGCAAAATCTCCCAGATGAAAAGTCTGGGTGAGGTTAAGAGAGAGGGTCACTACACCGTGAAACATGTTTTACAGGTTAAACGTTCCTCTTTGTTGACGTCCTACCTGGTGAACTCGTGAGCCATGTCCTGAGAGAAGAGCCAGTTGGCCACAGCGGCACAGTCGACAATCTGTGTCCGGATCATTTTGTCCACCAACACTGCGATCATCTACGACAGCCGAGACACAGCTGATGAGAATCAAACTCTTTGTAAAACTCACATTACTCACATGTAGGTGTGAAGATCCGCAGCCATGAAAAACACCGCTGTTACCTGTGGGTGGTTCCTCCACACTTCATAGACCACTTTGAGGATGTGCAGTTTCCCCTCGTCGCTGTCTGTCAGCGTCTTCAAGATTTCATGAAACCTGCAGGGGTTAGATGTAGGTGATTCAACACAACATCGGTCATATTTTTCAATATGATTCACGCCAGATGCATTTTAGTTTCAGCCATGACAGAAGTGGTTTTTAAGGTTAAGGCTATAAACTTACTTGGCGAGGGCACTGAAGGAGTGGCTGAAGGATTTGGCCGCCAGATGCAGAAGAGTCTGCAGGAACACGTCAATCTTCAGAGGGTTGAAGCTCTCTCCTTCATCTGGATGGAGAGAAAGGGAAAAGAAGACAGAAGAGAGAAGAGAAAGAAACAAAAAAAAAAATCAACAAAGTGCGATTTTTACCCAGCAGACTGAAATATTTGGATAAATGTCAAATCAGTCTCATTCAAATGCAGACAACTGGAGGTTTTCAGCTGAACTGACAATGGTTGTGTAATCCACCCACCTGTAACAGTGAGAAGAGGGAATGACTTCAACACATTAATGTCAAAAATATTTTTAATTTTTACGACGACTACTGAATCACATCACAACCAGAGGAAAAACTGTAGAATCGTGACCTCTCTTCTCACTTCCATACATCTGTTTTCATCACAGATGAAGTGGTGATAACGCTGAAACTGCTCTTTTTGTCAGTACTAGTACTACGTTTCCAAGCAGTACTGTAAACTAACCATCATCATCTTCCTGGTTGGGGTTGGGCACTTCTTTGAGGATGGTCAGGATCTCTTCGTTGGATGCTCGGTTCTTGATGGCGTTTCCAACAGTGATGGAAACTGCGTAGCCTGGTAACGAAGCTGTGAGGCAGGAAAGGCTTTTTGTTTAGTTACTGTCAAAAATATCTGACTTTTGTTTTTTTTTTTTAAATGAGGGTGGAGCTGATTTGTGTAAATATAAAGTTTACATGTTCTTACAAGCGCTCTCATCTGCGTATTTGAAAATGAAGCTGGGTTCAGCAGGGATCAGGGCTGAGAAGGTGGGAGGGACAATGTCCACTATCCGTTGATGATACGAGAGTCTGCGAGGAAAAAAAGGAAACTCAAGGTAAAGCGGGGCACTTTTCCAGATTAAAGGGCCAAATAAATCCATGTTCTCAAGGACTAATAATGAGGGGGGAACGTATTTAAGCTTCACTAAAGGAGAGAAAATACTGGGACAAATAATATGAAGTGAATAAATCATTTTGGGATTTACTAAGATGTTAAAAACAGCACTGAGCCAGTCATATGAGAGAGATTTAAACTGTTTATAAAGCAAAGAAAATGTGAATAATATTTTAATACCTCATAGACTTCTCCAGAACTTCTTTGACAAACTTGGGTTTGGGCTTCTCTAGATCCACGGTCAAACAGTCGGACCTTAACAAAGACACGTGAACACATCATCACCTGTACTGTTCACATCAGATGGTATTTGGCCACATCTTCTTCTGCGAGTTTAAAAAGACAAACCGCTGCTTTACAAGTTCAGAATCACTCACCAGTCGTCCCAGCTCCATCGAAACTGGAAGTTGCTCAAGTGATGAGAAAACCAGTTGATTAGTCTGGAAGTAAAAGAGGAAACGTAGAGAGAGGTGATGACAGCGTGACAGTGAAGTTTTCCCTCGTTCAGGGAGAGTAAAAAAGATTACCTGTCTATGCAGGTGGTGTTCATGGTGTCCAGTCTCATGTACAGCATCTCTGTGGCTTGGGCCAACTAACAGCTGGTGTTAAGGTAAAGTTTCTTTTACATTATTTAGGAGTATTTCCCTCCTGGGCTTTTTTAGGAAGGTCTGGTTGTGCTAAATGAACTTGTGTTAAAGGAGGATCCCTGACGTAAACAGTAGCAACACAAACAATGAAGGATACAACTTGTGGCAGTGATCCTGGCTGCAGTTTGCAAAGTTCAATAAGCAGTGTGGTGTACATGACGTCGATGTGAGGAGGAGAGGGCAGCTGGAAGAGTTCTCCAAAGATCACCTGAAAAAAGAAAGGGATTCATATTTTAAACCAGGCTTCAATTAAAATGGTTTCTCAGCATGTAGCTTGTCAAAAAAAAGGGTTTACCTCCACGATGTGATAGTTTAGTGGAATCTTATTTTTCCCTGGATAACTGAGTAGCTGGGCAGCACTGAAAGGTAACACAGAAACATCAGACACACACAGAAATGTCAATGTTCAACGTTCAACATGATCAAGCTGTCACCCACCATGTTTTCCTCTCTCTCCAGTGAGTCTTGATGATACAGTGCAGGTTTTCTTCAATGACAAATCTCTCCACAGAATGACTGCCAGGCATAACGGGACCCTGAGAATAAAGAGCAGCAACATCTGTGAATCGTGAACTGTGACATTAAAGACGACAACGCCAAAGACAAACTGACTGCATTTCTCTCTGCCTTCACTTGTCCGTATTCAAGTGTTTCATCAAAGGCAAACCGTACGCACCTCGGGAGCATCAGTGTAGTCGAACATGCGGAAGACGACCCGGGGCATCGGGTACTGGGCATCGGGCATGTGGCCCGGTGGGGTGAAGGGTGGCAGGTTGTGTTGCAGAGCCTCACACAGCACGCTGTCGAAGGCGATGTACGGACGAAGGATGTGACGCTCCTGCCAGCGGTCTTTCTTTAGCTTCTGAATCTGAGCCCAGAGGCAGTCCAGGTACTGAGGGGGATAAAGGAGGAGAAGGTCACATTTTTAACAGTGATCTTCCTTCTGGATCGGTGTTAATGTGATAGGTGATTCAGCAAATTAATGGGAGAACTGCAGCACTGCTGTGTGTCTCTCACCTCCTCCTGTGGATGAGGCTTCTCTGCTGTCCACACCTGCAGCATGGGAACATGAGTCTTTACTCTCCTCCTGAAAAACACGAAATGTCGAGTGATGCAAGAATCAGCTGACAAACCGCTGACTGGATTATAAAAATGTGAGCAGGACATAAAAATAGACAGAGCAAGAAAGTAATAGTCAAGGACAAAGAAACCGATGGAAAAGGACAGAGCCTTGCAGGCAGACAAAGACAGATATCATACTTGAGGTAGCCTTCAATCTGGCTGAGGAGTCGGTCCATCTCAACATCCTTCTTCTCATAAAGCTCCTTACCAACCCAGGGCAGACAGGACAGAACCACGTACACAAACCAGTCTGACCGAACCTGAGGACAAAAACATCATTTAAATGTTTCAGTATTGTTTTATTTTCTCTCTTTTCAGGTTGTGTTCATATTATTTTTCCCCATTTTACTTTGTAATCAGCCTACTCTTCACCTCTGTCCCTTTACTCCTGCCCTGACTTCATCTCCAACACATTAATGACACTTCAACCTTCCACCTACCTGTGGTACATCTTCTTCTTGAGTAACACTGACAAAATTTTCAAACATGGCCACCATGGAGGGAGCAGCAATCACATGGCAGTTGACCAAGTCTGACAGAAAGCGCACCTGTGAAAAGAAGGAGGTTGTGTTTAAAAAAGCAAACATGTAGTAATATACTGATGTTTTTCAAAGCCATATGTCAGGTGCTTATATAATTTAGCTCACCAAGTAAACAGCTTCATTGTACAAGTTGTTTTTCAACGTCTCCTTGAGTTGTCTGATCATGGCCTCGACAAACTCGCCCCCAAAGTTGTAGTTCCTGGCGTTCAGGAGGCCGACTAAAGTCGTATACACAGTCAGCTTCTCAGGCAGGAGGCGGGCGCTGTAAACACAAGACAATTCAGTTTGAACTACCACCTTAAAGACTCTTTTTTTTTTAAACCTATAAAAAGGTGCTAACCTATATGAACTTACACAGCACATAAAATGCGCAGGATTTTGTTTTTGTAGTTTGGGAGGTCTGCTTCCAGGACACCTGCAAGGCCCTCCAGGTTGCTCTCCAGGGACGACGTACTCTGTAAAGACATACAAAGCAATTTAGCATCTGTTATGTTTAACAAGCTAAGCAGTTTAACGTAAAGCACGAGAAAGCAAGTGCCCCATCCTGTACGGACTCTTTACCTTCTCCCCCACGCGACATATCAGTGACTCTAGACGGTCCTCAATCTCAATGGGCTCTGATGTTCTCCGCCTTTTATGAGCCTGACCTCCTGGAAGGTTAGAAAAATGACAGAATAAACACAGAGTGAGTGGAATGAGAAATATTAGCTAAGAGATTTAACTCAAGGGCAGCCAGCCAGTCTAAAATAGGATATACAAACACATCTAATCTGTAAGAGACCAGACAGCTCTGTGCTTTCTTCTTACAGGGCCATTTTATTGTGAAAGACGGCATTTAGAAAAACTCTTGAGTTGAAATGTGCAAACTGTAAGAACCTTGACACACACTAGGAAATAAAAGTCAGGATATTTTAGCCTCTACTGGTTCAATTTTTACCATTTCTATGTCATTATCTGTCTTTCACCTTGTGAAAGAGTGAAACCAGAGTTACAGCTGAAAGTCAATTGACAGAACACGAATAGCAGCCATGTTGATGATCAAATAAGACATTTAATTAACAAAAAAGCAAGGCCACATATTTGATGGTTCCTGCTTCTCAGCTGAAAGGATTTGATGTATTTCTGTGCTGTGTACGATAGTAAACTTAATATATTAGGCTAATATAAGGCTTCAGTCATCCAAATTAGTTTAATCAAGTGAACATCTGAGACTAGTTTAAGCCTTTAGACTCTATAATTTCCTGTTTGCTGCTACTCCTCCTCTGAACGGGCAGGGTACCTGACATGATTCAAGAACTGTGAACCTACCATTAGACATTGATGACTTTGCTCTCTAAAGCATCACATAATAAATCCTGTTTTACGGTTGAATTACCCTGTAATTAAACCTTTAATCAGTCCCCACATAGTGGATCACAGCAAACCTCATGGGACAAATATCTGCGTTAATTCTTTGTATGTAAACTAACATAACAGAGGTGTTCTCACGATGCACAGAAGCTAGCGGTAAACGTACCGGTTAATTCCACCGTTATCAAAACAACTTACTCTCGTTTTAAATCACAATAATTCAATTAAATACCAACGGGTACCAAAGGTTTAAAAACCTTTTTGGATAACCACGACAAAGCCCAAACCTGGCCTCATAAAATGATTTACCAATAATCCTGAATGCACCAAGGCTAAAGATTAACGGTGCCGAAAACACGCTAGCGTTAGCTAGCCGCCACTCGTTAGCCTAACGTCTGAATTACACATGTAATGTAACGTCCACTTACCGTCATTCTCGTCGCTGTGTCGCCTCCTGGACATGTTTCAATCCGCCTCGATGTGAACGCAAGAACGACTGCGAGAAAAAAAAAACTGAAACAGAAGAACGAGTCGGTTTAACAAGCTTCTGGATCGTTCAGTCTGGCCGCTATTACCAGTACAGAAAAATAAAAGCGGTCTGATTCAAGTGAGGCACATCCGGGGTCAACCGGAAGGTGCACCGTCTTTTTTCGTCCGACGCCGAGTTTGTTGCTGCTGCACGTTTGGTGATTCTCGTGTCTGTAAAATGTATATTTAACCACTTTCGAGGCTTCAAATGCCATGTTTTCCGAGATGAGACTAACATTTAATAATCCGAGTGCCGGGAATTTGATTAGAAATTTGCGCTTTTTCCCTCAGACCACAAAGCAGAGCTAGCTCCACCTAAATTTTAACAAATTTTGTAACTTAGCCAAACACTGTTCACCAGTTGTTTTCTAAATTGGCGATATTTTAAAAGCTGTTGAACGCGATGGCAGCAGAGGATTGTACACCTTGCTCAGAGTTCTTCAGCTGGGAACTTGACTTTTCCACATCTGATGGATTAAAACAGGAGAAACAACTTTCTGCCTCACAGAGGAGATGTTACAGCCTCTGCAGGAGGAAGGTAAGAGACAGCAGAATAAATAATAATTTACAATTATTATGTTTGAGAGATTTTAATCAAAATTTTATTAGGTGATACATAAAGAAATTTTATCTCCTCAAATATCAACTTAATGACCCATATTGTAGTCCTGCAGTTTCTATCTAAGCTCTCTTCACACTTTTTCTTCTCCACAGTCATTTGCTGCCTTTGTGGCATCCAAGCAGGACGACAGTCAGGAGGAAGGAAGCACATCGTGGTCCTGCTGCGGCCAGACCTTTAAAGAACACCCTGATATTCACAAGCACGTGGCCAGAACTCATGATGCTGAAATAAAGCAGCTCACATGGGCCACATATGAATGTCCGCTAAGCCAACTGGAGGAAGAACCTGAAACACAGCACAGAGACGAGGCGGCGGACATTTCTGTGTGGATACCCGACATCAGTCACATCTCTGAGGAGCAACTTCAGAAGTACTGATCCACTTTTGATTCTCCCTTCTGGGTTCAGTTGTCACTCTATCCATCCATGTCTTTATACTGTTTTAAAGTGAAAATCCAACTTAAATGTAAAACATTGACTGATGCCTCTTGATGTTCTCTTGTTTTCCGTCAGGGGTCCAGGCAAGGTCATCCTCTATTATCACTACTGTCAGGTGGAGGATCCACATGTCATCTGTGCTTGGCAGAAAGCTTTGTGTGAAAAGCTCCACTTAACCGGCAAGGTGAACAAATTCTCTTATCCTGCCTCCAAATTGGAGAGTACAGAATGTTTACATCAGGAACAGAGAGACATTTTGGTAAAAAGGAGGGATCTGTCCCCTTAAAATGTATCATGTTCATCTTCAGGTGAGGGTGGCGATTGAAGGCATCAATGGGACAGTTGGAGGGACCAACACAGCGACTGAAATTTACATCGACGCAATGCGTTCACATCCTCTCTTCAAGATGGATAGGGAGGATTTTAAGGTCAGATTCATATGAAAATCTTACAGTAGATGATAAAGTATATTCAGCAGATATGTCCTTTGTAATGTCATGTCTGCCTGAATATGAGAACTGCATATAAATGCAATGTTTGTCTCTGTGTGTCCATGCAGACGAGTGATGGTGGTGCAGACTGTTTCACAGACCTGAGGGTTGGGGTCTACAAAGAAATCGTCCCAATGGGAGTGGATCCTGATGTCATCTCCTACCGATTAGCAGGTACTATGTTATTACTGTAATACTACAAAATGAATATTAATAGTAGTAATAACAAATGAACAAATACTCAAAGATCCATCATGATTGCTCCAGGAACACGGAGCAGTGGTTTGTGGAGGTCATTTGGTTAAAATCTCTCTTTTTTTTCCTCTCAGGATCTCATCTGGAGCCTGAGGAGTTTCACAAAGAAGTGGAGGCTCTTTTGGCCAAAGGGGATTTGTGCAAGGACACCGTCCTCCTAGACTGCCGTAACTTTTATGAGAGTAAAATTGTAAGTCATTTATCAGATTTCCTACAAAAAAACATTGATTTGCACAGGTGTTATCAGCAAAATGAAGTATCAAAATATGATAATTTGTGTATTTTGTGCCATATCTACACCAAGTGTCTTAAGCAAACATGGTTTAACTTGTTGCAGAGAGAAAGCCAGACCCTTAAGGTACCGATTAGGTACTGAAGTGGAGTTTTGATCAACTTAGTTTTAAGTAGAAAATGATTAATGAGTATCTTTTTGGTGAAATTTTCTTATAAATGTTCTTCAGCAAGATCTGTGATGCTTTCACTGACCTCAATAACAGCAGTAATTATCATTATCATTATTAAACAAAGCAGAAGTCAAATGTGATCATTTTTTTCTCTTCAGGGGCAGTTTACTCAGTGTCTGGCCCCAAACATCCGTAAGTTCAGCTACTTCCCGGACTACGTCGACCAGAACCTCGACCTGTTCAGAGACAAAAAGGTCCTCATGTACTGCACAGGAGGGATCCGCTGTGAGCGCGGCTCTGCCTACCTCCGCTCAAAAGTAAGTAGAACTGGCTGGGTTTTAAACCACAGGATGACATTTAGTTATTTTTAGATGTTGTGTGTTATGAAAATGGCTTTTACTTTTACTGTGGCTGCTGATTCTCTTTAGTCTTTGTCAGTGTGTGTGTCCACTGAAATATTCTGCACAAAAGAAAGATTTGTGTTTACTTTGGACCCCCTACATCTCCTCCCTTGTTTGTAGGATGTGTGTAAAGAGGTTTACCAGCTGAAAGGTGGAATTCACAAGTACCTGGAGCGTTTTCCAGAGGGTTTCTATCGAGGAAAACTCTTTGTCTTTGACGAGCGCTACACCATCTCCTCCAACAGTGACGTCATCTCAGGTTAGTGTGATCCCCCTGTGTCTAAAAACACTAATTCACATTTCCTTGTTGTCATGTGTCATAACTCTGTGTCTGTGTTCAGACTGCAGGTACTGCGGCTGTCCGTGGGACCAGTACAAGCTCTGTTCCACTCGGTTCTGCTGCCAGCTGGTTCTGTCGTGTCACAGCTGCAGGCGGGCCGGACACACCGCCTGCTGCCCCACCTGCCAAACCAAAGGACAGGCTCCGAGCGAGGCGTCCTCCACCGCTCCGCATCACAAAGAGGAGTGCGAGTGCACCGATGGACGTCCCAGAATCCCTCTGGACGTGTAGCGGTTGAAAAATGCTGCATGTTCAGGGATTTTAATCAGAATGCACAATTAAAAATAGAGGAAGGTGACCAGTATATTTTTTGATATGAATATTGGAAATTAAATCATATTTACTGTATGTAAATGATCAGTAGATCTTTTATTGGGAAAATGTACAAATACATCTGCAGAATGAATTTTATTACATAAATTTAGTGAAACTGTAATGTCTGATCACTAATGAAAACTCGGTTCCATGGGATTTGAACTTTTTATTTTGTGTGTGCATGAGTGTGTGAAAATGTGTATGTTAAAATTTGATTTTATATTTTTAAATTGCCACTTTGGCAATTATTTATGTTAATTCCGTATTCTTCATTTGTCCCAAATGATAATGGTTTCACAGACAATTTTAAATGGAATTTTAAATGGAATAATTTGATGCTATGTTGCACAAAAAGTGTACAGACAAATACAGAAAAAATATGCAACTTACAACAGTTTTCTTGTGCTCTCTAAGCGATGTAATCTCTTGTCAAAGCAGGTTACTGAGGCTGCAGGTGTTCCTTAAACGCTTTGAAACCACAAGCAGCAGCACATCTGTGTGACTTACTCAGGATGACACACAACTGTGAAGATGTTCAACAAACATATGTCCATATGTGCACATGTTTTACTCATGGAAAGTCACAAATAAAAATTATTATATAAATACACGTTATTATGAAAACATGCAAAAGGCCTATACTGTCAGGTGGTGTAACTGGTAACAAATGAATGGTAAAATACCTGCAGAAGACATCCACTAGGGGGAGTGGTAAGACTAGAGCCAGGAGTCGGTAAAGCTCCTCAACATCCAGACTGGAAGCTTCAGCTCTCAGCCGAGCGGACCTGGCCAGGCTGCCCGGGTCTTCACTGACCAGCAGCAGCCTCTCTACCGCATTTTCAGGAGGGGGTGTTGGACAGTGACGCTCATGTGTATTTACCCACCCGTGTATCTGTGGGAATAAGGACGGGAGTACCGAGCGATGTCTGCGCCGGGTTTCACAAACCTGGGCAGCTCCGTCAGCTACAGCCAGAACTCAACGCCGAACGGTGGAGCTGCGCCCCCCTATCAGAATGGTAACAGGCCGGGATGATGCGATTAGCCAGCCCGCTAGCATTAGCATGCTAACGCTCTGTGATGTCAGACAGTTTGTCAGGCGCTGAGTTTTTTTAATTTTCCACACCATTGCTCTCTGGTGTTAATTATAACAGTAATATTAAGTATAAATTGATTTTATGTGTTAATTCGGCAAAAAAGTGTTTCAACTAAAGCTAGTTAGTTGCTAACGCTAGCTAACTTAATAGCTGACCCAGACACTGAAACCCAATAGAGATAGCGGCTAGCATTAGCTACCGAGCTAACCGAAAACGTTAGCTAAGTGTTAGCAAGGTAATAGCGGTGTAACAGATTGCGCACCATCATTTCATAATGTTCTCTTTGTATTACAGCTGTAACACACCGCCACTCAGTTAAATATACACTGAAATCATCTACTTTTTGTTTGTGGTTGTCGTTGCTGTGAGGGATGTATATTCAGTGGAGAGCTAACTGGATTTTAACCCTCACTGCTGAGGTAACATCTGCTGATGAAGCTTGTTGCTTGTAGCTAATGATAATTATGGTTCTGCATTTTTATTAATAATCTTTATCTTACTGGCTTTACTAAGTTCAGTGAAAGTTGAACTTGTATATTTGACATTAAGCCTCTTTAACTTGTATTTTCCCTCTTCCCAGGTCCAGCACAGACATACCCATCCATGTATCCACCTACAAGCTACTATGGAGCCCCACCTCAACAACAGAGCTACCCCACCATCCCTGCCCACTCCACTTCTGTTCCCAGCAAAGCGCCCATTACGAACAGTGCCCACAGTGCTAACTACTATCAGAACAACCATCAGCCGCAGCAGCAGCAGCAGCACCATCACCCCGCTCAGCACCATGTAGCACCCTCCCCGTACAGTGCTCCCCCGAGGTCTGCCCCTCCTTCTCAGCCATATGCCACCCTCCCTTCTTCAGCACCTCCACCATCAAACACCCAGTACAACCAACAGCCATTCCAGCAGCAGCATCCACCCTACGCCACTCCAGGATCCTACTATGGACAGCAGTCGTACCACGCTCCCCCTGCGCAGCATCCTCCTCAACAACAGCAGCAGCAGCAGCAGCAGTCTAGTTTGGTTCCTGCACCAGCTAGTGGTCCCGGAGCTCCTCTCTACCCCATCGTTTCGTACCCGTCGGCACCAGGGAGTAGCCAGTACGGCACCCTGAGTTCCTCGCAGAGCACCTCCACTTCTGGAGTCATGCCCCTCCACATGGGTGCACCCCTTCATCAGTACAGCACGTCTCAGCCAGCCTCGACGACACCAGTGCAGCCGGGGTATGGCGTGGCTCCTCCCAGTCAGATGGCGCCAACGGTCAATGGGCAAGGAAGCACAGGTAGCGCGGCTAAAAGGCATAACCTGTTTTTCACCTGGATAAACCAACATTAATGTGAAAATATCAGATATTTGTCAAACACTTCCTACGTTTTTTTCTCAGTGTTTCATGTCCCCTTTTTTTGCTGCAGCCCAGACCACAGTCCACCAACACTATGACCAAAGCCACCAGGCACCTCAGAGCTATGACTCCTACGGCAGGGTCACTCACAGCGCTGGTGGGGCAGACGCAGACCGACCGCCCTCAGGAACCCCCTCCACTTCAGTCCATTCTTCACCGGGCCACCACCAAGGTAATAACAAGATTCAGAAACTCAAATCAGCATTAACGCTACTCTTCGTTCAGACTGTTGATGTTTTTTTTTTTATTTGTGATTCTCTATGTACAAAGATAGAAGCTGACAAACCGCTTTTGTGCAGTTACTCTCTCATTTCATTTGATATTCATACTTTTGGTTGAAAATAATCTAACCTGCTTCACTTTGGTGCTTGAACTTAACTTCATTTTCGGAAACACAACAGCTTTTGTTTTTCTCTGTGCCCTGTGTTCTGGTTTTTGTTTTACCCGCTGCAGATTCTTCCATGAGCCTGTGTTTAGATGTACAGTTTGAATGTTTGAAATCCTGCTTTAGGTTTACATTGCAAGTGTGTGTGTGTATGGTTAACGAACCCACAGCTGTACTTATACCACACGTAATCTCTCGCACACGCACACTTTCAAATGAGCAGGTGTGAGCCTTTACACAAATTTGAGGGTTTCAGGTTGGAGTCACCAGCTGGTTTACTTTGGTTGTGACTGGTTGAACTTTTTTTTTTTTCACTCTCTGTAGCAGGTTTAGACCAAAGGACTCTTGCATCAGCTGCACTTGCATTTAGTTATAATTTGGGTTGCAAACAGGAGTTGTTTTTCAATCTTTGCATAGCCTCACCATGAAGAGAGAAAGTATATCAGTAATCACAACATTTCTGCCGATTTTTTTCACTCTGTGCAATCGGTTAAAAATCTGTTTCCTCTGTTCCAGCAATAACAGCCTTAGGCAACAGAAAACATGTAACAATAGCAAGAGAATAGCAGGACAAACAAAGGGCATACCTCTATAATAGGCTGTATTAAATGGCACGCTTAGTTATTGTAACTTCTTCAAGTGGTTATTTAGTATTTAATCAAGTGATCAAGTTATTTTTAGCTGGGTTTGCAGCACTGAATGCAGTGTTTATGATTACTATAGCAAATGATGGTTATTTAAAAACAACAGTGGAGCTTGTTGAGCAATCCACAGCCTGGGAGTAGTCTCTGCCTGTGAAAACAACATTTAGAGATAAACTCCCACAGGAAATGACAAATTTGCAAGTGCTCGTAAAACACGTTGACACATGAAGAGATATCTGATGCATACATTACCCGTAACTGTGTGTACATGTAAGTTTTAAGTTGCCTCTGTTGGACCTTTTTTTTGCACGTTTCTCATTTAACGTCTAAAAAGCAAACAGCTGCTGCAGTGTAATCCAATGGGTATTTGTCCACATCGAAGTACGTCCAATAAAGTGGCTCAGATTGTTATTATACATGTCTGACAACATTATGTGTATGATTCCTTCAGAGAAGAGTAAGATCCTTTTTGTTTAACCAGAAACATCATTATATATCACTACCAAACTCCATTAAAAAAACTAGCTATTTTACCTCACAGAGTACAGGAGTTGCTGGAATACATCTGCCTCGATCACTTAGTTTGTTTGTATTATTATGTGGTTTACTTATGTAAAAGATCTGAAAGTCACACAATAACTTAAATAAACTAACAGATAGAGGCAGCACTATCCAGTAACTCCCTGTTTTCTGCTCTGTAACAATTATCAGTTTTTGTCAATGGAGTCTGGTAGCAGTATATAGTCATGTTTCCGGTTAAACAGAAATGATCTTACTCTTAAATAATGAGGGTTATTTCTGTAGGAATCCTATCCATTCTGCTGTCAGACACTTATAATAACAATCTGAGCCTGTCAGAGCTCTTACATATTATGGGAAAATAATCCCAAGGTTCAAAAATGCTGGAGTTACTCATTAAGGTTAAAACATGCCTAAACAACATGACTTATTGTGAAACCTTCTTTCATCGCCACAAATTTCAAAATATCTTGTCCTATTTAAAATTTGCTCAAGAGGCTGTAAACGTCGTGCACAGAAAACAAAGATCAAAAACTCTGTCCTCTGTGTGGTCCTCAGGGTAGTAGAACGTTTGTGTTATTGCTTCAACAGACCACACACACACACTCTTACACAAATCACTCGGAATAAAGTTTACTGCATGATCACCGCCGTCCCGTCTGCATTTAATCTCCCGGTCCTGACAGTTTTCTTATGTACCTCTCCCACTCCCCCCCCTTCCAACAGGCATGCAGTATGGATATGTTGCTAATAGTGGAGCTAGCTCTGCCTCTGCCGCCACCTCAGGCCCAGCAGCAGCCCCCTCGTCATCCAGCTCTGATGATGATGATGATGAGGAGGAGGAGGATGAGGAAGCAGGTCTGCTTTAGCTTTTACCTCCCCTCAATAACCTCTCTTGTACAGCTCCATCCATCCCTCTTTGCCCTGCCCCTAAACTGTCTTTAAATACACCTGATTTGTCTGTTTCCATCACTTTTGATCTCCGCCGCTCTCCTGTTCTGTGTCACTCCTGCTCCACCCACCAACACTCTTAATCAGTTTTCCACTCATCGTCCTTTGTCCTTCGTACCTTCCCCTTTTCTAATTGGCTAATCAGATTTTTCCCTCTCCTTCCTGTTGCCTCCTCAACAAACAACCTTCCAAAGTTCAACCTGTCGCTCACCATCTCCCCTACGGTCGTCAGTGCTCGCACTTAAATGCTGAATTCATCCTTTAAACCCTACTCTGTTTCTCCATCGTTTAAAACTGACATGAAATGTTCTCTCTCAGAAAGGTAGACAGGTAAGTAGGTTAGCATTTCGTCCTATAAGCGTTCAGCCATGTTCTGCCTTTCTAATTGTCATGCAGTGGAAGGTGTCGCTCCTTGCACGCTGTCTAGCTCACTCTCGCTCAGTAATCTCTGGGATATGATCCTTCGCCTGTAGTGCACCTCCAGTTACCAACACTCGCCCAACTTGTGGTCACTGGTGAGGCAAAAAAAAAAAAAATCAATAGGTTGTGTCCTTAGTTGCAGTCGTCTCACAGCTGGTTTGCTCAGATAGTAGCAGCCTGCTTCACGGCAGTTTGAAGATGTCACCTTGGGCCCTCGGAAACTGTTAAGGGCATTTTTCAGAATTTTTAGACATAGAGGCCAAATTATTTAATCATTTATTTGGCCTGAAGAAGACCCTGTTGGCACTTTACCAGTATGTCTGATTAAATAAAGGCTTTTGATGTACTGTTCCTCATTCTGCTTAAAAGGGAAGATGCATTCGAAGACTTTCAATTATCTTGCAGAAATTAATCTAACATTACAGACTCAGCAGGCACTGAATTAGAATATTTTATGTAGAAAAAGTAACTTCTTCCACTCCTTAAATATCTGGCTCTCATAATACAGCACTGTGCTTTTAACAGACTCATACATTTGCATGTTATGTATGGCTCAGGTGTTCTGCAGAATGACTGTCCCCTCAGGAGCTGTGTCATCAGCCAGAGGTTAACAGGTTTTTAAATATAACCACTCCCCTGTCGCCAGGTGCAGCCGCTCTGTGTATGTGTTTGCTGACTCGCTTGCTCCCCACGAGAGAGCACAGGCGAAGATTTTGTCAGCATCGCTTGCACTCATTAGCACATCACTTAATTAAAACAGAAATTTGTTTTAGCTTTCAGCATTTTCTCCAGCGGTGTTACAGGTCATCTGCTGCAACAAAATACCAGTTGTTGATTTCTAGATGTCATGCTATTAACCTAGATATTTTTCTCCTTCTGATCAGCTTTGGTTCCGTGGTTGTACATTACTTCAGACAAAACTCTTTCAGTAACTACAGTTTGCTTGAAAATGATCATTTTGACACAGTATGATCCTGTGATACTATAAATGATGATAATAAATGCATAAATCATAATACTGCATTATCGCTCTGTCCTAGTGGGCAACCACAGCGATTTTAGTCAAGTAAACCTTGAGTTATTATTTGTTTTTGTCAATTTACAATCAAGGCTTCTCAGTCCTTCTTTTGTATTTAGAGTAAATTCTAATATTTCGTCCCTGATTCAATTTACTAACCCTAAAAAAAATGAATTCAGGAAAAACAACACAATATTGGTAACAAAATGAACACGGCTAGCATAAATTACAGTGTAATTTTTGTTATGAATACTTTACGTATCATTTACAGGTGCAACTAATGATTACTTTCATCATCAGTTAGTCTACTGGTTATTTTTAATATGAAAAATTATATTAAAAAGTTGGAAAATAGCAAAAAATACCTGTCAGAATTTCCAAAAGTTGAAGGTGACATCTTTTAAATTGTTAGTTTTGTCTGACCAACACTCTTAGACCCACATATATTAAGTTTACAGCAATATAAAACACAGAAAAGCAGAAAATCCTCACATTTTAAAAGCTGAATCCAATGAATATTATATATTTTTGATTAATCGGTTGTAGTGTTTCAGCACTCTAGTGCTGCTGTTTATTTCTGTACAGTGCTGTAAATCTGACCAGAGACATTACATCTTCCCTGCTCGTTCTAGAGTTGAACAGTTTCATTCAGGACACATACAGCGTTTTGTTTTCTCTGCTGTGTCTTTGTTGCGTCTTTGCCAAGTCTGCTGAGTCACCCCGGCACTGGTTGTCTCAAGTGAACGACATGAAATGCACTTGTTATCGTAGCAGTGCTGCAGTTTATTATTCAAACACATGTTGCTTCTTGTAAGTCGTGCTATATCTGCGTAGTCCTGGTGAAAACTGAAAGACTCCAGATTGTGAATGATCAGATCGGTTGTGAGAGACAGATTAGAAAGAGGACGATGTCAGAGTCACGGTATGAATGGAGCTTTAATTATCAGTAACGAGGGATGGCAGCAGCCTGGGGGCAGGAGAGGTGGACTTGTGACTAGAAATCTTAAGACTAGCTGATGAGGGTTAGAGGGAAAACAAAAAGAAGAAATGGAAATCTGGTGAATGAGTCTGCTGCAAGGCAACACTCACTGTCAACAGATTTATTTTACTCTTGATAGTAGTGATCTATGAGCTGGCAGAACAGAGCACAAGACGAAGAGGAGGAGGTGTCAGTGGAATTGTGGAGGAAGAGGAAGAAGGCTTAGCTGTCCTGGTCTCCTCCTCCTCCTCCTCCTCTTCTTCCAGAGATAATCCAGTAGTCTGTTAGTCTGATTTAGTCGGACATAATTGGATCCTGTCCTGTCCAATGGGCTCTCAGCCACAGGCCTGTCGTGTCTTGGTTTGCTGTTGTTCATCCCTCCCTTTGGCCCACATAGATTAATGGGTTCATTCAAATATTTTACCCTTGTAATCCTTCTGGAAAAAATGATTCATTATTGGGCATGAGAGGAAAATTATTGGCTGCAATAGCAACCATAATACATATATATATATATATTTTTTAATATTATTTTTTTCATTGAGATTATTGTTTGAGCATTTTGTTTTTGTTTCATCCGGTACAGAAACAAATCAGACAGGAAATGTGAGGGCAGAGAGAGGTAGTGGGATGGACATGCAACGCAGGCTGGATTTGAACTGCGGGTGTTGTGATTTAATGGAATGCATCATAGGCCACTAATTATACTCTATCGACTGGACTTATTGAGTTTTGAGTAATGGCTGCTGATGCACTGCTTCCATTTCTTTCCTCTGTCTCACTTTCCTTCTGCAGATTAAAGAGGAAAGTGCATTTATTTAGTAGATTAGATTTTAGGCACATGTACTTGATTTTATATATTTCCAGTTTCAGCTACTTTACATTTTTCTGGTTTTGCAGTAACAATTAATCATTCCACAACCCCTCAGATTTACAAAAGCACAATCAAATAATCTAAAAAGAAGCTAGCAGTCGTCTTCTTCCCACCTTTCGCTGGGTGTTTGCCACTTTTCTTGGCATTTCTTCCTTCGAGAGAAAAAGAAAAGTTTATAAAGGTGCAGTAGAGAATACAGAAGAGAGAAACTGTTAAAGAGGAGAGGAGAGAGTGTGAATAACGATCATAGACTGTGGGGAAATCAGTAACAGTGAATCAAAGACTGAGTGACACCAATTTAGAGTTGATGATATAATCTCTATAATCTTCTGCCTTTCTCGTATTTATATCCTCCATGTTTTATCTCGGTTCGCTCCATATTTTCGGTCCTCAGAGGCCTGTGCTCCCCACCAAACATATGTATGCTTGCTTGTTCAAAGCATCGTGTTTTCCTCCCTGTATTCACTCTGCCTCCTCTCTCCCTCTCTTCTCCTCTGAGCCTGCAGGGAGTCCGAGCGCAGCACACTTCATGGCCAACCAAACAAAAAAAAAAACGCTCCTTTTCATTCTCTTTAACGTTTCATCTTTTGTTCTTCTCTCTTTTTTCCCTCCCGTTCATTTTCATCTTGACCATCCTTCCTTCCCAGTTTCATCGACTTCATTTACAGCCGCTGTCTTTCATTCTCTCAGACCTTCCCCCTTTTTTTAATCTTCCTCTCTTATATTTCAACCCCTCTTTTCCTTTCTTTCAGTTCTTTTTATTTTACTATCCCCGAGGATAAATTGATTCTTTACTCTTGCAGTGCTCTCATCCAGTCTTTTGCTTTAATTTCAGTTTTTAATTCTCGATCTTCTCTCTCTCTCTTCCTCTCTTAGGTGGTGATACTTCCTCCTCCACTACTGGCAGTGCGTCTCCGGTGCCCAACAGCTATGATTCTCTTGAAGGTGGCAGCTATCCAGGTACATCTTCATCATAAACTTACTTTACATCTAAACAATAGGCACACACTGATTTATCACGTCACAAATCTGCTTAGCAAGGCCTGCTGTCTTGTTTGTTATTTCCTCAAACAATATTTTTATTTATAGTTAAAAATGTTAGCACTATTGATGACCCATTTTATGTGACGTCATTTTTGATATTTCCCTTTAGTAAGATTAAATTTAATAGCAGCAAATCTATCACATTGCATTTTGCATACAGGGTGTCACCTTGATCGTAAATACACCTCAACGTAGTCGTGACCTTTCTTTGGAAAATACAGAAATTGGAAAACAGATTTACAAGTTGGCACAGCAGCTTGACTGAAAGTGAAACTAACCAAACAGGGGAGTGTGTGAAACTTGCGTAGGTGCCAAAATATTTGCAGCATATTTTTCTACTTTAAGAATAAATTAAAACAAGTTAGAGCGAGTTCAGCCTGCAGAGGAGGTGTGGGGGAAGATAGTTTTCTGCAGGGACAGGGTGATGTGATCCACCTCTAACTCTCTCTTCCCCAGACTCGATGCCACCCTCTAATGATATGACCAACCAGGCTCAGCCCTATGGTAGCTATGGTTACCCCAACATGCAGCCAGCCTATCGGCAGGGACCGGCCTCCCACGCTGACGCTTCCCCGACTCACGACCTCTACGGCCAGGCGAGCTACCAGCAGTACTCCCAGGTGAGGCCGCCGTTCCTGAGAAGTGTTGGCTGGTGTTTTCTTATCACAGACTCACGTATTAATTTGCAAATGAAAAGCAAATAAACCAGCGCTGAATTGCTTCAGGGGAATTCAGAGGTCTGCTGTTTCCTTTATGAATGACTGTTTCCACCATTGGAGAAACACCTCAGAGCTGTTATGGTGGCACCTAAGCAGATGATAATGTTAACAACCTGTGTCCGAGTCCGATAGATCTTACACATAGTTACTTTCAACGGTTTAATCATCACTCCTGATATGTTAAACTGCATGTAAGTGTAGAATAAATTGACACAAAACCAGTTTAAAACCACCAGTTATTATTTACCTCTCTTCTTCCTCCCCCTCTTTTCAGCCCTTTCCGAACCTGTCCCAGCTGTCTGCGGCCCTGGGGGGGCTGAGTGGAGTGCCAGAGTTGGAGGTGGAGGCCCTGAGGCCGGTTAACCTGCTGCAGGAGAGGAACCTGCTGCCTCCCAGGCCCCTGGAGGCTCCTGAACCCAACCTCACCCCTGACCTCAAGAAGGTCAATTGCAGTCCACAGTAAGTGAAGTTTACTGTGTGTTTACTTTTGTCTCCTTATCTGACTCTTGCCATTGTCTAGTCTGTGGATGTATTCTCTAATTCTTCTTCCCTTGTGTTTCTCTGCTGATCAGGACGTTCAGGTGTACGCTGACTAGCATCCCTCAGACCCAGGCTTTACTCAACAAGGCCAGGCTTCCTCTGGGCCTCCTCCTTCACCCCTTCAGAGACCTACAGGTACGAGAACCTTTTATCTCAGATAGATCTTGCTGTCTGGAAGATAAATTAGCTTAAAATGTTATTGTAGGCTGTGACCAATGGTGCTTTTTGACAGCCAATAGCAGAGTTTTTGAATCGAAGCAGCCAATATTTTGTGACTTTTAACTTTGACCATATTCTTTCCAAAAGAAATGCACAGTTAGTAGGAACAGATCTTCAGTTTTGCTAAGAATTTAACTCATTTCCACTTGAAAAGAATCTTTAAAACATAATTTAACAACAAGTAAACATAAAATATGCTCCGAGAGGGATTTTTTGAGTTAATATCACTAGTGCTGTCTGAAAAAAAGTTTTGTTTCATTTTATTTTCATCAGTTTTCAGCTTGTGAAAGTTATAGACTGTTGCTCTTGTACTATTTCACTAACTAGACTAGACTAGTGTGTTAAACTTAGTCTCTGTTTGCTCACTAATAATAGTAGTAATAATCAGACAGTGGCAGCGAGAGCAGGACAGGCAGGAAAACGATGATAAGGTGAAGGAAGATAGGTGAGTGTATTTATAGAGGTGTCCGAGAGTGTGAACTGACAGTGAACAGCGACGCACTGATACCACGTGAAAAATGAAAACCAGGATACGAGGTTAAGCACTGAACGGCTGTCAAAGTTTGGAAGTGGTTGGAAGTGTTGTAGCAGAGCCACTGAACAAAATAAGACACGGAGAAACACTTTGATTCATATTCATGTAGTAAAACAGCTACACAACCTTGGAACCACGCAACAGTTGTCAATGCCCAGGCTTTTCACTGTAACACCATGGATACAGGCTTCACACTGTGACACTCGTTTCTCACCACACAACTCTGCAGCTGGGATAATTTGTTTTTTTTAATGTAAAACAGACATTTGTTCTCCTCCACACTTCCACCAGAGTCACCTCTAAAGCCTGGCAGTTTGGTATGAATATGTTTTGCTTTAATTTTAAAGCAGATACTGAGCTCATGTCGGTGTCAGAGCATCCTCGGCAAGGAAACTGATGACTAAAAACTATGAGCAATATGTTTTTTTAAATAAAATGACAGCGTTTGTTTTCGCTGATCGTGATTTTCTCGATTGCTCAGTGTATTCAGTGTCAGAAAATAGTGCAAAATAACTCAAAATAACATCTCTGAATCTCCCAAACCCAAAGATAAAGTGTCAAAAAGTACAGTGTTTGATAAATTGTTAGGTTTTTAAGTGTACTGAAAATCTACAGTGACCCTGGTACACCAGCTGGAGAAGTCCTTGAGAATACAATCAGCAGACAGAGAAGTGGGTCAGACAAGGACGACAGCTGCAAAGATTTGTTCAACCACATTTTCTAAGACACAGAAACAAAGCTTCTCTTCAGTCGTTTTGCCGAGGCACGAAGAGAGGAATGTTTTGAAAAGGTCATGATTGAAAAGAGGTTGACGACCAAAACTTGGAGTGGAGGGGGAAGATTTTTTTCCTAGTAGTCACTCCATTTTCTCTCGCTCTTTTCCTCCTCTGCAGCAGTTACCAGTGATCACGTCGAACACGATAGTGCGCTGTCGCTCCTGTCGCACCTACATCAATCCCTTCGTCACCTTCCTGGACCAGCGCAGGTGGAAGTGTAACCTCTGCTACCGGGTGAACGATGGTACAAAGGTTTTTTTTTGTGTCTAATCCTATATTTATATATTGTGTCCTACGTAGTTTTGCAGAAGTTTTACTCACTTTTATTCTTTCTCGGTCAGTCCCAGATGAGTTTATGTACAACCCAGTCACCAGGTCGTATGGTGAGCCTCACAAAAGACCAGAGGTTCAAAACTCCACTGTGGAGTTCATCGCCTCCTCGGACTACATGGTAAGCCGCCTCCTCTGTCCTCAAACTTTTGACTTCTTCTTGTAGATGAGTGAATTTTTATTGTATCTGCATTTAGGTCTTTTTGTGTAGTAGGATTGTTTGTCCACTAGATGGCAGTGTTGTACTGGAGTTATGACTTCTGAGGGCTTGTGTGTGTACAGGAATTTGCATACATTTTTCATTACATCCCCACTAATTTTTTTTTTTGTTCTATGTTTTTGCGTATTCAGCTGCGACCTCCTCAGCCGGCGGTCTACCTGTTTGTCCTCGATGTGTCTCACAATGCTGTGGAAGCAGGTTACTTGAAGTACTTCTGTGAATCACTTCTTGAGAACCTGGATAAGTGAGTGTTGTTGATTTAACTATAACGTGGCTAGTTGATGAAAATATTCTGATTCTCTGGAATATTTTTCTCTGGGTTTTCCGTCTAATCCGCGGTTGTTCTGTGCTTCAGGTTGCCCGGGGATACACGCACCAGGGTGGGCTTCCTCACCTTCGACAGCACCATCCACTTCTACAACCTCCAGGAGGGACTCTCCCAGCCGCAGATGCTGGTGGTGTCAGACATAGATGGTACGTCCGGTGACAGGAATCATGATTCAGATTTCACATCATAAGACACTCGACTGTTCAAGTTCAGCTCTGTTTTGTTTACAGATTTTACACATAACATGCAACAGACTTATGTGTAGAATTTGCTTCCTTACACACACAGAGTATGTACCAAATAAATTGGAGTATTTTAAAAGTACAATAAGAGAAGACACTGATTTAAGAGAGGATGATAAATTCACCTCAGATTGTCACCAGCTGATGGGGAAACTGATAATTGACAGTGGTTTTTTACTGAGAACCTCGGTGGATATTAATTTTCTTGTGAACTGTTAAGAAAAATGTGTTATCTAAAAGATAACTGTGATCCAAATGATTGTGGGTTTCATAATTACATCTTGGGTGAATTGATAAATTAACGATGCAAAAATTATGTTTTTTTAATAAATAATTTGCAGAAAGGATGAATTATTCACCTGCCTCTGCTATAGGAACAGTTCTGAATATTTTGTGACAGTTGTGATAAATCTTTCTGCTTTGGTTTGTGTCACTTTTTCTTCTTGCAGATGTCTTCATACCGTCTCACTGACAGCCTGATGGTGAACCTAAAGGAGAGCAAAGAGGTAGGCTGTTAGTTGTTTTGCACAGGTGTTGTGTGAATCTGTCTCTCCCTGCTCGTCTCCTCTTTACATTCAAATCTGGATGTTGTCACATGATCGTTTTTAGTCTCCTCAATCGCTCCTCCTCCTCTCCTCCAGCTGGTGAAGGACCTGCTGACCTCTCTGCCGGCCATGTTCAGTCAGAGCAGGGAGACCCACAGCGCCCTCGGCCCGGCGTTACAGGCCGCCTTCAAGCTCATGTCACCCACCGGGGGCCGCGTCACCGTTTTCCAGACCCAGCTGCCCACGCTGGGCGCTGGAAAGCTGCAGTCGAGGGAAGACCCCAACCAGCGCTCCAGCACCAAGGTATGGACGAGAGGACGGGCGTTTACTGAGGGTGAAGCTTGAGTTTCTGTAGGTGCTGCTCTTTTTGTTGTGCAGCTGTGTTTTGTCTTCTTGTTCCAAAGGTGGCAGCTGCTAAATTCTAACCACAGTGTTTGTGTTCTATCATTTCATTTTTCTTCCTTGTGATTTATGACTCCTAAACTGAACCTTATGACAGGTGAAATATAGCAAGACGAGGCCTCTTCCACTCCCCCCTCTGTGTGGATTTATAATTATTGCCTTGGCATTTTCAGCACTGTCATATTTATATTCCTGCCACAGCTCACTCTTATTACCAGCCTCAACATCACAATTGGATCTCATATTTCAGTTTAAAGACATAACACAGCTTTCTATTTTTGCTCTGAA
This sequence comes from Lates calcarifer, assembly GCF_001640805.2. Lineage (NCBI taxonomy): Eukaryota > Metazoa > Chordata > Actinopteri > Centropomidae > Lates > Lates calcarifer. Next base: position 23,080,670 of record NC_066840.1, on the reverse strand, counting down.
AAAGCTGCCAAGAAGTTACTGCAAATGAATAAAATGAACCAAGAACAGATGTGCAGTTCTTTCTCAGGGAAAATAGATATTCTGTTCTTTAGATTCTGCGCTTTCTGGAAGATTGTGAGGCTGGAAAAAACCAAGGACACTCAGCTCAAAGAAAGTGATCATTTAAATTAAAAACAAACTCTCCTTGAACCTGCTGCTGTCAGTTTCTTCCTCTACTTTCTGAGCAGGTCAGAAAGCACAACAGTAATAACTAATAATTCTGTATCTTCTCAGGGAGTGCAGCACCTCGGCCCTGCCACAGACTTCTATAAGAAACTCGCACTGGACTGCTCAGGACAACAGATCGGGGTGGATCTTTTCTTGCTCAGCTCCCAGTACGCCGACCTCGCCTCGCTAGGTAATAACAACACAATAATAATTGCAATAATTTAGCAGAATATTATGCTACATTTAGAGGAGATTTGTGAGAATGTGACAGAAAATCTTTGAGAACTCTCTGTTGTCTACTTCTCTTCTTTCCCCTGCTCCTGTTCTCCAGCTTGTATCTCCAAGTATTCGGCGGGCAGCGTCTTTTACTACCCCTCCTTTCATTACATCCACAACCCGGCACAGCTGGAGAAATTCCAAAAGGATCTCGAGCGCTACCTCACCAGGAAGATCGGCTTCGAGGCGGTTATGAGAATACGATGCACTAAAGGTAACTGGGTTAGAGTTCACTCACTCTGTCCCTCCAGACATTTGCCAACTGGTTTCCCTTTTTGCATTTGAGGTTGTTTTCTCCATTTGTTTTACATAAAATTTTCAAACATAATTTTTGTCCCTGTCGCCCTCAGGTTTATCCATCCACACGTTCCACGGTAACTTCTTTGTGCGCTCCACCGACCTGCTGTCCCTGGCCAATGTGAACCCAGACTCTGCCTTCGCTGTCCAGATGTCGATCGAAGACTCTCTGGCAGACTCATCTCTGGCCTGCTTCCAGGCTGCTCTGCTCTACACCTCCAATAAAGGTACACAAACTCACACACTTCAATCACTGCGAGGATCATGAGGAAGTGTCTTCACTGCAGTTTACAAATTGATTTTTATGGTCCATTCAGCCCCTGTTAGCTCATGTGATTTGTTCGTTTCCAGTTCTTTTCTTTGTTTAAATCTCTTGCGTTGTCTCTCAGATTTCCAAACAAACAAACTGCTGTGTCACTGTCTCTGACTTTCCCTGTAGGAAAGAGACGCATCCGAGTTCACACTCTGTGTCTGCCGGTCGTCAACCAGCTGAGCGACGTGTACGCTGGCGCTGACGTCCAAGCCATCACTTGTCTGCTAGCCAACATGGGTGAGTCTCCAACACAAACACTTACATTTCACTCCCTTTTTAGGTACGTTGCTCTGACGTAGAAAGTTTAAATGTCTGCGATTCACTGTTGAGTACATAAAATAAATCATTTGTTACCATCCAGGTCCTTTTTTTTTATTGTATTGTCGTGAAATTCACAAAAACGCTGAACGTTTCAGGCTGACCCAGCTTCTAGTCAGCGAATCGTTTTATTTCCATGAAGTAATGTGTGTAAACTTTGTTTTCAGAACTGATTAAAACTACTGCCGGTTAGAAATAGGCTTAAATGAAACCTTTTGTAAGGTTTGAAATTTCTCAGGAATTTAAAGCAAACGACCTGTTTAGTAAAATAATGAAACTGGCCAGGACTTCTCCTCTTCATCCCGTTGTTTTCTACTTTCTTATTCCAGCCATCGACCGGTCGATATCGTCCAACTTGTCAGACGCTCGGGACGCCCTGGTGAACGCGGTGGTGGACTTGGTGACCGCCTACAAGAGCAACGTGTCGAACCTGCAGCAGTCCGGCCTCGTCGTCCCCGCCTCCATGCGTCTGTTCCCGCTCTACATCCTGGCTCTGCTCAAACAGGTGTGGCTGCTTCTCAGGGAAGCAGCGCGTAAAGACACACAAACATAGTTCTTACATGGGTTAATTACAGGCTTTACTCTCACACAGCCACACACACACGAAAAGGTGTGAAGTTGTGTATAAACACACAGTTACATTACTGCATTTTTTTAATAAAGAGCTGCATTTACATCATCTCTACACATCCTAAAAACACCCTGCACCTGAAGTACAAAATGTCCTGTACACACACTAATAACATACAGACTCCCTGCACAGTCACTGACTGTATTCATCCACCCAGGACTTGTCCTTTCACACATTCAGGGTGTGTCCACATTCAGACACAAGCTCACACCCTTTTCGTCATCTGAGACAAATACCCCAATTGGTCACATTAGTGCACACCCTAAAAACCTTTCATGATTCCATGAACAGAGAGAACAAAAATAAATAATGCTTGGAAACAATAAAATTAAATTAAACTACATCATCTACGCCCTGTTATTCTCGGTGATGAAAAGCTGAAATGTTAAAACCTGTTAGAACTTGATTTCTTGTCTGTTATTTTTAATGTAGCCTGTTTAATCCACCTCTATTAGAATATAAGGATTTGTTTTATTAGTAAGAGTTCTACTCTTTAGAGCAGCAAAAAGGCTGGAACTTCAACAGGTTCATTAATAAATTCTATCACTAGACCTTCAAATGAATTCGTACAGACATGAAAGCGTCTGTATTTTCGTTCCAGAAAGCGTTGCGGACGGGCACCAGCACGCGGCTGGACGAGCGGGTCTTCGCCATGTGCGAGTTCAAGACGCAGCCGCTGCAGCAGCTGATGAGGATGGTTCATCCCGACCTGTACAGGATGGACAACATGTCAGACCAGGTGGGACGAGGCCGAGTTAAATGATGAAGAGTTGGTTAATTAAAGTGACAGACACAGAAAGTAGAATAGAAAGTTTTACAGTATTTATCTCTGAGTTGTAGTTGAGTAAAGAATAAAGAAATACTAATCTGCATGAGCTTTAATAGAAGTAGTTGGTTACAGAGCTGCGTGTTCTGTCTGTGTGACCTGCAGGGGGCGCTCCATCTGAACGACACAGTGGTTCCACAACCTCATCTGCTCCACCTGTCTGCGGAGAGGCTGAGCAGAGATGGAGCTTTCCTCATGGACTGTGGCAACGTAAGCTTTCAGTGTTATTTATTCATGAAGTGCTCTACAGAAGAGTGGAGTTTCAAGGTTTCTCCTCAGAGTCTGGAGCTTTGGAGGTGAAGTTAATTTCTCCTTATTTGTAAAATCGTGTAAGTGAATTAAAGGCAAGTACAGTAGGAGGCGTTTAAGATTAGCTAATCCTTTTTTTGCATCTCTTGTCTCCTTTTGTCTCACCATAGCAACAACAACAACAACAACAGCATCACAGCATCCAGTTTTAGCTGCATTTGATGTCATGTCATTTAATTTAAGGAGGTTTTCCTACCCCAGCCATTAAAACACAGACATCAAACTGAATCATTGTAGTTTTTATGACAGAGAAGAATTTAATTCAGAGGCACCAGGCATCAGTGTTAAATGTCAGTTATCCCTGGAAGGTAGTTGAAGGTTTTTGAAAACAGCGTTATGTGGTTTTGTTGTGATTCTGCAGAAATACGCCAAACATCCTTCACATGTATCCATCAGTCATTTTTTAAACTCTTTTCTGAGCATTAAGCTTTGATTGTTGCACACACAGCTGCGACTATTAGTCGATTTAATTTGAGAACAAATATAAATTGTCAACAATTTTGATAATCAAATAATCAGTTTAAGCATTTTTTCAGTGAGAAAACCATGATAATGAAAATATACAAAACATAGGACCTTTTTTACCTGTGTCAGGAAAATGTGATGCTCTTGTGCTGACGCTGCTCTCTGTTTGTGTCTGCAGGTGTTTTACCTGTGGATCGGAAAATGCTGCAACGAGATGTTCATACGAGACGTTCTGGGCTGCCCCAACTACGCTTCAGTCCCCCCCAACATGGTCAGTGAGACAAACGAGCAGCTTTCTGTTCAAGTTTAAAATGATGCTTTTATATTCAGGGAGGAAATTAGCTGTAACTGTTAATTGTTTTACATCCTGAGCCGCCCAGCTGCTGCATGTATTGTCCATGTTCCTCTGAAAATGAGTCACAGTTTTACTTCACAGTAAGAAATCGCTGCGTTTCTGTTTGTATTGTTAGAAAAAAAAATAACACATGCAGCAAAAAGCTAGATTTGCTGGCGTAGCTTTTTCACAAACCGTGCAGCTACCTAGAAAGCTCTGTCATTACCACGCTGTGGGCGAGATGGCAACACCCAGAAGAAACAGCAACTGTCAGCACTTGTTCATGCTGTTTATTTTATTTTTCTACAAAGGGGTCAATGCAGAGCCCCAGAGCCACCAACAAAAACCCCCACGTCAAACCACAGGCATGTTTCTGTTAGCCACGTTATCTGTTTCCTATCTGAAACACGCAGCAGTGAAAACAAAGTTGTTGATGTTTTTTTGTTTTTTGGTTCTCGTTCTGTTTCTCTATGAATCCCAGAGTCACATTCCCGAGCTGGAGACTCCTCTGTCCGAGAGGGTGCGAGCGTTCCTCGACTGGCTGCAGGACAACAGAGCGTTCAGCTCGACAATACACGTAGTCAAGTAAGCACTGCTGCACATCTGGATCGACTAACACTTAGAGCATCTTCTCTTATCCAGATGCTGGGTTTTAGAAAGTGTGAGAGAGCCATGAGGCAGGTTTCCGTCCAGATTTCATTATCAATACGCCAACTTTTCCACCTCTACCAACTGAAAACCTTCTGTGTGTTCTCAACAGTGACCTGAAATCACTCTAACAGCAACAGGAGTTTCACTTCCTTTATCTCAAGCTGTTGAAGCTGCAAGAAACAGGAAGGTCTAGGCGTTGGTTGGCACATTATTTTAGCGATATCTCTGAGACTGAAGTTCATTAGAAAGAAGAAAACATCATATCTTTGGGAGAGAAGGAAAACAACATTTTTTTGGACCACACATTGCCCTCTGTTCTTCACCACATCTAGAATAAATATAAACCCAAAATGTTTTACGTTAAAGGCCGTCAGGTTACCTAAATATCCATAAAATATAATATTTATCAGAAGCACAAATTGCAGCATGTAGAGGTCAGAGGTCACAGTCAGCCTGTAGTGGTATCTCTAAGGCAGGAGGGCTTCAGGCTTTGGGCTGAGGAGTAATAATTAAAGTAAATTTGTGAATTAGGATAAATTTAATAAAAACCTGCTGATGATGATCTATTGACAGCGCTGCAGTTGTTCGTGCCAGCTTTCTGAAAAACTTCCTCACATTTCCAGCGAGCTCCTCTCAGCCCGGGCACTGAACAGAAACGGGGTGTGACCAGTTTCGTGTTAAAGTGGAAACCGTCTCCCGGCAGAGATCGGCCTGAGGTTGACAGAAAACTATTTCCAGTGTAAACACATAGTAAGCCGTGAGGTCACTGATTTGACAGCGGTGGTAAAGGCTTCCACAGGGAACGCATTGTTTCTATTTCCTCTCTCTCCTCCTCTTTGGGGCACAGCATTGTTGCTCAACCACAAGTTTACGCCACAGTGTTGCTGCAGAGGAGGGCTAATGGCAGTACAAATGGACTGACTGGTGAATAGACAGCGCATGTGATCACCGATCACAAGTGTCCTCTGTTGCACCTGGAACTATGCCCAACAGTGATGTCTCAAAGCCACCAAACTCCATTGACAAAAACGGTGATTTTACCTCACAGAACACGGGAGTCACTAACCTACTTCTGCCTCAGTTGGTTAGTTTGTTTGTGTTGTTTTGTGGTGCTTTTACTCAGATAAAGGATCAGACTGCTTCTTCCACTGCTGAAAGTCACACAGCAACACAAATACAGTAACAGATTGAGGCAGAAGTAGATTAGCAGCTGCTGTGTGCTGTGAGGTAAAATTACTGGTTTTGTCAATGGAGTTTGGTATTGATAAAACAGCTACCAGACTTTAGAGCAATTTAAAGGCGTTATCCTTTTATTTGCTCTTTAAATGTTGCTGTTAAACTGAATTACAATACTATTACCTCTTCCTAAGTGAGCTAACTTAAGCTTTGTCTCATAAGCTTTGTTGCCAACCTGCTGAAAGCTTCTCTCTTCTTCTCCCTCAGGGACGATGCTTCGGCTAAAGCCACTTTCTTCCAGCACCTGGTGGAGGATCGGTCCGAGTCGGCTTTGTCCTACCACGAGTTCCTGCAGCACGTTCAGCTGCAAATGTCCAAGTAGGCTCCCATCACACTGAGAGACACTCAGACCGAGTGCGAGGACGGATTCACAGCCTCGTAGAGCGAAAACTAGCGTTAGCCAATGACGGACACCCATCGCGTCCTCAGAACCAGTTTTAGCGAAGGTTGGTCACCTCCCCTTCCTTTTAAACCCGTCTTATTAAACAAATCAACCCTCGAAGCTCCTCGGTCATCTGTGATTTGACCATCAGAAGGGGAGGAAGGGAGGGTGATAGTTGTAGAAAAGAATAAAGGATTATGGGAGTAAATGAATAAATGAATGAATGAAGGAAACAGGGATTTGTTACATGTGAAAATGAATTATTGAAAACGCTCCTCCAGCGTCTCCTCGCTGCCTCCGAACCACGGTCAAACCCCGTTTAGCCTCTCGTCAGATCCATCACTCATGAGAAAAGGGAGGGGGGAGAGAAAGTCGAGCCAAGAAGATGCCACTTCAGTACGTTTTTTAGTTTAATTTGTTTCCGTGAGCCTCACATGTAGCTAGTGCTGTCTTTTTTTATTTTATAAATTATTCCCTTCCCGTCACTCCCTCAGTTTGATCGTTAAGACCATTTTGAATACACTGGAGAACAGAAACATGCATTCCTTCTGTTGCTTTTCGGCATGTGCTTTGAAACACGCATGTCACCGTTTTGTTTGCTGCTAGTCCGAGGATAGACGACGACCGGGAACATTATTTCAACAAGTGGTTGGACGTTGTTTGGAAAAAGAAAAAGAAAAAAAAGCCTCCCGTCGGCTCCCTCTTCTCTGCTCCGCTTTATGAACTGATTTTGTCGAGCTCAGACAAAACAAAAGGCCCCAACTGTCAACAATCTTACCCTCATTTGTTTGTTTTATTTTGTTTCTCCGGGCGCTAACTCGAGTTGCTATCCACTTTGTAACTATTGAAAAGAATCTTTTATGTGCGATAATTTATGAACCAGCTTATTAAATAAAAAACAAAAACAGAACTCTGCTTCTTTCATATGATGATGCCACACATTAACAGATATTTACAGTCTCCATTACCTCTGAGACAGGGACTGATGTCGCTCAGACGTCATGTCACTTTCAGGACTTTGACTCACCCGTCCCTCCCTCCACCTCACACCTCTGTGATCTTAGGACTCCTACTCACATTTGATAACAGCACAAGACCCAACTAGAAATATTTTTAACCACATAACAACAGGTTTATTCACTCAGCATATGATTACTTACAGATCTGAACCTTTCTAACTCTCAGGTTTCTCAGGTTTTTGCTTTTCCTTTTGTCAAACCTCTCAGTTATACATCTTATAGTTAAGACTGGTAGTTTAGACAGTTCAGTTTCTGCAAGTAAAAAAGATAAGATAAATATTTAAGTCTCCAAAACTCAAAGGTTCTTCATTTATTATTGTACATGACCAAAAACAGCAGCAAATCTTTACTTTCTGCAGCTAAAACCAGCGTTTGTTTCTTTATATACTGCTACGACATACTGTAAAAATCTCTTATTTTGCATCAATAGCTACAGTGTTGTGCAATTTCTATATTTTTTTAAATTGTCCGCTGTTTTAAAAATGCATTTTTAATTTATTGTATTCACTGTGGTCGCAGTTTCCCTGTCAGCGGGTCGATTAGTTGGTCGATAGGCTCTCGTTCGACTGAATTCTCATTGGTCTGACAGTTGCTGGTGTTACTCTCTTATGGAAAAAAGCGCTACATGAGTAGACGTCTGTGATTAATCCATTATTTTCTAACTTATTTAACATTTACATTCATGTTTAACGCTTGAAGCTTGAGTGTGAACATACGTTGTTTTATAACTGCAGTCACATCCAGCCACAGCTGTGACGACTCCACCATCTGCCAGTAGACTTCTTTTTTTTTTCCCCTCGCGACCAATCGATTGGTTCAAGAGCAGGTACGACGTCAGTTGACTACAGCCCTGGTATTTACACCCAGTTCTGCTCCTATCAAATTACAGATCAGCTGAACATGTCAAATCTAATAAACCTGAGCTAACACAGTCTTCATGTCACTGTCACGACCTCTCCACTCCAGGCAGTCGGTTCAGCACATATAAAACAACAACACTCTGCTCTATGTATCTCAGCAGTCAAATGGGAATCACATGTTGAAGCTGCAGCCTGAACAACATGATTATATCTTTTATCAGTCAGTCAGCAAATCAGTAATTCAGCAGTAATTTGTTGACTAATGCAGTTTTCTGATGGAAGCTGCTGATAGCTGATGTTCGGCATCTTTGATGCCGTCAAATCTGAATCTGTAGCTGTACCCATGAGTGTAATTGTATGTTAAATGAGCTTAGTTTGAACATATTTCCCATTCCCGAACTTCTCCACAGCAGGAAATGCTAAAAAAGAATTCATCCTCCAGTAGCTTTCAGGCTTCACAGACCTGCAGAGGACCCCTGTGTGAAAATTAAGTTTGTTTCCTTTAACCGAATCAAGCTGCTTAAGAAGGAGCTGTAAAATACTCTGAAGTTAATCGCCTGTAGTAAACACACAAACAGCGAGTGAACTGCTCCATTTGCAAACAGATCTGGCTCCCATATGCTCCGTCTGCTGCTGTTCTCATGGAAAATTGCACCCTGGACCTCAAATATTTTCAAGCGTTCGGTGCCAGCCGGACAGACGGACAGGGAAGGGCAAAAAAAAAGTTGGAATAAGACGTTTTATATTCTCAGTTTTCATTTTTGAAAGACATGGTTCAGGGTAAAATATGAGTGAAACGCTGGAGGGAGAGAAACAGCCACATCCAGCTGGAGGACGGTTTTGGAAAAGTCATTTTAAGCACTTCAAAGCAGCAGTATTTTACATTTTACAAATCGAAAACTGATGTGACTTGTGATGCCAGATGTTCGTCCCACTCGTACACGTGCACAGGCCTCGAAGAATAAAGCTCATTGATTTTTCTTTGCGTTTGAAATTAGCCGACATGTTGAAGCAGCGCTGCTTTTTTCACACCAACAAACAACAAGTGAGTTCTGTTCTGCCCAGCTATATTTAAACTCCTGTTTTAACTGGTCCAACCCTTCACACACCCACTTCCCAACAGTCCAACCTCCCCCTTGTCTCCCCCCCTCTGCCATCACCCACCAAACCCCCCTCCTGTCACAACTCCGGTCCAACTTTCCTTCGTACTACAGACCCTCTTTGATTTATTTATGATCATGAAGTCACAGTTTCCTCACAGCTGGATATTTTACCTCAAGAACATTTTACTCCTACAGTAATAAGTTCATAATGTTCTTTTTAAAAAAATATGATTTTGGTTTGGTTATTGTGCTGATGTTGAGTGTTTCACATCGTGTGGGAACGTTTGAGAGATTGGAAACATTTGCATGTTTTTGACTTGTTTATCTTGCTGGTCGTATATCTGTGCACTGACAAAATGCTGCAGCTCCATTAAGAGACAAGAGACAAGAAAAAAAAAGTCTGAGATTTCCCAGAGGTAGCTGTGACTTCGATCCTAACATGATCAGTAATTATGGCAGCGACTCACCTGTCAGTCACACAGGTTTGGCCGATGATATTACTTTTTGTCCACGTCTTTGTTTTTGCTGCTCACCTAATTTGTTGAATTGTCATTATTACATTACAAGCTCTGGCAACACAGGAGCTTGATTTCCTGACGAAGAGTGAAGAGTAACTTCACACTTGGCTGAAAAGCAGAGATTTTGCTGCTTCCTCTGGTTGAATGTTTCTGGTTGTGGTCGGAAATGCAGCCAGAAGAGTCAAGATTTCAGGGCGTGTTTAGGTTTTTCTGTCTTTGGTGTGTATTCATTCTGGCTCTGGGTTATGGTTGTGGTACCTGAAACTGAATTAGGAGAGGAAAAGGTGGATCAGTGCATCCCTCTGCACATGAACCTCTGATGATGTTTCACCATTGGTCAGCCGAATGCCGCCACTTCCTGTATCTGTTTCAAATTAAAAGTTCTCCAGCCATGTACTAGGTTTTGACCTAGTCTTGTTAACTAGTTTATGCTGTAAACAAGAAGTAAATAAGATTTATCGGTGACACAAAGGGAATAAATGTCATCCCAGATTATTATGAGCCACCTAGGCGCATTAATCCTGGTGTGATGCGTTCATTGTTTGTTAATTAAAATCCAGAAATAGGCAAAAATCCATAAAATATTAAATTAACTAAATAAACATTTGTATTCTGGCATGAAATCCCAGATAGTCACTGAGGTAAAACAGCAGAAACTGAGGACTTGGCTGCAGATTTTTAATACAATGTGTGTAAATGTTTGCAAATTTAAAAGCTCATATAAACTGTAGAAGTCACAGAAATAACAGTAAATTATTGTGTGCCAGGCTTAAATTAATAACAGCAATAGTGACATTTATTTGTATATTAATGTCACATATTATTCATCAAGAGCAAAGCTGCGTTCCAGTGATTTATTATTGAAAAGTAAACAGGAAAAAACAGGTTCATTCAGCGTTGACACGTAGAAAGCAGCAGGAGGTGGAGGTGCGTCACACAGGCATAGAAGATAACCGCTCCGCTCTGAATCAAAACGAGTTGTCAGACACATACGCAGCTCCGGTCTTGTGCTCTCTGAGGTTATCTGCCTGTGATACACCGCTCCGCCGTCTCTGGGAGTTTTCTCCGGGAGCGCAGTCTTGGCTTCTCTCAAAAGCAGTTTCTGTGTTCGTCCTGTAAGCAAACAATGGGGTATTGTTGCGCCGGATATACCTCAGATAGTCTCGGGCCGCAGTCAAAATAGAGAGAAAACTTCTTTTTGTAGTTGGTGGGGGAAAATATTTGAGTCTGAGGCCAGATAAGGACCTCGTGTGCCTTTGTTTTTATGCCTGTGGTTCTCCTACTAACAGCATAAATGTGGTTTACTCAAATGTGGCTGCATGATTGGTCCATATCCTTTTTCAGGAGATTTATTCGGTGGAGTTCATTACTTGCGGTTGAACCCCAGAAGTCGATGTTTCCATGAGTAGCCTGCAAACAAAAGCCCTGTTTCGTAACACCTGTCTGTGAAAGCAGCGTTAATGCTTTCAGCTCTCATCGCGTCTCTTTTTTTATCACCGCGGCGTTTTGTGACGAACAAACGCTGTTGTTTGTTCAGCTTTCCTGCAGCTTGACACAACAACACCCTCTGTCCCAGCGAACCGTCCCTCTCCGCCTCCTGATCGAGCTCTTCGGCTGTCAGGAGGGAGAAAAGAAGGAGAACCCGGCTGAGTTTATTTTGATGAGCATTCCTCCTCAGGAAGGGCCAGAGTCTTCAACTTGAACCACATGCTGAACGACTTCAGAGAGAACAAATGCCGCGGCGCCACTGGTGGAGGCCTCAAAACACACAGCAGACCCCAGCAGAGCAGAGTGTTCAGACTGGTTGGATTTTCTGTAAAAAGAGTTTTCTCTTTCATCCAGTGAAGGCTCAAGTAAACTTTTAAAAGGAACTTTAAATCATGAGATGAACTTTAAACATCCTGTAATGACTTCCACATCCTCCTCATCACATCTTTAATGAACTGACTGGAGTTTATACTTTAGTTCCAGTTCAAAATTCAGACTTTTTCCAGTTTCTGTCTGGATTTGATGGTTCGATGCTCCATAGACTCAGGATTTTATTTAAAAACAGCAGTTCTTTGGTGCTGTAACAGTTTCTAAAGTAATAGGTTAGTCATGCAACAGAAAACTGACAACAATTTTAACAATAAATGAACAACTGAAGTTATTTATCAAGGAAAACTGGCTTTATTTGGTTTTTGAACTGTTGTCTGGACGAAACAAGAAACTGTGAAGGTTAATTTTTCATAGTTTTCTGACCCTGCAGATGTTCTCATAAATACCAAAAGTGACATTAATTGTTCCTCCATCAAAAACCTTTTAACTTCCATCTCTACCACCTTTGGACTCACGTCTTTTCAAAACTAAAAATGTGTGATGGAGGCAGCGAAGGTTGTGCCTACAGTCATATTCAGACAGTGCTGTTTTTTCCAATCAAACATTTCATCCAATTTACAAAACAGAGAAGTCAAATACTTTCCCAAGGATTTACTGCTTTTTAAAGATGCGTCAGTGGACAAACATCCAGCTTAACTGCTTTGTTTTTGGAGTTTCGTGGACAGAGGGCAGCTCTCTCACAGCTCCTTTAATACTTCTCCATAAAAAGGCGGCAGTTCTTCAGTCTGTTGATCTGGGCTCTGTTGTGTTTGGCCTGCAGCACCAGTTGGGTTTCAGACTCCTCCACACCTTCCCAGGAGTCGTTACCTACTGAGGGCCCCCAGTGTTTGACATGGAATGTATAAATCCACCCAGTTACGTAAGAGATCCTGCCTTTATGCTGCTCAAAGTACAGCTCCTCAAAACTTTCTGCTTCCTCTGTATTGGTTGGATCCCTGAACCGACTCAGGAAGTTGTTTCCTGCTGTCACGTCTTGGCTTCCCTTCATGGCTGTTTGAAACTTCTTCAGCACTTCCTCTAAGAAGGCACAAAGAAGAACAAATGGAAAATACCCTGATAGAAATCTCTCTGTCGCCATCCATGTTCCTATATGGGTTCAACGTTGGCACTTACACTACTGTGGCTCAGGGTTCCCATCCCAGTCGGGGATAACCGTGCTAAAAATATATCCACACATGGTGTTGAAAGCCAGTTTGGATATGAAAACAGATTGGATTTGTTGTACAAACATTGCTGTACAAACACAGTGCTGTTCTGGAGAAAACTGCAGCTACAGTTTTTGGCTTTACTGACAAATTAGAGGCGCCGTTTATGATCTAAATGATTGAAAGGTCTGATAATATACCATCCAATGCCAGGGATGAAGGAGTAGAACTGCTCCCTCTTGATGTTGATAGGAGCCAGTTGAGGTGTTTTGGGGGCATTTGTTTTGCTCAATGGTTCAGTGTGGGAGTATAATGGAAACATGCAGCTGTGAGGAAACCCCCAGTGCAAACGTATATCCAACTTGGCCTGGGAATGCCACAGTATAAAGCATGGATTGCCATCACATTTTGTAGAGATATTCATGTTCCCCAGAGGATGAATCCTACTGAGTTTGGTAATGCTCTGACTTTTCAAACTGTTGGATGGATTTGATACAAATATTCATGGTCAACAGAGGATGAACTGCAGTAACTTTGGTGAACCCCTGACTATTCCTCATACCTCATACCATGACCACATACCTGCAAAACTTTCCATTAGCATCAGCTACACTTACAATGCTAATTGGCACATTTTAGCATGATAACACGCTAAATTAACATGTGCTATATGTTACATCTGTTAGCATGGCTGTAGACTCTTGCTACCTACCTTGGCAATAGCAGCTGTCACATTACTTTGTTTTTTCTCCAATTTTTCTCATTAGCATAAGCTATGCTTAGTGCTAAGTGGCGCATTTTAGCAGGGCAACACACTAGACCACTGAAACTTATGGTGAACATGATAGACATTATACCTGCTAGCATTGCTGTAGACTCTTAGATACCCTAGCATTAGCAGCAGTCAGTAATTTGTTTTATGACCAAAAACCTGTAATATTTCTATTAGCATTTGCTGTACTTAGTGCTAAGTGACACGTTTCGCACGTTTTATAACATACTTTTTATAACACGCTAAATTAATGCATGGCATACATTATACCTGCTAGCATGGCTGTAGACTCTTGGTCTTGTTAGCTACCCTAACATCAGCAGCAGTCAGTACTTTGGTTTATAATAAAATACCAGCAAAATCTGTCATTAGCTTCAGCTACACTTTCTTTATAGTGCTAACTGGCACATTGTAGCATGAAAACATGCTAAACTAACATGGTGGGCATGGTAGACATTATACCTGTTAGCATGGCTCCGGACTATTGTTAGCTACTCTAGCAGTGCAGCTCCAAGTATGATGATGTTGGCTAATCAGGCAATCCATTGATCTTCAAAGATCAAAAATGTCATGGCCATGTGTGCAAGCCTGAGAACTTTCAGTCTCAGAAACTATGGTTTAGACTTTATTCTGCCAGTTAGGTTATTTTGATCCCAAAATCTACAATTAGCAGTTAAAGAAACATGCCTCAAACCATACTTCACTAAGAGTTCTTTGTAAACACTCAGTAAGACAGCAGGCATGTTTCTGCCTCTCTCAGGTCAATGTGAATTAGATTCTTCATCCCCAGATGTTTTTGTTTGACAAGGGAGCGGGTGGGTAGCTGGGAGCTGAGACTTATGTAAGGGCCATGTGCCGACCACGCATCCCTGCCAATAATGAACTCCCTCTTCTCGGCGTCGGTCGTGACTTGCAGCCGCTCTTTAATGAAAACAAGGCTGTGTGAATTACGAGGGTTAAACGAGGAGGATGGAGGACACGGCTTGTGAGACTACTAGAGATCTGTTTTCCCTGTTTCCCACAGGAGGCAGAGATTTATTAATAGTAACCTACTGTACATATCAGATTCTCCATGGATTTACTGTCTCGTGAGGGGGATGAGGCTCCTTTTCTGAACACAAAACTCAGTGTTTGTCTTGGATTTATTCTCCCTTTCCTCTTCTTCAGAGTGGTTAGGTCCTTGGCTTTTATTGCCTTATTTTTTGACAGGGAGAGGAATGTATTTTTGAAATCCTGAAGTTATCCATTCCTTTTTCATGTATAGATCTTGATGCCAAAGCAAATTAGTTTCTTCCAGACTTCTTTAACCATGTAACCTTTAACCCCACCCAGAAAAAAGCAATGGAAAAATGTCCACAACGGTTATTTGTTATCACTGCATGCGCTCGTACACGTGAATGAGCCTCTAACTTTCTTTGAGTGAGCTTTTTACAAGTAAATATATCTAAAATAACAGCACAGCCATTGTCCTAAAGGGCCTGGCTTCAGCCACTATTTCATACTGGTCCCATTGTCTGACAATTGTCTTGCACAGAGAGGTGGAGAGAAGATAAAGGGTGGTCCAGACTAATGATTTGTTAATTACAGTTGTTAACACTGTAATTCATGTGTTACAAACTTGCTTAGGCTGTTGACCAACTATTAAATTAATCCGCAAAAATAAATCTATAATTAGATAAATCATCAGCTCTAATTTATTCAGCCTTTGACATATGAATCCTCAGGATGATGTAGGATGTCATGGCGCCTCCTGTGACCTCATTTCTACCTAGTGTTTCCTCCCCCTTGTCTGTCATTGTGTTTGGAGATGTGGTGTGGCGTGGCCTCCCATTACTCATCACCTGCAGTATAACAACCCCAGCTCTTCATCCATTCCATCCACCATTCCTATGAATGATTCAGTCACTCTTGATATCATGACATCAGCCTCTGACTCTGACAGTAAACAGCTGTGAATCTGGCTGAGCATCTGTACACAAGTCGCACTGACTGGTGATAAATCCCAGAAGCTCCTGTGATGAGCGTTCACGTCGGGGACGTTTTTGACACTCGTGCCTGTAGTTATGTGTTAAAAAACAACACTTTACAACATGCCTGTACAGGATGGTGCAGTAATAAGTCGTCTCACCTACAGACTGTGGAGGAGATGATCCCATGTCTCGCTGCAGGAATGCCACATGGGATCACAGTGACTCAGGCTTCGTCACGAGTACGATTACCTCAGGGTTGTTTTGTTTTCCCAACAAAAGTCACATCCTGAGGGAACATGAAGGTTGCTCTGTCCCAGATAAAACTGAGTAATGTTTTTATATTGATATTAGTTATGCTAAGCTAATGTTTTGAACATATTGTGAGTCAGATAAAACTCTCAGACACAGTTCATTTTTACATAGTTGGCTTTTTATGACCAAAACTCTTTTATCACAGCAGTGATCCTTTTCCCTTTCCTTTATCTACCAAAGTCTACATAAGGAAATGGAATGTTGCCTAGAAGCCAGCGTAAAAACAGCATTAAACTAATAACAACATAAACAAATGAAGAAAACTGTGACGCACAACAAATGATAATACAAATTATCCAGTTAAGGAGTCAATTCACAGAGAGTGTTATTTTCCAAGCTCCACTGATATAAATTTATATTTACATCTGCCGCTGTGTTTCAAGTAAAGCCTGTTTCTTCGTGGCAGTATTCCCAGACAGTAGTCTCTTCTTAACTCTTCAGATAAGACTGAAACACTCACTCATCAACATGATAGTGGATAAGAAACGCTCTATAGGTTCAGTTTGCTTTGTTCTGGTTATCTTAATCTTCCTCTACGATGTTCAGCTTGTCAGCACCTTTCCAACAACTGAACACACTGAACTCCTCAACCACAGGAGTATTTTAATCAACATTTATCATTTATGATGGCCTTCTTAAAATCTTGTAATTGAAACAGATTAAAATTGGTAAATATAATTTTCACACCTCCTTTCCTCAAATTTCCTCCATTTTCATTAGATCCATCCAATCCAATCTATTCCAAAGGGCACGTATTAACTCTCCCTACTACCTTTGGCTATTTACTGTACATTAGCTTATAGGTGAGAGATATATCATATCAAAATTGAGGTAAATCAAAATGTACCTGTTGGTAGGGGCTGATTGGTGGGCCTGTGTTAATCCACCTTCCTTAAAACCCCGGTATATGCACCGCCCTCGTAATGTAGTTCCGCCTTTTTCTTCTTGTCAAGTAAAATGTTGAAAAGCAATGTTTGTTTCTCAAAAACCACTCATCCAAAAATCTTGTCAATCAACACTGCACATCCTTGGGTCCTCAGCAATACACCTGCAAAGTTTGGAGTCGATCGGATGAACGGTGGTAGAGAAAATCAACAGACAGACAGAAATTCCTCCATTTGTAGACAGTTGGACTAATAATCCACAGTAAGACTGAATATTTTGTGCCTGATTGCAAGATTTGGTATAAACAATAAGTGGGAGTTTTGTGACAGTGGGTGCTTTTGTGGAGTTTTGGTCAGAACCATCAGACAGTAGAAGTTTATTGTCTGTTTTCAAAAGTTCAAAAATGTGTTGCTCACTTCGAGTGGTGGAGGGAACAACATGAGTCGTTCATTACCGACATATTAACAGTCAAAAGCCTGGTTCTGTAATACTCAGGCCACCAGGCGGTCACTGACCATCAGAACACACAAATATTGCCTCACAAATGACGACACTCTCTCCTGCACTGGCTGGAAACAAAGGGTCAGGACCTGTGATATTTTTACTCTGACCGGTCTCACAGTATCTAATGTGGACTCTCAGTCACTCACTGTTATCATGGTGTTTCTCTATTTCAAGCTCTTCCTTATCCCACATGACGTAGAGAGCAGAAAACCACCGTCCCTCAGCAGCGTGTCAGATATCTGTGTTTATTTATGAGAAGACTCAGGGTTTTCAGACAACACTTTCCTCAGTAACTGGAGGCCAAGTTTGTTTATTGGCAAAATAAACTCCTCCTGTGTGACTCAGCTTTCACTTATTAGTCAGGAAAAAATGATGATGAAGGAACAGAAGTTTATCTGAGGGTCTACTTTCAGTTGTTGTGTCGTAACAGCTGAAATTGATCGGACTGTGATGGACTAAAATCAATAGCAAAGAACAGAGGATACGTTTAATGACTTGTGTAAACAGTTAAAAAAAAACGCACTGTTGTACTTCATGTCATTTACAGACACATCTACAGCACCATCCAGCACACACAGAGTGAACTTTGGAACATTCAGACAGGATTTAACCTTCTTATCATTAAATATGACCTGGACAATCAGCAGCAGCCAATCAGCACCTCTGTACAGTACAGGCCCTTCTCCACAGTATTCCAGAGAACTGTATATTATGTTTGTTTGTCATAAACTGACAGCTTGTTATCAGTAGAATCACCATATGCCGGGTCGTCAGGCAGGGATCATATTCAATCATTCATTGTCCTTTGGTTGTAAAGGACAATGGCCACGTCTGTGTAGTTTGAAAAAAAAAAAAAAAAAAAAAGCTGGTGCAACATTTCAGCATTATTACATTATGTTTATAAAGCAAAACCTAGGTTTTCAAAGTCTAAAAAATATTTTTTTAAAGTTAATCTAATCATCTAATCTGCTTTTTTTGCCGTGTTCAGGAGCTAATAATAGGTGGCATAACTGGCACCTACTCTTTGACTGCTAGATAGCTGTGTTTAAGTTGTGTTTTAACACCTTTCTCCTGTTTCTGCCTGATTTTACATAACTATTTAATGCTTAAAAACTTCACAAAACCACTCTGTCAGTGGCTTAAATTGAAGAACACATTTGTACCATTAAATGTATATGCATAATATGTAAGTTTCTTACAGTGAATCTACTAAAAATTCTATATTTTCTGGTTCCCACACTTCTTGTACCAAATTTCATTTTGTAATGTTTTATAGGGAAATTAATAATCTTTTTTCCTTGTAGAGTGTAGAAATATAAAACGACCACAAAAACTATTTAGTTTTGTTCATCTTGTCCCCGTAAGACTTTGCATTTCCTCTAGTTGTGTCAGATTACGTTTTCACAATAAACAAACAACACCACAATCCTGCTGAGTAAAACAAAGTCTAGCATTTTCAGGATTAGGGTTAGGGTGTTTTTGAGTGGTTATCAGGTGTCAAAGGAAATTTAATATGATCTCTCTCAGCAGGTAAAGTGAACCGAACTAAAGACAAAATCCCTGTGGAGTGGAAATAAACAGCTTCAAGCATGTTAAACGTGCCTCTAGATACAGAAAAAGCCTGAGATTAGACATCAAATAGGCAGTAAGCATTAAAGGATATATGGAGAATCTGAAAGCTTAATTAATCTTTACTGGCCCTAACTTGCTGTCTGTATCACAGGTGAGATTTCTGTATGGATTTGTGTGGGTGAGATATTATTTGGCAGGCAGGAGGAAATCACCCCTGCGAGTTCTGCAGTCGCTTAAGTCAAGCTTTCAGTGAGATTACCACATAATTATGGGTCTAATCAAAATCCAAAGATAGCATCAAAAGGAACTCTGTGTTGTGTGTGTTGAGGAGTATTATCAGGCCAGTATTTACCGTTTCTGCCATGTGAAAGTCAACATGGATGTTTCCTTTGCCACAAAATCACCATAACAGTCTGAATTTATCTGATCCAAGTGAGTCATGTAAATATTCAGCTCATTTCAGTACAGTTAAAATTGCATAATAACATTCACTGGGGAGAGAGGCGGTTTTAGGGTGTGTGTATGTTGGAGTGCGTGGAGGAGGTTTACGGTTTTAAAGGAATATCTTATCTTTGTCGTTATGCTTGAACAGGTGACTCCTGAAGCATTGTGCCTACTACCAATCAGTCAACATGTTCTGTAATGAGACCGGATAAGAGTTATGAACATAAACAGAGACAGATTAAGCTTAAAGTAAAGGTGCCAAAGTCAGAATTATCCCTTTATCCATGGCTTAGTTTTTGGTCTTAGCAGCTTGAAAGAAAATCACCTTAATATTCCAGTAATATTCCTGTGTGAGATGTTTCTGTGCACGTTTTAATCTGCATTATTTATCCTCTTGTAAAGAGTCGACAATTTCTTTTCCTTTACCTCCTGCCTTATTGTTGTTTAAAATGAAAAATTATTGTAATTATCCCATGAGAATCATACAGTATGCATATGCAGTGGAATTTTTATAGCCTTGTGTTACATAATATTCCTATGTGTACTTTGGCAATTAAGTTTCCAGTGACCTTTTTTTTCGTCTTTAAGGCATCTACTCTATCTTACTAGAATTCCTATAGCTTTCTTATAATGGCTCTTGGGAGATTTAGGAATAGGTGGACACTTATATTTAATTTCTTGCCGAGCAAGAAAAGACTGAATCCACTCCCATACTTGTATGTAAATTATGGAGCTAGAGCTAGCAGGTGATCAGCATAGCTTAACATAAACATTGGGAACTGAGAGGAAACAGCTAGCCTGGCTGTGACTATGTTTTTAAAAATTAGCTTAGCGGCCTCTGAAGTTCATTTATTAACACATTTCATAGTGTTTGTTTAACCTGTTTACTAAGAGACATATAAAAGCGACAATTTTAAGTTTTTAGAAGGAATTGCGTGGTTTAATTGACTGTGAGCTAAACTCCTTCACTCTTCTAATCATAGCTTTCTAACAACTCAAGGAGCGAATGTTAGCTGAATTAGCTTGCTAGTTCATTTTAGCTGGGTCAATCACCGTCTAAAATCAAGGACTTAGGCAATTGTTTCCAAAAGTGCGAAGAATTTTAAGTAATAACCTAAATCTGCCACCATTCCTGTTGTAAACTGCAAATGTGCCGTACGAAAAATGGAACGCTTGATAAGTCGTAGCAACAGTAACTAAGGGGGTGGGCCTTCTGTCACTCGTTGCCTGGCAACTGACTATAACCTCAAGATTCCAACAAGTTAAACTTATCTTTTGTGTGTGGGTTAAAGAAAAAAGATAAAAACGTGTCAATACATGAGATTCAGAGGCGCGTGTAGGCAGGTTTTTGAACTTTGGAGGGAGTCAAGCATAGCCCTTTAAAGTCTATAGCATTTTTAAAATCTCTATCTCTCTCTCTCGCCTTTTTTTTTTTTTTTGTTTGTTTTTTTGAGAAAGCAACATAATTGCCACACCCTTTAACACTATGTCACTAAATATGTTTAGCACTGAAAAAATCTCATTCATGTACGATGTTTTTCTACAAACTAATTTTGAGCAGAAAAGGCTGTGATGTGTACAGCACAAAAATATGATAGGGTCTAATAATAAATAGATTAAATAATTTAGTGATTATGGTTCCTCTGATTTTGGCGCCTCTCAGTGGAAGTATAGAAAACAGCACAAATTTTCATCAGGATAAATTAATTTTTTCTGCAAATAAATACTTATTGTTCTTACAATTAGGAAAATGACATTAATATTTTACACACTGGGGTTTTTATTCACTGTTTGCTAGTGTGTAGTTTATCACACAAATATTCTGGGCAGAGGTTATTAGTGCCTTTTGTATTGGGTTTTGCTATGATTGTATAATACTCCCATAATATTCCTCTAAGCCTGATATTTTGTGTTCCTCCTCCTCTGGTTGTGTTTGGGGGAGGGTCTTACGGGTGGGACTGGCCTCATGACGTGCCTCTGTTGACAGTAGTAAAACCTCCACACATACACACCCACAGACACACACCGCCTCCGCCGAGCTGTCAGTGAGCCACCGCTGCCTCACGCTTCTTCATCTGCGCGTCCCTCTGCGCACCGCCGGTGCCTTCTGCTCTGCGCGTCCCAGCCAGCTGTGGTGTGGCGCACATCTCACCCGCTCCGGAGCTCCGACCAGGGCCGACGCTGAACTGTTTCAAACCCTCGGAGGAATTAAGGAATATGGCTTCTCAAGGGATGGAGTGTCTGAAGCTGTCGGAGGAACAGATTAAAGTGTTGGAGGACAGTTTCAAAGGCTGCAAGTATCCGGACGAGACGACGCTCATGTTGGTCGCTGCGGAGTGCGGACTGTCAGAGGAGGACACACTTGTGAGTAATAACTTAATATTTCAATTCCCTCTCTCTCTCTCTTATTGTCTGTGAGGTGAAAATACATTGTGTTAGATAGTCCAGGTCCTGGTCTATAGATTGACTGATGCTCAGAAGTCAAATTATTTTGTAATTAATTGTGATTTAGGCATGTTAGTAGTGATTTTATATTTAAAAAAAAAATTTCATCTCATCTACCTTTGATATTTGTACAGTCTCAGTTATTTCTATAAGGGCAGTGAGTCTCCAGTCTGACTGCAGTCTATTAGGAAGAGATATAAATCAGCACTGTGACAGATTTCCTTATTAGTTTGCTGAAAGATGTTTTTAAATACTGATTGCACAACTGTTACTCTGTTAAAAGTCTAAGTATTTGAATCCAAATGTGCTTATCTATGAAGGATGAAGGTGGGATATTCATTAAAAATGTGTCTGTAACTTAATGCTAAACAATATATCATATTTTATGTCTTTAATCTGTAAATTTAATCATCCAAAGATCAATAAGTCGTTAAGTCGTCTAGTTAAGTCTAATTTACAACTAGAGAAGTTAAAAGTATGTGGTTTTTATTCTGAAATGCAG
This sequence comes from Lates calcarifer, assembly GCF_001640805.2. Lineage (NCBI taxonomy): Eukaryota > Metazoa > Chordata > Actinopteri > Centropomidae > Lates > Lates calcarifer. The sequence continues at coordinate 23,058,496 of NC_066840.1, read as the reverse complement.
TGGAGAACAAGTGCAGTGTTGCCCAATACTGCACTCGACTGCAGTACCAGAGTAAATGTACTTTATTACTTTACTCCTGTGCTGTTTTCAGGGGGTTTACTTCGATCTCCAGTGCTCACAATAAAAAAAAAAACATGTGAGCTAAGACTCAGGAAACTTCACTTTATGGTATCACAGCTTAGTGTTAAGAGACTTCACAAGTAACGAGGGTTATCAGTGTCATTATCAGTGTCTCAGTCAGGTGACCTCCGAGCAAATAACCACATACTGCGGCAGAGTCAAAGGCAGAAAGGATAGGTGTATAAATCTGCAGGAAAGAGGGTTTTTCTAAAAGCAAAAGATGTTTAATGTGAGCTGTCAAACCTGGAGCTGCTCCACTGACAGTGAATGCAGCAGGGTTGTGGACTGTGACAGTGCTCTGGGTGATTCTGGTCAGTATTTGTGTGAAAACGTCACCATGTGATGAAATCATCCTCATCTGAGCACAAACAAACACCGATTACAAAGGCAGCGCCCCATTGATCGTCAGTGGAGCAGCTCCAGGTTGTTTTGCATAACGAAGTCGCGTCAGAGTCGAGTTTCCTGCTGCTTTTTTTGCTCGGGGAGAGACTGTTGTTCCTTCTCTCAAACAGTGATTCATCTGTTCAGGGTGACTTGAAGTGTAAAGAGGTCGTATACATTTGGATGTGGGAAACGCTGCTTTACTGGCTTGCAGTTGATTTATAAGGAGGAAAATACTGACGCCTGTGGTTAAGAATTTGTTTGCAGTACCCAACAAATGAGTTTATTAAATGAGAAAATGAACAACAGATTAACAGATTTTAAAATCATGATCAACAGGCAAACTGTGACATTTGAATGTAAAAGTTCATTCTTGACTTTGGGAACAGTAGTTAAACAAAATAATCTTGACTCAAGGTCCATTGTCTAGCATTTTCTGGAGCTTTCAACCACATCCTCATCAGCAGAAGGACTTAGTATAAAGCTGTATTCATAAAAACAAACAAGACTTTGCTGAAAAATGATAACAGATCCCTGTTATTTAAACAGTCCCGACAACTTTTACCAAGATGGAGACGGACATTCAGTCTCTGACATCAAGAAATCGAAGGGCATAGCTCAGGATGTAAATATCACTGAGTCAAAAAGCAAACAACAAAAAGACACATTAAAAGTACTGCTATTCTATAAAGGAATGCTATTTACTCGCTCATTTTTAATTGTCTAGTCGATGATGAGCTTATAAATGAGCTTACATCAGTTTTTTTAGCACAAAAACTTTTGAAGTACTCATTAAGTGGAGTAAGATTTAAGGATGTTGTTACAGTCAGCGATTAAATAGAAAAAGTGTCATTTAATTACATAAAACATCACATTATTCCTCAGGTATTCCATCTCTATCAGCCCTCCTCTCCCACATGTGAGCACTCCCACCACCATCCCTCTATCTGAGGAATGTCTTTGGCCCTACTGTAAAGTCTGTGCAACTGTCACATCAGGATCCAGATGTGAAGCTTCAGAGGGCCGATAGCAACGACTGAAGCTATGCAGGCACCTCCAGTAGCATTCCTCTGATAGATAGGTCACTGTAAATCACTCTGAAAATTAGTTTTAGCTCTGCAAGTGTAAAAGGGTGAGGTGTCTCATTTGGGAATAAAAATAGTCAGTTGTTATTCCAGTTCAGGATTTGGCAGGCAAACAACATGAATGTTTGCTTAGCTGTACTCAGTGGGAGGTAAAGTGCTGTATACATGTAAATTCTCTCATTTGGGTTGACGTAACATCACAGGCAAATTTCTGCTCGTGTTTGTGCTTGTGAGGCTGACAGGTACGTTGAGGTTGGCGGAGAGACAGAGCTCTCACATGGCGCCGAACATGAGTCCTTTGGCAAATGTTTCACCAGTCGATAACTTGTACATGTCACCGGTTTTCCCGCTCCGACTCCACAAACCAGTTCCTCCAGATTTCTCGGGGTTGCAGTTACACCTGCACCAAAAAAAATCTGAAACATGTTTCATCCTGATTTGCAAAACAGGTGCATCATGTAGTTTCTGTTTATTCAGAAAAGAAGAGACTGTCGGCTTTGTGGGAATTAGCTGCATTTTCATGTCTTAAAATGATAGTTAATTGAAAATCTTAAGGTTTAAGTCTAAAAAAGACGCTAGCTAACATCATAATCAGCAGAGAAAATAATCATTAGTTGCAATCGTATTGGAAGAACCTAAAAATACGCTTTTGGTTGGGTTCTTATGCAGACAACGTAAATAGTTATACTGACTTAAACCCATCAGTTATATCAGATGAGTGTAAGGTTGACGACTTCTGTGTAAGGACCTGAAACTCTGCTTCTCTGAAGAAGGGGGTTATGGGTAATCGAAGGTTGCAGAGGCTTGCCCAAATCTCAACACGTGTCAAACACGCTGATTATTCATCCAACTCTTGTCAGGATTTGGGTTTGTAGACGAGTTTTATATGAGAAAATCCAAAGTCCTCACTCGGCACAAAAATGCGTTCTAAAGTTAGCTGACGCTAACTACCTAGTGAGTCGAACCAAATGGGTATCTTCAACCTGGCAGTTGTGAGCAGATTTATGGCCTGTGTTTCATCCTGGCAACAAGCAACGTAACTTGTAAGGACACCGACTTGATTTAGTTAACTACTGCTAACTACCATCGCTGCCAAGCCCTCGTCTTCACTCTGTCATTACTGTGACAGCAGAAGTGTTTCATTATTTAGCTCTCTGCCCACTGAGGTTTATATTCAGCTTGAGGCTATGAAAAATGTTTGTTGAACTAAAACTGCACTATCCTGCCTCCCATCTCCTCCTCCGGTGTTATTATTAGTTGTATGAGAAACCAGGGCTGACCTGACAGGGAAGTCCAGTCCAGGCAGGGTGAGGTAAAGGTCTGGCCTGGTGATCAAAAGACCTCACTTCATTCCTGGCTGATATTTCTATTCATGGTTTCTTTCTTCTTCCTGCCACACCTCCTGTTGGATTCTTAACAAGCTCTCATTGGAGAAGGTTTAGCTGAAGAAACGTGCCCCGGCTACCACTCCCTGTTTCACATTAACAGCATTTACAGTGTGCTTCGGCATGTTTGAGCTCCTTTCACACATTTTATTTGTTTTCAGTGCAGCAGAGTCCAGTGCTTTCAAGGTAGAGTCAAGCTTGAAAGACTTTGTTATGTAATAGTCAAAGGGAATAAAATGACACAAGCACCATTGTATGGGTCAGGAGGATTATAAATCTGGACATTATTGTTGAGAAATGGCATGTGTGTGATGCTTTTACAAGACATTGAAAGACATCCTTTGTCCTTGGAGAAAGAAACAAACAAGTACAAAACAGACTTCCATTCAAAACCTGGTAGAGGAAATGGCATTTTTAAAGACTAAACCTTAGTTTTCTCCAGTTGAGAAATATTTAAAATCAATGTCCTCATGAAATCTTAAAACAGAGTGCAGCATTATAACCGCCAAGTTCAGAGAGTGGTTCTTGAATTGATTTGGTCTCTGCATTTCTAAGTGCAAATCCAGGCAAGTCCAAATGGGAATCTCATGTGTTTTCAGTGCTAGATGTGGAAATCGTCCCTCTTGCCAGGCGAATGTCTCACATCCAGTTAGGGGTCTCGTGTCGAATCCCTCCCTTTCCCCCCTTATCGAGATGATGTCAGCATTGTTGTGGATCCCTTGACGACCACGAAACCGGCCAAAACAGCAATGCGGTGGGTCACGGGAGTGTGTCGCAGCACTCAATGTAGTCATCATCTGGTCAGAGGTTCAGCGTAGCGGCAGTCATTAGCTGAGTGGTCAGAGTGCAGACAGGCAACAAGATCCAGAGAAACAGGTCCCGTCAGTGCCAGCATTCTCTGTTCAAATTAGATGGAAACATTCGCTTTCTGCGGTTTCCCTGATACAACTTAAGCCTCGGGGTCACCGCTGTGTCTGCATGAGTCAGCGACTACGTTTACATGCACCAAGAAATGTGACTGCAATGTGATTATGAAGATAATGAGAGTCAGAAAGGAAAACAGCTGCAGTTTGTGGATCTCAGTTAATCATAGCTGTTATATTTTAGGGTGTCTGTATTGATGATTGTACTCAGAAAGAACAAAACAAAAAAGTTATAACAGCTGCCGATAATTACCTTCAACACAGTCCATCTTGAAACCTTGTCATTATTTAATTCTGCATAAAGTTGCTGTTTTAGATGACAAAACAAAACTCTCACTCGTCCTATAAATCTTTTTGTAGCATTCTTTCATTCATGCTTTTTGTAGTATGTTAACATTTAGGTAATGTGCTAATGTTATTATGCTAATGCTAGCGTGCTAAAAAGCTAAAAGTTACACATTAACTGTCAGCATAGGTTACATTCAGTAGCTGTAATCATGGATGTCAGCATGCTAATGTTAGCATACTGCAAAGCTATGTTACATACTAAATGTCAGCACATTTTACATTCAGTAGCTGTAGTCATGGATGTTAACATGCTAGTGTTAGCATGTTATAAAGCTAAATGTTACACACTAAACATTTAGTTTGCATATGTTACATTCAGTAGCTGTTAACATGCTAATGTTAGCATGCTGAAAAGCTCAGTGTTACACACTAAATGTCGGCATGTTACATTCAGTAACTGTTAACATGGATGTTAACATGCTAATGTTAGCATGCCATAAAGCTAAATGTTACACACTGTCAGCATATGTTATATTCAACAGCAGTAATCATAGTGTTATGCTAACTTTAGCCATTAAGCCCTTAGCATGCTCACAGGATAGTATGTTAGATTAGTGTGTAGCATGTAGCTTGTTAGCTTGCTAACAGTAGTAATGTTAACATGAAAAGTTAATAAGCCCCAAGTTCACTGCTGGTGTTTTGAAACGGGATAAAAATTTGCAGATTTTTGGAACAAAAAGAAAACATTTTGTTGCAACATTTTACTTCCTCATTAATTGTCATTTTGTTTGTGTAAGGATTCAGTGTCAGGAACTTTATGCTAAGCTAACAGCTGCTCATTGCACAGACGTGAAATTAGATTTTAATTAGATTTTATTTAACTCTCAGAAAGAAAGCTAAAACTGTACACACTCCAAATGTTAAACTGCTCCTCCTTATAAACAGACGTTCACGGCAGTAATATTAAACACAAGACTACACAAACCTGTTCTGTGCAGTGACAACTTTAATAGACACCAGTCAAAATATTTACCATGTATTTTAACCCATGTTATGGTCTCAATAACTACAGCACCTGTGAACAGGACTATTAGGTTTCCTATTTAAGACTAGATAAGTTGCACTCCAGTTACTGTCGACGTGTAAATGTAGCCGGTGGCCCGAGGATGAGAAAAGTACAACAATGCATTTGGAGACCTCAATATGTTGTTCAGATCAATCTTGACAGTACCAGAACTCCACCTGTGTAACTTCTCAGGAATATTCATGTCATGACTGTATATTTTGTCAGCCGAACCGGTTACCTCATCGCTCTCGTGTTTCAAGTCTCTGCAGGAGTTTGTACCAAATGTGCATGTGTGCCTTGTTTCTGCACAAAACCTCCTGTTACCTGATGATTTTAACCCCCTCCCTTTGTCTCTCTTTGTTTATTTGTTTCCTCCAGAAATGGTTCAAGCAGCGTAACGCACAGTGGCGGCAGTCGGAGGGTCTTCCAGCCAAACTGGGCTCGGTGTTGGACTGAGACTTCCCGACCACCTTCTGGATGCCCTGAAGTTCTGTGCCGACCTTGTTTCTCCTGGAAAAGCTGTCCTCCCACCCTCCCTCCCTCCTCCTCATACACGTCCCCTCTCCATGTGTCATATCTCTCTTTTTGTATCTATGAAGCTGTTTTTAACTTACGGAATGTGAAGGTGTTTTGTGTGTGTTATTGCCAATCATAACCGCCATGTTTACAGAAATAAACATATTGTTATTATAAGTTAAACTGACTTGAGCGTGCATCATTGAGGCTGCTGTACATCTGGGGTTCAAATGCACAGAGGAAGCCGAGTTACACAATGGTGGGATGAAGTTAAACAAGGGTGGGGGTCGTGCTTTTGTTTTCAGGCTTTGTTTACATGTATGTCTGTCAGCAGGGAGCAGAGCTGGACGCCGAGCTGTTCACAGGACTATAAAAGATGTAAGGAAGCGTTGGGATTACAATAGATGCTGCTGGAATCTGCTGCCGCTGTCCAGGAACTTCCAGAGACAAAAATCTGGAACGTTTCCAGTTGTAGAGAGAGGGGAGAGGGGAGGAGAGACGGAGGGGGAGGCATGTGAGCTGACTGAACTGAATGGTATCATGGGCTAAACAAATGGCAGGTGATGTCATTTCATTGTCCCCATTTTCCCTGTGACAGAGCACTGTAAAAAAATAGGATGTGATCTCACCAGAAAGTTCGAGACTACTTTAAAGGATAAGGCTGGAAATAAAGCTACATTTCTCTTATCAACTTGTCAATAAATCCCACAAGAGGACAAGTTAATTCTACTAACTAACCACATTTACCATCCCCGCTGCCAGAAATACATACTACAGAAACAAATGTGTCTTAATCCACAGCTGAAAATAGTCCCTAACAAATGCTCTGTTTCTTCCAGTTTAGAAATATTTGCTAAGAACTACACTGTCTGACGATGTTAGGGAATTATTGAGCCTATTTAAAATAATTACATATGTCTAACTCGTTTTAAAGATTACATCTCATAAAGAACAATGTTGTGTAAAATCAAAGACAGTGTAGCAATACTGAAGACAAATTAATGTGTGCTGTTATTTGTCTTTTCATGAGATTTATTACCATAACAATTCATTGCCAGTCTGATTGTGCAGTTGTCCAGTCCCAGTGAGTTTATTTTATTTTTTGGGTTGTTGATACTTTTGTCTGTTTCTTAAGGGCTTTCTTGAATTACTGTGCCTATGTGAATTGAGAAATGGCATGTTTAAGTATTGCTTTGTGTATTTCTATACAAATCAGGAGTAAAATGTAAAGGATTATCTCCCCAAACATGCACTTTTCAGTGTGTTTTTTGAGATTGAAAGTTTATTCTTGACTTTTTTTGTAGTTGTCATTACAAAGTTTAATTTTATGTCATCACAAAAAAAGTACAAAAAGTCCCTAAAATGCTCCAAAAAAAAAAACAAAAAAACATTTCAATTGAAAATTTCCAATTCCAAGTCAACTGGGCAAACTCTATCTGCGGATGAAGATCATGTGATGGAGTTGAAAGCTCCTCGATCGGCCACGGAGCGGAGATATATAGGATAAGGTCAGTTGTGTTATTCCTGCTGATAACCAGCTACATTTACATGGCGTGATACAGTGTGAAATGATTCAGCTATGATGGATTTTTAATTTCAGCGACCTTTCAGAAACAGAGTGAGCTTCTTTCTTGAGCTGCCATTTTGTGCACAGATCCAGTCAAGACAAGGAAACACAGAGATCGGTTCCTAAACCTACATGAGCAGGAGAGAAACCAGATTGAAGTTCAGCTACAGGAGAGGTGAGAGGTGGAATATTACTGCCACCATGAGAGGAAAAAGCTTAGTTCGAAAGCTCAAATTATTGATTCATGTTATTTATTTACTTAGGATCTCATTAAACCACAAAACGTTTTTGGTATTTAGTTATAATGAGAAACAGATGATTTGATTTTGTGTTACGGAAAAGTTTCTGGTTAAACTGAGCAATTTAGTATGTATAACAGCAAGAAAAATAGGTCATTGTAATGGGAAAATGCACTCAAAACAATAAGATTGTCCCTTATTAATGAGAAACTGAGCTAATTATCTGTAGTTATGGCAGCAGCAATGCACAGCAGTTGCATATACAGCTAATAAGAGCTGCAGAAACTGGACAACCCACTGCAGAAGCCGAGTTTCTGGTTCTAATGAGCTTGTAAAACTATTAACAGCATAAACAGAGTAGCAGCGTGTTGCCTTTATAAAGTTAAAATATCTGTTGCTGCACAAGTTGTGCTGCCGAGGAATGAAAATGTGTCCTGAAGTCAGACAAAACTGGAGCAAGAAGAGAGTGAGAGGGGACACAGCTGCTCATTTTTCTCTGTCTTTCTCTGTTTGTGAGTGAAGACACTGAAGAAGGTGGAGAAAGAAAGAGAGAGAGAGAGAGGATGGGGTTTCCTACCAAAGAGCCGCGAGAGAAAACACTGTGATTGTGGGAAACTGTCTGCACAACCAGCTCCACAGAAACCAACACCGACCCAACAGGTAGTTCAACTGCTCATAAAACACAGCGCTGCGTTTTACAGGCCGCTGTCACAGGCATCAGCTGCACACACACACATTCATAAAGTATGAACACATTAGCATTAATATTCATATTTACTCATGTTTTCTTCCTTGATTTTTAACTTTTAAGTCAATTTTACCTCCCGTCCTCTCACAGGATTTTTCTGTTTCCTCATGAGGACATTTGATCCTCTTTAGGTACAGAAATACAAAAACACACATATACACACACATTGTGGTGGTGGTGTCTGTTTCCTGAGCCAGGGGGTGTTTTCCTCTGTTCATCTGAGTGTGAAAAAAACAAGAGTGACACCCACTAAAGAAAAACAAGCACACACACAGAGAGAGAGAGTTGCTTAAATCCCATACAGGATTTCCCAAACCCTGTCCTTTCCCTGTTTGCTCATAAATCACAATTTAATCTTATAGTCTGAGTTGCTTAACACTGTGAATTAGTTGGCTTGCTTTTTGTTTATTTTTCTTTATTTTCTTGCCTCCTAAAGTATAAAAACAATCATGGTAGTGTAAATCTGCTGCAGCTAAAATGGTTATGGATTAGCTTTTGAAACTTTCCTCTTTGACCTGCTTTGTTTCAAAACAGAGATTTCAAGACGGTCCTATTTACAATTTCAGCTATGGAGGCAAAAGAACAAATTGCATTGCATTCTGGGTTGTTGCTGCCATGTTGTTGTTCACGCAGAACCAAAACGTAAGAACAGATGATAACAAGTAACGAGGACAAAGGCGCTAAAGAATGTCGATCAAAGAGAAAAAAAAAAAAACACAAATGAACCGTGAGAAAAAGATATAGAAACAGAGAGAAACTACATTCAGTAGTAACAAGGTCTTATGTGCTGTGACTGCGACAGCAACTGCGAAAATGCCAGTTAGCGTTTGGCTAATTTTACCCATTTGCATGTCCAATACATAGAAGTTGATGGATGAAAAAAAAATGTCAGGGAACACGAGCATTTATAGCTTCTCTGAACATTTAGATATTTTTCTAGATGTATATTTAAGACTCTCGGGTGATAACTTATCCAAAGTGACTTTACAGTTGAGTTAAAAAGCAATTAAAAATGATTAACTAAAGGGTCAGAGGTCACAGAGCCATGATGGTGCAACAAACGTTCCTCCTCTACTTCACTGATCATGTATGACGAAGAAAACATGCCTCTGCTCTGCCTGGCTGTTTCTGCCCGTCCTCGAGTCACTCCAGTGAAAGGATGATCTGAGTGTCTGATGTTTCGCCATAAGAGCAGATGAGCGTGTGTGCAGAATTTGAATGGAGTCTGGTTTTGTCTGTTGCTAAGAAAACTCTGCAGGGCTGCGAGGAATCTGTCGTTTAGAAGCTGCCAGGCTCGGCCTGCAGTCACTTTCTGCACCCTGACTTTCTGTTCCACCTAATGTGACACTGATCTGATCATTTCATCACTGCCCCTTTAAACTGTGTTAGCTTACTGGCTTCTCACTGAGTCATCCGCTGTGGTTTGTTGACTTTTAGTCTCTGCACCTGTGACTTTTCTGTTTGTCTTTTTTGTATTTTTTTTACCTTTTTTGATGTGACTTCACATCCTGCCTAAAGTAAACAACAGTAACAGCACAGTCGCACATTCCAGCTTTAAACTACGTCGCAAGTGAAGCAGAGGCAGATGATCTTGAATCCTGAACCTATTAGGAATGCAGTATTTACATATGCTATTAATAAGCAAGCTTACAAAAGAGCTGTTGACATGATCCATCCATAAGTACGCCCCCTGATTTCATTATAACACCAGCACCACTCCCAAATCCAAAAACACAGCTAAGAGCTGACACTCAAAACATGACCTGAAAAAGTATAAAACATACATCACACGCTAACGTTAATCTCTCAGGTTTGGAGCATTAATTGATGCTGGACACATTAGAGAAGTGATTATTGATCAGGTGTCTTTATGAAAATGACGATCTCAGTTGTTTTAGGCCAAATTTTGACTCAGCAGGCATCAGCTATCGAACCTGCACTGATCTGATTTGAAGTCTTCATGAATTTAAATCCTTGTTTCACCTGGAGTGAAAGGCACCATATTCCTCTGAAGGAAACATTTTAACATCCCATTAAAACACCTCTCAATAATCTCTGGGCTTCTTTACTCCTCTGCTGAAAAGTTGTGTGTTTCTGCTGTTTTGGACCATTTAAACAAGCGAATAAACTGAAGTGAAACCATATTAATGTTATTGTTTTGCTTCATCTTATGCTGCATAAACGGTGGCTAATTAAGTAAACACTGACTGTGCAGAATCAAGTCCAGTCTAACAGATTTACTGGTCCAACTGGTCTTAGTCCAAAACCACTGCAGCATCAGACTGCAGTGGTTTTCAGAGTGCTGCTGCTGCAGTCAGTCTCTCACTGCTCAGGGAATATTTACCAACGCGTTTTTGTTTGGAGAGAGTTCCTGTGACTCCACCCTGACAGAGTTACATCATACAGATGAAAAATTACACCAGAGATAATTTAACTCTCAAACACTGAGCTATTTGTGAGATGGATTATTTTCCTGTCTGCAGCAATCTGATGAGAGCAGGTCTCAGTTTATTGATGATGGCACGAGAATGAACTCATTTAACCATTTCCTGTGTTTAGCAGAAGGTGTGGGGTGACTGCACACAACATCCTGTGTGGGGCTGTTGGCACAAAACCCATATGAAAAAAAACAAAACACCAAGGCAGCAAGGCAAAGCAAGACGCAGAGAACTTAACGGCTGAGTGCAACGATCCATACTGTAACATATCTAGAAATAACCTGTCATCTGCATGGGTGTGGATGCAACAAAACAAACAACAGTAGTAAACAGCTGTTGATGCAAACATTGGCTACACAGCGATAGATAAAATTTAATCACTTGTCAGTATCAGAAAATAGTAAAAAAAATTCCAATCATGTCGCTAGGGCCCAAGATGACGTCTTAAAGTTGTTTATTTTATCCAACCAACAGTCCAAACCAGGAGGCATTAAATCTACAGTGATATAAAACAAAAAGAAGAAGCAAATCGTAACATTTGAGGAGCTGGAACTAGAGAATATCTAATCTTTTTTGCTTGACAAATGACTTTAATTATCAAAATGGATCAATGTTTTTACAAGTGGATTTTGTTTGTTGCTTGTTTAGGTCAAAACTCTTCTTCATCGTTTTTTTATTTCCATTTTGTTTGTCCCCATAGCCCCACGATAGCAGCAGGCTAATCCCAGATTAGTCTCCCAGCGGGACCTGGGTTCACTCTCTTTTGATGTCTGGCTGGCCTCTGTCTGGAGCTGGTGCCACAAACCTGTGCTGATCTGCAGCCCACGCCGGCTGCCGCTGCCTGCAGGGCTCCAAACTGAATTACAGCAAAGAGCCTCCACCTCTGAACACATCGACTGTGACCAGGTTTTCTGTAAAAGCAGCATAAGTGGGATTACAGTGGATTTCCAAACTCAAGCCTCAGCACCCTTTGTCAATTAGATTAAGATACTTTAAACAAGTCATGACCTCTACAGGGAGAAGGGGAAACTTCTAAATGGTTTTGTCTGAGACACAAACTGTAGAAAAATCAGTACATTGAAAAGGATTCATACACACATGGTTGTGATATAAACACTAAATCCAGCTCAAGCTGCAAAGGAAAAATCATGCTGCAGATCTTAGAGTGGGAGATGTGCCTTTTATTCCTGACATTACTCACTTTCTCTGCTCTGATTCAAACCAGCAATCTTTCATAAGTCAGTTTCATAAATCATAATATCGCAATCCAAAACTAACTTATTCAAGATTTCATGCACATGGTAATGATATCAACAGGCAGCCCACAGGAGTGCAGAGAAACAGACGTTTGGATTGTTCTCAGACACATTTCCCTACAAAGATATTAACTGAGTTTAAGATATTAACTCAGTTTTACATATTTGACACTTTTCAAATTTCACTGTCTTTGCTCATCTTGATTTTTTCTTTCATTTGTACAGTTTTCTTTAGCATTTTAATGCATTTTGCAAATGATCTAAATAAAGAGTTGTAGTTAAATTAGTTAAAGAGTCTAATAAAGTACTTTTCCTTTTTTTAAGGATCCAGGTGATAACTGGTAGACTGTTCTTTATCTGCTGCGTTGCACAGATTTATTAACCTTTTGAGGTACGTTTGGATTTTACTCATTAATATACCGTCTGGTTAAGATTCTGAATCAAAAGGCAGTCCACATTTATTATCCATGGATGTATTTTTATTATTATTATTAGTAGTAGTAGTTGTATTATACATCCATGTCCACACCTTATTGGTATCCTTCTTTCCCGTGGATTTATTAGAAGACCAATCAGATGCGGTTGCTGGGCGGAACAGAATCAACTGACGAATTGGCATTGGCAACGTCACGTGTCGTCATCAGTCATGACTTCCTGTGCGGAGCGTAGAGAGGTACAGATTAAAACCAACGCCTGAGGCCTTGGCTCGGTTTGTTAGTGGAGTGAGAACACTTAATCACCGAAGAAACCTGGGTGCTAAAACAACCTTTGCAGCTTTTTTGTCCGACGCAAGTGGGGCTGGACGCTGAACATACCCGCGGCATGAAGGTAAAGCCAAGGAGCGAACTAGCTAGCGGCTAGCGTTAGCGGCGTGCGTTAGCAATAGCCTTCTCTTTTAGAGACATTTTTGACCTTATTCCCGTTTCAGTCATTTGTATCGTGTGGGTAAAAGTGTGTTTGTGTTTCTGAGGCGTCCCCGACACGAGTTGTGGACGCTCAGCGTGAACGGATGAAAAAAATAAGAGCTCTTGATGTCTGTTTAAATGCCCTGTTGTATTTGTTTACGGTCACTTAATAACATTGCACCTCTTTGTAACTTCTTGTTCCATCCTGGTCATTGTAACTCACTTTATAGCGGTCTATCATGTCATTGTCATCGTTGTGTGTCTGTTTGTGGTCATATTGTATTATATTGTGTCTGTACCTGGCTGCTGTACACCTGGATGTTAGCGATAACATTAGCCGCGAGCGTTAGCATTAGCCCTATCGTTTAATGGTGATTTGGGGTTTTGTAGTCGTTTTTATTTATCTGGGTTAAAGTGTGTTTGTGTTTCTATGACTGTAGCGTCCCTGACATGAGTTGTGGGCAACGTGCTGAGTCACTATAACCATTTAGTTGTCTGTTTGTCGGATTACTGTGTCATTTCGATCATTTTGTGTCCGTTTGTGGTCTTATTGCATCATTTTGCGTATTTACCTGGCTATTTTACATGTATTTATGCTTCTTTGTCTCTTTGTGGTCGTTCTTATTGCATCTCTAGCTTTTTTGTTTCGTTGTGACTGGTTTGCGTCTCAGTTTTTTGTTTGTCATTTTTGCTTGTCTCTGTAGATTTGGGACAGTCATCTGTCCATAGCTATCTACTGACCCAGTGAGAAATTCTGGTTGTGGTGTCTTAATACTTGATTGAGCTCAGTTAAATGTTAAATTCAAGCTTGAAAACTAAATTTTAACTCTGTGTTCATCCACAAGTTTGAGCTTCAAACATTTTAGTTACTGTTGTTGTTGGTTCTTGAGGACGTGACGCTTTTTCTTGTCATATGTGACAGTACACAATACAAACCTCTAATGTTGGAGAATGTTCTGTTTCAGCTACAATGATTCATATCTATTGGGGTGTGATAATACTCTAGATACACAATATTAGCTCCACGAGAACAAGGCGAGATTCTAACACTATTCTTAATAAAACTCTGAAATGTCTACATATGGGTTTCTAGCTTCTAACTGAGGCTGAACTGGAGAAGTAACATGATTGCTTCAGTGATTAGTTGATAGACACACAATTAATATTCATTTGACTTTTTCCCAAATATTTGTTGTTGTTGGTTCTTCAGGAGGTGATGACAGTCAACTGTTGATTTTCTGAAGCAGCCTCTAATGTTTGTTAAATGTTGTGGTTCACCTGTAATGTTGAATATTTCTCTGTGTGTTCATGGTTAAACTGTTGATGAGGAATAGGTAGTAGAGTATTGATCATTTTCCTTTGTATGTTTCTCTTTGATTTCCTCCAGGTGTCATCACTTCATCCACGACTTCGTCCATGATCGCAGAGACATGGTCCATGATCGGAGAGACATTGTTGAGGATGAGGGAGACATCGTCCACGATCAGAGACGTCGTCTGTGATCACAGAGACCTTGTCAAAGATGAGAGAGACGTTGTCCATGATCAGAGACATTGTCCCATGCTTCGTAGAGACCTTGCGATAGAATCGGCGGAGACGGGGGTCACCGATTTGACGGCACTGCCCGCGATCATGGAGACATTGTCAATGGTCAAAGAGACAGCGTCTAGGATCTCAGAGACATCGTCCACGATCACAAAGACATTGTCCATGATCACAGAGACTTTGTCCATAATCTCAGAGACATTGTCCGCGATCACAGAGACGTAGTCCACGATCAGAGTCTTCATACAGTGAAGAAGTTCTTCAAGACCAGGACAGAGGCCTCCAGGTAATTAACAAACAGCTTTACATCAACTGTCCAACACAGAACACTGACATTAAACTGTTTATGTTCAGTATTCAGTTTATCAGAAAAGTGTTATAATAGAAGTAATCTGCTATATAAAAAATAATGTTTAGTAATCTGTATCATTTGAAGTAATAGTAAAGTAATTAAGCAAAAAGTAAGATGTAATAGTCAAACTAATCTGTTACTAGCTGTGGTTTGCAACAGTAATCTGTGAATATAAAAGTAATATGTGATAAGAAAAGTAATATGTAATGGTAAAAGCAATCTAATATTAGACGTAACAGTAAAAGTAATCTGTGATATAAAAGCAATGCAGAAGTAATAGTAATCCACAATAGATGTGAAAATGTCAAATGTTATTGTTAAGGATCAGTCAAAAGGGGATTGAAAAATATCTTAACTTCAGTTTGATTGTGCATGATCAGAAATTCTTAATTATGTTGTGTTGTGCTGTGCATGTGCTAGACACACTAGACTACACTGTACAAAACAATATCAAGTCTACAAATAAAATATTGGAGTGAGTTGTTCATTAATGGGTTAATTTTAACGGTTGGTCAAAGGGTGATTTTAAAAATATCTTTAACAATCAGTTCAACACTTATTTATGTATTTGTCTGTGTTTTCATGGTTAGTGTTGATGAAGAATAGGTAGTAGAGTATTTGATCATTTTCCTTTGTATGTTTCTCCTTGATTTCCTCCAGGTGTCACCACTTCGTCCATGATCACAGAGACATGGTCCATGATCGGTGAGACATTGTTGAGGATGAGGGAGACATCGTCCACGATCAGAGACGTCGTCTATGATCGCAGAGACCTTGTCAAAGACGAGAGAGACGTTGTCCATGATCAGAGACATTGTCCCATGCTTCGTAGAGACCTTGCGATAGAATCGGCGGAGACGGGGGTCACCGATTTGACGGCACTGCCCGCGATCATGAAGACATTGTCAATGGTCAAAGAGACAGCGTCTAGGATCTCAGAGACATCGTCCACGATCACAAAGACATTGTCCATGATCACAGAGACTTTGTCCATAATCTCAGAGACATTGTCCGCGATCACAGAGACGTAGTCCACGATCAGAGTCTTCATACAGTGAAGAAGTTCTTCGAGACCAGGACAGAGGCCTCCAGGTAATTAACAAACCGCTTTACATCAACTGTCCAACACAGAGCACTGACATTAAGAGGTTTATGTTCAGTATTCAGTTTATCAGAAAAGTGTTATAGTAGAAGTAATCTGCTATATAAAAAATAATGTTTAGTAATCTGTATCAATAGAAGTAATAGTAAAGTAATTAAGCTAAAAGTAAGATGGAATAGTCAAAGTAATCTGTTACTAGCTGTGGTTTGCAACAGTAATCTGTGAATATAAAAGTAATATGTGATAAGAAAAGTAATATGTAATGGTAAAAGTAATCCAATATTAGAGGTAACAGTAAAAGTAATCTGTGATATAAAAGCAATGCAGAAGTAATAGTAATCCACAACAGATGTGAAAATGTCAAATGTTATTGTTAAGGATCAGTCAAAAGGGGATTGAAAAAATATTTTAACTTCAGTTTGATTGTGCATGATCAGAAATTCTTAATTATGTTGTGTTGTGCTGTGTATGTGCTAGACACACTAGACTACACTGTACAAAACAATATCAAGTCTACAAATAAAATATTGGAGTGAGTTGTTCATTAGTGTGTTAATTTTAACGGCTGGTCAAAGGGTGATTTTAAAAATATCTTTAACAATCAGTTCTACACTTATTTATGTATTTGTCTGTGTTTTCATGGTTAGTGTTGATGAAGAATAGGTAGTAGAGTATTTGATCATTTTCCTTTGTATGTTTCTCCTTGATTTCCTCCAGGTGTCACCACTTCGTCCATGATCGCAGAGACATGGTCCATGATCGGAGAGACATTGGTGAGGATGAGGGAGACATCGTCCACGATCAGAGACGTCGTCTATGATCGCAGAGACCTTGTCAAAGACGAGAGAGACGTTGTCCATGATCAGAGACATTGTCCCATGCTTCGTAGAGACCTTGCGATAGAATCGGCGGAGACGGGGGTCACCGATTTGAAGGCATTGCCCGCGATCATGAAGACATTGTCAATGGTCAAAGAGACAGCGTCTAGGATCTCAGAGACATCGTCCACGATCACAAAGACATTGTCCATGATCACAGAGACTTTGTCCATAATCTCAGAGACATTGTCCGTGATCACAGAGACGGAGTCCACGATCAGAGTCTTCATACAGCAAAGAAGTTCTTCGAGACCAGGACAGAGGCCTCCAGGTGATTCACAGCTTTTCATCAAATGTCCAACACAGAGCACGGACATTAAACTGTTTATGTTCAGTATTCAGATTATCAGAAAAGTGTTATAGTAGAAGTAATCTGCTATATAAAAAATAATGTTTAGTAATCTGTATCAATAGAAGTAATGTTAAAGTAATTAAGCAATAAGTAACATGTAATAGTCAAAGTAATCTGTTACTAGCTGTAGTTTGCAACAGTAATCTGTAAATATAGATGTCTTATGTGATAAGAAAAGTAATATGTAATGGTAAAAGTAGACACACTAGACTACACTGTACAAAACAATATCAAGTCTACAAATAAAATATTGGAGGGGGTGTTCATTAGTGTGTTCATTTTAATGGTTGGTCAAAGGGTGATTTTAAAAATATCTTTACAGTGTATAACAGTTATGTTTTCATGGTTAAACTGTTGATGAGGGAGAGGCAGTAGTGTATTGATAATTTTCATTTGTATGTTTCTCTTTGATTTCCTGCCGGTTAAGTCGACAATCACATCGTCCATGATCACAGAGAGTCTTCGTACAATTAAGAAATTCTTTGAGACCAGGACAGACCAGAGGCCTCCAGGTAATTAACAACTTTACATCTAGTAAGGCATCAAAAATCGTCAGTAAATGTCATAGTAGTCAAGCATCAAAAATGTGTCAAAACATTTCATAGTATAGTAGGTAAAAGGTGTCAAAAACCCACCAAAAAATGTCATAGTATAGTAATAGTATAGTAAGGTATCAAAAACCACCAAAAAATGTCATAGTATAGTAAGGCATGAAAAAATGGTCAAAAAAATGTCATAGTATAGTAAGGTGTCAAAAAATGGTCAAAAAATGTCATAGTATAGTAAGGTGTCAAAAACCACCAAAAAA